>NC_138780.1:116021652-116621652 GCF_965119305.1 Pelophylax lessonae
TTGCATTGGCTTAGCTGCTGATTGCTGAGTTTTTGCACAGTCAGCCAATTAGAAGCAAACATACTGTATAGTGCATTCAACAAAGATCACATAACTATTTACTACTATTTACTATGTAGAAAGTAGCACATAAAGCCTATGGATTCAAACTCAAGGTTTCCAGCAGACACTTGGTTTAGTAGGCTCTGCATTAACTTAACCACTTCCGGACTGCTCACTGCAGATATACTTCCGCCATTTCCCGCACCTCTCCCGCCGTTTCCCGGTAGTTTCCGCTGCTTACCGGACCCGCCGGCAGCGGGGAAAACGATCTGGTCCACGCTCCTCACAGGCAGGAAGTCGAGTGAGGGCAAGATGGCCCTCATTCTACTCTATGGTCTTGGAGGACCGGAGCAACATCAAATGTCGTCTCCTAGCAACGCATTTAAAGAGCTCTCACATCTCTCACGTCTCTCTCTTACGTCCTCCGACAGTCGCCGCCACTTCATAATCTTCACTAATTGGGTAATTGACCTTTGCTCCGCAGGAGTAGCTAGGCAACAAGATTTGTTAATATCAAAGCTTTTAGCATATCACACCCCTAGGGGGTGGTCCCCTCAGTCAATACCTCCCTGCTTCCAGCATTCTCAACTCAGTTTTCAATTGCCTAGCTTAGGAGTAGCTGGCTGATCCTGTGCTGGGGCTTTCAGTCTCAGCCTTCTATTCTCTTTTTGATTTTATTTTGAGTATTTTTCTCTTTCTTTTACTTAGCTGTTCTTTTCTCAGCATTAGTTTAGTTTTCTTCGGATGAAGATAATCATGCGGAGCTGGGTCTCGGACTGGCCACCCTGGATCCCAGGGCTCAGGGCCAGGGGTTCCCCAGCCTGCCATCGAGCGTTCAGCTCAGGTTTCCCTGGCATATTGAACGACCCATCCCTGTTCGCTGCAGGGATGCTGCCTGTGAGGTGGCTACCTCACCGGACGCCATTTGCGGTTTCGCACCGCAGTTCCACTGCGTCCTGGCTGCGACACTCCCTGTCCTCAGTACAGCGGTTTGATCGCTGGAGAAGGCTCCCCACGCCATCCGGAATGGTAAGTGCACTTCTATGTGGGGACCTGTCTGTTTTGGGTGTCAGTCTGTGACTGTGTGACCCGCATGTCTGTGTAAGTGCTGAGCTCCCTGTCAGATTCCTGTGTGGAATAGCTGCCTTTCTGTGGGCTGCGGGGGGCTCTCCCGCTCTGCTGTGTGAGATGTATGGGGGCAGACTGGGCTCAGACATGCTGTGCGGCGACCGCTAATGCGGGCCGCCATTTTTTTCGGCAAACCATGGTGACCGGCCCTGTGTGGTACAGCGTGGTGTTTTGGCGCCAAACGCCGCCATTTTTGGCGGCGATCGCTCATACAGCCACATGTTGGCGTCATTTTCTCATTGCCTACAATGCCTCAGCCGAGCGGCCATGTTTGTGAAGCCTGCATAGGCTTTATAGGGCGGTCAGTCATTGCATCACTTCCTTTTGCTCTGGAACAGCGATCGGTGGCAGCAGCCTGTGTGGTCTCTCCAGGTTTTTACCTTCCTTATCCTGTATTTCCTTGCTCAGTGTTCCTTATCCCTGACAGGGGTCGGTACATACAGTAGTGTGCGGTGGGCTGCGCTCGCCGCGGTCTTAAAGGGGCAGTCCTTCATTTCAATTATTACTGGGGCATGGATTCTCAGGATTGCAAGTTTCCTCCCACCTTGGTGGGGGGCCAAGGGGCTGCTGCATCCCCCGAGGGGGCTGATCTGGCTGCTATTGTGGCGAACTTGGCTTCTCAGGTGCAGATGCTTATGGCTGATCGATCCGCAAAACGGCCCAGATTGTCTATTTCCTCTGATTCAGAGGGCGATGGGGCTGCTATGGCTGGGGTACCCTTCTCAGGGTCTCGTTCATCTCTGGACCTTGTGGGGTCTGAGGGGGAGGCTGAGGTGGAAGGAGTTGATAATTCTCCCCCTGGCTCGCCTGAAGAGCTTGCACTCATGGATGAGTTGGTTGCTTCTATCAAGGAAACACTGCGTTTGCAGGATGAACCATGTCCTCCTGCTTTGATGTCCTCTTATGGGACGCAAAGGAAACGCAAAACAGCGCAGGTTTTTCCCTGCCCTGTGGAATTTCAACGCGCTGTTGATGAGCAATGGCGCAATTTAAAGAAGCCCTTTACTGTGCCAAGTAAGTTCAAGCTGCGTTATCCATTTACACCCACCACTGATGAGCGTTGGTGTGTGCCGCCTCAGGTGGATCACGCGGTGGCAGTTTTGAATAAATCTACTGCGATTCCTGCTGAGGATACCCCGGTGTTCCGGGACCCTACGGACAGGAGATTGGAGTCTCTTGCCCGTCATGCTTATACGGTTGCTGGTTCTATGCTGAAGCCTATTTTTGCTTCCATTATGGCAGCCCAGGCTATTGCGGATTGGACGCAGGTGCTCAGGCGCACCCTGGTGGCTGACTCTGCTCCGCCGACAACGTTGGCTATGGTGGATCAAATTCATCAGGGTGTCATGTATTTGTGTGATGCGGACTTGGATTTAGTCCCTTTGGCTGCACGCCTCTCAAGTGTAGCGGTGTTGAACCGTCGCCTGATATGGCTGAAATGTTGTTAGGTTGACCAATCATCTCGCAAGACTTTAGCAAATTTACCCTACGCGGGATCTCGCCTTTTTGGCGAGTCTTTGGATACTCTGATAAAGGGAATTTCCGGGGGTAAGAGCACTCTCTTACCCCACTCTCAGAAGAATAAGTCTGTTCGCGGTAAGAAGAATACCTCGTTTAGGCCCTCTCAGGGGTCCTTTCGTGCCTTTCGGTCGCAATAAAAGGGCAAGCCCTTCAAGGGCCAAGGCCCCCAGAAGAAGCCGTGAGCAGGTAAGCAGAAGTCCGGCCAGTCCGGGTCCGCTGCCCATGCCATTTCAGCCTGAAGGGGCGCCCTCACCCGGTTCTGGGGTGGGGGGACGTTTGCTCGGTTTTCTTCAACCCTGGCTGACCCGCATTCGGGACAGGTGGGTTCAGGAAATCGTTCGATCTGGATACAAGATCGAGTTTCTCTCTCGGCCGGCGAGCAGATTTTTCCCCTCAAATCTTCAGCTGTCTCCGGAGCGTTTGCAGGATCTGCACCTGGCGGTGCGGGACCTGCGGGCCCAGGGAGTGGTGGTTCCGGTGCCTCATCGGGACAGATTTCGGGGGTTCTACTCCAATCTGTTCACTGTGCCCAGAAAGGAGGGCAAGGTACGTCCGATTTTGGACTTAAAAGCTCTGAACCGCTTTGTGCGGGTTCGCAAGTTCCGCATTAAATCCCTGCGCTCGGTGGTGGCTGCCCTGGTTCCGGGGGAATTCATGGCCTCCATCGACTTGAAGGATACGTACCTTCACATCCCCATTTTCGAGGGTCACCAGAGGTACCTTCGATTCGCCATTGCGGAGGATCATTACCAATTCGTGGCGTTACCCTTTGGTCTCGCTTCGGCTCCGCGGGTTTTCACCAAGGTGCTTGCGCCGGTCCTGGCTTTATTGAGAGCCCAGGGCATCTCTGTCTTGGGGTATCTGGACGATATCTTGATTCGGTCTGCGACCAGTCAGGGCCTGGTGAACGACCTGTCCATCACGATGCAGAATCAACGCTGTGTCCGTCGGTTCGTCTTCCCTACCTGGGGATGATCCTGGACTCTGTTCAAGCGAAGGTCTTCCTGCCGGAAGACAAGCTCCGGACACTTCAGGACGAAGTCAGGTCCCTCAGGGACACTCAGTGCTCGTCCCTCCGGACATGTATGAGGTGTCTGGGATTGATGGTCTCGGCTTTCGAGGCGATTCCCTTCGCCCAGTTTCACACGCGGGATCTTCAGGCGGAGATCCTGGCCAAGTGGGACGGGCGTCCGCAATCTCTGGATCTGCGGATTTCGTTGCGCCGCCTCACCCGAAGGGGTCTTTTGTGGTGGCTCCAGTCCCCAGCAGTGTCGGGGGGCAAGTCCTTTCGTCCTTTGTCGTGGACGGTGATCACCATGGATGCCAGCCTGTCGGGCTGGGGTGGTGTTCTGGGCCTTCTGTCTGCCCAGGGAACTTGGTCGGAGGAGGAATCCTCCCTTCCGATCAACATTCTGGAATTGGGAGCGATAAATCTCTGCCTTCTACATTGGTCGGAACGGCTTCAGGGCCGTCCGGTTCGGGTGCAGACGGACAATGCCACAGCGGTGGCCTACATCAACCACCAAGGGGGCACCAGGAGTGCCCGAGCGGCTCGGGAAGTAGCCGACATTCTGTCTTGGGCCGAGACGCACGTCCCGGCGATATCTGCAGTTCACATTCCGGGGGTGGAGAACTGGCAAGCGGATTATCTGAGTCGCCAGACCCTGGACCAGGGGGAATGGTCCCTTCACCCGGATGTCTTCCAGATGTTGTGCGCGAATTGGGGTTCCCCAGATGTGGACCTGTTCGCGTCTCGTCTAAACAACAAGGTGGAAAGGTTCGTGGCAAGGACGCGCGATCCTCGGGCAGACGCGTTAGTGGCGTCCTGGCATCAGTCTCGTCTGATGTATGCCTTTCCACCGATTCGGCTGCTGTCCAGGCTCCTTCGCAGGTTGGCCTCGGAACCGCACACGGTGATTCTGGTGGCGCCAGACTGGCCTCGCCGGTCTTGGTACGCAGACCTCTTGAATCTGGCGGTCGACGCTCCGTGGCGTCTGCCACTTCGAGAAGATCTTCTGTCTCAAGGACCGATATTCCATCCTGCTTTACAGTCGCTGGCTTTAACGGCCTGGCTGTTGAAAGCCAGGTCCTGAAGGATAGGGGTCTCTCCCCTGAGGTCATTCCCACTTTGATCAAGGCTAGAAAAGCCTCTTCGGGGAAGATTTACTACCGTACTTGGAAAGCGAATTTTGCCTGGTGTGAGTCCAGGGGGTATTCCCCTCGCTCATATTCGGTGTCAAGGGTGTTGGCTTTCCTTCAAACAGGCGTGGACCAGCGTTTGGCGTTGGCCACGATTAAGGGTCAGATTTCTGCGCTGTCACCGTCATTGGTTGGCACCTTTGTTCAAGGGGTGCGACACTTGGCCCCTCCTCGGAGGGACCCTTTACCTCCATGGGACTTGAACCTTGTTCTGTCCGTGTTACAGCATGCTCCCTTTGAGAAGATCAGGGAGATCTCGTTGTCTCTGTTGTCCAAGAAGGTTGCCTTTTTGGTGGCAATCACTTCGGCTCGCAGGTTGTCGGAGCTGGCGGCTTTGTCCTGCAGCTCTCCCTACTTGGTGATTCACTTGGATAAGGTGGTCTTACGACCTAATCCTTCTTTTCTTCCGAAGAGGATCTCGGAATTTCACCTCAATGAGGACATTGTCTTGCCTTCGCTTTTGCGCGAAGCCTAAGCATCCAAAGGAGGTGGCCTTGCATTCCTTGGATGTTGTTCGGGCGATCAGGGTTTACCTGTCATCGCAAGTCGGATTCTCTATTTGTCCTTCCAGAGGGTCCTCGGAAGGGCATGGCGGCGTCGGCTGCGACCATCGCCAAATGGATCAGACAGACTATTGTGCAAGCCTATGCTTTGAAGGGGAAGGTTCCTCCTTTCTCTGTGAAGGCGCACTCTACCAGATCTCTGAGTACGTCTTGGGCCTATCGTCATCAGGCTTCTGTGGCCCAGGTGTGTAAGGCAGCGACTTGGTCGTCCGTTCACACTTTCTCAAAATTTTACAAAGTGGATGTTCAGGCAGATGCTTCCTTTGGCCGTAAAGTTCTTAGTGCGGCAGTGCCTTAGGGTCCCTTGTTTGGGTCCTTGGCTGTTGGGGTGTTTTACCCCTAGGTTACTTGTTCTTTCCTGGGTTGTTGCTCCTGTTGAGCACGTTTTCCTGTTGCCCAGTTGGTTCTCTTACTTTGGTAATGCGTTGCTGTAGGCGCGGCTGCGTTTTTCCCACCCCTCATGTCTACACTGCTCTGGGACGTCCCCATTAGTGAAGATTAAGAAGTGGCGGCGACTGTCGGAGGACGTAAGAGAAAACGGAATTTTTGTAAAATCTTACCGTAAAATTCCTTTCTCTGAGTCCTCCGACAGTCGTCGCCCCGCCCCTCTTTTGGGGTTTGTTTATGTACTCTACTACTATGCTACTGAAACTGAGTTGAGAATGCTGGAAGCAGGGAGGTATTGACTGAGGGGACCACCCCCTAGGGGTGTGATATGCTAAAAGCTTTGATATTAACAAATCTTGTTGCCTAGCTACTCCTGCGGAGCAAAGGTCAATTACCCCATTAGTGAAGATTATGAAGTGGCGGCGACTGTCGGAGGACTCAGAGAAAGGAATTTTACGGTAAGATTTTACAAAAATTCCGTTTTTTTTCATCATGGAAAAAAAAGACTCTTTTCTTTTTTTGTGTAGATGTGAGGTCTGAGGTCTTTTTGACCCCAGATCTCGCCATAAAGAGGACCTGTCATGCTTATTTCTATTACAAGGGATGTTTACATTCCTTGTAATAGGAATAAAAATGATCAAAAAAAAAACTGTGTAAAAATAAAAAATAATAGATAAAATAAATGGGGAAAAAAATGAAATCGCCTTGTCCCCGTTAGCTTGCGCGCTGAAGCGAACGCTTACGCAAATCCCATCCACATATGTGAGATATCACCGCAATCTTTAGAGCGAGAGCAATAATTTGAGCCCTAGACCTCCTCTGTAACTCTGAGCTGGTAACCTGTAGAAATGATTAAAATGTCGACTATGGGGATTTTTAAGTACCAAGGTTTGTCGCCATTCCACGAGCGTGCGCAATTTTGAAGCATGACATGTTGGGTATCTATTTACTCGGCATAACATTATCTTTCACATTATACAAAAAAATGGGCTAACTTTACTGTTTTCTTATTTTTTTAATTAAAAAAGGGAATTTTTTCCAAAAAAAAATTGCTTTTAGAAGACCACTGTGCAAATACGGTGTAATAAAAAATATTGCAATGATCTCCATTTTATTCTCTAGGGTCTCTGCTAAAAAAAATATTTAATGTTTGGGGGTTCTAAGTAATTTTCTAGAAAAAAAACCTGATTTTAACTTGTAAACAAGAAGTGTCAGAAATAGGCCCGGTCCTTAAGTGGTTAAATGATTCTCTCCGCTTCACTCCCCCACCAGTTTTTTCTATACACAGTGATTATTTGAGGATTATTTTAGTGCTGCATGTCTTTTATGAATAAACACTGCCTGATAAGCTATATCAACTGACCTGATGTTATTTTATGAAAAGTATGTCTCCGGACTTTAATATATTTTTCTGTTGTTTTTTAGCCGCGAGCAATAAGCGTAGATCTGCAGCCTGATGCAACTTTGCAGGTCGATATATCTGATGCCCTAAGTGAGCGAGACAAAGTGAAATTTACTGTGCATACAAAGGTGAGTACTCTCTCTGTCCTATTCATATATGGGCAAGTGTTATCGAGCGTCATGTTATCAATTGGTCCATGGATGGGTTTTGCACCCAGTTGACTTTGGGAATTGTCAGAAGTGAATATCATCGCAACATGAAAAAACTTTTGTGACCAATCAGCAGTCAGGTTTTCTTTGTTAACACATACGATTTATATCCCTTTTGTTAGATGCAGTATACCTGAGAGATGCTGGCGTATGATTAGTGCTCTGTAGAGATTTGTACACAAAGTTTTAATGATGCTAGATGATTGTGATATTTTGGTTGTGAGTGTCTGCTACGTTCCAGCCTCATTCTTTGTTAGCTAGAATGATATACATGGACATGTAGCCCTTTAAAGAAGTGAGTTCTGTAGGTTTAAAGCCCTGATTTTTTCTAGGTAGATGAGGGTGTCTTTATTTTATTTAAATACCCCTGAGTTCCTCAAGGCTGTGTCCTCAGACCACTTCTTTATTCCCTTTATACTCCTGATCACACTGCTATTCATAGCTCTAATGCCTTAATTAAATTTGCAGTTGACATGAAGATAATGGGTTTGCTATCCATTGATACTGAAGCAGGGTATAGTGAGATTGAGGAAGTCCAAATGCTGTCAGAGTAGTGTATAGACAGTGACTTGAACTTTAAACACTAGGAAAATAAAAGAAAATGTAACTGATTTTAGGAAAATGTATATTTTTATAGAGAATTTATATTGCATTAACAGTTTGTGTAGGACTTTACAAAATAAGAAGAGACAGTACAGTTGCAATATATTGCAAGACAATAGGGTAAAGCCTGGTACACACAGGTCGATGGCTGACACTCATCATGTGTTCACAGCAGCCTATCTGACAGAAGTCAGCTGAATGTACATCGTCTGTCGGAACGGGCATGCTGGAAAAACAGCTGCCAATCGGCATCCAATCAGGCCGGTGTGTTCTGACGGGGACCATTCCCCTCTTAGAACACACTAGCTCAGTGGGGAGATTGCTGTACTAACCTAGCATAGTTAGTACAGTGAGCTCCTGTGTGTGTAGTGAACAAGCACGCTGTGAGTCGTGTGAAACATGTCTACCATCCATTTTGCTGTACCTTGCCTCCTTGTTCAATAAAGCCTTTCATCGTGAGCTATTGCCTGGTGCACGGCCATTTCTCTTGTATCCTGAGCTCCTGTGTGTATCAGACCTAAAGGGTAACTACACTTTCGTGGGGAAAAAAAATCAGCAAATAAAGAAAAAACAATATTGTATACAATTGTGACACAAATCATATTGTAACTGAATGTTATTATAAATTACCTTTCCTTTTTAATCTGCAGCTGTTGTAATTTTATGAAAAAGCAATGCAATATGGCTACCTGGAGCTGTTCTGTACACAGAATGTGTACTGACCACACCCCAGAAACATAATTTCCTGCTTGTGTGATTGGCTCACCAATTTTCCCCAGAAGTCTGCCTAAGATACAAGTCAGATTTCAGGCATCCCCTGCAACAAAAATGTCATTTTTGGTGAAATACTCCCAATAGAAACACATCTAAAGGGATGCAGACCCAGCCGCTTTCCTCATTAGAGCCCAGCAGTTGCCACAGCTGACAAATAATTATGAAACCACTCCCATTTGACCCACTCAGCAAAGAGAAACAAACAATGATTTCTTCAGAATAATGAAAGGTAGGAATCTGCAACAAAGTTTGTTAAACCATCTCTGTGGGGTCCCTAAGTACTTTACTAGGCGTTACCCCTATGAGGTGTCCCTTCTTAAGAAGCGGACTGTTCCACCAGTGGTGGACCCTCCGGTTTCCGGATTGAACAAGGCAACCATTATTCCGGTTGAAAAGTCCCCAGCCTGTAAGGATCCGGCTGACAGAAAGGAGGAGGCTGTGGCTCACAACATGTTGTACACTCTGGCTGGTTCGGCACTGAGGCCGGTATTCACCACTGCCCTGATGCAGCAAACTCTGACCGAGTGGGCTAAGCTTTTACGCTGTGACCTGGAGGGAGAACAGCTTCCCCCTGACTTCGCTGAGCTGGTGGAGCTGGTCCAGGGTCAGCAGTCTATCTGTGATGCCTCTTTGGATGCGGCTCCCCTAGTGGCTCGGCTCTCTGTTTTGGCAGTGGTCCTTCGGCGTGTCTTTTGGCTCAAATGCTGGTCTGCGGACCAGACTTCTAAAATGGCCTTGACCGATCTTCCCTTTCAAGGAAATCGCCTATTTGGAGCTACCCTGGATAACATCATAAAAGATCTCACAGGGGGGAAGAGTATGTTTCTTCCGCAAGCTACTAAGGGCAAGGAACCTCGTCGTAGACGTGGGCCTTCCTTCTCCGCTCATAAGAAGTTTATTTCGTCCCTCACGGTCGACTGACAAGGGCTCAAAGCCTTTCAGGGCCTCCTCTGGAGCATCCAAATGACCCTGGTCTGACAACCTGAGAGCGGGCTTCTCCAGATACGCAGACAAGGCTCCTTCAGCATAAAGGTGTGCCCTCACCTGTATCGGGGGTGGGGGGACGTTTTTGCTGGTTTCCGGACCCGTGGGCTTCCCTGGTTCAAGACAAGTGGGTCCACAAAGTCATTCGGTCCAGCTCCACGATCGAGTTTCACTCTTGTCCCCTGGCAAGGTTCTTTTTTTCCAACTTGCGCCTGTCCCTGGGCCAGGGTCTGTTTGGGGTGGTACAAGACCTGTTACTTTAAGGGGTGATTGTTCAGGTTCCGACTTCGGAACGTTTTTAGAGTTTTTATCCAAACCTGTTTACAGTTCCCAGGAAGGAAGGCAAAGTGCATCCAATCCTGGATCTCAAGGCTCTGCTCAGGGTATCTAGACACTGGAAGAGTCCAGGCTTCCAATCATTGTCTTGGAACTGCAAGTGATCAGACTGTGTCTTGACCATTGGACGGTTCGTCTTCAGGGTTGTCTAGTGCGCATTCAAGCCACGGCCATGGCTTATGTCAGTGATGCCGAACCTTATTGAGCTTGAGTGCCCAAACCGCAACACAAAACCAACGTAATTATTTCAAAGTGCCAACACTGCAATTAGCATGAGAGGGGGCTAAGAGAGAGATGGGGGCTGAGAGAGAGAGAGTTGACAGAGAGAGAAAGTGAGGAGGGGTGTGAAAGAGCAGAAATTGTCCTTGAGTACCATCAAGGGCCAGGTGTCGGCTTTGGCAGTCTTTTTTCAACAACCTTTGGCCACACACTCCCTGGTGCATACCTTTCTTCAGGGTGTCCGACATTTGTCTGACATTTGGTTCCTCCAGTGCGGGCTCCGTTGCCACCTTGGGACCTCAATTTGGTGCTTTTTGTCCTCCAGAATCCTTCCTTTGACAATCTTCGGGAAATTCCCATGCTTTCGCTGTCCCAGAAGGTGGCCTTTTTGGTGGCTATCACCTCTGCATGCAGGGTGTCGCAACTGGCAGCATTATCCTGTCGTCCACCTTACCTGGTGATTCACAGAGTTAAGGTGGTTCTTTGCCCCTGTCTGTCGTTCCTTCCAAAGGTTGTCTCTGATTTTCATTTGAATGAAGACATTGTGTTGCCTTCCCTGTGTCCCAGGCCTAAACATCCAAAGGAAATTGCCTCGCATGCCTTGGATGTGGTCGGGCAATTAGGGTGTACCTGGCAGCTATGGAGTCTTTCAGGAAGTCAGACTTTCTTTGTGCTAACGCCTCGTAAAGGATCGTCTGATTCCTCTGCAACCATTGCCAGATGGATCAGACAGTGATTCAGGCCTATTCTATCATTTCCCTTTTAAGGTGCTCTCTACTTGGGCGCTTAGTGCCTCCTGGGCTTTCTGTCATCAGGTGCCAGTGACGCAAGTTTGCAAGGCGGCCACTTGGTCATCGGTGCACACTTTCACAAAGTGGATGTGTTGCCATCTGCGGATGCTTGTTTTGCCCGAAAGGTTTTGAAGGCTGCTGTTGAGAGGGCCTGATCCTCTTTGAGGGTGTATTGTTTTTTTTTCAGGTGTGCTCCAGTTGTTTTGGTTGAGCTCCTGTTGCCTGGTTGGCTATTGTTTAGCCTTGGGAATTTTTTTGCTGTACCCACCCCTCATGTTTAACACTGCTTTGGGACGTCCCAATGGTTATGAAGAACTGAAGCTGTGTTCGTAAATGAACGAAAGAGAAAATGGGATTTTTGACTTACCATAAAATCCATTTTTCTGATGTTCATTGACCGACACAGCCCCCATCCCTCTGTGGAGTTGTAATTTTTCTGACACTGCTTGTAACTAATCGGAGTGGCTATAGCAGAGAGAGGGAGTATAACCCCTGGGACTGACTGCCCATGGGTGTAGCCAGATTTTTTTTCTGCCTAGTGTTCTACTCCTGTAGGGGGCAGTATAACCAAATGGCTTTGATGATCTGAAATTGTGTCCATCAATGAACACCAAAGAAATGGATTTTACGGTAAGTCAAAAATCCAATTTTTTTTAGTACCTGACCATGTCTGTCCGTGATGGCTCCGTAAAAAATATTGGAAAGAAAGCCTAGTGCTTGCCATTACATCTACCACTGGTGGTGTACAGCAATGTTTCTCAGCTCCAGTCCTCAAGTACCCCCAACAGGTCATGTTTTCAGGATTTCCCTCAGATGAAACGGCTGTGGTAATTATTAAGGCAGTGAAACTGACCAAATCACCTGTGAAAAATATTGGAAAGCCTGAAAACCTGACATGTTTGGGGGTACTTGAGGACTGGAGTTGAGAAACATTGGTGTACAGAACCTGCCAGGCCCTCAATCCTCATGAGCTTTATAAACAAGAATCGGATATGCTCTGCCAGTACATAGTTGAAAGATGCTGATAAGATGCAGTTAAACAAAAAAAAAAGCATACATTTTCTAATGATCCTTTTGTCATTTCTTCTTTTTTATCCCCTCCAGAGTTCATTACCAAACTTCAAGCAGAACGAGTTCTCTGTGGTGAGACAGCATGAAGAGTTCATATGGCTGCATGATTCCTTTGTGGAAAATGAGGAATATGCAGGATATATTGTAAGTGTGATAATATCGCCTGTCCTTCTATTTCATTTATAGTGCTACATGAGCTCCCATTACATGCTTTGTGTTTAGATTTGCTGTGAATATATATATTTTTTTTTTTTTTTAAATACTTGGGGATTACATATTTCTAATGAATATATTTTCTGAGCTCCCATCCACAATAAGTAAGCTGCCAGGGCCATCTGTGCTGAAAAATGTAGCTAATAACACCTTGTGTAATTACAGTGGAGCGAGGCAGAAATAACCGTTTAATTTGGAAAAGCTGATTGTATCCATTTATCAGCCAAACATAGACAGGCAGATAATGGAGGGGAAATTATGTAGACGTACAACTGGGTCTTGGCTGTATATATTCAATAACAAACCTCTTATTTTTATGCGTCTCCTCATTCTTCAGTTGTAAAGCATAGAAAAAAAAAAAACAGTTTTGGATTTCTAATGTATATGGTGTAGATAACATTTTAACCCCTTCGTGCCTAAGGGTAAAACAAATCCTAATGCAGGCATGTCCAACCTGCGGCCCAGAACTGCAGGCAATGCGGCCCACTACCCCCTGACAATCTTTTTTTTTTTTTTGCTGGGGAGGAAGGAAATCGGGTCGGGGGCACGGCCACAGCGGCTTCCAACTAATGGTAGGCAGAGGCTGCCTCGGAGTGGAGGGGAGGGGGGGCGAGCATGTGCAGTGTTTCTGACTCCTACCACCAGGACCACTTTAAATCACTGTCCTATAGTTGTGTTAAATTAGTGCAGGGGGCGCGGCGGCGCGGGAAGAGCGTGGCAGGGTTGTATTATTTATATACCTTAACTATAGTATATATTTTATATGCGGCCCGAGAAAATTTCTCTACACTCATTGTGGCCCAGAGAAGCCAAAAGGTTGGACACCCATGTCATAATGCCTAAGCCCAATTTTGCAACTTTGCTATTTTTCAACTTTGACATGTGTTAGTAAAACCGTACATATCATCACAACTACTTTGTGCATACCGGTGGATTATGAATTGCAAGTAACATCATTTATTTATATATATATATATATATATATATATATATATATATATATATATATATATATATATAATATTTTTTTTTTTTTTTTGATTTATGCACAAGCATGTTATTATGCACAACTATGTTTATGTATTATCCTGAAAGTTGATGAATTTATATATTTTATGATCAGATAAGAGGTTTTGTATGACTTTTTTTTCTCAAAAAGCATTTTTGGGGTTTATTTTGGCTAGAAAATTACTTAGAACCCCCAAACAATATATATTTTTCTGAAAGAGGAGGCCCTGGAGAATAAAATGGTGTTTGTTGCAATCTTTTTATGTTGCATGATATTTGCACAGCCCTTTATCAAATGCAAATTTTCAGGAAAAAATACACTTGAATCCATTTTAGTGCACACAAACACAATATAATACCCAATTCTTTGGTAAAATATGATGTTGCACCGAATAGTGTTGCACGCCTGGTAAATGGCGACAAACCTACAGTACTTAAAAACATCAATAGGTGACGCTTTAAAAGCCATTTACAGGTTACCAGTTTAGAGTTAAACATAAGTTATGGCTCTAGGATTATTGCTATCATTCTGACATTTGCAGAGATACCTCACATGTGTGATGCAGTCTCCATTTACATATGTGGTTGCGAACTCCCCGTCTGTTCGCATTTGCATGTGTGCAGGGGAGGAGGGGAGGGTGCGTGTGTGTTTTTTTTTTTATTTTTTATTAATATTTTTATTACTTTATGTAGGTTTTTTTTTTTTCTTTTTACACTTTCTTTTATTTATTTTAACTTTATTGCTATCACAAGGGATGAGCAACAGCTCATGATCAGTGACCTATCCACTTTATGGAAAGTGCTGAGGTCTATTAGATCCCTGATCTCTCCTCAAAAGCATCTGATCATGTGTGTAAATTTTGTGACCTGTTGCAGTATTCTGTATGGGTGATGCTGGCGTTCAATTGTAACACCAAATGTGATGTTCTATTATATTTGCACAATGTCTTAAAGTGAAACTTTAGTCAGAAAATTAGGTTTTGCTAGATAACTTCATGCTGACTCCTTGTGCAGATATAGCGATGCAAAACATTAAAAATAAGTGCCTATACTTTTAAAAATCCACCATCTCACAGTGCTCTGCACATGCTCAGTTGATCTCAATTTTTAGTCACTGCCGAGTTTGTAGAGGCCGATCTGCTGAAAGCCTTAAAGTGATACTAAACACACTGTTTAATTTACATTGTCTCTTGATTGCTTTGTAATATATATATATATATATATATATATATATATATATATATATATATATATCAGGGTTCGACAATCCCCGGGCGCCACGTCGCATTTGCGACTAGAATTAGCGACCTGGCGCCTGGGGTGCACTGCAGGAGATGTCCTGTTGCTTTGCGCCAACCCCAGCCCCCCCCCCCCCCGAGCGCTCGAACTACGGCATCATCCAAAAATTGAGGCCCCGGCTTTTGGGCCTTCTTCACGGAGATGCTGCCAATGGGGAACTGGCGGCCTCTTGTGGTGGCCGGGAGTATTACAACATGCAGTAACTAGCAATGCAAGGATTTTCTACTGTTTGTTTTCAATGCCCGCCCTTCTCCTTCCCAAGAGGTGGAGAGACGGAAGTTTTTGCAGTCTTCATCTGGCGCCCTTTTGTTAAAGGTAAGTGTGCAGGGAGTGTGGGTATTATTTGATTTTATTTTTAAATCCCATTTTACACCGCTCTCTCCTGGAAGTTCAAGGATAACGTGTTTTATATATTTATGCACTTCTACAAGAGTGTTAGGGCTCTTTCACACGGGCGTTCCGATCAGATCAGTCAGTTTTTTTAGGCGGATCTGATCGGATGCCCCATTCAACCCTATGGAGCAGCGGATGTCAGCGGTGACGTCCGCTGACACCCGCTGCCATCCGCATCCGATCCTGAAATCCGGACGGATGGAAACCTATTTTCCATCCGTCCTGGGGATCGGATGAGAGCGGACAGGCGGTCTGCTCTCACCCAATTCCCCATAGAGAGCAGCGAGGCTCTGACACCTCCCTCTCCGCACACAGGGCGGAGACGGAGCTGTCATCCACCGGCTCAGTGGGGATCGGCGGATCGATCCCCGCTGAGCAGAGCACGGTCCGCAACGGAATGCGGACTGTGTGAAAGGGGCCTTACTTTAAAAATTGCATTTTGTAAGCTCCTTGCAACGTGTTGATCTTTTGTTTTGCATTAAAATCCCTTATTCACAATAAGAATCTTTTATGGAAAAAAATAAAATAAATTATTATTTTTCATTATCTCCCTGCCCTGCCATGCCACACAGCCGATGGCCCCTTTCACACTGGTTTCTGATCAGGTCCGCCTGTCAGTTTTTCAGGCGTGCCTGATTGGACGCTTCAGTCTCTATGGAGTGGCAAGCCGCCGCCATCCGATCCTGTCCGCCAAAAACAGACGGATGGTGGTTCTATTTACCATCCGTCCAGTGAATCGGATTGGATGGCATCGGATGGAAACAGACGGTCCGTTTCCATCTGATTGCCCCATAAAGGAGAATGGGCTGTGTCTGCATAGCAGAGCGGACAGGACCTGTCATCCGCCTGCTCAGCGGGGATCAGTAGAGAGATCCCCACTGAGCATGCGGATTCTGCTTAGCGTAGGCGCCCATGTGAAAGGGGCCTAAGGTGGCATATGTTACTCTTGGTCACTGGATCTCCTATCGCCCCAACCTTGCTGCACTGTTTAAATTTAAGATTGGTTATTTTCGTCATTGAAAATAAAGCTTTGTTGTTAAGAAAAAAAACTGGCTCCTAACTTTTTTAGCTGGCTCCTAGATTCCAAACAAATTTGTCAAGCCCTATATATATATATATATCATCTTAGTACCTTTTTTCCTAATTGATATACAGCTGTCACATGACACAGCTCTTTCCCAGCCTGTCTGCAGGGAAGCAGGAGGAACTTCTAGTCCTCTGCTCCTGGTCACATGTTAAAAATGAAGGGGAAAAAAAAACGGCTTTGGAATATAGAGTAAATAATATCTGTAAAACAACAATATATTTAGATTTTTAGTATTTAGTGGAAACTCTTTGCTATATTGATTTACAGTACTCTGGTCCCCGGTATAGGATTTAATTGATGAGTCCTAGCCATAAATCGGAATATATTGGGCCTAGGGTACTGCTACTCCATAGTCACAATGTAAAACTTTTGCGCTTATATGTAAAAATACAAAACCTCATGTATGTTTAAATTTAATAAAAAATGTATTGAATCCAAAATAAAATCAAACTGTTTTATGTTGTCATACAAATATATAATTGAAATTAAATTTGTATTATTTTGTGGAAATATGTGTGTCCCGCCCCTCCAGCCTGTGTCTTAGAATAAGAGGGAGGTGAAGCCACTATTAATCTACATGTAATATCCCGCCCCCATTGTGTCTAGCTAGTTAGTGGGCAAGGGGGAGGAAGGAGGGGAGTGGGCTGTCATTTACTGCTGTATATATGCCCACATGAGACTTTATAGTCACACGGGCTGCTTAGATGTGATAGGGAGGAAATGCTCAGCATAGAAAATCACTGAAAACTGAGCATGTGCAGAGTTGCCACCTCCGCTGCAAAATCCCTAGATGAATTGGGGACATGAACAGGAGGGGGAGACGGAGAGCAGCAGGATTAATAATTTTTTTTGCAGAATACAGAAAAAGAATCTCAGTGACTAGAGTGAGTATGTACAGCATGTAATGCAGCATTTGGTAGGTTTTTTTTTTGTTTTGTTTTTTATGATGTGGGTTTAGTGACACTTTACAGCAGAATTAAACCCTCCTATCCTTTACAGCCAATGAAGCTGCTTCTGTTTCATCTGCAACTGCCATGGTGCTGCACATGTAATCAGTTATGACACCAGCCATTTAATGGTTTGACTGTTTGGTTGAGAGCAGAAGCAGTGGTAACAGCAATAAGGGGCTAAGGAGTCCTTAAAGCCAAACTTCCACTTTTGGGTGGAACTCTGCTTTAAGACTCCTGCATGATGTGCAATGCACAGCAGTAAGGGCACTAGGCAAAAGGGGAATTTAGTCTCCCTAATATTGCTGATAGCCAGGGTCAATGTAAATAAAAATAATGGGTAAATCCAAAATTTTAAGTATCCTTTAGAACAGAAATAAAGCGGAGATCTTCAAGTAGGGACACTTGTTACTGTGACAGCGAAATTATCCTCTCACTTTCTGTTGAGTCTTCAGGGCAGGAAGTTTAAAGGAAATCCTAGTAGCAAAATACTCGCAATTAATTTAACCTTCCAAAAAAAGTTTTGTTTTTAGATCTACTACTTTAAATATACTTGTAGTCTTGAAGACAACATCTTCTAATTGGTTAGAGAAGGTTTCTTTTTACAACTGTGCAGGTTTTAGGATATTTTCAATGAATAAGGTTAATTCTCATGCCTGTATAGGGCTGTGCTTTATTGCATATGTAAACTGTAAGGAGGTGAAGTTTTGGAAGAGTTTTGTGTTATGTTGAGTTGTGAACTTGTCAGACCAACCCTCCTACAATCTATCTGGTGTGCTGTCCTAAAAAAAATCACATGCATTTACAAATCTGAATTACTTTCTTATAACTGTAGATCCCTCCTGCACCACCCAGACCAGATTTTGATGCCTCCAGAGAGAAACTGCAAAAACTTGGAGAAGGGGAGGGTTCGATGACCAAGGAGGAGTTTACCAAAATGAAACAAGAGCTTGAAGCGTGAGTTTACATTTATAAAGTGATATTCACCGAAGGACCGGGCCTATTTCTGACACATGTTTACAAGTTAAAATCAGTATTTTTTGCTAGAAAATTACTCCGAACCCCCAAACATTTTTTATATATATATATATATATATATATATATATATATATATATATATATATATATATATATATATATATATATATATATAATTTTTTTTTTTTTTAGCAGAGACCCTAGAACATAAAATGGAGATTGTTGCAATACTCTGTCAAACTGTATTTGTGCAGCAGTCTTACAAACGCAATTTTTTTGGAAGAAAATGCATAAAAATTTATTTTTTTTTTTAAATATGAAAGTTAATGTTACGCTGAGCAAATTGATACCTAACATGTCATGCTTTAAAATTGTGCACGCTTGTGGAATGGCGACAACGTTTGGTACTTACAAATCTACTCAGGTGACCATTCAAAATTTTCTACAGGTTATCAGTTTGGAGTTACAGAGGAGGTCTAGTGCTAGAATTATTGCTCTCGCTCTAACGATTATGGTGATAGCTCACATATGTGCTTTGAACACTGTTTACATATGCGGGCGCTACTTGCGTATGCGTTTTCTTCTGCACGCTAGCTTGGAGGGACGGGCGCTTTAATTTTTTTTGTCTTTTTTTTTTTTTTTCATACTTACTATATATATATATATATATATATATATAATATATATAATCCATTTTTTTTTTTTTTTTAACGTCACTTTAAAAAATATTTTGATCATTTTTTTTTTCCGATTACAAGGAATATAAACATCCCTTATAATAGAAATAGGCAGGACAGGTCCTCTTTAGTGTGAGATCTGGGGTCAAAAAGACCTCTGGTCTCACATTTACAGTTAAAAGCAATAAAAAAAAAAAAAAAAAAAGTATTTTGTCTTCCAAAAAAAATAAATGTGGACCTTTCAGGCCGTTTGACGTCGCTCCGGTCGTCCAAGGGCATAGAGTTGAGTGGGGGCCATCTTGCCCTCACTCAACTTCCTGCCCAGCAGCACAGGGGGCACAGGGGATTGGATAGTTTTCCCCCGCTATTGACGGCTCTGGTAAGCGGGGGGAAAATGACCAGGAAGTGGCAGGCCATAAAAGTGATCCCATGGTGAATCCGCCGCTGGGACCAATTTTTATGGTAAAGCGGACCGCCGTCGTGATAAAAATAAAAAGATATCCGCTGCCATAACCCCAGTATTTAACGTCAACGTAGCGATGTAAATAAACGGTGAGCGGTCCGGAAGTGGTTAGAGCCTTTTTTTTGGTTAATATTTATTTTTTTAATAACAAACCTGTTATACTTACCTGCTCTGTGCAATGATTTTGCAAGGAGCAGCCCGGATCCTCCTCTTCTCTGGTCCCACGCCGGCGCTCCTGGCTCCTCCCTCCTGCTGTGTGCCCCACAGCAAGCAGCTTGCTCTGGGGGCACCCAAGCAGGCACGTTCTCGACCCACAGCTCTGTGTGTCCATTCACACACACAGCCACGGCTCCGCCCTGCCCCCTCTGTCTCCTGATTGGCTCACTGACTGTGATTGACAACAACGGGAGCCAATGGCTGTCAGGAGTACGAGTCCCCAGAAAGGCAAGGCTCTCGTGGACATTGCTGGATCAAGAGGGGGTTTATGTAAGTATTGGGAGGGGGACTGCTGCACACAGAAGGATTTTTCCCTTCATGCATAGAAAGCACAAAGGGAAAAAACCTTGTGCCTCTATATACAACCACTTTGTTATTGGTGAACTGAAGTACTCAACACTTTTATGAGACATGAGTTGCTTAAAGGATAACTATAATTTGAAACAACCTAAGCCTACCAGCACTCTCGCCCTCCCCATACTATCTTTACCCCCTTGTACCTACCTTTGACCTATAACGGGCAGTGCTTTTCCAAGGTCAGGGGGCTTCTCAGGTCTGTGCATATGTGGCATTTCTCCATATGCCCTAATGGAAAAGTCAGCCTTGCTCTGTATTGGCTACCCCCTTCTTTATTTTTCAAATAAAGATTCTACAGACTTTTAACTGTATTGTGCCTTGTAGCCAGATCTTTATCTATTTTGTGTTGTGGATCTGAGTGTGCAGCGGCGGTCCTTCATCCAGGTACACCTTTAGTTGGAGTGTAGCACCATACTTTCTTGTCCTGATGGAAGAGCATTCTAGTTTCAGACTTGCAGGAAGATGGCATTTCCATTACAACCTATACTAAAACAATGGAGCTGCTAAGCCCTTCTACATCATGCAGTCAGATCTGAGAAAATTCCTAACATGCCAAACAATTCTGTCTTCTGTCTGAAAGTGAAAAGGCCGTTTGCTGTTTGTCCCTCTACTTTATAAATTCTACTAATGAAGTTATCTTATTACTTTCAGAGAGTACCTGGCTATTTTCAAGAAAACGGTAGCAATGCATGAAGTCTTCCTCTGTCGTGTGGCAGCTCATCCCATTCTTAGAAAAGATTTAAATTTTCATGTATTTCTGGAGTACAATCAGGATGTAAGTTGATTATTCTTTTGTTTCCTTTTAAAGGTACCTTTAGACATCAGATTAGTGTTAGGAAATTATTCGAAAGAAATGATAATTCTGGTTTGCAATTTGAAGAGAATTATAGTCCCAGTTCACATGTACAGTATCTGTTCATACAGGATTATCAATGTATATATTATATATATATATATATAGAACATGAATACCTACACTATATTACCAAAAGTATTGGGATGCCTGCCTTTACACCCACATGAACCTTAATGGCATCCGTAGGGTTCAATATTGAGTTGGCCCACCCTTTGCAGCTGGGAAGGCTGTCCACAAGGTTTAGGAGTGTGTCTATGGGAATGTTGACCATTCTTTCAGAAACTTATTTTTGAGGTCAAGCTCTGATGTTGGAGAGAAGGCCTGGCTCGCAGTCTCTGCTCTAATTCATCCCAAAGGTTCTATCAGGTCAGGACTCTGTGCAGACCAGTCAAGTTCCTCCACCCCAAACTCACTCATCCATATATTTTATGGACCTTGCTTTGTGCACTGGTCCAAATCATTTGGTGGAGGGGGGATTGTGGTGTTGGGGTCATTTTTCAGGGGGTTGGGCTTGGCCCTGTCCCCTAAAGCCTCGTACACACGCACAGATTTTTGGCCAACTGATCGGCCAACTTTTGTCCAATGTTTGTTGGTTGAAATGTGCTCTAGACTTGCACTGGACTTTTGTTGGCCAACAAAAACCAACTTCAGAAGTGATGTCATGTGATGGTTGACTTTCCTGTGTTTTTTCTTCTCTGAGCTTGCTCATCTGATTTTTGTCTGCCGAAATCTGTACTGACTGAGGAACAATCGGCCGTTTTTTGTTGGCCAACAAAAGTTTTATAGCATGCACACCAGATTTTTTTCGGCCGAAAATTTGCAGTTAGTTGTCAGAAGCATCATACTAACAAGCCTACAATCGGCAGATCGGACGTTGGCCAACAATTTATGGCCAACAATCTGTGCGTGTGTACGGGGCTTTAGTTCCAGTAAAAGCAACTCTTAAGGCATCCGCATACCAAGACATTTTGGACAATTTCATGCTCCCAACTTTGTGGGAAGAGTTTGGGGTTGGCCCTTCCTGTCCCAACATGACTGCACACCAGTGCACAAAGCAAGGTCCATAAAGACTTGGATGAGCGAGTTTGAGGTGGAGGAACTTGAATGGCCTGCACAGAGTCTTGACCTCAACCCAATAGAACACCTTTGGGATGAATTAGAGCGGAGACTGCGAGCCAGGCCTTCTCTGCAACATCAGTGCCTGATCCTCACAAATGCGATCCTGGAAGAATGGTCAAACTTTCCCATAGACACACTCCTAAACCTTGTGGACAGCCTTCCCAGAAGAGTTGAAGCTGTTATAGCCGCAAAGGGTAAGCCAACTCAATATTGAACCCTATGGACTAAGACTGGGATGCCATTAAAGTTCATGTGGTTGTAAAGGCAGGCATCCCAAAAGTTTTGGTAATATAGTTTCTTTATATAGAACATGATTACATTTATTTATTCTATATTGAAAGCTCTAACAAGCAGGGCCCTCTGATTCCTCATGTATTGTACTTGTACTGTTAACCCTATGTTGTAAAGCGCTGCGCAAACTGTTGGTGCTTTATAAATACTGTATAATAACATAATAATTTAAGTACATTGCTGTTTTCTGTCATAGAAAAATGCAGCAAGCTGCATAGATCTTCATGTGTGTATGTGGAACCTACGTTATTGGTAAGGATAGAAAAGATGTCTCAAATCTAAATACATGATAGGATGTATTAAGGTGGACTCCTTTCCTTACCAAACGCTCAGTGTCTGCCACCCCTCTCTGCCAATCCCTCCACTGGCTTCCAGTCACCCAACAAATGAAATTCAAAGTATTACTTACAAAACCATTCACAGCAGCCACCAGATACATCACTAACCTCATCTCAGAATATCACCTAAACAGTCTTCCTCTCCCAAGCTTGCCTCTGGAACTTATCTAGAGCCTCTCCCATCTTCTGCCTCAACTTGTAAGGCTATCTCCTACTCTGCCTTTAGGTAATCCATGAAAACTCATCTCTTCAGGGAAGCCTATCCTGCCTCTAGCTAACAACTAAATTTTCGTTTCTTGAACTCACCCCCCACAGCTATTACTATTTTGTGGCAATTTCTCTTTAGATTGTAAGCTCTCACAAGCAGGCCTGCTGTATGACAAAACCACATACACATTTGTAAGTGAAGATGCTATCATCCGCCTAGATAGCTGAATATTATTGCTGAGTATAGGGCTGTGCTTCCTGGGACTGTCCTAGTAGAATGAATGATTTCTTTGTCTGGATGTTTCCTTGCACGCGTATATGAGTAAATCACTGTCTGAGCTAATGCGAATGGAATCATTCATTTCAATGGTTTCAATGATGGAAGTATTATTTATGCGCTATTAATAGAGAAGCATTTTTTAAACTGCCTTTGTTTTCTAGTTAAGTGTCCGAGGAAAAAACAAGAAAGAAAAATTAGAAGATTTCTTTAAAAGTGTAGTAAAGACAGCTGATGGAGTCATTGTGTCCAGCACAAAGGTAAGAATAAAAATGTCAATCCAGTTTAAAATAAAGAGTGTGAGCCAACTGCCACTCAAATTTCAAAGTCGCGCTATGGCAAATTATCATTACCAAACCAATAATCTGAAAGTGCCAAAGATGTGCAAACATTTCATAAGAAAGTCCTTATAAAGTGCTGAAATTCACATAAGCACATTCACCAGGAATTTTCTAGGATCACCACTTGAGCACGTGAGACACCTTACAGGACCATTATACCATTCATTTTCATGACTGGCATAAAGCGCTTGTGTATGTTAACCCAAAAATCCTGGGATTAATCTCCATTGTGTCACTCCTCCATCCGGCCCAATCATTACCATATCATATAAGAAAATGAAACAGCCCCGATAGTGTAGTAAAATAATCAACACTTTTTTATTGGTTAAAATACCACTCACAAAGCTAAAACAATATAAGTTGGTGACTTGACCTTCTGGTAAGTAGGATGTTTTTTTCTCTCTTCCTAAGATTGCTTATATTCTCCTATTCATCTGATCCGATGGCGATCAAACTCAAACCAGATTTTCTAGTCCTTATTAAGTCCTTATTCATGAAGGAAAAAAAATATATAAGCTCATCTCGTCCTAGCGACAGGCAATAGTGATTAACGCTAGTCTCACCACATCCGGATCCTACGGTCTACCAGAGCGTCGCTTCTGGTTCCTCTCTAACCACACTTCTGGTTGCCGCAAAGCCATACTCTGGCGCATTTCGTTCTCCTGACTTCGCCATGGGGGGGGGGGGGGCTATTTTCCACAGCAGCCATATAGCCACCCCTTTGACTAAGTCAGAAGGACTTTGTTATAATCAAGAAGAAAAATGTGCACGTACAGTGTGCGTATATATAAGGGACATGGGATTTCTCTGTGCATCTACCATGTCCCATGTACCATTATAGATTGTCACTACCTGCTAAATGAGACAGGAATTGGAGAGAATAAAATAATCTTCTTTTCCATATCTTCACATTTTTCTTGTTAAAAAGGAGAAATAGTGGAGACTAAGAGTCTAAGCTTGAATCTCCAGTTCTAGTGTTGTGTTAGTTGGACATTAGTATAGTGTTGAATCTGGTTGTCCCATATGGAATGCCAGAAGGGCAGCCTTTTGGATAATGAACTGGAGGTCTCCATCTTTGAGCCAGGAATTCACTTTGAACTCCCTAAAACTGTGATTTCTATTAAACTTTTGTTTATGACTAATTTTCCTTGATCTCATGTGTACTATGCCAAGGTGACTTGAAAAAATATTCTGGTTTCTAATAAACTTTTTCTCTGCCCAGGATGTGGATGATTTCTTTGACCATGAGAGGACATTTCTTGTGGAATATCACAATCGAGTGAAGGATGCAAGTGCCAAGTCAGACAAAATGACAAGGTCCCACAAATGTAAGCCCTCCTGTTGTGACCATGGAATATCTCATGTCAGGTGTCTCTTAGGATGGCCTGTTTACCCTGTTTTTTTTTTTTTTATTGTGAATAACTAATTTAAACTGAATTGGTATCCAAAATGTTTATAGATGTGCATCGGACAGCCATGGACTACCTTGCAAACATTAGAACCTGGCTGCTACAAAGGTACCATTGTATTGTGCAACTTGAGGGCATGGCTGCCAGTGTAGGTGAGAAGAGTGGGGTATGGTCAGCCTCAGGGTTGCTTTTTAGAGAAAAATGCCTGAGGCAAACTCTTACCAGTCTTCACTGTTTGAACACCGTTTTGTTCTAGTAAAGAATTAGCAGTGTTTAAGAATGTTAGCCTTGTCCAACAAAAAAAGGCAAACCTGGCATACTATAGAAAATATGTCAAAATCTGCTTGCCTATCCTATTGTGAAAGCCTTGCAAATATTCTGGTCATTAAAGGGAGTTAATCAGCAAGGAATGAAGAAATTAACTTGGGTGCTTAGCTAATGCTTTCTTTGTTCTGCATGCCTTCAGATCCTGTTAGCATTCTGTATCATGAGTTAAAATAATGCAACCTATAAACATAGCCATCATGATTAACTACTGTACATTTGGAGGGATGTTCAATTCCTATCGCCCAACGCCTGGGACATGCAGTTTTGGGCGCCAGGCAAGAAGTTTCTTTTTACATTTAACCCTGCTGTGGGCAGGCAGCAGGATTTATAGCTGATTGTAGGATCTCTTGTTAAAGCAAACTGAGCGGCTAGCCACTGGATCACAAGCAGTGGGAAGAGACTTCCCCCCCTCACACCGGGACACATGATTGGACAGCCGGCGCTTCTGCCTGCTGATCATAGAGGT
This sequence comes from Pelophylax lessonae, assembly GCF_965119305.1. Classification (NCBI taxonomy): domain Eukaryota; kingdom Metazoa; phylum Chordata; class Amphibia; order Anura; family Ranidae; genus Pelophylax; species Pelophylax lessonae. The sequence goes on from NC_138780.1 coordinate 116,047,152, forward strand.
GGACAAAGATTGGAACCGCTCTGTCCGTGTCTATAATATAGGAAACCGGAAGCGTCGAACATACATAACTTCCGGTTTCCCCGACGCTGTTTTTAAATATGGAAAGCATTTGATCACACCAGTCTTGGTATGATCAAATGCTTTTAAGGGCAGAGGAGGGATCTGGGGTCTTATTGACTCCAGATCTCTGCATAAAGAGTAATTGTCACTGCCTGTTGCTGTCACAGGTGATGTTTACATTCCTTGTGACAGCAATAAAAGTGTTAAAAAAAAAACTAAAGCGACAGTGTAAAAATAAATAATTAACAAAAAAAATGTAAAGCACCCCTGCCCCCCTGTGCTTGCACGCAAAGGCCAACGCAGGCATCGCCCAAACAGCAGTTGTCCCACACGTAAGTTATTACGAATGTCAGATCATTGTGGGGTACAGTTTTTGATGGGATAGATTGGGCTAATACAGGGGTGAAGTTTATGAAAAGTGGCATCACTTGGCCCACGTATAAGCACTGGTGATGATAATATAGACAGGAGTCAAAACTCAAGTGGATCATGGTGTAAGTTTTGAAAAATTCCTCTTTAACCACTTTAACTTCGGAAGATTTACCCCCTTTATGACCAGGCCATTTTTGCTATATGGCACTGCGTTTCTTTAACTGACAATTGTGTGTTCATGCCACTCTGTACATGAATAAAAACGTATGTAATTTTTTCCTAGAAGATGTATAGAATTTGTATCAAGTTACAGAAAAACTCTTAAGTTCTGCTTTTTAGACTGAACTGTGGGATTCTCTGACTTCCACAGAAGGATGTCCTTTCTGTGCAGAGGTCACAGCTAGTGCTTGTGAATTGTAGAGAGCGTTCTAATGTCATCAGATCAGCCAGCTTCCTTCAGTTCTGCACATGCAACTTCTTTTCCTGGGAGGGGGAACAAACGGCTTTTTTCTTTAAAGTATAACTAAAGGCTAAACTTTTTTTTTTTTTCTAGTTTTGGATATAATGGAGACGGATTAGAACACCTATTAGGTTTATTGCTGTGTCTGCCCCAGTTAGGGAGACTCATCCTCTCAATCTGTCCTGTTTACCTTTATCATCGAAAGTGAAAGTAAAAGAAAACCCTCATTTTGGGTTGTCCCCAGAAAAGTAAAAGAGGGGAAATCTTCCAATGTGGACACCAGTTCTGGTGACCTGGGGGTCCCCAAGGAATTCTCTTAATATGCAATGATTTTATCTCCCTTCCTGTGTGGCTATAGGACAGGAAGTGAAGAGATATCTCCCCAATGGGATGCAAATGGCAAAAAAATAAACTGTCAGGGATTAAAACCCTCCATTACTCTATCCAAAAAGAAAAAAAAATTGCCTATGGTTCTACTTTTAAATGCAAAACTATTCTTTATAATCATAACATGTGTGCAGTGATATAGTTGCATTTGTTTATGGAAGGACGTTAAGGTAAAAAACGCTTGGATCTCTATAACAGAGCAGATAGCGCTCTCCGCAGGACATTGCAGTGGTTATTGGGCCTGCATTTTATGTTTAACCTTTAAAAATCAGAGTACAGCGTGGAGCATGGGGTTTCCTTCAGTATGTTCTCCGCATAATGCTTCAGAGCACACACTGCGTTAGGAGGAGAGGTCTGTCACGTGACCTGTAAGTCATTGGAAAGTGCCCCTCTTCCTTGGCCAACTCCCCACCCATTATATTAAAATGGATAGGGTTTCACTTGCTTCAGAGTTCTAAAGCTGTGTTTTATATATAAAAAAGAGAAAAAAAGAACAGTGTTGCGCTAAAAGCGTTGATTATACATGCCAAAATATTAAAACAAAAGCAAACGGTTAACATATAGACTGCAGTATAAAGTTCTAAAAAGATTTTGCGCTGGAAGATGCTAGGTCATAACTGATTCACCATCAAAGTTTCACACATCCCATCTCCGCCACCGTGTACAGCAGACCACCAAAGATACTGCCACCTTAGGTGTAAATCAATGCCTGCTTACCAGCAATACTGGACCTCTTGTCACAGGAGGCCAATAGCACCTTTTGGCTGATTACCCCGCCAGGGCCTTGGGATGATATTCCTGCAGACGTTTTGTTAAACCGTAAAGGGCAGGCATCCAACTCAAGTATCCGTGTATTCAAGCTCGAAAATAAAAGGATGCTCCACATAGTGTAAAATCATGATAACATTTATTTAAAATAACGGAATTGCACTCCCATAAAAGGAGTTTAAAAGTGCATTAAATCTCTTGCCGGCTGGCACATAAGCATCCACCCGCACTTCTGGGAATCTTGGTCAGCAATGACCTCCGCACGTCGTCCACCCTACGCATTTCGTCATAAATGATGTTGTCCTGGGGCAGGGGCGACGCACCACGCCATCGCCTTATATGGTCGATCAACAAACCAAGCCTCAATTTGCTCGACTGGACTATATCCAAGCCTCATTCTACATCTGCAGTAATACATTACAATACAAAGCGAAAACTCCATCTGGACCCTCAGGAACTCAACGGGACGCCACCCAAACCTACTAATTGCAATATACATTCACCCCCCTTAATCTAAAACAATCTATGAACATATATTGTGGATAGATAAATGTTAATTATCTACCCCCTCGTATTATCATCCTGCCACACTAGATTAAATAGCAATACTGCCCCCTCATGGGCAGAAACTGTAGAATATTCCACATGATAAAGGGAGAAACAAAACCTCATCATCAGCCACTATTGTCCATAGAATAAACTCAAGCTCCTCAAGGTCCAAATGTTCACATTGCATATCATTCATTTATAAAACACATAAGGAAGATCAAAAATGTATTCTTTTCCCTCAAAATTGAAACACCCCTTTACAGCCACCAAAATGGGCTATCTAAGTTGTTTTATGAATTATCAACTAAAACATTAATGTCTACATCTACATTGAGGCCTAAAGGAGAGAAACATTTAATTTTCAAAATCCACTTCATTTCAAGTTGTGAGATCCCTCTCACCAAAGAGCCCCCCCCTCCAGTGTGGACTGTATCTGCCGATACCTAAAAAGATTGTATTTGTAGGGTCCCTATTATGGGCAAGAGCATAATGTTTGGAAATGGAATGGTTCCTACAACCTTTTCTGATGTTTCTTAATGTGTTCATTAAGTCTGACTTGAAGAGCTCGTTTTGCTCGGCTTTGCATGTCCAGTCACACACAGAGCCGCAGCTCTGCCCTGCCCCCCTCTCTTCTCACTGGCTGTGATTGACAGCAGCAGGAGCCAATGGCTGCCTCGGCGAATGAGGAGTTGGAGTCCTCAGAGAGCCAAGGCTCTCCTGCACATCGCTGAATTGCGTTGGGGCTCAAGTAAGTATTTGGGGGGGGGGCTGCTGCACACAGAATATTTTTTACCTTCATGCATAGAACGCACGAAGGTAAAAAACTTTGAGCCTTTAGAACCACTTCACTTGTCAGCCACACAGTGTAAGGCAGTGGATTGCCTCGCCCTACACTGTGCTGGAAAAATGAACTGCATGCAGTCCCACCTCATCTGGTGTGCATATTATACCCTCAGTATTTACGTATTTTAAACAATTGGTACAATCTATTTGGGCCCCCTTTAAGGTTTTCACCATTGAATAAACCATGACTGTACTGGAGTGAATACCCATCCAAAGACCTTACAGCACAAACTGATCTGATACAGCTCTGATGGCTTTTATATCCCCTGTCCTAGGTGTTGCAGATGACTATAACAGAATAGGATCTTCTATGTACACATTGGGAACACAGGACAATACTGACATATGCAAGTAAGTGATATTTGAGTTCTTGGTTTTTGAGTATGTAAACTTCTGGAGGGGATGATAAGGGACTATATCGTAGAGTTTGCTAAGGACAACAACATCATCAGCAGTAATCAGCACGGGTTTACAAATGGGCGTTCTTGTCAAACCAATCTCCTAACATTCTACGAGGAGGTGAGCTGTGAGCTAGATAGGGGGAGACCAGTGGATGTGGTGTACTTGGATTTCGCTAAGGCGTTTGATACAGTTCCCCACAAGCGCTTAATTTATAAAATAAGGTCTGCAGGTATCGATAGCAGGGTTTGCTCTTGGATACGGAACTGGCTAAAAAGGCGTGTCCAAAGGGTAGTAATAAACAGCGCATACTCAGACTGGTCTGAGGTGGTAAGCGGGGTCCCCCAAGGCTCAGTCTTGGGACCAACCTTGTTCAATTTATTCATAAACAGCATTGAGGACGGGATCAGTAGTTCGATATCAGTTTTTGCAGATGACACAAAATTGGGCAGGGCAATAACTTCACAACATGAAGCAGATATCCTACAGAATGACCTGGACAAAATAACAGAGTGGGCAACGACATGGCAAATGAGGTTTAACGTGGAGAAGTGTAAGGTTTTGCACTTGGGGACTAAAAACATAAAAACACAATACACGTTAGGAGGGGAGCCCTTGGGGGAATCAAAAATGGAGAAGGATCTGGGAGTCTTGGTTGATGATAGATTAGGAAACAGCATGCAATGTCAAGCGGCAGCTTCCAAAGCCAACAGAATATTAGCATGCATAAAGAAAGGGATGCATTCCAGAGATAAGACTATAATCCTTCCACTTTATAAAACTCTGGTCCGACCGCTTCTGGAGTATTCCGTCCAGTTCTGGTCGCCAGTCCTCAGGAGGGATGTGTTGGAGCTGGAGAGAGTCCAGAGAAGGGCAACTAAACTAATTAGGGGATTGGAGGACCTTGACTATGAAGAGCGTCTACAATCGCTCGATTTATTCTCCCTGGAGAAGAGACGTCTGAGGGGGGACAGGATAGCAATTTATAAATATCTTAATGGGGATCCCAGCTTAGAAAAAAAGCTGTTCATTCGAAGGGATTGCATGAGGACTCGAGGGCATACAATGCGATTAGAGGAGAAGCGTTTTAACAGGCAACGCGGGGGGTTCTTTACTGTTAGGGCAACAAGATTGTGGAATTCTCTACCACAAGAGGTGGTTTCTGCGGGTAGTATGGTGGCTTTCAAAAGACTCTTAGACTTACATCTCAAGGATCAGAACATTCAGGGGTATGGGAGATGATTACAGCCACACATACCTACACAGGTTGAACTAGATGGACTATTGTCTTTATTCAACCTCACCTACTATGTAACTATGTAAGGAAAAAACTAGATAAAAACAACCCGGAAATCATAGAACAAGCTCTATAACTTATGCATTTCTTTTCACCTTTCACATTGTATGTTGGCAATTGACTTATTTGGAGCACTGCTTGATGGAGTTGTAATGTTCGACTCCCTTTTGTATGGATCTCCTCCCACAACATACTCTGGTAGGTTTGAGCATTGGGAGTTCCCCTATTTGCATAGGTCACTTGGTGCATTTATTACCTGTTACTGCTGGATTCTGCTGTGGAAAACAATGTTGTAGGATTGAGTGTAGAAATGATCAGCTGGGGGGAACTCTTTCCCACTATACAGCATTTAAAAGTGTCCCCCCATTGCTACTCCTGCATGCAAGAGCCATAAGTAATTCAAATCTGCTGCGTGCCTACGATAATATCGTCCTCTCTGGTCATCTGACCCTCACCCTCCACCAGCTGTCTGAGTTTTGTGTGTACCTGAGGCTTTATGTTGTCTTACTGCCTTGTGGTTACAACATGTCTGATTCTAGACATGAAGGAGAAAGTCCTGCTGTACTGGTTACCCCCAGTTCACTTTCTACGAACGGCTCTGGGGCTGTTTTCATCTTGTGATAGTGCTGACATCTGCAGTCAGGAGTTATGTTGCCCTCTGTTCTTAGAGCCTATTCCAGGGATCCTCAAACTATGGCCCTCCAGCTGTTGCGGAACTACACATCCCATGAGGCATTGTAAGGCTTGGTTCACACTTATGCGATGCGGGAAGGCTGCAAATTTGCAGCCTGTTCCCGCATTGCAAACGCACCCTTGGCAGTTCACACTGCCATATGCGATACGCTGGGGGTGTCAATGTAATGTTAACGACACCCCCAGTTTGATCGCATATCGCAGTGCGATCTTACAGTTCGCACAGGATCTGATCGCACAAGTGTGAACCACTGTGCGATCCGATCCTGATGTGGCTCAAAAAAAGGGTCATGTGCGACTTTACTGCGGGTGCAGTGCGAATTTAGCCATACAAAGTGTATGGCTGAATTCGCACCGCACACCCGATCGCATGTAATGAAGGAGCAGTGCGCTCCGATATTATATGCGATCGTTCACATATGTGAACCGGCACTTAAACTTTGACATTCACAGACATGACTAGGCATGATGGGAATTGTAGTTCCTGAACAACTGGAGGTCCATAGTTTGAAGACCCCTGGCCTATTCCATCATCTGTAGCTCTGTTGGCTGTGGCTGCATCCTCTATTGTTTTGACCATGATCTTTACTACTGTTATCCAAGAATTCATGTCCCAAATCACCCAGTTATTTAGGGACTGTAGTCACAGAGGTCACAAGCGCGCTCCCATACCCAGTCATGCAGGTTCAAAGTCTGATCTGCCTTGGTGGATTTAGACCCTTTGACCACAGATAAGTGGAGTATGGTGAGAAGTTTGGCAAAGGAATATCTTTCTTTCTTGGGTTTTCAACTACACCAATTAGTACAGCTACTATTGAAAAGCATTAACTGGCTATGTACTGCAAAGTAACTTTTTTTTTTTTTCTTTCTTGTACAGATTTTTCTTACGAGTATCTGAATTATTTGACAAAACTCGTGTAAGTATTATTTATCATTACCTTTTGGCTAGTTTGCACAGGAGCAGCTGAATGCATTTGTACACACAAATTCTAATATGGTGTTTTTTTTCAAGAGCTCCTACATCCTAACCTTTAAAGGGTCGGTGCACGCAAAATATTCAAATACTTTGGTGTTTGTTAGATAATTAGATACCAACTTAAAAAGGCAGATAAAAAAACAAAAACCAAAGTATTAAGTGCTTACTGGCAGTGTTTTCCATTTCATTGTATTGTAAAAATAAGTCGCGCTATAATATGATCAATGGAGATATAAAGTCCATACAGTCCAAACATAAAGTGAAGATGTAATCCAGGACCAGGAACCCCAAAGGGTATATGCTTACCAGATTGAGGTAAGGTAAAGACAGATTCTTTGGATAGAACTTGTCACCTTGATAGTAGATCCAGGTCCACGTAAACGGTTAGCTCAATGGTCATTGGATCATGGAAGTAAAGGTAAAAGCGCAATAGCGTAAACTTACAAACTATATTAATTGGACACCACAGTGTTCTTGAAAAATAAGTTCAATTGTGTGAATGAATGAACCTCCACCAATAAATTGATCACTGATAACAGTGAATAAAAAACATGCAAAAATAAAAATATAAAAATAAATATAAATAAAAATGTGATGGGTACCCCTTACCAAAAGGTGATAAGGGTAAACATCAAAATCAATAATATGACGTGTTGTAGCTGAAATCGCCTCTTACCGGCCAACGTTAATTAAATAGCCAATAAAGGGAAGGCAAAAGTGTGAAATTTGCGTGTTGAACCACCACCTTTTGTAGCTAGATTCGCCTCTTACCATATGAAATAAGGATTATAGCAAACGTGCAGATCACAATGCAGTGTGAACCCGGAGCCAATATAAGATAAACCAATAGGGGTCGCCTCTTACCGAATATAAATAGTATTGAGCCTGTATGGTGATCAAGCATCCAAGGACCCGATCCTTACTCTGGGGTGCTGTTTTCCTCAAATAACGGAGGTATTGCAAGAGTTCACTGGATAGAGGCTCTGTATGGCGACTTTTGTCCGGTGACTGAAACTTGCTTCTCCGTCAGCTGGGCCATTCGCTCCGTTCAGCCCCACTGGGTGGATCCCTTCCTCCGATGCTCGGATTAGTGTCTCTGCAATCTGGCCACCGTCTCCCCACAGGTCCTACCAGGCAGGCCACACGATTCCAAGAGATTTCATGAATTATGTATTTTACTGCAATGTGCCTCTGACCTTCATAGAGAATGTGACTACTTTAGGAAGAGTGATTTCCTTAGCACAGCCACCTTCTTCCTTGCATGCCATAGCCTTTTCCTCTTCTGGAAGTTTCTTTATACTGCCTGTGATGGCCTAACTACTCTGCCCCTACCTTTCATACATAAACTTTTATATAACTGCAAGGGGAGGTGCAAAGGAGAATACGGTAGAATGTAAATCTGCTCGGGTTCTGACATGATATCCAAGATGGCAGCACCCAGCAGGAATCTGGGCTTTTGGATGTCTATGGGAAACTTTTACAGGTAAATGAGATGCTTAAAATGGTAAATGCAGATATAATTCTATGGAAAGATTGTTGTCTAAATAAATACTCTGCCGTTCTTTAATCAGTTGACAATATATTTTTGTTGAATACTCTTTTGGTGACATCTCTGAATTTAAGTTCATGTATCTGCAAACCTGCTGTGGCCTTCCCCAAAGTTTTCCTATGCTCCCTGTTGGATCTTTTTTACTCGATATTTTGAAGAATGCAACAGAAGGTTAGGGAACACCTAAAACCTTTGGGTGGAAAAGAACAAAGTCAGGAGTTGTAGTGGGAGATTTAAATGTTGGAGGTTCCAAAACGTATAAGAAGCCAAGGGGCTGATGAAATTAACCGTTATATTTCTTCTGAATCATTCTTGCCCCATCTTGATACTTTCTTTTTATAGTCTGCTTGAAACTTGCCTAATTACCTTTGTTAAAAGCTTAACTTTCAAAAACAAACAGGTTTCGAGTGAGTGACTGTTTTAACCACTTAAGCCCCGGAAGATTTTACCCCCATTCCGACCAGGGACTATTTTGCGATTCGGCACTGCGTGACTTTAACGGACAATTGCACGGTCGTGCCACGCTGTACCTAAACAATTTTGACGTCCTTTTTTTTCCCACAAACAGAGCTTTCTTTTGGTGATATTTGATCACCTGTGCGATTTTTTTTTTTTTTTTTTTGATCATGCGCTATAATAAAAAAAGAGCGACAATTTTTTGCAAAAATAACAATATTTTTTAAATTTTTTTTATATGAAATTCCCCCCCCCCCCCCCCAAAAAAAAATGTCAAAATCTAAATTTTTTAACATTTTCAGCCAATGTTGTTTTATGCTACATACAGTGGGTACGGAAAGTATTCAGACCCCCTTAAATTTTTCACTCTTTGTTATATTGCAGCCATTTGCTAAAATCATTTAAGTTCATTCTTCTTCCTCATGAATGTACACATAGCACCCCATACTGACAGAAAAACACAGAATTGTTGACATTGTTGCAGATTTATTAAAAAAGAAAAACTGAAATATCACATGGTCCTAAGTATTCAGACCCTTTGCTCAGTATTTAGTAGAAGCCCCTTTTTGATCTAATACAGCCAGGAGTCTTTTTGGGAAAGATGCAACAAGTCTTTCACACCTGGATTTGGGGATCCTCTGCCATTCCTCCTTGCAGATCCTCTCCAGTTCTGTCAGGTTGGATGGTAAACGTTGGTGGACAGCCATTTTTAGGTCTCTCCAGAGATGCTCAATTGGTTTTAAGTCAGGGCTCTGGCTGGGCCATTCAAGAACAGTCACAGAGTTGTTGTGAAGCCACTCCTTCGTTATTTTAGCTGTGTGCTTAGGGTCATTGTCTTGTTGGAAGGTAAACCTTCGGCCCAGTCTGAGGTCCAGAGCACTCTGGAGAAGGTTTTTGTCCAGGATATCCCTGTACTTGGCCGCATTCATCTTTCCCTCGATTGCAACCAGTCGTCCTGTCCCTGCAGCTGAAAAACACCCCCACAGCATGATGCTGCCACCACCATGCTTCACTGTTGGGACTGTATTGGACAGGTGATGAGCAGTGCCTGGTTTTCTCCACACATACCGCTTAGAATTAAGGCCAAAAAGTTCTATTTTGGTTTCATCAGACCAGAGAATCTTATTTCTCACCATCTTGGAGTCCTTCAGGTGTTTTTTTAGCAAACTCCATGCGGGCTTTCATGTGTCTTACACTGAGGAGAGGCTTCCGTCGGGCCACTCTGCCATAAAGCCCCGACTGGTGGAGGGCTGCAGTGATGGTTGACTTTCTACAACTTTCTCCCATCTCCTGACTGCATCTCTGGAGCTCAGCCACAGTGATCTTTGGGTTCTTCTTTACCTCTCTCACCAAGGCTCTTCTCCCCCGATAGCTCAGTTTGGCCGGACGGCCAGCTCTAGGAAGGGTTCTGGTCATCCCAAACGTCTTCCATTTGAGGATTATGGAGGCCACTGTGCTCTTAGGAACCTTAAGTGCAGCAGAAATCTTTTTGTAACCTTGGCCAGATCTGTGCCTTGCCACAATTCTGTCTCTGAGCTCTTCAGGCAGTTCCTTTGACCTCATGATTCTCATTTGCTCTGACATGCATTGTGATCTGGAAGGTCTTATATAGACAGGTGTGTGGCTTTCCTAATCAAGTCCAATCAGTATAATCAAACATAGCTGGACTCAAATGAAGGTGTAGAACCATCTCAAGGATGATCAGAAGAAATGGAAAGCACCTGAGTTAAATATATGAGTGTCACAGCAAAGGGTCTGAATACTTAGGACCATGTGATATTTCAGTTTTTCTTTTTTAATAAATCTGCAACAATGTCAACAATTCTGTGTTTTTCTGTCAGTATGGGGTGCTATGTGTACATTCATGAGGAAGAAGAATGAACTTAAATGATTTTAGCAAATGGCTGCAATATAACAAAGAGTGGAACATTTAAAGGGGTCTGAATACTTTCCGTACCCACTGTATGTTTGGTAAAAAAAATCGCAAAAAGCGTATTTTGATTGGTTTGCTTAAAAGTTATCGCATTTACTAACAAAGGGAAAGATATTTTTGTCATTTTTGTTGTTTTTTTTTTTTTTTTTTTTTACCGCGTAATGGCGGCGATCTGCGATTTTTTTTTTTTTTTTTTTTTTTTTTTGCGGTATTGCGGTGGACAGATCGGACCCTTGACTGACATTTTTGACACTTTTGGGGTTACCAGTGACATTTCTACAGTAATCAGTGCTATAAATATGCACTGTTACTGTAAAATTACACTGGCAGTGAAGGGGTTAACTTTTTTGAGAGGGAGGGGTTATGTGTGCCCCTAGGGGTGTGATTCTAACTGTGATTGGCTGTGGCTTGAGGTGTAGGAACAGTGATCAACGGTCATACATAGTAGAACCGTATGATCACTATTTCTCCACCGGGGAGAATGACAGGCGGCTTGTTTACATCAGCCGCCTGCCTTTCTCCCTCTCCACCGACGATCGCCGAGTGACCGGCGGACATCGGGTCCGCCGGTCACACGCGTGGGGGGGTCCGTGACCGCGCGGGAGCGCGCCCGCTCCCCAGAGCCCTCCCAGGCTAGTGACGTAGTACTACGTCGCTCTGCCTGTGAGGGGCTGACTGCCACAGTAAATATACTGTGAGCAGTCGGCAAGTGCATCCACCTAGGTAAGTATAAATGTGGGAAAAAATGAAACCCCATACTTCTATTTTAAGATGCCATCTTCCCAAGACGGTTTTTCAAAAGGTCCGAGATTGAGAAAAACATGAAAGAAGATGACAAATAGGGGATGAAATAGTAAGGAAAACACAGTAGGGTGTTTTTTTTTTTTTCTGGATTATCAAGACATTTCTGCATTTCTCGCTAGAAAAAAACATAGGTATAGGTAAGGTACAGCTTAAACTTTTTTCACCAAGGCCTCATGTAACAATTCCTGGGCGTCAGCTATCTTATATGTTGTCAGTAAAAACAAATGCAATTGGTGGTCTAAATCTTTACTGTAAATTTACTAATGAGTTAAAAAAAAAATTAAATGAAAAGCCTTTTATGTGTCATTAACTTTTGGTAGCATGCCTTGCAGATGAAACCGGCCTCAGTTTTTGAAGCAGGACCAGAAAACATAGAACAGTATTCTTTTCTTGTTCATTCTGTAGAAGGGAGCATGTTGATAAGTCTTGTGGGTATTCTGTAGCTATTATTTTTTTAGGATTTAGGAAAGTGATGTAGTTGGTAGGACCTGCAGATGTTTAGAGATATGTCTAGTCAAATCCCGAATTGGAAATTTAGTTTATAACATGTACTTTATCTTTGTAATAAAACACATTTTGTGTTCTTTAGAAAATTGAAGCCCGGGTATCAGCTGATGAAGACCTGAAGCTTTCAGACCTCCTTAAATATTATTTAAGAGAATCACAAGCTGCTAAGGTAACTGTATGGTGCATCAGCCCAGAAACTGCGAATTGGGAGTGGCGTCACATTGAAATGATGGGCTGTTTTTTAAGTCTGAGCTTTCTGTTTGCAGGATCTCCTCTACAGAAGATCTCGCTCTTTGGTAGATTATGAAAATGCCAATAAAGCACTAGATAAAGCCAGGGCTAAAAACAAGGATGTGTTATCAGCGGAAACCACTCAGCAGCTTTGCTGTCAGAAGTTTGAGAAAATATCTGAATCTGCAAAACAAGGTACATTGAATTACCCCGATTTTTGTTTTTTGTATTTGGAATAGCAAGGTTCCCTAATGTAATACTGAAAGGGATGGGGGTAGATTGGACAGTCTGTATACGTGTGTGTGTGTGTGTGTGTGTGTGTGTATATATACATACATACATACATACACACAATGCCTTGCGAAAGTATTCGGCCCCCTTGAACTTTGCAACCTTTTGCCACATTTCAGGCTTCAAACATAAAGATATAAAACTGTAATTTTTTGTGATGAATCAACAAGTGGGACACAATCGAAGTGGAACGAAATTTATTGGATATTTCAAACTTTGTTAACAAAAAACTGAAAAATTGGGCGTGCAAAATTATTCAGCCCCTTTACTTTCAGTGCAGCAAACTCTCTCCAGAAGTTCAGTGAGGATCTCTGAATGATCCAATGTTGACCTAAATGACTAATGATGATAAATAGAATCCACCTGTGTGTAATCAAGTCTCCGTATAAAGGCGCCTGCACTGTGATAGTCTCAGAGGTCCGTTTAAAGCGCAGAGAGCATCATGAAGAACAAGGAACACACCAGGCATGTCCGAGATACTGTTGTGGAGAAGTTTAAAGCCGGATTTGAATACAAAAAGATTTCCCAAGCTTTAAACATCCGAAGGAGCACTGTGCAAGCGATAATATTGAAATGGAAGGAGTATCAGACCACTGCAAATCTACGAAGAACTGGCCGTCCCTCTAAACTTTCAGCTCATACAAGGAGAAGACTGATCAGAGATGCAGCCAAGAGGCCCATGATCACTCTGGATGAACTACAGAGATCTACAGCTGAGGTGGGAGACTCTGTCCATAGGACAACAATCAGTCGTATACTGCACAAATCTGGCCTTTATGGAAGAGTGGCAAGAAGAAAACCATTTCTTAAAGATATCCATAAAAAGTGTAGTTTAAAGTTTGCCACAAGCCACCTGGGAGACACACCAAACATGTGGAAGAAGGTGCTCTGGTCAGATGAAACCAAAATCGATCTTTTTGGCAACATTGCAAAACGTTATGTTTGGCGTAAAAGCAACAGAACTCATCACCCTGAACACACCATCCCCACTGTCAAACATGGTGGTGGCAGCATCATGGTTTGGGCCTGCTTTTCTTCAGCAGGGACAGGGAAGATGGTTAAAATTGATGGGAAGATGGATGGAGCCAAATACAGGACTATTCTGGAAGAACACCTGATGGAGTCTGCAAAAGATCTGAGACTGGGACGGAGATTTGTCTTCCAACAAGACAAAGATCCAAAACATAAAGCAAAATCTACAATGGAATGGTTCACAAATAAACATATCCAGGTTTTAGAATGGCCAAGTCAAAGTCCAGACCTGAATCCAATCGAGAGTCTGTGGAAAGAACTGAAAACTGCTGTTCACAAATGCTCTCCATCCAACCTCACTGAGCTCGAGCTGTTTTGCAAGGAGGAATGGGCAAAAATTTCAGTCTCTCGATGTGCAAAACTGATAGAGACATACCCCAAGCGACTTACAGCTGTAATCGCAGCAAAAGGTGGTGCTACAAATTATTAACTTAAGGGGGCAGAATCATTTTGCATGCCCAATTTTTCCGTTTTTTATGTGTTAAAAAAAGTTTGAAATATCCAATAAATTTCGTTCCACTTCATGATTGTGTCCCACTTTTTGTTAATTCTTCACAAAAAAATTACAGTTTTATATCTTTATGTTTGAAGCCTGAAATGTGGCAAAAGGTTGCAAAGTTCAAGGGGGCTGAATACTTTCGCAAGGCACTGTATATAAATACTTATGTATTTATCTGTGAAGTGTGAAACATTGGGGCAACTCTTGGCTTGTGTATTTGTGTTTTAAGTGCTGGTTCACACTATAGCGATGTAAGACATTGCATGTCATTCGCACCGCACTGCTCTGCAAATCACATGCGATGCAAATTCAGCCATACAGATTGTATGGCTGAATTTGCATCGCAGTCGTGCAGGGTTCCTGCATCGTACCAATGTCAACCGTCACTTATTGCGCCAATAAAACTCTGAAGTTCACGTATTTAGAATTGAAACACTGATGTACTTTTTTAAACAGATATAACAAAAAAACTGTTTATTTGCAGGGCCAGGCAGGACAAATGTCCGTCTGGGAGGACGTACCTGTACATCCTCCCAGACCTGCACCTCCTGCACCCATCAGCGCAATCCTGTGTCCGGTGGACACAATGGATCACCAGTCCGAGTACAGAGCGGCGGTGCTTGGCCTTAGTACCATGTGAACATTGTGATCAATTTCAACAATCCTATATCCAGTAGTAAAGATGGCTGCCATTCTTTACAGCCATTCAGAATCCCTGTGATCCCTTGGTACAGGGCCAAGCACCGCCTCCCATTACCATGCAATAGCTGTAGTCGATCACAGCTTATCCCAATCCCTTTTTAGAAACAACCCTGCACTGCTCTGGTGACAGAATGTAATAAAAAAAAAAAGTGTGTTTAGGTGTGTGTGTATATGTTGGTGATCGACCGATTATCGGCAAAGCCGATATATTGAGGGCCGATATGCACTTTGCCCGATATATCAGAATCAGCCTTTTGATTTACCGATATTGCCGATATTTCGGGAAAGTGCTTGTACTGGGGTGATGCCTTCAGCTACAGGCATCACCCTGGTACCGGTGTCCATAGCCAACGGTTGGCTGTCTTGTAATGAGAACCGATGCGGCTGAGAAGCCGCTCGGCTGTCATTCCAAGGAGCGGGAGGGGACGTATGGCCCCCAACCCCCCTCCCTCCCGCGGCTCGCACGGGTCTCCTGTCCCACCGGGAGACCCGGGCATCCTACCTTCACCGCCGCCGTCTGACCGGGTCTCCATCTGCGCCACCGCCGTCTGACAGGGACTCCATTTTTTTTTATTCGGCGCTGCCGAGTACCCGGAAGTGATGTCATAACATGACATCACTTCCGGGTACTGGCGGCGCCAAATTCAAAAAACTTACAGCATTCAAAACGGCCAAACTTGGCGTTTTGAATGCTTTTAAGCGCAGAGGAGGGGTTTGGGGTCTTTTAGACTCCCCAGATCCCTCCCCCACAGTACCTGTAGACATTAAAAAAAAATAAGTACATTTTTTTTTTAATGTCTGAAAATATCGTCCGATACCGATATCCAATGACCAAAGTATCGATATCGGCGGTAAAAAAATCTGTTGCTTAAATGCTAGCAATTTAGCAAACCATTTAAAGCGGAGTTCCGGGCACAAAAACGATATTTTTTTTTTGTGCCCGTCCGCTAGTTCAGCCTAACCTGAAAAGGAATTGGATAGTTAGATTTTTTTTTTTTAAAAACTCACCTTGTAATTGACGATCGTAAATACTCACCTATGACAGCTTCCTCCCTCGGAGCCGCGGCTCACCCCGTCACTTCCTGTCTCGCTATGATTCCTGGGAGCTGAACGTCATAGCTCCCAGGAATCAATGCGCCGCACCGGCCCCGCTCGTCATTTCCGGGCGACGCCGCATTCCCCTGCTAAACAGCTTCTGGGCATGCCCAGAAGCTGTTTAGGAATGCGGCGCCGCACCGGAAGTGACGAGAGGGGCCGGTGCAGCGCATTCTGGGACACGAAGACGCGGAAGAAGACGGAGAAGAGGACCGCGCCGGCTTCAGCTGCCCACAACCGAGATGGAAACGCTGTGGAAGAAAACTTCTAAGTAAGTATTTCTTCTAAAAGGTAAGTGCGAACCGGGACAGATCAGAGGCTAGCCATTGTGGAATGTGCTAGCCCTGACTGTCCCGGGGGTATGTTCAAAAAAAAAACGATTCTCTGCCCGGAACTCCGCTTTAAAGTCCTATTTTCTGCTGTACATTATTAAATACATAAACTAGTAAAGTGCTGCCTCACGTAGTAACCAACAACTGGGTACCCTTATGTTTGTCAAAAAAGAATACTGTATTGAGTGTTCTATGATGTGACTAATCTATTTAGAAATATTTTTTTATACTGATTTGTTAAATCTATATCTGTGGCTGCCATCTTAGAAAGTCCCCGGTTTTATCCTCGTAGTAGTCAAATACAGAAAATTGATAAAATTGTAAATTCCTAAGGCCTGATGCCAGGAGGCCAATAAGATTTGATATTTCACATAACTCAACTGCTTTTTTTTTAAAATCACAAAAGGACACAAGGTTGTTGAAATTATGGGCAGCATGATGTTCATAAGAATCCTTCATCTTTATTTTTCCTTGCCAGGAACACCTACTCCTTAATATGAAGTCAATGCGAATTGCCTATTGGTTTATTTGTCTATTTCTATAATTCATTTTATGATATTGTTTCTGCATGAATATTGCACAAAAATGTAAATAGTTCCATATTAAGGATTTTTTTTTGCACAAAATTTAGCATTTTCCCTCTGCACCCAGCCCTTTATTGTATATTTTTTCTTATTTCATTAATTGGTATATTTTGCATTGTTGCATGTGTAGCAGCTAGATATACATATGCTTTACATATGTGAGCACAGATTTTTGTAGTATGACAGTGATAGCGCTGTCCACTTTATATACTACAACTGTACATGCAGCATTCTGGAATCCTCTGTGGAGGAGGAGAGAGAGGCATGGCTTTTTTTTTTTTTTTTTTTTTTAATTCTTTATTTAGTGGTATGCCACAAGAAAAACAGAAAATAACATTTGGCATTACAATTAGTCAAACCTTTATCTATAATACAGAGTAGATGATGAACTAATGAAGGTTGATGGTAGCTAAACATAGCAAAGACCTACTGTCATTTTAATAACTAAACCTAGTAGCAGTTTTAGGTGTTTGATGATTTCTAGAGAGAACTGTGCTAAGTGGAAATCCGAACTAAAAGGAGCCTATCTCGTATGGTCATGACTGTAGGGTTGCGACCTCCTCCGGCATCTATCTATTGGCCGGTTTAATGAGGCAGCAAGCCCTCATCACTATGAGTGTATTATGTAGATAAGCAAAATTTCAATTCAGTATCGTGTGCACACCAAGAGGCATGTTTTATTCGTTTTTTCCATACAGATATTAATCAGAGAAAAGGACATCTATGGTGTCGAATAGAAGATAAGAGAAGGTGAAAGGGTGAGACAGAAAGGAAGTTTGAGAGTAACAGGAAGAAGGTGGGGGGGGGGGGCATCGCCCATTGTGCTCCTCCACTCTCCAAGGGTCGCATTAAGGTGCTCCATGTGCTGAATATCATTCTGGCAAACCATTGAGACATCAAGGGAGATGTTTGTTGCTTACACATAACAGGTATGCAAGCCCTAGCAGGATTCAGGAGATGTTTTAACAGGGATTTGCGGTATTTCTTACTAGACATAGGAGTCGGGTTAAGGAGAACTGCGACTGGATTGTCGAATAAAGAGTAGTCTGTAAGTTTGTGCACGATTTTCAGAACCTGTTGCCAAAAAGGGTGAATCATGGGGCACTCCCAGAAAACATGGACAAGTGTGCCGACTTGGGAGCCACACCGCCAGCAGAGGGGACTATGTCCAGGGAAGAGGGATGACAACACTGCTGGGGTCCGGTACCAACACGTCATTTTATATGATGTCTCTTGATATTTACTGCAAAGGGAAGACTTGTGTGCGAAAAGAGTATTCAATACGACGGGTCTTGCTGAGACATACTGGCTAGTAGGATGAGATAAGATATATAGAGAGGGATTTCCAAAGTGGTCCCTCCCCCACACAGAGATCCTCAAAAGACATCAATTGTCTCCGAAACCTGTGGTGTTCCAGTAGGGATCTAAGAAAGTATGCTAGTTGTCGCAATTTCCATTGTCAAAGAGCGGTAGAGTTGAATATACTGTATAGGTTCGAAGGGCGTGCCCAATCTGTTTGGGTGAGAAAAGAGGAAGCTCTGACAATATTCTTGTCTGCTTGTATTTGGAAAAGTTTTGTCTGTAAATCCTGGTGCAAAGTCAGGGTGACCAATGGATGGGTGTGAGTGGAGAGTGAAAGCTACGTGTCGCTATCATTTTATAGCAGGGCTCGACAAACCCCGGGCGCCAGGTCGCATTGGCGACTCGAATTAGCAAAGCTGGTGCCTGGGGTGCCCTGCAGGAGGTGTCCTGTCCCTTTTGCTACCCCCCACCTCCTCCCCAAGTGCACGGACTACCGCACCGTCCGAAAATTGAGGCCCCCGGCTTTTCGGCCTTCTTCTGTGAGATGAGATAGGCTTCCAACGGGGAACTGGCGCCCTCTTGTGGTGGCCGAGAGATTCACAAGCAGTCACTAACGACTGTTTCCACTGCCTGTTCTCAATGCCTGCCCATCTCCTTCCCAAGAGGAGATGAGATGGAAGTTTTTGCAGGCTTCATCTCCCTGTCCACTTACCTTTTGCTTAAAGGTAAGTGGACAGGGAGTGTGGTATTATTAATTTATTTTTAAAATTATTTAAATAATATATATTTTTTTTTTTAATTATTGAAAAATATGTATATATATTTTTTTTATCATCTCCCTGCCATGCCACAGCCACACAGCCGAAGGCCCCTTTCACACAGGCTATCTCATCAGGTCCGCCTGTCAGTTTCTCAGGCAGACCTGATCGGACCCTTCAGTCTCCTCTATGGAGCGGTAATCTGCTGCCATCTGATCCTGTCCGCCAAAAACAGACGGATGGTGGTTCTATTTTCTATCCATCCCATGGATCAGATCAGATGGCATCGGATGGAAACAAACGGTCTGTTTCCATCCGATTGCCCTATAGAGGAGAGCGGGGTTCTAGTCGTATTTTATTTGTAAATTAAGTATCAGTTTTTTTTTTTTTTTTAAATAAAGCTTGGTTGTTAGTTTAAAGAAAAAAGAAAAAAAACTGGCTCCTAACTTTTTTAGCTGGCTCCTAGATTTCAGGCAAATTTGTCAAGCCCTTATAGTATCTAGCAATTTAAGTCAAAGTGGTGTCGATTGGGGAATGTGGATTCACTAGGCAAGAGTGTGGGACATCAATCCATGGGAGGCCAGCTAAGGGAGACGCTATTGATTCTTGTTCCAATGATACCCAAAGCTTGTAAAGGGCATGTCTGCACCAGTCGATCACGAGGCATGGCTTTTGCTCTGTGTCCTTCTTGCACTGCTTGGAATGTTGCATGTACAGTTGTAGTATAGAGCAGTATGCACATAGAAGGGACTCCTACAGGACTTCATAGGTCCCAACGGCACAGAGAACATGGAGTGTGTCTGTGTGGCTGGGGGTCACTTTCAAAAGTAATCACAGAGGATGAATTTGCATATAACTTTTTATTATGTTTTATGCAAAAAAAGATGCTAATGTCACTTTAATGCTATGTTTAACAGCACATATGGAAGAAGTTCATCAGTAGGGTTAATATACATTTTAAAATAAGCCTGTTTACTGTTATCTTTGTTTGTTTCAGAACTCATGGATTTCAAAACCAGAAGAGTGGCTGCTTTCCGCAAAAATCTAGTAGAGCTGGCTGAACTGGAATTAAAGCATGCCAAGGTACACTTTACTATAAAAATTTGTCCTTTTTACTTAAACATGTTTAGTAAGGATGGGCTGCACCTTAATGGGGACGGTGCAGCTCTTTTGGGGAGAAAGATGGCCACCAAGTTGGAGGGGCTTTTAAACTTGGGGGCGAGGGCTCAGAAGTAGAGTCAGTGAGGAGGGAGCAAAGGACAGAAGGCAGTAGTAGAGTCAGCAGCGACAGTAGTTCCATAACGTCAATTGGGGGGTCTGTGCGGGAAAACCTCAGACCAAACAGGAATAAACATAATCACCATCCACAATCAACTTCCACAAAACTAAGAGGGGTATATGCTAATGCCAGGAACCTACCTAATAAAATGGATGAGTTGGAAATGTTCGTACATGAGGAAGACATAGACCTTGTGGGAATAACGGAGACTTGGTTTGACCCCTCACATGACTGGCTTGCCAATATCCAAGGGTATTCGGTGTATCGGAAGGACAGGGTAGGAAAAAGAGGGGGAGGGGTATGTCTCTATGTCAAGAATAATGTAAGGGTGATAGAGAGGAATGATATTATGGAAGGGATGAGTATGGAGTTAGAATCCGTGTGGGTAGAACTGCATAGGGAAGAAGAAAAGGGAAAAGAGTAATTGTGGGGGTTGGCTATAGGCCACCCAACCAAAGGGAGGAGGTAGAGCTGGAATTTATATCACTGTTGGGTAAAGTGGCAAAACTGGGATCAGTCATCATATTGGGGGACTTCAATTATCCCGACATTGACTGGGAAGAGGGGATTACACACTCACAGAAGGCCCGTCTATACATGGAAACCTTACAGGATAACTACATGTCTCAGTTGGTGGATTCTCCTACTAGAGAAAATGCAGTCCTGGATCTATTGATCACTAATGACCCAGACCTAATCTCGGAGGACAAACTGGGCTCTAGCGATCACAGGATGATCACATTTAGCATAAATAACAATATAACAAGGCAAGTAGGGAACATAAGAACCCTAAACTTCAGAAGGGCAAACTTTCCAAAATTATGCTCATTGATGGAAAGGGTAAACTGGGACGAAACGCTTGGAACACTGACCACGGAGGAAAAATTGGAATGCTTTAGGAACATATTAAACAAATGCATCTTGCAGTGCATTCCTATGGGAAATAATTTTAGAAGAGACCAGGCCAAACCTGGCTGGCTAAACCGTAATGTTAAAAAACGTATTAGGGGGAAAAAAATGGCCTTCAAGAAATATAAATCAGAGGGCACAGTATCGGCTTTCGAGCAATACAAGGAGGCAAATAAGAAAAGAAAAATACGAAATCAAAATGGCTAAAATCAACTTTTAGAGACAAATAGCGGAGGATAGTAAAAAGAACCCAAAGAAATTCTTTAAATATATCAACAGCAAAAAAGCTAGGGCAGAGCATATTGCACACATAATTAACGAAGATGGGGGGATGGTTACAGAGGACACTGAAAAAGCAACAGTGCTGAACGATTTTTTCTTGTCAGTCTTTGCACAGGAAAAGGAGGAGTACACTGACCATGACTGTATGGTTAGTAGTCATACACAGGACTTGCTGCTATGGCTAACAGAGGGTGAAATCAGGGAAAGGCTAGATAAAATTAACACAAACAAATCACCAGGCCCCGATGGCGTACATCCGAGAGTACTCAAGGAACTCAGTAAGATTATATCTAGACCACTGTTCCTGATCTTTGCTGACAGTATTATCACAGGAAATGTACCAGGGGATTGGAGGAAAGCTAACGTGATACCGATATTCAAAAAAGGGCAGAGGCATGTCCCGGGTAATTATAGGCCTCTCAGTCTGACATTGATAGTATGTAAACTTCTGGAGGGGATGATAAGGGACTATATCGTAGAGTTTGCTAAAGACAACAACATCATCAGCACGCGTTTACAAATGGGCGTTCTTGTCAAACCAATCTCTTAACATTCTACGAGGAGGTGAGCTAGATAGGGGCAGACCAGTGGATGTGGTGTACCTGGATTTCGTTAAGGCGTTTGATACAGTTCCCCAAAAGCGCTTAATTTATAAAATAAGGTCTGCAGGTATCGACCGCAGGGTTCGCTCTTGGATACGGAATTGGCTAAAAGGGCGTGTCCAAAGGGTGGTAATAAACAGCGCATACTCAGACTGGTCTGAGGTGGTAAGCGGGGTCCCCCAAGGCTCAGTCCTGGGACCAACCTTGTTCAATTTATTCATAAACCGCATTGAGGACGGGATCAGTAGTTCTATATCAGTTTTTGCAGATGACACAAAATTGGGCAGGGCAATAACTGCACAGCATGAAGCAGATATCCTACAGAATGACCTGGACAAAATAACAGGGCAATGACATGGCAAATGAGGTTTAATGTGGAGAAGTGTAAGGTTTTGCACTTGGGGACTAAAAACATAAAAGCACAATATACGTTAGGGGGGGGGAACCCTTGGGGGAATCAAAAAGGGAGAAGGATCTGGAAATCTTGGTAGATGATAGACTAGGCAATAGCATGCAATGTCAAGCGGCAGCTGCCAAAGCCAGCAGAATATTAGCATGCATAAAGAAAGGGATGTATTCCAGAGATAAGACTATAATCCTTCCACTTTATAAAACTCTGGTCCGACCGCATCTGGAGTATTCTGTCCAGTTCTGGTCGCCAGTCCTCAGGAGGGATGTGTTGGAGCTGGAGAGAATCCAGAGAAGGGCAACTTTATAAAACTCTGGTCTGACCGCATCTGGAGTATTCTGTCCAGTTCTGGTCGCCAGTCCTCAGGAGGGATGTGTTGGAGCTGGAGAGAATCCAGAGAAGGGCATCCCTTAATTAGGGAATTTGAGGACCTTAATTATGAAGAGCATCTGCAATCGCTTGATTTATTCTCCCTGGAGAAGATGCCTGAGAGGGGATATGATAGCAATTTATAAATATCTCAATGGTGATCTCGGCATAGAAAAGAAGCTATTCAGTCGAAGGGATTGCATGAGGACTCGAGGGCATACAATACGATTAGAGGAGAAGCGTTTTAACCTCAGGCAACGTGGGGGGTTCTTTACGGTTAGAGCTACAAGATTGTGGAATTCTCTACCACAAGAGGTGGTTTCTGCGGGAAGTATGGTGGCTTTCAAAAGACTCTTAGACGTACATCTCAAGGATCAGAACATTCAGGGGTATGTAAGATGATTATGGCCACACATTTACACAGGTTGAACTGGATGGACTATTGTCTTTATTCAACCTCACCTACTATGTAACTATGTTAAAAACCCCAAAAGAGCTGTTAATTTGGTAACAATATAGTAACCCAATCAAAATGAGAAGTAATGAAGGGTTACAAAGCTGTCATTTTGCTTATGGATGCGCATGTACTGTATATAATAATAGTATATAACAAAAAGGTAGGTGCACAGTAAACATTGGTATATATAAAGAACAAAGGTAAAAATAATAGATAAGCGCTATAGCATACAAATCACCACAATGAAAATGTAAAGCTCAAATAAATAAATACATGATGATATATAAAATAGTGCAAAGCATGCTAAAAAATATATAAATAGAAGTGATAAAATCATCCCACATGTGATCTTCCATACAGAAAACTGAAAAAAAACAAAACCTACATTTAATATATATATAATACAATTTCAAAAGTCCATATATGATATGAATCAAATTTGTGCATGAAATGGAAGAAAAATATCTTAATTTCTTAAACAAACATCCAAAACGTGAATATTAACATCCAGTGTTGAAGGTGTCACCAGTGTAGAGTCACAGCAAACCGCTCTCCACCATCAAGTGCAAAGGCCGCTCACCTTAATAAATAGAAATTAATGCGTTTTCATATATGGCACTCTTAATCAAGAGGTTCTCTCCATGGCGCATGATAGTCAGCTTGGGTCAATATAAAGATGCGTGATATTCTTAAGAGGCAATCCTGATAGAGGGATAACTCCGCAGCAGATGATATTCAGCTCATGAAAAAATACATAGGGGTCTCCATAGTGTAGTAAGTAAAAGTAGTGCTTTAATAAGAAATAAAATAACTTGCATACAAGTAAGGAAATGCAGGTGTAGAGTTAAAAATAGGACAGAGGGGTCCCCGTGGAAGTGATTACTTGTATAACCCCAAACTCGCTTCACATGCTATTATACACTGGCTATACACGCTATTACTTCCACGGGGACCCCTCGGTCCTATTTTTAACTCTACACCTGCATCTCCTTGCTTATATGTAAGTTATTTTATTTCTTATTAAAGCACTACTTTTACTTACTACACTATGGAGACACCTATTTATTTTTTCATGAGCTGATTATTATCTGCTGCGGAGTTATCCCTCTATCAGGATTACCTCTTAAGAATATCACGCATCTCCAAGCTGATTATCAAGCGCCATGGAGTGAACCTCTTGATTAAGAGTGCCATAAATGAAAAAGCATTAATTTCTATTTATTAAGGTGAGCGGCCTTTGCACTTGATGGTGGAGAGTGGTTTGCCGTGACTCTACACTGGTGACACCTTCAACACTGGATGTTAATATTCACGTTTTGGATGTTTTTTTTAAGAAATTAAGAAAAATTTTCTTCCATATCCTGCACAAGTTTGATTCATATCATATATGGACTTTTGAAATTGTATTATATATATTATTGTATGTTTGGATTTTTCACTTTTGTGTATGGGAGATCAATGTGGGATGATTTTATTACTTCTATTTATATATTTTTTAGCATGCTTTGCACTATTTTATATATCTTCATGTCTTTATTTATTTGAGCTTTACATTTGCATTTTATTGTGGTATCTGATTTGTATGCTATAGCGCTGATCTATTATTTTTACCTTTTATTAGTATTGTATGTGGTGACACTACAGGGATTGGCTGCTTATGCTTGATTCTATCTTGATATACCTTTATATATATTTTTAAGATATTATTTTTTTTTTATTTTTTAGATCCTTTTTGGTAGCGCATTGGTTCTCTATACTAATATATATAAAGTTTGTTGACAGTTTGAATTTTCTTCTCTGCAGGGTAATTTGCAGCTGTTGCAAAGTTGCTTGGCCGTGTTAAATGGTAAACCATAAAGCACACTCCGTCCAGATGTTTGAAGTAACCAGACCCTCCTGTGACCTCTAGGAGCTTCCAGTTTTCCATGGACTGCTCCATTGGGCATATCTAGCTTGGCAAGGATGAACCCATACCGAAGTTTTGGGCTGCTTCCACCTTGGTAACAGCACTGTGCTGTGGAGCCCACACCTGATGATCCCACATGTACCTTTATTTAGTCATTGTACACTTTCTAGTACATCACAAGATCTCCCATTTTTTTTTCCAAAGCAGTTAAATGCTGTACTTGTTATGGACTGTACTACATAACAATGCCAATCTTATTTACCAGTCTATGTTAATCTTCGATGATGTTCGGCATTCGTGGTTCGAATGGATTTAACATTACCATTAGTTGTTCACATCATATACCTTGTCCAGGTTCCATGTAATGATTTTTTTAAGCCTCTGTTTTCTTGATTTACTGAACTCTATTTTTTTTATTAAACATTTTCTTAGATATTTCAGAACGCTCCAATTATCTTTTTAAACTTTAAGTTCCTAAAGCTAATGCATCAGTATGTTTGCCTTAACTTGTAGACTTCTCAAATATTGTAAAATAAACTGTGAATCCAATGATTTTTAATTTATACTGTCCCAGTGTTTCTATTTAAAAAGAACATATAATGCTTCAAAGGTATACATTTCAAGCATGGGAAATGACCATTAGACAAGGGGAAAAAGTAGAAAATATTGCTTGACCTATAACACCAAATGTCTTGGTGTGTACACTAAGGGCTGGTTTTAGATTTTTTTTTTTTGCAGTCTTTAACACTTGGCAAAAGGGGAAGCTGACCCGGCCCCAGTCATAATTGTGGGGCTAAAAGCGGCTGCCCCCTGAGATTCCCTGGTCCGGTGGCGGCGGGGAGCAGGGCAGTGGAGCTAAATCCAGTGCAGACAGCGGCGTCCTTAGGGTGCGGGCAGGATAAAAGTGTCTTGCTCCGCATATACGTTCCACTTGGCAAGCAGGCGGCCCCGGAGACTGAGGCTGCGGGGAAGATGAGCAGCGTGGAGGTGGCTAGGACTGAGAGCCTGGGAAGTAGAAGACCTCCACTGCGTCCCTGACCCTGAAGAGGCAAGCAGCAGCGGGCGTAGCATCCCCGACGCCTCCCAGAGGGCAAAGAGGACAAAGATAGGCAGGAGGTGTAGGTACTAGGCATCACACACACATTGACTGGGACAGGGGGGCACAGGAGAGATTGCAGACAGGGGTAGGGCTAGGGGGGTCTCTCTCTCTTTCACCCCCCCTCTCTCTCCCCCCCCTCTCTCTCACCTCCTCATCCCCCACCTCCCCTCTCTCTCACCCTCTCCCTCTCTCGTTCACCCCCTCTCTCTCACCCCACCTGTATCTCTTTCTCTATCCACCCTCTCTCCCCTCCCTTTTTAAAGCGCCTATCTTAATCCTACATTTACAGGACACAGGAAAATTATTCATAGTCCCTGGGTTATAGGCCCATACCTTCAGGTGATTGTACACTGGCAAAGCTTTAGAGGACACTCCCCCTGGGCACCTCCCCTATAACCCTACCCTACTCTGAGTTCTCAGCCCAAGACCAACCTTAACTATAGGGAGGTCTTTCCTTCCCTATCACTGGAAAGGGATAAATACAGACACCAGTCTATCAGGATGAGGAGGAGTGTTCCAGTCCCTCACAGTCCAGGGAACATGGTCATTGGTGGAAGCCAAGCTCCCCATCAGCATTCTGGAGCACAGAGTAATTTAAATGGCTCTAAAACAATGGACCCCTCCCCTTTTTCTATATGGTCACACAATCAGGGTGCAGTCGAACACTGGCCTACATCAATCATCGAGGCACTGGGATTTTTGCAGCCTTGAAGGAAGCAAGGCAGATAATCTAATGGATAAAAAAACACTGTCAAGCACACTCTGCAGTCCACATTCCAGGAGTGGAAACCTGGAAAGCAAACTACCTCAGCCGTCACCGCCTAGATCAGGGGAAATAGGCCCTTATACCAAACCTCATCAATCTGACATTTCAAAAATAGGTGACTCCAAATGTAGACATTCTAGTCTCTAGGTTCAACAACTAACGACTAACTTCCTCTGTTTATAGCCAGGGCCACATATCTGCTAGCCTTAGCCTTGGATGCTTTGATAATTCCCTGGTCTCAGTTCAGGCTAACCTACAGCTACCCTCCAGTGCAAATTCTGCCTCACCTGTCCAAAACAGTTAGGGCAAAAGAGGTAAACTCATTCTAAAGCCCCAAACTTGCCCAGAAGTACGTGGTTTACATCCATATTAAAAATTCTCGCAGATAATCCCTGGTTTCCTCCTAACAGGTAAGATTTTCTGTCTCAGGGCCCTCTATTTCTTCCTGCTTCAGTGTCTGGCTTTAACAGAGGGGTTTCTTGAGCCAGTTATTTCTACCTTACTAAAAGCATGAAAAGCCACTTCCAGTAAGATCTGCTATCATACCTGTAAATCCTTTTGTTGCACGTTTTGAACACAGGCACTTCAATCTCAGAGAATGCTCTGTGCCTCACATGCTAGAACTCCTACAGTCTTGTCAAGTCTTGGCCTTAAGCACTCTAAAAGAAAAAGGACTCTCAGAAGCCCATAAACTTATTTGCATCCAAACATACTAAGCAAATATACATTTTTTTCCATAGAAACTGATGTTTGAGAATAAAATAACAAACTATGATCCAATATTTATTTATCAATCATCAAACTGTGTAACTATAACCAATCCAAACCTCAATAGTGCATTAAAAACGTATTGTTAATCATTCACAATATTTTGTATGCAACATTTCAATATTGCTCTCAAATAGAGTTCTGGGTGGAAAATAACCACCTAGGATACAATAAATAATGTGACCTCACTTTTCAATGTGGGGGGTATTTGTTAACCTCTGTGGACACTTTGACAGCTTGCGTTTCTAATACTTGGTTGCAGGAGGTGGTTTCCAAGGGCTAAAAACTGGACTCTTAGGCCCCTTTCATAGTGGCTGTCTGATCAGGTCCTCCTGTCAGTTTTCCAAGTGGACTTGATCAGAACATCAAGTCTCCCCTATGGAGCAGCGGATGTCAGCAGACACATGTCTGCGGCTATCCGATCAGATCCTGCCCCAGACGGATGGTGGTCCTATTTTCCATCGGTTTGGTGGAACAGATAAAAATGGACCGGCGGTTCGTTTTCACCCCAATTACCCCAAACAGGAGAATGGAACTGTGTCCATCTCCACTCTGCACAGTGAGGCGCGTCGGACCTGTCATCCGCCTGCTTAGCGGGGATCAGCAGAGCGATTCCCTGCTGAGCAAGCGGAGTCTGCCAGAGGCGCCTGTGTAAAGGGGCCTTACTCTTTGCATACTACTCTCTAATGTCCAACCTTTCTGTATCACTGCATAGATTAGCAGATCTTTATTGAGCCCTCTATGGCCTTCTGCATCAAGGAGTCTTTGCCCCAGTTCCTCTGACAGATCATTTTCAGGTTTTACTCTAAATGGTTCACAGTTTCCAAACCAAAATGACCTATATGTCCTATCTTGGATCTCGAATCACTAAATTTCTCCAAAATTCTGCATGGAATGCACCACAACTGTCATTGCCACAACTGTCATTGCCTCTCTTCACCAGGGCCCTTTCTTTTTTTAGACAACAAGAATGCTACCAGTTCATGACCCTGCCCTTAAGTTTCTCATCTGTACCTCTGGTGTTTATCAAAGTGCTGGCCCCAGTATTAGCCCTGCTGTGCTCTCATGGCATCCCAGTTATACTTAGCAGAACATCCAGTGCAGTCTGACAACGTGGCCTTTACTGTCCAGACAATGGGCTCAGGTGGATCCTGAAACTTCAGAAATCTTTAGTGTAAGTGACTCATCATTTGGGGTATCTGGGTCTAGCCCTGAACACAGCTCAGGCCAGTGTTTTTCTCACAGCAGAAACTTCAGAATCTGATTTCAAATTTTGAGCTCCAGTTGTCCAACTTTATGCTATGACATGAGAATCTTCGCTCGAATAGTAGTCTCCCTTAATGCAGTTCTATTTGCTAAGTTTCACTCCAGATCTCTATAATGCAACTTTGTCATTTTTTGAGACAAGTCAGTCCAGTTTCCAGATAGTGATTTATTTGGCAACAAGGTTGTCTAAGGAATGGGTCTCCAGAACTCATGACAGATGCCAGTTTGTTTGGTTGGGGAGAAGTCTTGGGTACCATGTCAATGCAAGGGACATAGTCGTCTAATAAATTTGGTCTCTAAATCGATTGGAGCTTTGGGCAATTTGGCTGTCTCTGGAGCTTTTGACGATCCTGGAGGAATATGATCTCGATTCAGGCAGTGTCATGTACCTGGTAGAGTCCGGGTAATGAGAGAGCTTCCCTTACACCTCCTGATCCTGTTTCCACTGGAGATGACAACAGGGTGTAACAGGGCACAGAGTGGCACAGGTGCCTGCAAAAGATCCTGGCCTGAAGATGCTCTTGAGTGGTACAGGAGATGTAGTGAACACAGGACTAGGAACTGTGCAGAAGGCAATCCAGAAGCTGGCAGATGCAGGGATAAGAGGTGTAATAAGGCAGTGGTTACTGAAAACCACTAGCAGAAGTGCAAAATCAGGAATTGGGCCTGGCCAAGGTTGGTATAGAGCGAGCAGAAAAGGTATCAGATTAGCAGACCGAGGACAAGGCCAGGTCACAAGCCAGGGTCAACAATGGAATATCACTCAGAGTCAGGACGAAATCAGGTCAGAACAAAGATGTGAGCACAGGATCTGGTTACAGGTCACAGAAACTGACGATCACTCACCAATCTTAAACCTTGCAGAGCTTTTAATTTTAATTAACCACTTGGTGCCAAAGTCAATTCAAACTTGCCTGCTCTTGTGCATGCAAATGTTCGTAGACACGCGAGGCCCTGATTCTGTGCACAGGTTCCGTTTCATGAGCATGTGCAGTTCTTCGGGCAAAGGGATGAATCTGGTTCTCCTGACAGGCAGACAGCGCCATGATAGTGACATCCATTAACCATCCACGATGAGATCCTGTCCTGGAGAAAACGTCGCTGCTGGCCTTGTCTGTCATTTACATTCCAGAGGTAGACAACTGGCAGGCACACTTCCACAGCTTGCACGGTCTGGACACGGAAAATAAACTTCTTCCTTGTCTGCTTTGCAAGATCGCGATGGCGAGCATTCCGGTGATTCTCATTGCTCCACATTAGCCAGGCGAATGTGGTATTCTGACCAGGTAAGCCTTATTTTGAACATTCTATGGGCTCTACCAGATCATCTTCATCTTCTGTATCAAAGACCAGTTTACTATCCATCTTCAGTGTTGTTAGAATTAATAGTGTGGTTGTTGAAGTTTTGACAAAGACATCCTTGAGTTGGTGATTCCTACAATGCTAAAAGCTAAGAATCTACTTCTTGAAAGGTCTATCTTTGAAGTTAGAAGGCTTTACTTGGTGTGAGTCTTGGGGATTCCACCATAGGAATTTCTCTGTGGGACAAACCCTCCCCTTCCTACAGCTTGGGTCAAGACCAGTGTTTGATTGTCAGCACTATCAAAGTTCAGGTTTTTGCTCTGTTGTGTTTCAGAGACTGCTGGTCTCACTCCTTGATTAAGATCTTTTTTTGTACAGGAAATCTCCCATGTAGCGTCCCCTATTTTTTCTCTTGAAGGGATCTAAATCTAGTTTTCTCTTTGCTACAGAAACTGCCATTTGAACCCATCTTGGACATTCTTCTTTCATCTATAAGGTAGTATTCCTTGTAGCCATCACCCTCATGAGGCGAATGTCTGAACTTGTGCCCTTATCATGCAAGGAACACTTTCTAGTTATGCATATTGACAAGGTGGTTTGGAGCCTAGAAATTCCTTCTTACCTAAGGTGGTTTCTGCCTTTCACCCTAAGCAGGACATTGTTCTTCCTTACCTTTTTCTGGCTCCAGCTCACTAAAAGGAAATTTCCCTCCATTGTCTGTATGTGGTTTTGGGCTGCAGGAGTCGGTTTCCCAACCACTCCTTTGTTCAGAAAGACGGATTCCCGTTTTGTCATTCAAAATGGTCCCCGTATGGGTGCACCAGCTTCTTGTTCCACCATCTATAAGAGACGCAGGCAGGCAGACAGACCATTATCAAAGCACATTGTCTGAAAGATTGCACCCTTTCCTGTCAAGGCACAATCAACTAGAGCTGTTAGTGCTTCTTAGGCTTTTCAGCATCAAGCAACTATTTCCCAGATTTGCAAGACTGACACCCGTTCTTCTGTTCACACATGCTCTAGTTTTGTTAGGTGGATGTTGAGGTATTGTCTGATGCCAGTTTTATGTAAAGGGGCCTTCAAGTTAAAGCTGCACTCAATCCCCAATTTTTATGTTGTTTTCTTGGGCCTGTTATTGTTTATTTGCTGTGTTGGCCACTCCTCAGTTGGACTGCTTTTGGACGTCTTAAAGATGAGTGACTTCCGACAATGGACGTGAAAGATAATAGGACTTTCTCTATCGTTCTTTGAGGGACGCAGTTCTCTCCATATCAGTAGGGTTATACTGCCCCCTACAGGAGTAGGACACTAGGCAGAAAAAAGTTCTGGCTACGCCTATGGGCAGTCCCGGAGGGTACACCCTCTCACTTCCTGCATAGGATGTTAGTTTTAATCTGCCTAGTCAGAAGTAAGGACCTAGTTCCTTGCTGGGATCTTTGGTCCTGGCATAAAAGTATTTGTTTATGTAGTTTTTTTTTTTAGCTAGCTGTTTTCTCCAGAATTTTTTCCTGTGAGATCTTTAAGCAACTATGCCGGGCTGGGCGACGGGCTGGATCTCTATATCCAGTGGTTACTGCAGTCTGGCCAACGAGCGCGTGCAGGCCTTAGTCCCGCGCTGGGCCGGCCACGACATAGTCCCCCTGGACGGGGAGTGGCCCCACAAGTTAAATGTCTCGCCAGGATGCACACGACAGGGTCTAGGCTTATGTCACAGCGTTCCTATTTGGCCGACAGCCCCCCCACTTTGGTGGCATGGGGTCCTGTCAGGAGATGGCGCCCGCATGTGTTCCTGGTATGGTGAGTAAACGTCCCCCCCCCCCCCTCCCTGGTGGATTTTGGGGTATACACGGGCCCCCTCCCTGGGGATGGTTGGACCCTCACACTCCTGTGTTTCCCTTTATCCTGTTCAGGTGGGCCTCATCTTTTGTTCTGATGAGTCTTATGTTGCCTGGTCGGCTATGTTTAGCCTTGGGGACTTGTTCTTTTCTGATGTTCTCACCCCTCATTTTATGGCACTGCTTTGGGACGTCCCTACTGATATGGATCAGAGAACTGCGTCCGTCAATGAACGATAAAGAAAACTGGATTTTTGACTTGCCGTAAAATCCTTTTCTCTTAAGTTCATTGACAGATGCAGTACCCACCTCTCTATTTGAGTTGGTTTGGTGTTACTTTCTGACACTGCTTTGATACAAAACTGACATCCTATGCAGGAAGTGAGAGGGTGTACCCTCCGGGACTGCCTTTTTTTTCCTGCCTAATGTCCTACTCCTGTAGGGGCAGTATAAACCTACTGATATGGATCAGAGAACTGTGTCCGTTAATGAACTTAAGAGAAAAGTATTTTACGGTAAGTCAAAAATCCAGTTTTTGTAATTGTCAAAAAATCCTTTAATTGAAATTCATGGAGGGACATAGGTCCTACCCCTCAGTTTTTATAATCATGCGCTCTGTACTTCTTGATACAAAACTGAGGCATGCTGGTACAGTAAGTCCCCTACATATGAACGAGTTTTGTTCCGAAAGCACATTTGTAAGTCCAACAAAGTTATCCTAGGTACCCAACAAACACAATGGGCCCAATAAATTACTCTAATAGGTTTAAAACACATTTCACACAAGTAATACATGGGAAAAAGGTTGAAGTATA
Organism: Pelophylax lessonae; assembly: GCF_965119305.1. Classification (NCBI taxonomy): domain Eukaryota; kingdom Metazoa; phylum Chordata; class Amphibia; order Anura; family Ranidae; genus Pelophylax; species Pelophylax lessonae. The sequence continues at coordinate 116,080,095 of NC_138780.1, forward strand.
GATACAGTACTGTATACAGTAAAGTACAGAGAACCACAACCACCAGAAATGTGAACTAACTCACGATTGGACATGAAAACATGTTCGTATCTTTGAGAGTTTGCAACTTGAAGGTTCGTAGTAGGAGGGTTTATCATGGGCTGGCCTACAGTTTTTTGTTTGCCAGTGTACAATCCTCTTGTTGGTGACAGTGCAACCCTGAGGGCAAATTACTTCCAGTATATCCTCTAATGAATTCCAAGAAAATGTTATCGGGAGAAGTAAAATCCTATTTTGTCATTTAGCAACCAGAACAGAAATGGAAAACCAAGCTCAACATGATAAATTGAGACATATGTATATATTCACCGTATATATACATATACACTGCTCAAAAAAAATGAAAGAAACACTTTTAAAACACATCAGATCTCATTAGGGAAAAATCTCATGCTGGATATCTATACTGGTATGGACTGAGTAATGTGTTAGGAAGGAAAGGATGTCACATTGTTTGATGGAAATGAAAATGATCAACCTACAGAGGGCTGAATTCAAAGACACCCCTGAAAATCAAAGTGAAAAAATGATGCAGCAGGCTAGTCCATTTTTCTGAAATTTCATTGCAACCACTCAAAATGGTCCTCAGTAGTTGGTATGGCCCCCACTTGCTTGTATGCATGCCTGACAACGCCAGGATATGCTTCTAACGAGATGGTGTCCTGGGGTATTTCCTCCCAGATCTGGACCAGGGCATCATTGAGCTTCTTGATCACTATCCAGCTCTCCTAGAGTACCTGCCTGCCTCCTGGAATCTCCTCCATGCTCTTGAGACTGTGTTTGGAGACATAGCAAACCTGGCAATCGCATATATTGATGTGCCATCCTGGAGGAGTTGGGCTGCCTGTGCAACCTCTATAGCAGTGATGGCGAACCTTGGCACCCCGGATGTTTCAGAACTAAATTTCCCATTATGCTCACCTACACTTCAGGGTGCCAAGGTTCGCCATCACTATAGGGTCCAGGTATCGCCTCATGCTACCAGTAGTGACACTGACCCTAGCCAAATGCAAAACTAATGAAAATCAGTCAAAAAAGATGAGTAAGGAAAAAAAATGATAGTGGCATCCACCTGTAAAACCATTCATGAGGTTGTCTCATTGTTGCCAATCTAGTGCACCTGTTTTTCATTAACATCAAAGCAGCTGAAACTGATTAACAACCCCCTCTGCTACTTAACAGACCAGAACAATATCCCAGGAGTTTAATTGACTTGGTGCCATACTCTGATTAAAAAGTGTTCCTTTAATTTTTTGAGCAGTGTATGTATGTGTATATATATATATATATATATATTTTTTTTTTTTTTTTTTTCAACTATAGCTTTATTAAGGCACGAAAAGGGCCAATATATAACATGACAATAATTACAAATGAGCAAGGCAAGAAAAGAGAAACTCAAAGAACCAATAGGTACAGTCGAATGGCACGTTTCATGTATAACTACAAGGCACTTAAATCAACTGTGTGTATGGTTGTGTGTACACAACATATCTCTAGTAATGAAAAAGTCATGTAGCTTCTCTTCCTATACTCCATTCCTTTCCTTTTCCAGAGGACCGGGTAGAACGGAAGGGGAGAGGGGGAGAACAAAAAAAAAAAAAAAAAAGAGGGGGAAGGTTATTATGTGTGGGGAAGCTGGCGATGGGATCAAACAACCGGACATTTTTCCACATCTCTCTGCCTAATTTTTATGAACTCAACAGCACTATGCTGAGAGAATGAACAGATTCCAGAGTTCCCAAGTATTGCTCACGTTTGTTTTGCGCAGTAATTTAGCAAATCCTCCATTTTGTTTTTTAAATCTTCCACCTTATATAGCCAATTTGCAATAGTAGGTGTGTGTTGATATTTCCAAAAAAGAGGAATACAAGCTTTGGCGGCATTTAATAAATTACGAACAATAGATTTTTTGTATTGTTTCGCAGGAATATCAGAAGCGTGAAGGAGAAAAAAGGCTGGATCATCAGGTATAGTATGTTCAGTGAATTTCTGAACAATAGCTCTTATGTCAGACCAGTAATATAGTAATTTAGGGCAGGACCAAAAAATATGGAGCAGCATCCCGCGGTCCCCCCCCCCCCCCCCCCGGCATCTCCAACAGCAATCAGTGGTGCTTGGATAGAATTAGTGCAATTTGTTTGGAGTGAGATACCATCTAGTTAAAAGTTTGAAATGAGTTTCCTGAGTTTTTGTGCAGATGGAAGATCTAAGGGAGAGCTTAACAATGCTTTGCATTTGAGCTGCAGGAAAGGTACATTGTAAGTCTGATTCCCATTTTTTAATCCATTGTAGTAGGGAGGGTTGCTTGGGCCATGTAGTTAGCAGGCTGTAAGTTTTGGAAGGGGGCTGCGGAGAAATACCTGCATTGGAGCAATGTTCCTCAAAGGTAGTTAGTCGTCGATCAAAACTTTCAGGGTTCGGAATGGAGTGTAGAAAATGATGTAATTGTAAGGCCTGCCAAAAGGGGAGTTTATAAGGACCGTCCAGACTTGTCAACCTCTGTATAGAGGGCCATGAATCGGAACTTAAGAACTGGGAGACATGGTTACTGCCCGAATTACCCAAGGCCAGTAGTGCAGGGGAAAAAAGGCCTGGGGGGAATTGAGGATTCCCAATGATAGGGAGCAAAGGGGACTTTGGGGATGTGAGCGAGTGTTTTACGTTGACTTCGTAACTTATCCATTAGGTCATGACTAAAATTGGGTGTTGTTTTAATTTTGGGGGCAAATTGTGATAACACCATAACGCAGTTTTTAGCGGGATCGACGTTTGTGCCTGTTCTACTCGTATCCATTGTTTATAGTCATGGTGGCGGCGCCAATCAATTACTCTGCTTAGGTGAGTTGCCTGATGATATTTCCAAATGTCGGGGAGTGCCAAGCCCCCCTGATCCTTGGGGAGTGTGAGATGCCAGCATGAGAGTCAGAGCTATTTATATATGTATATACCGTATATATTCTGGATGTACTAATTATTTAGATATGCAGATTTCACTAAAGGCAGCCTCTGTTTTTACATTTTGTTTTATTCTATGCTTAGTTGGAATTGCCTAGGTTTTATCAAAACTATGAAAATAGCCTATATATCGCTATCTGCAAGACCACGCTACATATTTCATGCTGTTCAGCTGGTGTTGTGATCCAGGCACCTCTGCCAGACTTTAACCGGACTTTTACTCTATGAGCAGCACAGTGTGTTCAAAAACATATCCCCACCCTGCTGATTGGACAATAGAGATGAAACGGCACAGTTTTACTCCTTCTGTCAGAACATGTACATTGCAGAACAGAGCCTTCGGGAACCTGACCCAGATAGCAGTAGAATCCTGACAACAGTCCTAAACCTTCCCCAATCTATACATAACCAGAAATAAAGTTTTTGGCTTCACATGCACTTTATGACAGAAATGCTGATGCAGCTATTGTAATCTTGTTTTTAAAGCTAAACTCTGGGTACAATAATAATTTAATATCTTTTAATAAAAAAAATAAAAATAAAAAGTTAATCTTAAAGCAGTTCATGTGAAAATCAGCAACAAAAGCTAGTTGCTGATCTAAAAAACAGTCACTCACCTGTCCAACGATCCAGCGGTATGCTCACCCCAGCTGGTTTCACCTCCTGTCTTCATTCTCGGCATCCTAACTGTGGGCACCCGGCTGTGACAGCTTGCGGCTTCACAGCCAGGTTCCCACTGCACATGTGCAAACAGAGCTGCGCATTGTAAATGGTCCCTCATTTTTCTGGGACCTTTCACGTGTCCCAGAAGACTGCAAGGGGTGGGGGAGAGGGAGGAGAACTTACTTATGCTTCTGATCGCCTAGGCCAAGGGTCTCCAAACTTTCGAAACAAAGGGCTAGTTTACTGTCCTTCAATCTTTAGGGGGGCCAGACTGTAGCCAGTGGGAGTAGAATATGCCCCAGCGTCAGTGGGAGTAAACAATGTCATAGGCTAGGGGGTCAGTGGGAGTAAAAAAATGACATCTTTGGTGTCAGTGGGAGAATTAGTTCCTCATCTCTGGTGTCAGTGGGAGGAAGAGTACCCCAATGTTGGTATCAGTGGGAAGAATAGTGTTCTGTCTTTGGTGTTAGTGGAAGGAATAGTTCCCCAAGGGCCGGATAAAGGCCAGCAAAGGGCCACATCCAACCTGCGGACAGCAGTTTGAAGGCCCCTGGCCTAGGCAGTCGGAGTAGAAGTGGGAGCGGGTACTTGTCAAAATCGGGTACCCCCCCCTCAAAAGTGTAAATTCTTCTAGAGCAGAGGTCTCCAAACTGCGACCCCGGGGCCAGATGCAGCCCTTTGCTTGCCTTTATCTGGCCCATGGGGCACTATTCATCCCACTGATGAGAGACTCTATTCTGCCCACTGACACCAATAATTGGGCACAATTTCTGCCACTGGCATTGGTAATGGGGCACCATTTCTTCCACTGACACCAACAATGGGGCACTGTTTACTCCCACTGACACTAGAAAAATGTTCTATTCCTGCTGGCCACAGTCCAGCCCCTCTAAAGACTGAAGGACAGTAAACAGGCCCTTTGTTTAGAAAGTTTGGAGACCCCTGTTCTAGAGGAACAGGGGACGAGTCCTTAAAGCAGAACTTTCCCTTTTGGGTGAAGCTCTGCTTTAACTTGAAAAAAAAATCATATTTTTTTAAAAATGTGTTTCATTTCCTGCAATAAGCATATAAAATCACTTATCTCCCTATGGACAGCTCCCTGCCTCAGGGCTGACCCCAGCACTGCAGTTGTGTCTCCACCACCTGTATACTCTTTAGCATTCAGTAAGTCCAGACTGCAGAGTCATCAAAGGTGGCAACCTGCCTGGAGGCCAAGAAAACAGCTGTATTTCCACAGGGAGATAGCAAGCGTCTTTGTATGCTTATTGCAGGAAAGAAAACAAATAAGGGCAGACTGTATAGGTAAGTTACCCAAATTCATTCAAGAGATATTAAATATGTTGTGCCCGTAATTCAGCTTTATCCCCTTCCCGCCTGCCCTGCTGTCCCTTTACCAGTTTTAAATGCCGGAGGGGGGAGAGAAAGGTACAGCGATCATGTGACCACTGTCACTGTCGCATAATCGGAAGCCCTCCCTCTGACTACTGATCTCGAGTCAGGACTGAGAGCTGTCTTTGACAACTTGGTCTTTGTGTACATAAACTTGGACCGCCCAGTGATGCATTATGTGCAGTGTGTGGGCATTAAAGCCCACCCTTTTGTTGCCGCACATACAGGATCTCACAAAAGTGAGTACACCCCTCACATTTTTGTAAATATTTTATTATATCTTTTCATGTGACAACACTGAAGAAATGACACTTTGCTACAATGTAAAGTAGTGAGTGTACAGCTTGTATAATAGTGTAAATTTGCTGTCCCCTCAAAATAACTCAACACACAGCCATTAATGTCTAAACCACTGGCAACAAAAGTGAGTACACCCCTAAGTGAAAATATCCAAATTTTGCCCAATTAATTTCTCTCATACTGGTCACTGGGAGTTCAACATGGCACCTCATTGCAAAGGACTCTCTGAGGGTCTGAAGAAAAGAATTGTTGCTCTGCATAAAGATGGCCTAGGCTAAAGGAAGATTGCCAAGACCCTGAAACTGAGTTGCAGTACGGTGGCCAAGACCATACAGTGGTTTAACAGGACAGGTTCCACTCAGAACAGGCCTCGCCATGGTTGACCAAAGAAGTTGAGTGCACGTGCTCAGCATCATATCCAGAGATTGTTTTTGGGAAATAGATGTATTAGTGCCAGGACTGCATTCGGGTGGTGTCAATTGTGTGTGATGGCAACCAGGTGAGGAGTGCAAAGACAAGTGTGTCTTGCCTACAATCAAGCATGGTGGTGGGAGTGTTATAGTCTGGGCTTGCATAAGTGCTGCCGTTACTGGGGAGCTACAGTTCATTGAGGGAACCATGCAATGCCAACATGTACTGTGACATACTGAAGCAGAACATGATCCCCTCCCTTCGTAGATAGGGCCGTAGGGCAGTATCCCAACATGATAATGACCCCAAACACACTTCCAAGATGACCACTGCCTTGCTAAAGAAGCAGAGGGTAAAGGTGAAGGACTGCCCAAGCATGTCTCCAGACTTAAACCCTATTTAGCACCTATGGGGCATCATCAAACGGAAAGTGGAGGAGCGCAAGGTCTCTAACATCCACCAGCTCTGTGATGATGTCATGGAGGAGTGGAAGAGGACTTCAGTGGCAACCTGTGAAGCTCTGGTGAACTCCATGCCCAAGAGGGTTAAAGCAGTGCTGGAAAATAATGGTGGCCACACAAAATATTGACACTTTGGGCCTAATTTGGACATTTTTACTTAGGGGCGTACTCACTTTTGTTGCCAGCTGTTTAGACATTAATGGCTGTGCGTTGAGTTATTTTGAGGGGACATCAAATTTACACTGTTATACAAGCTGTGCACTCACTACTTTACATTGTAGCAAAGTTTAATTTCTTCAGTGTTGTCACATGAAAAGATATAATAAAATATTTACAAAAATGTCAGGGGTGTACTTACTTTTGTGAGATACTGTATGTGTTGGGTGGTTGTGTAGGGGTGAAAGGGGGTAGTACGTATGCCACAGCCATGATGCTTTGCATACGGCATGGAAAAAAATGATTGCCGTGCACCATCCACTGAACGTGACCCATTCAACTGAATGGTGGTGCCCTGCTATTGCTGTCATGGCATGCAGTTGCAGCACACTAGTGTGGGGTTTAAGGAGTTAAAATAGGGGGTGAGGAGGCAATACAATGCCTTCTCCCTGCCTGTCATATGCTCTCTGAAAAGCAAGTTTAATGCAGATTGCTATTCAGAGAGCAACTCTAGTGTAAACTAGCCCTAAGGGGGCAAGCTGTAGGACTTGACTATTGACCCCCAATGACGTCAGACGTTGCTGACGAAATGCGTTGGGTTGGCCTTGCGCGACACGTCACTTCTGCCATCTTTTGGAGTGCAGGTGGAACACAAACTGGCGTTCCTGCTTTTTTAACAGGCCTTACTTGATCGTCTTCACAGTAAGTGTAATTTTATGCGCCTAGTTTAATAAATTTGATATACTGCAGTATGAGAGACATCTGGTTTTCTTTTCCCATATGAATTGGAATTATGAGGGCCCACTAAACACTGGTGGCTGTTGCAATCGACCCCTATACCTGGTACAAGGTCCAATGAAAGTGGTATCTCTTATTTGCCTTGTAAGACTGCCTGTAATGGGGGTCTTTTTGTTCTGGTGACTAGGATGTGTGCCTTATCCCCTTCATGCCCGCACTATAGCCGAAAGACAGCTACAGCATGGGCCTAAACTGACGGGAGGGTGTCCATTTATGGCCCCTTACCACGTGATCAGCTGTCAGCCAATGACAGCTGATCGCGTGATGTAAACTAGGCCGGTAACCAGCTTTTTTTTTTTTTCTCATGCTGACAGCGCGAGGAGAAAAATAAAGCCAATCACTGGCTGCTGTCAGAGGTACATCAGTCCCGACCAGGAAGAGCCACTGCTGCCGCATGTGTGCCCATGAGTGCCACCTACCATTGCCCATCAGTGCAGGTCAGTGCCCCCTCATCAGTGCTGACTATCAGTGTCATCTACCAGTGCCTATCAGTGCCCATGAGTGCCACCTATTAGTGCCCTTCAGTGCCCCCTTACCAGTGCCGCATTGTCAGTGCCCATCAGTGCAGCCTATCAGTGCCCATAATTGCCACCTCATCGGCTCACATCAATGAAGCTGAAAAATTACCTGTTTGCAAAGTTTTATAACAAACTTTAAAAACTATTTTTTTTTCACAATTTTCAGCCTTTTTTTGTTTATTCAGCAAAAAATAAAAACCCCAGTGGGGAATAAATACCACCAAAAGAAAGCTCTATTTGTTAAAAAAAAAATTGCTAAAAATGTAATTTGGGTCCAGCATTGCATGCCTGCGCATTTGTCATTCAAAGTGCGACAGCGCTGAAAGCTGAGAATTGCCCTGGGCAGGAAGAAGAAAATTGTATAATGTATGGGCAGCCTAATGGTAGAATTTATAAGATTCACACTTAGTTGGAGACACCTGGTGGCTGTTTTATGGACATTGCACCTATATATGATTTGATTTTATTCCAAGTTTTGATATATTTTGTTTTAATTTAAGCTGTTATTACACCTGTATATGCACTTTGATTTGTATTTGCACATAATTGTTTGGAGAGTTAATTGATTCACAAGCTATAGGAATGTCTTTCTTATCCTTGCTTTGCTATGTAGGGTAGAGATTCTGACTTCAATGGATGCATGCTTGCAGCTTTGAGACTCATGTGGTGAAACATGTTAGTAGAGTCCGGGCCAATGCACCTGAATGTCAGCTCCCACACACCTTAAGAGGTTTTCTATAGGACAGCTCTGGGGAAAATCACCTCACGCACATATTTTATTACTGGAACCCTTCCTGTTCCCCGCTCAGTGATCACTTTGTGTAGTGTACAAAATAATAACACGATAATACACTATAACCGCTAACATAGAGCTCAGCGCATGCGCACCCACAAGCTCCCCGTCGGCGTACTCGTCTTACGTCACATGTTACGCGACGGGTTTCATTGGGTCATTAGCCTGCGACTGTGTTGTTGCTCCTTGTGCTGAGCGTACACCGGGTAGGTAATGTCTTCTATTTACTGGTATTACGCCGCTGTTACAGTGCTGAGCAAACGATATCTGTGTGGGGAGTCTCTGAGAAGACTCAGCAGGCTTTTCCAGCTGTACAGACACTGCCATAGGATAATGTTCATAGGTATTGGAGTGTGGTGTTAGTGAGTTATAGGAGTGTCCTGGGATGTGATAATCGCTCCTATACACACTTCTCTCTACACATTACCTAAACTGCTGCAGAGTCCGTTCACTTAATGGAAGGAGGGATTCAGTTAAGCTGCCATGACACTTTTCTGGTGTTATTTGCTCTTGTTACTGTATTGTGCCACATTCCAAAAACCTCTGCCACGGTTTTGGTTCTGGCAATGACTCGCGTGCCGAATTCCAGTAGTTTTCATTTACACCTGCACAGAAGTCAAAATTAACCCTAAGCCTTTTTCTGACATTTGATGCTTACAAGTTTAAATCAGTAATTTTTTTGTTAGAAAATTACTTGGAACCCCCAAACATGATAGACCCTAGAGAATAAAACGGCGATTGGTGCAATATTTTATGTTACACGGTATTTGCGCAGCGATCTTTCAAATGCAGTTTTTTGGGAAGAAATACTCTTCCGTGAATTAAAAAAAAAACAGTAGAGTTAGCCTAATTTTTGTATAATGTGAAAGATAATGTCACACCGAGTAAATGGATACCCAACATGTCATGCTTTAAAATTGAAAAGAGATATACCTGTGCTCAAATCCCAGCAGCTTGTTCATGTATTTGAACTATCAGGTGCCAAAGGGGTGTGACCACATATTAACACTACAAATCCTGGATGGACCCTCTGCACACTGCTACACCCTTTCCAGCAAACTATGCAATGAAAAACAGGGATATTTAGTTCACATATATTGCAATACATGCATAAGCTGAGAACTATGTAACTAAATATCCCTGTTTTTCATTGCATAGTTTGCTGGAAAGGGTGTGGCAGTGTGCAGAGGGTCCATCCAGGATTTGTAGTGTTAATATGTGGTCACACCCCTTTGGCACCTGATAGTTCAAACATGTGAACAAGCTGTTGGGATTTGAGCACAGGTATAGCTTTTCTATGTCTATGACCAGATCTGAACTTAAGGCCCGTACACACGTACCGATTGTCGGCCGTAAATATTCGGCCGACGACCGATCGGCCAATTGTAGGCTTGTTAGTATGATGCTTCCGACAGCACATTTTCGGCCGAACAGAATCTGTCGTGCAGGCATTAAAATTTTTGTTGGCCAACACCAGAACGGCCGATTGTTCGCCAGTCAGTACAGATTTTGGCCGACAGACAGCAGATTTGCTAGACTGGGCATGCTCAGAGAAGAAAAAAGACAAGGAAAGTTAACCATCACATGACATCACTTCTGCAGTCGGCTGTTGTTGGCCGACAAAATTCGTGTGCAGTCTTTTTCACTTTTCACAGACAACAGAAAAGACGGCCGATCGTTCGGCTGACGATCGGTACGTGTGTACGGGGCTTTAGTTGCTCTCCCCCCCCACCTTGGGTCTTTATGCCCCATGTTAACATCTTATCAATCGTAGCATCTGCAGTGGCAAGGCAGTGTAGGACTGGCCAGAAGAGGGACTACTTTGATGCTGTTGGTGAGCTTAAGCATGTATTGCAATATATGTGAAATAAATATCCCTGTTTTTCATTGCATAGTTTGCAGAGGATCCGTCCAGTATTTCTATTGTATTAAAATTGGGCACACTTGTGGAATGGTGACAAACTACGGTACTTAAAAATCGCCTTAGGCAACGCTTTAAAAAAATGGTTATTGTTTAGAGTTACAGAGAAAAGTCTTGTGCTAGAATTATTGCTCTCGCTCTAACGATCACGGCGACACCTCACTTGTGGTTTGAACACCGGTTACATATGCGGGCGTCACTTACATATGTGTTCGCTTCTGCGCACGAGCATGGAGGGACGGGGCGATTTTACATTTTTTTTCTTATTTATTGTTACACTGTCCCTTTAAAAAAAAAAAAAAAAAAAAGTATCACTTTTATTGCTGTCACAAGGAATGTACACATCCCTTGTGTCAGTAATAGGCAGTGACAGGTACTCTTTATGGAGGAGTCTGGGGGTCTAAAATGCCCCAAACCCCTCCTCTGCACTTAAAAGAATTCAAAACACCAACTTTGACTGTTTTGAATGCAGCCATTTTTTTTTTAATTTGGCGCCTGTAAGGCTCCAGTAACCGGAAGTGATTTCATGACATCGCTTCCGGGTTTTTACATCGGATACCCGATCAAAGCCGAAATTCATTTGCATAATGAGTTGTGTTTTAAAATGCGCTGAATTTTAATTTTTTTTTTTTTTTTTAAGTTCACTAAAGCTTTTTTGTAACGGAAACTTCAACTGACTGTTTTGACTCTCACATTTATGTGTGTTACATTGTATTTAAAATGCATTGTGTCACATTGTGTTAACAAAACGTTCTACTTTTTTTTTCAGGACAGTGCAGCACATTGGTGTACACATCTCCCATTAAAATACATTATTTTTCCAATGGTTATGTGCTGGCATGCATTGATCTATGTACTTTCGGAAAGCTAAAGCCCAACTTGAGGCAATGAAAACCTTCTCACTTGCACTGAAACTGTGCGCACACTGCATGAGTTAAAGTAGAAGTATAGGCAAAACATTTTTTTTTTTTTTCATTTAGCATGGAGTAAGGGAGGGTTAAACCCCTCTCAGATTTTTTTGGGCTGTCTGTGTCTCATCACAGAGATTTCCCTTCACTTCCTGTCTCATAGGCCCAACGGGAAGTGAGAGGAAATCCCTGCAAATAAAGGTAATCCCTTGGGAACCCCCAGGTCACCAGAACGAGTGGCCCCATTGGATGATTTCCCCTCTGTTACTATTATTATTTCTATTACTTTTCTGGGGACAACGCAAAATTTGTGATTTTCTTTACTTTCATTTTCAACGATAATGGTAAACGGGAAAATAGAGAGGGTGAATCCCCTTCGGGAGGGGTGCACTGACAGCAATAAAAACTGATGGGAGTGCTAATTCCTCTTCACTCTGTCCCAAAGCTTTAAAAAAAGTTATTTAGTTATATTTTAGTTGCTTGTTTATATCTGGGCCGGGGAACATTACAAAAGGTTCTACTTACCTGATCCTCTGCTCCTCCCTGGAGTGTCTGCACCTCTGCTCTCTAGGATCCGGACTTCATCAAGATCAGAGCACTGCAGAAGGATAGACCACTGCTGGAATATGATGGAGCAGAGGATCATGTAACTAAAAACCGTTTCTCCTCTCCCCCAGACAAAACAAGCTATTGACCTCTGCAGTGTGGTGCAGCCTCCTGGGTGAGGGATGATGTCAGTCCTGCGCCTGTGCAAAAGTTTAGACAACCCGTCACACAAGCACTGAGCTGCACTTCTGTACATTCATTCTAAAGAAGATTGTGAGCAGGCAGTTTGTTTTTTTTTTATTGCAGAAATGACATGGCATGTCTCCTCTGTAATAAAGAGCCTCCCTGCTGCTCACTTTCTTTAAAATAGGACCTAAATGCCACTTTAAGTTGCCGACCTGGAACAAATGTGATGATAACATGATAAGAAAACGACTTCTGTATTTTGTCTGGTGTTTCTGATCCGCGCTCTGGGTAAATGACCCAAAAAGTAACAAAGCCAGTGGATAAGAACAGCAGCCACTGTTGGCATTAGCAGCATGCATATTTTACATTTAATGACGGGACATATCATTCCCTTTTAGGGTAAAGTAGCAGAGCACCCTAATGCTGCATACCAGTTAGGTATCATCATGAACCGGTTCCAGCCTGAGTTTGATCCTTATCCAATCGAAGAGCCCAGTGATGAAGAACGTGCCAATAGCAGGTGGGATGTCTTTGTTTTTGTATGTCAGTATGCAGGCTTATTGTTTTGCTTAGGTATTGAACGGAAATTTAACTGGCACCATCCTATTAATACAGTGAGCCAGAAGATAGTTGTGGCATCTGGATATGTTGGGGTGTAGGAGGTCCATATATATATAAAAATATATATAATTAAAAAAAAAAAACCTGGAAACAGACTATAGCCCTACAGGCACTCACATTCCCTGTACTGTAACTACAACTATAGCATCTGAGCTCATATTGTATGTCCTTGTCTATATTTAAATGAAAACTTTAACAGAAAAAATCTGGAAACAGGATATTTAGTCTTTAAATCAATCCATTCTTTTCTGAGCTAATGTAAGGACAGCCATCTAAATACCTTATTCTCTAGAGCTTTTGTATGTGGAGTTACTTTGATGCCTTACCCAAAGTTATGAAGGATTTTCACTAGGGAGGACAGACCTTACTTTAATAGCAACCTAGTTCAAAGTAGAGCCCTGCGCAGGACTGGTTTATAAAACCCGCTGAATGTATGACCAGGACCGCCCGCACCCGCAATGTTTGTGTTCCACTCCCGCCCGCACCCGCAATGTTTGTGTTCCACTCCCGCCCGCACCCGCAATGTTTGTGTTCCACTTCCGCCCGCACCTGCAATGTTTGTGTCCACTCCTGCGGTTTTGCTCTATACTCGCCGTATAAGACTACCCCCTCTTCTAAAGCAACACCATTTCATAACATCAGTGGAGCCATCACGTCCCTATTAAATATTTTAGCCCGCTGGATGTGCCCTAATATGTACTGTAGCTTCTGCTACATACAGAACTTCTCTATTATTAATACTTTAGCCTGCTGGATGTGTATACAGTAAGCTTTGGCTACTTACAGAACGTCTCTGTGCTGTAATACTCTATGTACCACACTGTACCTCCGCAAACATTTTTGACCGCCCACTCCCGCCTCCAGCAGAGGTAAAACTGCTTGCTCCCGCAAGATTTGCATTGGGTCCCACGGGAGCCCAAACCCAATGCAGCCCTCTAGTTCAAAGCCCCAAAACCTTTTTATAAGCAGTTTTACTAAAATCATCATAAGACCTAATTTGATTCAACTCCACTGACAATACTTCAGTTATGTGGGTTCTAACATTTCACAAATCAGCAGCTGATTCCGTGTCCACTGTCACAGGTCAGCTTACTAATCTATAGGAGAAGATGGGAAAGTGTGGTAACTGCTGCTATATCTTGCTCTCTCAGAACAACTTTTTATTTCTACTGTAAATCAATGCTTTTATCCTCTGACAATGATGCAACATTTGTCCATCCCAACTATTATGATTGCTTGGTTTTTTTTTTTTGTTTTTTTTTTTTAAGGTGAGTCCAGCAGAAACTTTTTTTTTTTTTTGAAGATGTCAAAAGAGTGGGGAAGGATCTGAACCCCTGTCAGTATTTCTCTGCTATCTGGTACTCTAGGTAGACAGACTTTCTGTCAACAGAGCAACAGTTTTGCCAGACAGAAAAAATTTAGATTTTATTTTGTCTGTGGGCTGTTAAAGATTTAGCCTTCCTGTCTGGTAAAATTATTGTTACAGGAATGGGAGGTAAGGGGAAATCTCTGTAGCAAAGCTTGGATAGTGGGAAATCCCTACCCCATTCTATCCACAACTAAAGTAAAGTTTTGGTTGTACACATACTTATATTTTTTACACTAAGCTTAACTAATGTTTTAGTTCTGAATGTGCTGGGTTGAATCTCCCACTAAATACTTGGTTCTGCTGGATGCTGCAGTGTTAGGATTTCCCTATACCAACTTGTATATCTTCCCCCACCACAGGTTCATAACAAGTGACAAAGTTCGTAACAAAGTGCACTCCAGTGCTACTAACTGCTTCAGTTAATTGTTTATCCTGCTCTAAATAGAATAGGGGAAAACGCTGTAATTGTGGTGGTTGAGTGATAATGGAAATTCTAGAGGCCCCAAAGTTCTATGATGGGGCCAATACACGATTCCGCTTGTCAGGAAAAATGAAAGAACTGAAATGCTTGTTTGGCTTATAAGATATGAAGATCATGCCACTGATTTGTGTTCATTTATTGTACTGTAATAAACAGTAGTATAGTTAAAAAAGTGGTTGTATATGCTGACATCACTATACATTTTATGTTCTCTTTACATAGTTCTGAAGATGAGTTAGATGTGCTCCTACATGGAACACCTGATCAGAAGCGTAAGCTTATTCGGGAATATTTGACTGGTGAGAGTGAGTCCTCCAGTGAGGATGAGTTTGAGAAGGAGATGGAAAAGGAACTTAGTTCTACCATGAAGACAATAGAGGGAAGCTGGCAACCACTAGGAACAGGTATGTGTGGACTGACTGAATTCTGCTGAGAAAAATATGCGGACTGCCACTGCTGGCCCATCCTTTTAGAAGGCTTCTAGCTGTACTGCTTTTTGTTCTTTGGTACTTTTTAAGTTACAAATCGGGATCAGTTATTTGGATCAGCAGTTCTGATTCCACTTGCTGCGTGCTTGTTTGGGGGCTGTAACTCAAGGTATTGAAATGGTGTAAGGCAAAGAAACTGCCAGACATATATGTTTAACGTCCAGAAAATCACTTTCATTTAGAGTCAGCTACAGCCAACATGTTTCAGGGTCCAAATGTTCCTCCTCATCAGGGCTGAAAAGTAGTTTGAAGAGAAGTGAATGCTTGACTGAGTAATAAAACATTTGAAAGAAAACATACTGTTCATAACTTTCTATGCCTTGACAAGGCCTAAGGTACGTTTACACTGTATTAATGCCAAATATTTTTGGGACAGTGTTGGCAGGTTGAATCATTCACTGATTTCTTATATCTCTCAGGGAATATATTGGTGACATTTCTGGTCCTAAGTTATCATTCAGACCCCTTTACAGTCTTATCCTCCCCTATTCATTAGCCAGTGAATTATCGGCTGTAAAGCCTCATCCGCATTTACAGCCGTGGCCAAAAATTTTAAGAATGACACAAATATAAATTTTCACAAAGTCTGCTGCCTCAGTTTTTATGACGGCAATTTGCATGTACTTCAGAATGTTATGAAGAGTGATCAGATGAATTGCAATTAATTGCAAAGTCCCTCTTTGCCATGAAAATGAACTTAATCCCGTAGAAAACATTTCCACTGCATTTGTGAAGAAGGCTTCAGGGCAGCAAGCGCTAGGACTTGTCTCCTACAGTTGATTCAGCTGCGGGATCGGGGCACCACCAGTGCAGACTTGCTCAGGAATGGCAGCAGGCAGATGTTAAATGTCCTGGTGTCAAGAAGGGCAGCAAAGAAGCCACTTCTCCCCAGGAAAATCATCAGGAACAGACTAATATTCTGCAAAAGTTACAGGGATTGGACTGCTGAGGAATAGGGTAAAGTAATTTTCTCTGATGAATGCCCCTTGGGGCATTCGGAAAAAACCTTGACCAGAGAAGAAAAGGTGAGCATTACCGTCAGTCCGGTGTCATGCCAACAGTAAAGCATCTTGAGACAATTCATGTGTGGGGTTGCTTTTCAGCCAAAGACTCGCTCACAATTTGACAGCAATGACGAACAATGCCTTTTCCAGCATGGTGGAGCACCTTGCCATAAGGCAAAAGTAATAACTAAGTGGCTTGGGGAACAAAACATCAAAATTTTGGGTCCAAGGCCAGGGAACTCCCCAGACATCCCTTCGAGAACCTGTGGTCAGTCCTTAAGAGACCGGTGAACAAAAAAAAAAAACACAAATTCTGACAAGCTCCAAATATTGATTATGCAAGAATGGGCAGGATGTGGTCCAGAAGTTTGGCTCATAGTCTCTGCTCTAATTCATCCTAAAGATGTTCTATCGGTTTGAGGTCAGGACTCTGTGCAGATCAGTCAAGTTCCTCTACCCCAAACTCGCTCATCCATGTCTTTATGGACCTTGCATTGTGCACTGGTCCAAATAATTTGGTGGAGGGGGGATTATGGTGTGGGGTGTTTTTCAGGGGTTCAGCTTGGCCCCCAAGTACCAGTAAAGGTAACTCTTTAGGCGTCGTCATACCAAGACATTTTGGACAATTTCATGCTGCCAACTCTGTGGGAACAGTTTGGGGATGGCCCCCTCTTGTTCCAGCATGACCGCGCACCAGTGAATAAAGCAAGGTCCATAATGACATGAATGAGCGAGTTTGGGGTGGAGAAACTTGACTGGCCTGCACAGAGTCCTGATGATAGAACACCTTTGAAATTAATTAGAGTAGAGACTGCAAGTACGGCCTATTCGTCCACATCAGTGCCTGAATTCACAAATGCGCTTCTGGAAGAATGGTCAAACATTCCTATAGACACACTCCTAAACCTTGTAAACAGTCTTCCCAGAAGAGTTTAGGCTTTTATAGCTGCAAAGGTTGGGCCAACTTCATATTGAACCCTACGGACTAAGACTGGGATGCCATTTAAGTTCATGTGTGTGTAATGGCAGGTGTCACAATACTTTTGACAATATAGTGTATATACAACAAAGGCATTGAGTTCCAGTGTAGACAATGTGCAACATGTAGGGCTTCTTGTACATACCACTGAGATTTATGGTTTCCTCATTAAGTTTGATATCCCTCCCCCCCGATATAAGGGGGAAAAAAGAGACACTACACCCCAGCAGAAAAGAGAAAAGGTTTGGGGGGGATAAGTAACAAGAGTGGAGAGAGGGAGAGTTTGATCATCTTGCTCCTTTAACATCATGATAAAGTTTTTCATCTCTTGGATCTCATTAATTCGAGCAAGCCAGTTCATTTTATTGGGAGGCACTGTACTTTTTTATAGAGCTGGAATGCAGTCTTTTAAAAGTTGCATCAAGGAGATGTTTCAAATAAGCGAGACAAAAATTTGCTATTGAAAGTGGTGTATCATGTAGTAGAAAGGCTGCAGGATTTCCTCCAAGGGACACTCCCTTTTATTGTTTGCTTCACCATGGTCCAGAAATCCCTTATTTTAGGGCACTCCCAGAAAATATTGAGTAAAGATCCCTCAGAAGTCAGGCATCGCCAACAGGTATTCAGGGCCCGGGGGGACATGTAATTAAAGTGCCTCTGGCGTCCTGTACCATCTTATGAAGAGTTTATATCCTTCCTCTTGGTATCTGAAGGCCAAGGAGGCCTTGTGGATGAAGAGCAACATTCTTTCCCTCTGTATTTGAGAGACCGTCATGTTTAAATCCAGCCTCGTAGGAAGGGGAGCTCTTGTGGTGCATATAGATGAGATAGCTAGTGTTGGAGCGGTTCACCTGCCAGACATGTAAGCTCTTACGAGCATTATTCCCTCATTGTACTAAACTCAGCTGGTAGGGAGTCCTCCCAATTATTTACATCAGAAACATGATGCTAATGATGCTTTTCATTTTTTAGTTACGTTACAAAACTGAGCTAGAAAATCTAAAGTTATTCTTTTCAAATAAATGTTTTTCACACACAGCTTTAAAGTGTTTCTTTATTTTTCTAGATTTAAAATGTTTACTGTTTATTGTGTTTTAGGTGCATCCAGCAGTTCTGCCACCACATCAACAGCAGAGGGCAGCAATAAGCAGTATTATGATGATGTGTATTTTGACTCTGATTCTGAGGAGGAAGGTAATGTTGATGAAGGCATCACTAGCAGGG
This sequence comes from Pelophylax lessonae, assembly GCF_965119305.1. Lineage (NCBI taxonomy): Eukaryota > Metazoa > Chordata > Amphibia > Anura > Ranidae > Pelophylax > Pelophylax lessonae. Next base: position 116,098,308 of record NC_138780.1, read on the forward strand.
ATATACCTTGAACACTGGAGAGGTTGTCTGCTATAACTACATGTTAATTGTAATCTGTCAAGACACAGGGTCCTTTTCTAAATTTAAAATGTCAAATATGTTGTGGAATCTTTTAGGGTCCTTTTGCACCTGTCCGTTCCACCGATGGACTCTGTTCTGCTCAGCGGGGGATCAATCCACTAATGTCCGCTGAGCAGGCAGATGACAGCTCCGTCTCCGCTCATGGGGGGGCATCTGATCAGGTCCGCCTGAAAAACTGACATCGGACCATATGTGTGAAAGGGGCCTTACTTTCAGATACCTGACAACCTGTTAGTCAGTGATACCAGATTCAGGACATATGCAGCTACATAGGGAGATCAGACTCCGAATCAAGGAGTTTGAATCAGATTGATCTAATTTATTTTTCCACGTTTCAGATTAAATACACAACATGACGTATATAAAATAGGTTGTATCAAAAAATATCATTTGACCAATCAAAGGTATAAATATTTTGCGGTCATGATTGCAGACATGCCATCTGCCTTTTTTTTTTTTTTTTTTTTTGCAGACAAGTTCCCCATTTCCAGATCAAATCTTTTAGCAGTCATCAGATTTATTTATTTTTTTTTTTTTCCGCAAGTGTGCATGTAAGATAAAAAGAGATAAATTCAGATTAATATTCTCATTTGAGAAAAAGCCATTTTGTACTAAGCAGTCATCTTGCCAGCTCAAGTACATTATAAAAATTTTATTTATATTTTGATAACCTAATAGAGACTGTCAAGCCATTATGTGTTTTTTTTTTTTTTTTTAACCCCTTGTTTTTCTAAAGTACTTTTATAAACCACTTTGTAGTTAAAAGATTATATTCTCAACTACTTCAATCTCTTTTTAGATCCTGGATCTATTTTTAGATCCTGGTCTTAATTATTCGATTTTATTTTTAGATCTTGGATTAGTATTAACACTGTACTGAGCTGTATCTATGTTTGTGTTCCACTCCCGCCCGCACCCGCAATGTTTGTGCTGCATTGTGTATACTGACATGTATGAATGGTGCACTGAGCTGTATTTGTGCTGCACTGTGTATACATGTCAGTATACACAGTGCAACAGACATACGGCCCAGCATACTGTCCATACATGTCAGTAAACACCTGAGAACTTGTGAATGTGTGTGAGAAGCAATGTATCATGGGACCTGTAGTCCTGGGCAGGACAAGGAAGGGATTTAAAGTGATTCTAAAGGCAGAAGCTTTTTTACCTTATTGCATTTCTTTGCACTAAGGCAAAATACCTTCTGTGACCAGCCCACCCCCAGCCTTCCTTGTATACTTACCTGATTTCGGTCTGAAACTAGCGCTGTGCCCGGGAGAAGCAGCGCTGCTCTCTCGCTACCTCCTCACAGTACTCCGATGCTGTCAGTCACAGCCTGTGAGGAGGCAGGGGGGGGGGGGTCAGGGCCAAGTACACAAGGCAGATCAGGATGAAGCCTGTACATATGCCCTCATAGCAAGCGGCTTGCTATGGGGGTACTCTGAAGGCAGGAGGAGCCAGGAGCGCCGGCAGGGGACCACAGAAGGGGAGGATCAGGGCTGCTCTGTAGAAAACTATTGCACAGGGTAGGTAAGTATGCTATGTTTTTGTTATTTTAGAAAAATTCAAACATTTACAATCACTTTGAGGGTTATAGCTACTAGTGATCGACCGATATCCTTTTTTTTTTTTTATAATACCGATACCGATATTTTGGTCATCGGATATCGGTCACGGCCGATATCAGCCGATATTTTCGGACATGTAAAAAAAACATTTTTTTTTCTAAAGGTACTCCTGGTAAGGGATCTGGGGGTCTAAAAAGACACCAAACCCCTCCTTGGCACTGAAAAGCATTGAAAACGCCAATGCTGTCAGTTTTTTTAATTCGGCGCTGAGTACCTGGAAGTGATGTCATGACATCACTTCTGGGTTTTTTACATGGAGACCGGCACATGCGCACTTGCGGCAGGGATACCGGCTTTCATGGGGACAAATCTTTATGCTACGCCGGGTCTTCTCTTCGGTGGCGGCGGTGGAGGTAGGATGCCCGGGTCTCCCGTTGGGACGGGAGACCCGGGTGAGCTGTGGAAGGCGCCGGGAGGAGGGACATCCCCTCCCACTCCTTGTAATGACAGCCGAGTGGCTTCTCAGCCGCATCGGTTGTCATTACAAGTCAGCCGACCGTCGGCTATGGACACCGGTACCAGGGTGATGCCTCTAGCTGCAGGCATCACCCCAGGACATGCACTTTCCCTAAATATCGGCAATATCGGTAACCTCAGAGGGCGATTCCGATAAATCGGGGAAAGTGCATATCGGCCCCCAGTATATCGGTGTTGCCGATAATCGGTCGATCTCTAATAGCTACCATATAGCTGGTTATTTTTAACACTACATACAGATATTCAAGTATTAATTTTTTTTAAAATTACATATTACCTAAACTGCATTTTGTTTATTTTCATGTTTTTATCCGATTAATCGGCCAACTAATTGAGTATGAAAATAAATAATTGTTAGTTGCAGCTTGACATCCATGCTTTGATCTCCCCTGTACTGAAAGAAACCAGAAGTGACAATGATTTTGTCAATTCTGATTTCAGATCCTCAATTTCCTGGCCGGTAAAGCAAGGGGACATATCTAACCAAGCAGATCTGTGCTGGGTTAGATGCTGTGAAGGGCAGGGGAGACAGTGGGGTCTATTGGACCTTTAATGTCTCCATAAAGAGTACCTGTTGAATGCTATCACATGGGGGTTTATTAACCCTTTCTGATAGCAATGTAGCAAAAATTAATCAATAAAAAAAAATAATTAAAAAAACAAAAAAAAAATGAAATGTGTTAAAACATTTTTTTTTGCCATAATCCCCGTTGCCCTGCACACACACACACAAAGGCATGCGCAAGGTGTGCATGTGTATTTAATCCGTGATTTCACTACACATGTGAGGTATCGCCTTGAACTTCAGAATGAGAGCAGAACATTCTAGCGCAAAAACTCCTGGTAAACCCTAAATTGATTAACTTTAAGGGCTTTAAAAGCATCACCTACGAGATTTTTTGGGTACTGTCGTTTTTGGCAATATCACAGGCACACGCAGACTTGGTGTGTTTGGTATCTATTTACTCAACGTAACCAAATCCTATAAGATTTACCAAAAAATGGGTATTATGTTGTGTGTGTTTGCACTAAATTCATTTTATTATATTGTATTCTGAAAATGTGTTTTTAACCACTTTACCACCGGAGGATTTTGCTGTCTTACGTCTGGGCCACTTTTTGCAACTCTGCACTGCGTGAATTTAACTGACAATTCTGCGGTCATGCAATGTGGTACCCAAACGAAATTTACGTCCTTTTTTTCCCACCAACAGAGCTTTCTTTTGGTGGTATTTGATCACCTCTGTGCTTTTTATTTTTTGCGATATTAATAAAAAAAGAGCGAAAATTTTGAGGAAAAAAAATGACATTTTTAATTTTGTCTTTTCAAAAATATGCAATATACTCAATTTATGTCATATTTTTTGGCCAAAATGTATTTAGCTACATGTCTTTGACAAAAAAAAATCCCAATGAGCGTATTTTTATTGGTTTGCGCAAAAGTTATAGCGTCTACAAACTATGGTGTAAATACTGAAATTTACGCAGCTTTAATTTCTGACTGCCTATCTCATTTCATGAAGTGCTAAAATGGCAGGGCAGTACAAAACCCCCCCAAATTACCACTTTTTGGAAAGTAGACATCCTTAGGAATGTCCTGAGAGGCATGTTGAGCTCATTGAATATTTCATTTTTTTGTCACAGGTGTTTGAAAAATGACTAAAAAAAAAAATGTTTTCTTTGAAATGATATATTGCTCACACATGCCATGGGTATATGTGTAATTACACCCCAAAATATATTCTGCTGCTTCTCCTGTGTACAAGGATACCACATATGTGAGACTTTTTGGGAGCCTAGCTGTGTACGGGACCTCGAAAACCAATCCCCACCATCAGAATTTCAAAGGGCGTACATTTTTCATTGCATTTTCTCACTACCTATAATAGTTTAGGAGGCCCTGAAATGTCAAGATACCACAAAACCCCCCCCAAATGACCCTATTTTGGAAAGTAGACACCCCAAGCTGTTTGCTGAGAGGCATGGTGAGTCCATGGAATATTTTATATTTTGCCACAAGTTCCAGGAAATATATTATTATTATTATTATTTTTTTGTTTTTTTACACAAAGTTGTCAGTAAATGATATATTTCTCACACATGCCATGGGTATATGTGAAATGACACCCCAAAATACATTCTGCTACTTCTCCTGAGTACAGAGATACCCCATGTGTGAGACTTTTTTGCAGTCTTTCCGAGTACAAGACCCCGAAAATCAATCACCACTTTCAGGCTTTCCAAGGGCGTAAATTGTTGATTTTACTCCTGACTACCTATCACAGTTTCAGAGGCCATGAAATGCCAAGACAGCACAACCCCCGCCCAAATGACCCCTTTTCGGAAAGTAGACACCCTAAGCTATTTTGCAGCGAGGCATGTTGAGTGTTTTGCAGATCTCACTTTTTGTCAAAAAGTTTTGGAAATTGAAAAAAGAGGAAAAAAAATGCATTTTCCTGTTTTTTCTTCATTTTCCAAAAAAAAATTAGAGCTGCAAAATACTCACCATGCCTCTCAGCAAATAGCTTGGAGTGTCTACTTTGCAAAATGGGGTCATTTGGGGGGGGGGGGGTTGTGCCATCTTGGCATTTCATAGCCTTCAAAATTGTGATAGGTAGTAAGGAGTGAGATCAACAATTTACGCTCTTAGAAAGCCTGAAGGTGGGGATTGGTTTTCCGGATCCTGTACGCGGCTAGACTGCCAAAAAGTCTCACACATGGGGTATCCCTGTACTCAGGAGAAGCAGAAGAATGTATTTTGGGGTGTCATTTCACATATACCCATGGCATGTGTGAGCATTATATCATTTACTGACAACTTTGTGTAAAAAAAATAATAATTTTCCTGAAACTTGTGGCAAAATATAAGCTAATAGCTTGGAGTGTCTACTTTGCAAAATGGGGTCATTTGGGGGGGGGGGGGGGGGGTTTGCCATCTTGGCATTTCATGGCCTTCAAAATTGTGATAGGTAGTAAGGAGTGAGATCAACAATTTACACTCTTAGAAAGCCTGAAGGTGGGGATTGGTTTTCCGGGTCCTGTACGCGGCTAGACTGCCAAAAAGTCTCACACATGGGGTATCCCTGTACTCAGGAGAAGCAGAAGAATGTATTTTGGGGTGTCATTTCACATATACCCATGGCATGTGTGAGCATTATATCATTTACTGACAACTTTGTGTAAAAAAAATAATAATTTTCCTGAAACTTGTGGCAAAATATAAGCTAATAGCTTGGAGTGTCTACTTTGCAAAATGGGGTCATTTGGGGGGGGGGGTTTGCCATCTTGGCATTTCATGGCCTTCAAAATTGTGATAGGTAGTAAGGAGTGAGATCAACAATTTACACTCTTAGAAAGCCTGAAGGTGGGGATTGGTTTTCCGGGTCCTGTACGCGGCTAGACTGCCAAAAAGTCTCACACATGGGGTATCCCTGTACTCAGGAGAACCAGCAGAATGTATTTTGGGGTCTCATTTCACATATACCCATGGCATGCGTGAGCAATATATTATTTAGTGACAACTTTGTGTAAAAAAAAAAAAAAAAAAAAAAAAAACTAATTGTCATTTTCCTGAAACTTAGGGCAAAATGTAAAATACTCCATGGACTCAATATGCCTCTCAGCAAATAGCTTTGGGTGTCTACTTTCCAAAAAGGGGTCATTTGAGGGGTGTTTGAACAGTCCTGGCATTTTATGCTCAATCTTAGCAACACATCACCCACTCTTCTAACCACTTGAAAACCAAGCCTTTTCTGTGACTTTTTTTTTACATGAAAAAATATTTTTTTTTTTACAAGAAAATTACTTTGAACCCCCAAACATTATATATTTTTTTTAAAGCAGAGGCCCTAAAGAACAAAATGGTTGATGTTGCAATTTTTTTTGTTACACGGTATTTGCGCACACGTTTTCCAAACGCAATTCCTAATTGTTTGGTAAAATTTAAAATATGATCTTATGCCGAGTACATAGACAGCAAACATGACATTCTTTAAAAATTGCGCATGCCCGTGCAGCGGCAATAAACTACGTACGGTTTTAAAAGTCTTTACAGGTTACCACTTTGGACTTAGAGGAGGTCTACTGCAAGAATTACTGCCCTCGACCTGGCGTTCGCGGCGATACCTCACATGCATGGTGCAATTGTGGTTTACATATGACACTAGACCAACGCTTGTGTGCGCATTTGTGCGCAAGCACGGGGGGACAGGGGGCTTGATTTTTTTTTTTTTTTTAATCATTTTTATTATCACAGTGAATTTACATTTCCCCTATGATAGCAATCTGTAGTGACAGGTACTCTTTTTTTTTTTTTTTTAAATTGGGGTCTTTTAGACTCTAGATCTTTCCTCTGGCCTTGACGCATCTGACCACACCAAAATTGGTGTGAAAAATGCTTTCCCAATTTCCCAACGGCGCTGTTTATTTCTGGCGAAACAGAAGTCATGAATTGCTCGTAGCTTCCGATATCTTAGGGCATAGAGATGATTGGAGCCATTCTCATCTCCAATCAGCTCTATGGTTAGATAACTGAACCACGACTGCACTCTCGGGTTAACCGGTGGGACAGGAGAGCCCGAGAAAAACCATGGAAGGCGGCGGTTGGGGGGGGGGGGGTCGTCCCCTCCCACTGCATGTAAAAAGAGTCTAGCGGCCAATTATCCGCTAGGATTGCTTTTACATGTAAGCCAACCGCTGGCTGTAAAAAACGATACCAAGATGATGCCTAAATCTGCAGGCATCATCCTGGTATAACCACTCAAAGTCCAGCAATGCACCAGTACATTGCTGGTCCTTGTTTGGCATATAGTGTAGGTTTTTTTTTTTTTTTTTTTTTTTTTCATGCAGCCTGTGGGCTGAACGAAAAAAAAGAGAACCTATCAGAAATCAGCACAGGAAAAATGTGTAGTATTACCCACCATTAACCGCCCAAACATCCACCCACTTAATTTAATGATGGGTATACACGACACTATCCACGTATACCAAAATAGGATTTTAACTGCAGTGCTGAAATCAGAAAATCACCACAACTGCTGCCAGCAAAGGTATCCATATATGCTGAGCGCAAACGCTGTTTGTGTCAGAATATATAAAATCAATGTGGTAGCCGACGAGTACCTGCAAGAGAAACAGGTCACAAAAGAATGAAAAACAAACAAAGTACAGTAAAATACAGTAGGAAGTGTAGAAGAACATAAATTACTGGCTTTTATGTATTTTTTTTTTTTTTCTTCAAACGTCGAGTTCCAGGTTCGGGTCTCTCAAAATGACGATAGCCATCGAACATCTTTTGAGACCCTGTGTAAATGTGCCCTAAACTGTGCCGTGCTGTACCCTACGCTAATAATCCACTAGTGTGTGGTAGCGATGGAAACAGTCACCGTGGCAAAGACCAGGTCGGTCAGGACAGTCGGGACAATAATTCCGGGTGTCACGCCTAAATCCGCGCTTGCTGCAGACACGGCATCTTTTTTGGGGTTATCGTTTGGTAGGGGTACTCGGGAGGAATTCCGGAAAATCCCTCTCATGCAGCCGGCTCACTGCATCTGGTTGGGGAATTGGGGCAGGAGCACCACCTGGATACAGAAGGGCTCTGATTATCTCTTCTTGGAATTGAAAGAAGGATAATGTTCCAGCAGACGCTTTGTATAAGACAAAAGCGTTGTAAATAGCCAATTGAAAAATGTATACAGACACTTTTTTTGTACCAGCGTCTGGCCTTACGGGCAATTAAGTACGGTCCCATCATCTGGTCATTGAAGTCCACCCCTCCCATTTTGCGGTTATAGTCGTGGACACAGAGGGGCTTCTCAACAACCACACCGGTGACCGTAGTAATTTGGACTGCCGTGTCTGGGTGAATGGAGGACAGAACGAAAACGTTCCGTTTGTCCCTCCACTTCACTGCAAGCAATTAATCGCACCTCAAGCAGGCTCTCTCCCCCAAGCTCAGTGGGGCATTTACTAGCCGTTGGGGGCAGCCCCGGCGATTAGATCGCACAGTGCCACAAGCGCCAATTTGCAATTGAAAGAGGTGTCTAAAAAGTGGCACGCTTGAATAAAAATTGTCCACATACAAGTGGTACCCCTTTCCGAATAAGGGTGACACCAAGTCCCAAACTATCTTGCCGCTGCTCCCTATGTAGTCTGGGCAATTGGGGGGCTGCACAGTGCTATCTTTTCCCTCATAGACCTGGAAACTAACTGTATAGCCTGTGGCCCTGTCACACAGCTTATACAACTTGACCCTGTATCTGGCACGCTTGCTGGGGAGGTACTGTTTGATAGCAAGGCGGCCAGTAAACTTAATCAGGGACTCGTCAACGCAGACATTTTGTTGGGGGGTAAACAAGGCTGCAAACCGCTGATTGAAGTGGTCTATGAGGGGCCGAATTTTGTGGAGCCGATCATATTCAGGGTCTCCCTGAGGACGACAGAGTTCATTGTCGTTGAAATGCATGAACCAAAATATTTGTTCGTATCGAATCCTGGAAATAACAGCAGAGAACACGTGCATTTGGTGAATTGGGTCAGTGGACCAATATAACAGCAATTCATTCTTTTTTGTAATGCCCGTGTTGAGGGAAAGGCCCAGAAATTTTTTTAAATCGGGAATCGTAATAGGATTCCAGCCGAATGGTCTGGCAAGGGGTAAATTTGGGTTGGCGGCGATGAATTGTTGAGCGTATAAATTTGATTGGTCCACAATAGATCTGAAAAGATCTTCCTTGAAGAACAGCTCAAAAAAGTTAATGGCATTAAAACCAGCTGTCTCCACGAGGATTCCAGGTTGGGCAGTGAATGGGGGAAGTACTGGCGCTGTGGAATCTATGGGCTGCCAATTAGGAAATGCCAGCGCTTCAGGGAGGGCACTATGGGCTCTACGGGCCTGTCTTCGGATACGCGGTGGCTGCGGGCCACTACTCGTGCTAGCCACCGCACCAGCTTTAACTGCACTTAGGTGACTCGCCACGCTACCAGGTGATACTGCAGTGCTGGTTGTAGGTCCAGGGTGTACTAGGCCGCTCGTGCTTGCCAGATTACGAGAAGTGTGAGCGGCACTAGTAGTGGCACTCTGCTGCATACGAGAAACTCCCGGTTCTTACATCTCAGCAACTCCAGAATGGGGTCGGGTACGCCTGACCTTAGCAGGGACCCCTCTGTCGGAGCTATCTGTCAGGGAGCCACTGCTGTCATCTGGTTCGTATATTGACCCTGATTCTGCCAGTGAGGCTTCCCCATCGCTCTCATCTGACATGGCCATTATACTGTAGACCTCTTCACCACTGTACCAACGTTTGGTCATTTTAGTACCTAAATTTACCGGTATAGTAGTGTGACTACTAGGTAATAAAAGCACCTGGTTGTCGAGGACTATTTGGTTGCTACAAAAAAAAAAACTGCTAGTGCTAACAGAGATCAGGCCTGACTCTGCTAACGCAGCGGTTTTGTGTGATTTGTGTTTTTTGGAAGTGTCAGTATTCTATTGATTACTACACTTGCCTGGGTAAGGTGGTCTGGGCAGGGGGGCTAAACGCAGGTGCTAGCAGGAATCAGTGCTGATTGTGCAAACACTGCGTTTTGTGAACACTAAATTATGGAAAGCTAGTATAGTTCTGATCAGATCAGATATTGATCTGTTCAAGCACTATACTAGTAATGTAGGTGTGTGTGTGTATGTGTGTTAGTGTACTTGACTCAACTGACGCTAAATAACGGTGGTGTATTGGGACCCTGACGCTAACTAGCCTAAGTTGTGTCACCCGTGACACTAATACAGTGATCGGTATATAGTGACCGTATAGTGAATACGGTCACTGTATATAGTGAACACTGTGACAGGGCAGTGAAGGGGTTAACTGGGGGAGATGAAGGGGTTAAACCTTTATAGGGGATAGATGGCGGGTGGCCTAAACCTATTTGGGCTTAGCGCAAATTAGGGTCACAAGTGACACTAAATACAGTGATCAGTAGTTATCTCATATACTGTATATATTAGTGCACTGTGTGATGAGGAGTGAAGGGGTTAACTGGGGGTGATCAAGGGGTTAAACCTTTATAGGGGATAGATGGCGGGTAGCCTAAACCTATTTGGGCTTAGCGCAAGCGCAAATTAGGGTCACAAGTGACACTAATACAGTGATCAGTAGTTATCTGATATACTGTATATATTAGTGCACTGTGTTATAGAGAGTGAAGGGGTTAACTGGGGGAGATCAAGGGGTTAAAAGTTTATTAGGGGATAGGTGGCGGGTGCCCTAACCCTATTTGGGCCTAGCGCAAGCGCAAACTAGGCTCACAAGTGACACTTATACAGTGATCAGTAAAATATCTGTATACCACTGTATATAGTGTTCACTGTGAGGGGTTTGGGGGTGATCAGGGGGTGATCACAGGTGATCAAGGGGTTAAATGTGCCTATGTGAGGTGTGTCGGTGGAAACTCACGTTTTTGATGTGTCTCTGTGTTCTCCTGGAACCGAAAGGACTCCAGAAGGGACAGTGACATCACTTCCCCTGCCTGTGTTTACATTACACAGGCAGTGGAGAGTTAACCATTGGCTGGGACCGATCGCCAGATACAGACCAAAAATCATTGGTTTGTATCTGGTGACTGATCGGTTCCCTACCGAATCCGACCAGAATCGGCTCCCGCTGCGCGTGGGAGCGCGCTCTGGGAGCCGTGGCCGCGCCCGACGTAGGTCTATGTCATCAGACGGTATCGAGCCACTTTGCCACAGTAGCAGCTCAGTGAGCAGCGGTAAAGTGGTTAAAAAACTAAAAAACAGGTGCACAAATATCATGCGATATAAAAAAAAATTGCAATTATCTTTTGATTCTACAGGGTCCCTGGTCTATGTTCTGGTGGTTTAAGTAATTTTTTTTTTGGCCAAAATGAAGATTTTTACATGTGTGCAAAAAAGTGAAAAACATTGCTTTAATGCCGAACTAGTTAAATTATAACAAAGTGACTTATTTTCATTTTCCAGGTGAGCAAGGAAAGAAGCAAAGAAAGAAGCAGAGACACAAAGTACTAACCAATGATGACCTCCTATATGATCCAGATGAGGATGACCGAGATCAAGAATGGGTAGATTCAAAGAGAAGAGGGTGAGGGTGTACTTACTCTATTTTGCTGTTTGTGTATTTCCAACCAGTGTAATAACACCTTCTGCCATTGGCTGTAGAGGATACATGGTGGCTGCTTAAAGCGGAGTTCCGGGCAGAAAAACTTTTTTTCCTGAACATACCCCCGGGACAGTCAGGGCTAGCACATTCCACAATGGCTAGCCTCTGATCTGTCCCGGTTCGCACTTACCTTTTAGAAGAAATACTTACTTAGAAATTTTCTTCCACAGCGTTTCCATCTCGGTTGTGGGCAGCTGAAGCCGGCGCGGTCCTCTTCTCTGTCTTCTTCCGCGTCTTCGTGTCCCAGAATACACTGCACCGGCCCCTCTCGTCACTTCCGGTGCCGCGCCGCATTCCTAAACAGCTTCTGGGCATGCCCAGAAGCTGTTTAGCAGGGGAATGCGGCGTCGCCCGGAAATGACGAGCGGGGCCGGTGCGGCGCATTGATTCCTGGGAGCTATGACGTTTAGCTCCCAGGAATCATCGCGAGGCAGGAAGTGACGGGGTGAGCCTCGGCGCTGGAGGAGGAAGCTGTCATAGGTGAGTATTTACGATCTTCAATAAAAAGGTGAGTAAACAAAAAAAAAAAAAATAACTATCCAATTCCTTTTCAGGTGCGGCATACCTAGCGGTGGGGCACAAAAAAAAAAAAATCTTTTTTGTGCCCGGAACTCCGCTTTAAGGTGTATGTAAACCCTAACAATAGGACTTCCCTTTTTTTCCCCCTTTCGGTCTATTTAATAAACTATTAAAAGTATGCGATGTGTTTACCTCCTAAATAACTATACTGGTAAACAGTGGCTCATGGCAAAATGACACCCGTGCAGAGTGATCGAAAATTAATAACTGGATAAAATAGTACAACAATAGGAGGCAAACACCTCACATATTTTTATCCTTCTTAAAGTGACAGCTATTTGTCTCTCACCATTTTACTTATTGATAAGTGTATGTCTTATTGCACTCCTTTTTATTTGCTTTTAGTGCTGAGGCGCAGTGGTAGGTTCCACTTTATGAGAGCGTCTTTAGGGTGGACCTTATTCACATTAAACTATTAAAAGTGTTCTATCCATTCACCTTTTTTTTTAAATAGAAACTTTTTTCTGTTTGATATGTGCAAAAAAGCCACATTGATCTTGTCAGAAGTTCGCAGCTGTGCTGTGTGCTCTACACACTTTGTGCTATTTCTAAAAGCCCGTTAAAGGTTAATTTAAAGCCGGCCATAGACAGTTTGAATCTTGGTCAGCTCAGCAGGGACCGGCTGAGATTTGAACCATGTTATGGGCAGTCTGAGTGTACCCAAGTTGATCAGTCAACTTGAGTACAAGCAGCCTGTCGGATTTCTCATAAGATTACTGCTAGCGGCTATAGCCGCTAGCAGTAATCCCTGTGTGCTCTCCTGGCTGGGATGGCTCCCCCCACCGAACACAAAAGCTCTGCAGAAGGGATTCTTCATCAGCATTGACTGTGTTGATGGGGGAATCAAGCAATTTATTTTCTTACCTAAAACCAGGGGTTGCAGGAAAGAAAATCACCCCATCTGTGACCTGCCTAACTCTCAAAAGGGGGGAGTTCCAATTAATTTCCTTGTTTGTTTTTTTTTCTCCCAGATCTCTGACCAGAAACATAGCTGTTCTGTAATAATTTACCATAAAGAACAGAACCATATATAAAGCACATCAGGCTTTGTGACATCCAGTGGAGCTTTCAGTTGCTAATATGTCACGTACTTAGCTTGTTTGGTGCAGAGGGTTGCATCCAGTTTAAATAATGTGCAGAGAGTAAAGCGGATACCCCTTAATAGATTATCCATGTAAATTAGAGACCAATATATATTTTTTTTGTTCTATGATTTTAGGTATAGGAACAGGCAAACGCATGCGCAGCAAACCAAGGTACAAACCTTGCCCAGTAGTGATGCCATTTTGAATTGCCCAGCCTGCATGACTACTCTCTGCTTGGATTGCCAAAGGTGAGTGATTTATCAGCAATCAGTAGAGGAATTTTCCAGGATAAAAGCCACCTCCCTGCTTATGACCCCTTTTTATTTTAGTTGTGGGTGGAGTATGATGTCATTGAAGCCTTATCAGGATTATAATCCTATCTCCGGTTCTGTTACAGACACATTCCTGTACTTACTTGCAAGTTGACAAGGTGATAGCTGCACCAAAGACACAGATAGCAATAAAATGTTCCCTGCATACCTCACTATAAAACTGTTGGAAATATTTCCTCAGGACAGTAAGTACAGAGCCCCAGATCACATTAAGTCCCACTCCCAATGGAGGTTCTAATCCATTATCATGCTATCCAAAATGAAAGAAATTGTACGTACTGTACACTTTTTTTAAATAGCTAACACACCAGCAGCTTGCTGTGACCCCAAACCGAAATTGTGGATGCCGCGCAGGCTCTGTAGGAATTCCAATCAATAAAGCCGACCACTGTGAGAGCAGGCTAGGACGGAGCTCATCCCGGTTCCAGACAGCAATGTTCAGGGGAGAAAATGTCCATATGAGCCGTACATCAATGCAAACTCCAGGTAAGAAAGTGTAACCAACCAGGCCACTCCCCAACGTGTTTCACTCCTCCCCCGGAGACTAATCATGGGGATCCCCATGATTAAGTGCTGGGGGCAGAGTGAAACATGTTGGGGGGCATAGCCTGGTAGGAGCCCAGGCTGGGTCTGTTATAATTTCTTACTTGGAGTTTGCAAAGATGTGTGGCTCATATAGACATTTTCTTCCTTGTACACTCCAGCAGCTTGCTTTCTTTTGTCTACCCCTCCTCTCCAACTGTTTGTACTGATGCAACATTCTCTGGACTTATTCCCCTCCCTTCCACATAACCTCATTTGTGCTTAGCAAGATAGCCCTGAGCCTTATGGAGAAGATGTGCTTCTGCAGGCTGAACACAGCTGCAGGTGAGCAAAGGCTCGAGTTCACTTTAATATCTTTAGCAGTCACGTTTTATTGCTTGCAAACGTTAAGGAATGCATTGCTAAGCTTTTGAGGCTTAATGACTGTGTTCTGAATGTCTTTTACTTTTATCTCTCTGCAGACATGAGTCCTACAAGACCCAATACAGAGCTATGTTTGTTATGAATTGCACCGTCAACAAGAATGAAGTTCTTAAATTTCCAGAACAGCCTACAAAGCACAGAAGACGCAATCGCAAGAAATTCAAGGCTCAGTTAGCAGACTCTGCTTCAGGAACACAGAATACAGAAACAGAAATGTACCACCCTGTGAAATGTAATGAATGTTCTACAGAGGTAGCAGTTTATGACAAAGAGGAAGTGTATCATTTCTTCAATGTCTTAGCCAGTCACTGCTAGCACAAACTGAGCCTTGGGGCTAGAAGTGTCTGAAGAAAGACTGTTTTTGTTGTCCATAGCAACCAGTCAGACTTTTCACAATTTCTAAATCAGAATGAAAGGGAACATCCAACTGGTTGACATGAGTAGCAAGACTCCGAGGCTGCCTTACAAAAACAGTTGAGGATCTTCATACACAAAATTGTGTGAATAGTCATGTTAGTTATCCTGTAATCTGAAAAGCAAATTCCTGTTCACTTTGAATGGCCACTCATGTTTAGACACTTTTTTTACATCATTGGATAATTATAGTCACACAATTTATTGGTGGAAGATTTTGAACTCCTTTACTAAAGCAGCCTGTCTTCCTAAAGATACTTTCCATTTTCAAGCTGTTTGTGTTATGAGGGTTCATGTAGCTGCAGTGAAGGTGATTTAGGTTTTATATTAAATATGTTAATTTTTTTAATTTAATCCGTTTTTATTACCAAAATGAATACTTTTCTTTCTAGGTTCTAAGCATTCCTGATACTAAGAAAGCCTGCTCAAAAATTTGTGTCAGATTGCCACTTAAACAGTGAGTGCATTTTAAAACAAAGTGCACTTATCCCTGTACCTTGACCTAACTGATCCCACCCAGTCCCTTCAAAGATCCACCAACTGTGGCCTCAGGACTGAGAGGAAAGGGGAAGTATTCTCCTGGCAGGGCTCTAATGCGCAGACATGGAGAGGACAGAGAAGACTTGCAGTGCTGGTATAAACAATCCCTGGAGGCTAGTAAAATGAAAAAAAAAGACAGCGCTTGCAAGAATGTGCATATCCATAAATAAATAAATTAAATCATGTAAGGTGCAATTGTGCTACGTCAATAATGACAACTAACATCATTTCACAGAATAATTAAAAGTGCAATGGTGCCAAAACTATGATTTTGTGCATAAAGTGCAAAAGTGATGAATATTGCAGTGCAAAAAAAATGGCCAAAATTGGGTTAACAGTCCACTCAAAATCTAACTTCAATAAAGTGCTTGAGGTGCTCCACACGTTGGAAACGTGCTTCAAAAAACACTTCTGGGGATCCACTCATCAGAACTATATGGTTAATGGAACATGCAGTGGTCCTCCAACATATGAGCCCTTTGGTAGGATTAACCAACAGGATGGATGAGCCTTTAAAGTGAATGGGTCAGCAAACCTCCAGCCTCCAATGTAGTCACCCCCTCGATAGTCACTCAAAAAGAAGGGAATGGACCAAGAATAGTGAAGCCCGCAGGGTATTTTATTATGCAAATGCCAGATTAAAAATACTCACACATTTCTAAATATAAAAGCGTATAAAACCACATAGAACAAATGATACACGTCTCCTTCCGGGAACGCCGCTGGCGTGCGTTCCACAAGATGTAGGAAGTGACGTTGTGTGGTTGCCGTCTGCCGGAAGTGCGTCAATGCTTTTCGCCCGCCTACAAAGGGGCGATATCAAAGACATCACTTCCCATCATTTACCTAGTGAACAGCAGCTGCAGGATCACTTTTCATTGATAGTTCCAAGCGCGGGTTAAAATTTTAGTTTTTACACAATCCCTGGCGGCTGCGACAATTGTATCTCAGTAAGTAGTTGAAGGGGGAGAGTAGGATTGGTTAGGTCAGAGCACGGGCAAAAGAAAAGTTTTTATTTTTCAGCCTATTTAGTGAGGCAGCACAAATACAGATATGATATTCAATAACCACTAGCAATTACTTTCCCTTTAATGGACTCAAATCACAGCAATCCATATTTGTTCTTTGGGTTCTGCACTCCTTTTTTCTGTTTTAAATGTAACTTCCATGTCTGCTATTAAAGACAACCCTGTTATTCATAATTCATTTTAAAGTGTCAGTAAGGTCATATTTGATTCCTGTACTAGTAATTCATTAGCAGTATGTACAAAGCTGGCCCCATTCTGATGAAACATTAATTCACACGTGTTCTACATATGCACCAGCAAATAGGGCTTTTCCACAATGCAAGAGCTGGACCATTTGGAGTAAAGAGGTGTTGTGCTGTGTTCACTGGTAGAACTCTCATGACATAATTGGAATGAGTATTTCCCTGGTAGTATAATGGCTCTCACAGGAGTGTGAAGTCCTATGTGAGCAGGATAGTATTCTTTGTACTACTTTAGAAAAATGCCAGCTGTGATCCCAGCTATCAGTACAGCAGGAAAAGAGACCCATTTATGTTGCCACACTGTGAGAGGTATGATCCAGTTATAGATAAAAGTACAGAATCCATGTCATTGGCTGTCATGCTGATGTTCTGGCTTCAGCAAGTACTGACCCAGAGAAAGTATGCAACATACTCCTCATTTGCAGACTTGTTCTAGGCCAGTGATTTGCCTGATCAGGCAAACAGTCTCCTTCATATTTCATGACAGCAATAAGTAATCTCTGCATACACTGTATTATTTTATACTCTGTCACTGTGGTAAAGTGTTTGTAAAGGCTGAAGGTTTTTTACCTTCTATGCATGAAAGGGAACCTGAGAAGAGGAGGATTGGGTATGCTTTGTGCAAAAAACACTGCACAGAGCAGGTAAGTTGTATAACATGTATATTATTTTAAAAAAAATGTTGACTTTAAAGATTTATCTACCTATTTAAAGTGCAGTGCAAACCATTATCAAGCGTCTCCACAAATGGGGACCAAAGGAAGCGTCTGGAAAGAGAAGCCAATGGCACTGACTGGATCCATTTGTAACTGAGCCTGTCCTTTTATCTGTGCAGATATTTCTCTCCTGTTCTGTGAACGCTTCTGAGCATATGTACAGTGTAATATTGCAATAAAATGTTTCCATTTGCTTGTCCATATTTGTGTGCTATTTGTATTCTTAGAGATTATTACATTAAGATTTGATATTCAGCTGTGCTGAAGCCTGATGTATGTTAGTCCATAATAATATTCAGGTCCACAGTGACCCCTCAGCAGTTCATATGTATGAAATGGCCCTCCTGACTTCTGTTGTAATAACCATGATGCTCTACACTTGGTTGGACAACTTTTGTACGCTTATAATTGTTAGTTAAAACCTAGGTGGGCTGTCACCCACTAAAAGTACGTTTTGAGCAATATTTTCTACTATTTCAGTGTCCTTGGATAAGCCCTGGCTGGTGTAGTCAAGAAATACTGAGGTCCTGATGTATACTGTAATGTGATATGATTGTGTCATGGGTGCTGACTATAATGAAATCCCCGGTCAGAAGACGCCACATTTGTGCACAGTCTATACATCATTTTCTGGGAGCAGTGCCTGAGGACACTTTACTGGCAGACCTATTTTAGTTGGGTTGCAAACAGAACTCAAAAGTGGCCAATCAGTTCACACCGATTGGTGAAGCTCTTTTGACTGTACTTCTGTGGATCACAGGAGCGCAGTTCGTTCTGCACTCATGTGACCCATTTTCAGTTGATGTCACGGAGCCACTCCATGCTCAGGTAGGATTGTGACCATATGGTCTGGATCCGCCCACATGCCTGGACCGGCACCCAGCTCAGCCTCTCAGCCTGAGCTGGCTGCTCCTGCCCCTCCACAGCCTGGCGCTTCAGTAAACGTGTGTGTGTGTGGGGGGGGGGGGGGCAGAGCAGAGAGCCAGTGACTGTCTGCTCAGGGAGCTGTGAGAACCGAGCGAACGGTAATGTTTGATCGCTCAGTTCTCAGTGGTAGAGCTGGGACAAATGCAGAATTAGACCGATGCTGCCACCACCTAGGTAAGTATGATTTTAAACAAAACAATTCCAATAATTCTCTTTTAATTGCAATTTCGTCATTTCAAAATTGTTAGGTTGTTTGTAAATGAGAACACCAACAAATGACAGTGTAATCCAAACGTGCTTGCTACATCACAAATGGCAATGGCCATTGCAAGTCAAAACTTTCCCAGTGAGAGAATACCAGGATAATTGGATACATTCTACAAAAAGTATAGCTTTCACAATCACCATGGGATTGAATTAGCACCTCTGTGATCCAGTCTCAACAAAAGTTATGTCATGAGCTTTACAAGCCGTAATTTATAGCAGGGATGTTGTCCCACTGAGAGATGCCCACAGCACAAGTGTGGAGGCCTTTTAACAATTGGTTAAAGTGTATGTAAAGGCAATTTTTTTTTTTTTGATTGAGTAGTGAAGGGTTGGACCCTTTTGTCTCTACTAGATAGGTTAACCCTCTGTCCCTGTGACCATATTCACCATGACAGAAAGGTGAAAAACAAAAATGGTGAGTTATCACAGCAAAAGGTGAAGAAAAATGCTCCAACGGGGACACCTGTTCCTTTGACAACTTATGTAGATAATAACTCTGTTTGGAGGGATTTCCTCTTGTTTTCTGTTGCATCCCCAGAGTAGAAAGTGAAAGGAAAATCTCCCCTGAAGGACAAAAAAAAAGTCTTGGCTTCACATACACTTAAGAGCTGGGCATTTGTAGTCTGTGGTGACAGGTGTTCTTTAGATCATTTTTCTGCCTATACATAAGAAAATTCTATAAAGCAACACCAATGAAATTCTGCTCCGCCTGTACTTTTTATTTATTTTTTCTTTAGGCTAAAATCAGAACCTGCAATTTACCCATAAGACACTTGAATGATACCCACGATGAGGCATGATTTCCAACTGTACTCTTTGTAAGCAGTAATAGTAATTATACACCAATCAGCCATCCTCTTATGACCATTGACCGGTTAAGTGAATAACATTGATTATCTCTTATTATTACAATGGCATCTGTAAGTGGGTGGAATATATTAGGCAGCAAGTGAACATGCTGTCTCTGAATCAGTGTAGTGCTCCATTTAACCAAAACTTTCTAGTTTGTGTAACAACCCCTTATTGTATTTCATAATCATTGAAGTGACCACATGCTCATCCAACAAAGTGCAATCCTATGTTTAACAAAGATTGTGTAGTTTCCTTTAAGATTCATAATATATATATATATATACACACACACACACCCAACAATTGTGTATACAGTATCTCACAAGTGAGTACACCCCTCACATTTTTTGTAAATATTTTATTATATCTTTTTATTTGACAACACTGAAGAAATGACACTTTGCTGCAATATAAAATAGTGAGTGTATAGTTTATATAACTGTAAATTTGCTGTCCCCTCAAAATAACTCAACACAGCCATTATTGTCTAAACCGCTGGTAACAAAAGTGATTGCACCCCTAAGTGAAAATGTCCAAATTGGGCCCAATTACCCATTTTCCCTCCCCGGTGTCATGAGACTTGTTAGTGTTACAAGGTCTCAGGTGTGAATGGGGAGCAGGTGTGTTAAATTTGGTGTTATGGCTCTCACTCATACTGGTCACTGGAAGTTCAACATGGCACCTCATGGCAAAGAACTCTGTGAGGATCTAAAAACAAATTGTGTTGCTCTACATGAAGATGGCCTAGGCTATAAGATTGCCAAGACCCTGAAACTGAGCTGCAGCACAGTGGCCAAGACCATACAGTGGTTTAACAAGACGGTACACTCAGCACAGGCCTTGCCATGGTCAACCAAAGAAGTAAGTGCACATGCTCAGCATCATATCAAGAGGCTGTCTTTGGGAAACAGACATATGAGTGCTGCCAGCATTGCTGCAGAGGTTGAAGGGTGGGGGTCAGCCTGTCAGTGCTCAGACCAAACGCCGCACACTGCATCAAATTGGTCTGCATGGTTGTCATCCCAGAAGGAAGCCTCTTCTAGAGATGATGCAGAAGAAAGCCCGCAAACAGTTTGCTGAAGACAAGCTGACTAAGGACGTGGATTACTGGAACCATGTCCTGTGCTCTGATGAGACCAAGATAAACCTATTTGGTTCAGATGGTGTCAAGCGTGTGTGGCGGCAACCAGGTGAGAAGTACAAAGACAAGTGTGTCTTGCCTACAGTCAAGCATGGTGGTGGGAGTGCCATGGTCTGGGGCTGCATGAGTGCTGCCAGCACTAGGGAGCTACAGTTCATTGAGGGAACCATGAATGCCAACATGTATTGTGACATACTGAAGCAGAGCATGATCCCCTCCCTTCGTAGACTGGGCCGCAGGGCAGGATTCCAACATGATAATGACCCCAAACACACCTCCAAGATGACCACTGCCTTGCTTAGGAAGCTGAGGGTAAAGGTGATGGACTGCCCAAGCATGTCTCCAGATCTAAACTCTATTGAAAAAAAATTCAAAGGAAGACAAGCACACAGCCGCCCTAGCATAATAATATTTTTATTGTAGACATAAAACAATACTTGAGTAATAGTTTCACTCACATTTTCCCGGATGGTATGGGCATGTACATGTAGTATTCTCCTTCTCCTCTCCAAGATGGCCCCTTCAAGTAGCATGGAGCTCGATCGCTGCTCCTGTGATATCCGCTAATGGATCCAAGTCCTCCTCACACGGGGCCCTGGCCTACTTGGCAGGGTGCGCATGTGCCCAAACTAGCCGACACTTGCAAAAGGAAAAAGAATGGGCGCTCTTGCTGGGGGATGGGTCCTTTGTTCCAGACAGTCTTGATAGGTGAGATGCGGCGAACCGCTATTGGTCTGAAGAAGGAGCTGTTGTGAGCATGCTCTGAAACCGGTAACCGACCATTCCTCGTCTACATGAAAAACGAATTTATGCAGCGCTAGCTCAAATAAAGTGTAAAGTGCTGTGATATAAATACAATATTCAATATTTTATAAAGTGCACACTGTATGATCAAATATACAAAAGTTCCAAGGCTACATAGGAGAAGTTCTGGTCCTGTAAAGATCCCGGGCAATGTGCAATAATTTTGAAGGTCTATTATTATCTGCAATCTGGTGAGTGGGGAACCTTGAGGGGCACCATATCACTCTGCAAGCACCTTAATTATTTGGCACCTTGGCACCTTAATTGGATCACTTTAAGGACTCTTTTCAAGCACTGAATATTTATTTGGACTATTTCTAACCACCTATTTTGTTTATTGTGCACTAATATATTTATCTATATATTTATTTGTTATTGCTTAGAGATTTTTTTAGCACATAGCACTTTTTTGTATATTTGATCATACAGTGTGCACTTTATAAAATATTGAATATTGTATTTATATCACAGCACTTTACACTTTATTTGAGCTAGCGCTGCATAAATTCGTTTTTCATCATTTTTCCTAAGACTTTCTTAGTGTCTGCAGCAGCTGCCCATTATTGCATTTATTCTTAAATTTTCACGTTGTGTAGCGCGGGTTTTAATTTTTGTTTTTTCACATTCCTCGTCTACAGCCACACTGTCCTTCTGTGAGGTATGCGGTTTGCCGCAGCCACACTCTGATTCAGCCCCCGGATTGGTTTAGGCTGCTGGCAGCTTCCACAACGGGTACACGGGGAATTAGGAAGGACGCCGGGTCATGACGCTCCACTATTTGCTT
The DNA here is from genome assembly GCF_965119305.1 of Pelophylax lessonae. NCBI lineage: Eukaryota > Metazoa > Chordata > Amphibia > Anura > Ranidae > Pelophylax > Pelophylax lessonae. The sequence goes on from NC_138780.1 coordinate 116,120,362, forward strand.
TTATGTAAGTCTTGATATGAGCTTAATAAATTTGTTATTACTGCTTCACTGAGTGGCGCCTTCTCTTTACTCTTCAAACTAGCCGACACAGTCACTGTAGGCAGGGCTGCCGCGGCTTACCCAGAAGACTACAGATGATGGGGAGGGAGAAGTGGTCAGCTGTACCTCCCACGTCCGTTGCTATTACAATGTGTTTCTGAGGCGTGGCCTTCTTCCTCAGGTCACACCCACACTGCTTATCAACCATATTATATATCCCTCAATAACCCCTCCTTAGCCCCTCTTCTTGAAGGGGCAATACCTGGAGAGGATTGGTCACATTCACAAACAGTTGTTTAAAAGGCTAAAAGCAAACTAAATATCCACCAGAAATACATTATATATGATTCTCATGATTACCATTTTATAAAAACATGTGAAAAACATTTATAAGCATTTATAAGAAATTTAGAGTTAATTTAAACCTTTACAATATCACAAAAAAAAAAAAAAATGAATTAAAAAATTGAATTACAAAATGTTTTCTTTTCCTTTTTCTTTTCTTCTTTACCTAAAAAGCTGAACCTTAGATGAGAGTATTGACCTCTAATTCTTCATTTAATCACTCAGGGGACATGGAATTGAGGGAAAAAATCCAGAAGGTCTCTCGCCTGCATAGCCGTGAGAACCTCTCCCCTTCCGGAAGCGATATGGATATGGCTTCAATGCCAAAAAGCTCAAGGCCTTCCGTACTACCCCCATGTGCCTCACAAAAATGCCACGGAACACTGTTTATCCTTTTTTTGCTCTGTAGCGACAATGCTCCCCGAACCTGGAATGCATGGCCCGAACTGTCCTCCCCCACATAGAGCAATCCACATGGGCACCTCAAACCATAAACTACTATGTACTACAGCAGATAAACTGCTGGATTTTGAAGGACCGTCCTTCCCTCAAAGAAAACATCTTTTTCCCATGGTCCATAAATGTACAGGCCTTACATCTACTAAGTTTGCATCTGTACAAACCTGTCATATTAAGGAACATAGGGATATCTTTAACCTGTCGCTGTTTGTCTTTAATTCTACTTGGTGCCACCATGCTCTTGACATTATTTGCTCATCTGAATACAACCTTGGGCCTCTTAGGGAGTATTCGACTAAGGGCAGAATCCTGCTCCAGGATGGGTCAATGTTTCTGGATGGCCTTCTATTCGGATAACATCTGGGTAACAGTGTTGGTCATTGAAACCAGTGATAAATATTACATCACTGGGCCCTCTGGCCAATCCACTGGGCTTAGTACTCTCCCAGCCATCCCTGTACCAATCTATCTAGCCTTCTGATTATGTTCTCTTTCATACCCCTTTTCCATGAATTTACGCAACCGGCTTTAAGGGATATTATCCTTCCACCTGGGAAGATGACATCTCCTTCGGTGTAGGTAGGAGTTGCCCGCAGTCTCCTTAAAGTGTGTTTTGGAAAATATCTTGCCCTCTTCATTCCAAGATAACTCAAGATCCAAAAAAAAACAAGGAATGTGTGTCCACAGCATGTGTGAATTAATTCAAAATGTATTGGCATTACAGTAGGATACAAAACTATCCACTGTATCTAAGGAACCACTCCAGATGATGAGCTCATCATCGATATATATCATCCATAGTATACGAGATTTTGGGCAAACGGGTTCTTGGTCCAGATGTTATATTTCTCCCAGAAGCCCATAAACAGATTGGCATAGCAGGGCGCACCCATAGCTGTGCCAGATATCTGTCTATAGAAGGAGCCATCAAATTGGAAATAGTTCCTCTCCAAAGCAAATCTAGTACATTGACAAATAAATTGAAGAGAGTGCATGTACTCCGCTTCTGACAAAAACATTTTCCACGGCTCTTAGTCCACCTTCATGAGGAATGGATGTATACAATGAACATACATCTAAGGATAACCACAGAAACCCGGGTTCCCACCTATATTTCTGTAGGGTATCCAATACCTGGGAAGAATCCCTAATGTATGCCGGAAGGCACGTCACCAGAGGGTGAAGAAAAAAAAGATCCACAAATTGGGATAACCTACTGGTGATGCCTTCCATACTGGACACTATGGGTCCCCCTGGTGGGAAACTCGGGACTTTATGGATCTTAGGTATGTGGTAAAAATACGGCTTCTTAAAATAATTATTGGTAAAAAAGGAGTTTTCATATTTATTGGTAATTTTTTTGTCAAAGGCTTGATTTACCAATTCCTATAGTTCCACTTTAAATCCAGGGAGGGGGTCATTCTCCAAAACGTCATAAGTGGTACTATCCGATAGTAATCTATATGTTTCTTTCAAATAATCTGTTTTAGTTTGGATCACTATATCACCCCCTTTATCGGCAATCCGAATCACGCCATAATTTTTCTTCTTTAATTAAACCATTCAAGGCTACTCTTTCCTCCTTGGATAGGTTGTATGTACTAACTTTCCCCTTAGGGTAGGTACTTAACTTATTGAAGTCCGCGTACACCATCGAGTAGTAAGTTTTAATATTTTCATTTTTTGCATAATGTGGATAGAAGGTCTATTTTGGGCGAAAACTGGCGTGAATAATCTCATTGTTAAAGGGGGTCGACACCACATTACCTGGTTCCACCCCCCCTATAAGTAGTTCCTCCAAAATGTTGTGTCCAAGGAGGCTATTTTCCTTGCATTGCCTTTATACCTGAAAGCTTGCGGAAGGAGCCAATGTGTTAAAGGAGCCTTATCTGGGAGCATTAAGGAGATCCCATTAAGCGTTTTTTTGACTATTGCTTAATCGCAGTGGGCACTCCACAAGGGGGTGCACGGTTTGCTGTGACACTTCATCACCTTGGCACTTTGGAAGCACAGGTCACTTCATGTGACCTTGTCATTCTGCACTAATTTGAACTATTGTCACTTTTGGAGGATTTGGATCCATCTATTTACACCGATTCAACAAGAACTGTTTTTCTGCACATTATGAACTTTGTATTTATTTATTTATTTATCAGTAGTGGTTTAGTCGGCACTATTGGCACTTTATAAGAGGTTAATACACACTGACACTTGGCCAGTTTTTGGCACTATTCGGATAACATCTTTTTTATGATAACACAGTGGGCACATTATATTCATATTATTTTATTTACACTATTTATCACTATTATTTATAATTTCCTATCTACATCTATTGCGCAGCAATTTTGTTTATTAATCTTATTTACACTGTGTGAGATAGTGGATTGTTTGCAGCAATTATATCGTCAATTGGTAGGATTTATTGTTTTATTTTTAAATGAACTCTAGGTTTCTTATAAATGCTTATAAATGTTTTTTTTACATGTTTTTATAAAATTTGGTAATCATGAGAATTATATATAATGTATTTCTGATGGATATTTAGGTTGCTTTTAGCCCTTTAAACTGTTTGTGAATGTGACTAATCCTCTCCGGGTATGGCCCATTTAAGAGGAGGGGCTAAGGAGGGGTTATTGGGGATATATAATATGGTCGATAAGCCGTGTGGGCGTGACCTGAGGAAGGAGGCCATGCCTCCGAAACGCGTTGTCATAGCAATGGACATGGGACGTACAGCTGACCCACTCCTCCCTCCCTATCATCCGTAGCCTTCTGGGTAAGCTGTGGCGTCCCTGCCTACAGTGACTGTGTCGACTAGTTCGGGCGCATGCACACCCCGCCGAGTACCCCGGGGCCCCCGTATGAGGAGGACTTGGATCCATTAGCGGATATCACAGGAGTAGCAATCGAGCTCCGTGCTACTTGAAAGGGCCATCTAGGAGAGGAGAATCGGACTACATGTACATGCCCATATCGTCTGGGAAAATGTGAGTGCAACTATTACTCAAGTCTTGTTTTATGTCTACACTAAAAACATTATTATGCTAGGGCGGCTGTGTGCTTGTCTTCCTTTGAATTTTTGTACAGAGCTTTCGTCCGCCACCCAGTGAAATCGAGGAGAGCTGCAACGACCTGGCATCAGGAAAGTTTTTATTTCTCTTACGTCCTCCGGCAGTCGCCGCCTCTTCATATTCGTCACAATGGGGGTAATTGACCTTTGCTCCGTAGGAGTAGCTAGGCAACAGAATATGTCAATATTAAAGCTTTTAACATATCCCACCCCCAGGGGGTGGTCCCCTCAGTCAATACCCTCCTACTTCCTGTATCCATACCTCAGTTTCATTGTCTAGCTTGTCAGGAGTAGCTGCATGTCTCTATGCTGGGGCATTTTGTCTCAGCCTTTCTCTTCTTTTTTGATTTTATTTGAGTTTTTTTTCTCTCTCTTTACTTAGCTGTTACTTTTGTCAGCATTAGTTAGGTCTTCTGATGAAGAGGATCATGCGGGCTGGGTCTCGGGCTGGCCCCCCTGGTCGCAGGTTGTGGGTCAGTGGCTTCCCAGCCTGCCATCGAGCGTTCAGTCAGGTATTTTTCCTGGCACAGTGAACGACCCATCCCTGTTCGCTGCAGGGATGCTATGGTGAGGTGGCTACCTCACTGGACGCCATGCGGTTTCACACCGCAGTTCTCCTGCGTCCTGACTGCGACTCTCCCTGTCCCATGTGCAGTGGCTTGATCGCTTGTGCGGGTTCCCCACGCCATTTAGGAGGTAAGTGTATCTGTGTGGGGACCTGTCTGTTTGGGGGGTGTCAGTCTGGGACTGTGTAACCCTGCCTCTGTTCACACTAAAGGACTCCCTATCTGTCTTGGCTGCATTCTGTGGGCTGCAAGGAGGGGGGCTATGCTGCACTGTTTCTGTGTCAGACTGCGTGCTGTTTTTTTACTGTGTGACAGGCTGTGTGCTGCGGGGCATGATTGGATCGTGTTATGCACACTTGCGGCGACCGCTGCTGCGGTCCGCCATTGTTTTATTATACTGCACGTGTACTGTGGTTTTCACTGTGTGTGGGGAGCGGCGTTTTCGGCGCCAAGCACCGCCATTGTGGCGGCGATCGCTCCGGCCTCATGCTAGCACTGCGGGCGGCCATTTTTCTGTAGCCTTCCATAGGCTTTAACAGAGCGCCCTGTGTTGCATCACTTCCTTTTCCCTGGGCGCACCGATCGAGGCAGCAGCAGCGGTGGTCTCTCCAGGTTTTATCCTCTCTATCCCTGTTATCCTTGCCTGAGTTTGTACTTTTCCCTGTAGGGGTCGGCTTTGTGCTGGTGTGTGAGTGCATTGGGCTGCGCTCGCCGCGCTTTTAAAGGGGCAGTTACCCTTTATTCTTCTGCAAACTTTTGGGGGCATGGATTCTCAGGAAAGCAAATTTCCTCTCACTCTGGTGGGAGGCCAAGGGGCTGCTGTTTCCCCCCCAGGGGGTGATTTGGCTACTGTTGTGGCTAACCTTGCTGCTCAGGTGCAAATGCTTGTGGCTGCTCAATCCACAAAACGGCCCAGAGTTTCAATTTCCTCTGATTCAGAGGGTGATGGTGATGGGGCTGCTGTGGCTGGGGTCTCCTTGTCGGGGTCCCGTTCCTCCCTGGATCTTGTGGGGTCTGAGGTGGAGGCTGAGGTTGAAGGGGTTGATAATTCTCCCCCTGGCTCGTCTAAAGAGCTTGCACTCATGGATGACTTGGTTGCTTCTATCAAACAAACACTGCGTTTGCAGGATGAACCATGTCCTCCTGCTGTCCTGGCCTCTTATGGGTCGCAGCGAAGACGCAAGACATCGCAGGTTTTTCCTTGCACTGAACATTTTCAGCGCGCTGTTAGTGAACAATGGCGCAATTTACGCAAGCCTTTTGCTGTACCAAGTAGGTTCAAGCTGCGTTATCCTTTCACACCCACTACTGATGAACGTTGGTGTGTGCCGCCTCCGGTGGATCACGCGGTGGCGGTTTTGAATAAGTCCACTGCGATCCCTGCTGAGGACACCCCGGTGTTCCGGGATGCCACGGACAGGAGGCTGGAGTCTCTTGGCCGTCATACTTATTCGGTTACCGGTTCTATGCTAAAAGCTATTTTTGCTTCACTTATGGCAGCTCAGGCTGTCGCGAATTGGACGCAGGTGCTTTGGCACGTCCTGGTGGCTGACTCTGCCCCACGGGCGACTCTGGATATGGTGGATCAAATCCATCAGGGTGTCATGTATTTGTGTGATGCGGACTTGGATATAGTACCGTTGGCTGCACGTGTACACAGTGTGGCGTGTTGTCTCGCCGCCTGATTTGGCTGAAGTGTTGGTCTGTGGACCAATCTTCGCGCAAAACCTTAGCTAATCTACCCTATAATGGATCTCGCCTTTTTGGCGATTCCTTGGATACACTGATAAAGGGGATCACGGGTGGTAAGAGCCAAAAGAAGACGTGGACAGGTAAGCAGAAGTCCGGTCAGTCTGGATCCGCTGCCCATAACAATGCGGCCTGAAGGGGCGCCCCCACCCAGTTCTGGGGTGGGGGGACGCTTGCTCGGTTTTCTTCAACCCTGGCTGGCCCGTGTTCGGGACAGGTGGGTTCAGGAAATCGTTCGGTCTGGTTACAAGATCGAGTTTCTCTCTCGGCCGGAGAGCAGATTTTTTCCCTCAAATCTTCAACTGTCTTCGGAGCGTTTGCGGGATCTGCACCTGGCGGTGCGGGACCTGCGGGCTCAGGGAGTGGTGGTCCTGGTGCCTCATCGGGACAGATTTCGGGGGTTCTATTCCAATCTGTTCACTGTGCCCAGGAAGGAGGGCAAGGTGCGTCCAATTCTGGACTTAAAGGCTCTGAACCGCTTTGTGCGGGTTCGCAAGTTCCGCATGGAATCCCTGCGGTCGGTGGTGGCTGCCCTATTTCCAGGGGAATTCATGGCTTCCATCGACTTGAAGGATGCGTACCTTCACATCCCGATTTTCGAGGGTCACCAGAGGTACCTTCGATTCGCCATTGCGGAGGATCATTACCAATTCGTGGCGCTGCCTTTTGGTCTCGCTTCGGCTCCACGGGTGTTCACCAAGGTGCTTGCACCAGTTCTGGCCTTGTTGAGAACCCAGGGCATCTCTGTCCTGGGGTATCTGGACGACATTCTAGTTCGGTCTGCGACCAGCCAGGGTCTGGTGAAGGACCTGTCCGTCACGATGCAGACTCTGCAGGAGTTTGGTTGGACGATAAATTTTCCAAAATCGACGCTGTTTCCGTCGGTTCGTCTTCCCTACCTGGGAATTGTTAACTTCATGTACAAGGGATATAGTTGTTTAATATACTGCCATCTTGTGGTCATTTCGGTTACTGCATCTTTTTCAGTGTTCCCTCCTATTCTATGATGTATTTCCCCTTCCTGTTTAGTTAGTGTGGATGAGAAAATAAAGTACTGAGTGCAGAACCACGTCGTGTCTGTGGAGTTTATCATTGGTAGCAGAGGATGGTTTCCAACTATAGAGTACCACCTAAGTTTGACGAAATCAGACCATACGAGTGCTGGAAAAATGAAATTAGTATTTGGAAACTTGTTACGGATTTGGACAAGAAGAAGCAGGCACTAGCGGTGGTGTTAGGGCTCGAGGGGCGAGCCAGAGAGACCACTTTGGAAATACCCGCGAGCGATCTGAATGAAGACAATGGTATGGAAACCTTGTTAGCTAAGCTGGACTCTGTATTCTTGAGAGAAGAAAAAGACCGCGCTTATGAAGCGTACTCTCATTTCGATTTGATTTCGAAAGACAGCGCGATGTCCATGGCAGACTACATCATAGACTTTGAGCAGAGATACAACCGCATGAAGAAATACAACATGACCTTGCCTGACGCTGTGTTAGCGTTTAAACTACTGGACACGGCTTGTCTTGAAGAGAAGAGTAGGCAGCTAGCACTTACAGCGTGCACGGATTTAACATTTGCATCCATGAAGTCAGCGTTAAAACGGATTTTCGGAGGAAAAACCAGTGGAGCAAGTGGAGGCAGCTTGACTGAAGATGCGGCGTTTTTCACGGAGCAGAGGCCACCAGGTAAATTCAGACGGAACAACAGCCAGTCACAGAATAGACAGTGGCAGCCACAGCAAGGTACAAACCCGCTCAACAAATATGGTAAGCGAACAAAATGCGTAATTTGTCAGAGCACGTACCATTGGGCCAAAGACTGTCCTCATCAGAGAAATGAAGTAAAGCTAGCAGAAGATGAAAATGTCGAAGAGTGTAACATTACACTGTTTACAAAAGTTATGACGGACTCGGAGATCTTCCTAACTGAATCACTGGGATCAGCTATCATTGACACAGCATGCACACGTACTGTTTGTGGTGAAAAGTGGCTGGATAGTTACATGAAAGACCTGAGCCAAAGCCAAATAAACAAACTGATGCAAACAGAATCTTCAAGCTGTAGACCTTTCAGATTTGGTGATGGTCAGGTGGTACACTCCTACAGAAAGGTAAAGCTTCCCGCTAAGATCGGACCAACAAAATGTCACATTGAAACGGAAGTTGTTCCTGTTGATATCCCTTTACTGATGAGCAAAATGGCTCTAAAGAGAGCAGGAACTGTTTTAGACATGGAGAATGACAAAGTTGTCATGTTCAAGCAACCAGTGCCTCTTGAGCTCACTAGTTCGGGACACTACTGTGTCGACATTAGAGATGGTAATACTGAAGTGGACACCAATGAAAGTGAAGTTCTTGTCATCACAGCAGAGATGTCTACAAAAGAGAAGCGTAAAATTCTCCTGAAGCTTCACAAACAGTTTGGCCATGCCTCTGCAGACCGGCTGCAGAGGCTTATCCTCAGCTCTGGAAATACTGACAAAGACTATCCAGTTATTCTGCAAGAGATTATCCGTGACTGTGAGGTATGTCAAAGATATAGCAGGACCAAGCCCAGGCCTGCTGTGGGTTTGCCTTTAGCCTCAGAGTACAATGAGACGGTGGCAATGGATTTACATGAGCTGGAACCTGGCATATGGTACCTCCACATCATCGACCATTTCACACGCTTCAGCGGTGGAAACATTGTGAGAACAAAGAAAGCCTCTGAAATTGTCAACTCTTTCATTCACTCGTGGATAAGTGTTCATGGTGCCCCAAAACGGATATACACTGACAACGGTGGTGAGTTCAATAATGAGGAGATAAGAGAGATGGCAGAAAAATTCAACATTGAGATGAAGACCACAGCGGCATACAGTCCTTGGAGCAACGGGCTGCTGGAGAGACACAACATGACTCTGACTGAGATCCTCCTGAAGGTGAAAAGGGAAAATGGGTGTGGCTGGCAGACTGCTCTAGACTGGGCTTTAATGGCCAAGAACAGTATGATTAATGTGCATGGTTATAGTTCACACCAGCTGGTGTTTGGTCACAGTCCTAATCTTCCCTCCATTTTGGTTAATAAACTGCCTGCTCTAGAAGGCACTTCTATGAGTACTAGAGTAGGACAGCACCTAGCAGCATTGCATGCTTCCAGAAGAGCATTCACAGAGGTGGAATGCTCAGAAAGAATAAAAAGAGCTTTACGAAAGCAGCTTAGGCCTACAGATGAAAAGTATTAGACAGGAGACAGAGTTTACTACAAACGAGCAGACAGTACAGAGTGGAAAGGTCCTGCTGTAGTTATCGGTCAAGATGGCTCTGTAGTGTTTGTCAGACATGGTGGTATCCTTGTCAGAGTACACCAGTCCAGGCTGAATAAAGTTAATGCACAGGATGGGGATACACTTGTACTACCTGATATTCCTGGAGATAGTACAGAAAAAGAAAATGTAATACACACTGATGTGTCAGAGAATTCAGATGATGAAATGAGTGTTAATAGAGAAGTGCAAATCCATGAAAACACAGAAACAGATGATAGAGAAGATGTGAGACAAAATAATGAGAGGGAAGCTACTAATACAGTGGGTTCCACGGGTGTCAAACTGAAAACAGGTCAGACAGTGACATTTACAAACAGAAATGATGAGACAAAACACACGGCCAGAGTTTTAGGCAGAGCAGGGAAAGCAAAAGGGCAATATAGAAACTGGTACAATGTGCAGTATCTAGAACCAAATGGCAACGAGGGTCAAAAGGAAGCTTTAGACATGTCACAAGTTGATGATCTTCTCACTGAATGTGAGAACACCGATGGCGATGTACTTATTACCAAAGACATCTCTTTTGATGCTGCTAAACAGCAAGAGATTGACAACTGGCAAAATAATAATGTTTACGAAGAAGTCACAGACAAAGGTCAGAAATGTATCTCTACTAGATGGGTCTGTACGTTAAAGGAAACTTCTAGTGGTGTTGTTCCCAAAGCCCGCCTTGTGGCAAGAGGTTTTGAAGAAGTCAATATGCATGAATTACAGAAAGATTCTCCCACATGTGCATCAGAATCACTCAGGCTCCTGTTAGCTGTTATTTGTCAAAACAAATGGCAAGTGAACTCTATGGATATTAAGTCTGCTTTTTTGCAGGGAATGGAACTCTCAAGAGACATTTACATTCGTCCCCCACCAGAAGCGAGCGTGGACAATGTGTTGTGGAAACTAAAGAAATGTGTGTATGGACTTGCAGATGCTTCCCTCTACTGGTACAACAAGGTCAAAGAACTCATGCTGAAAAGTGGGGGTAAAATGTCACGGGTTGATCCTGCAGTGTTTTATTGGCAGAATGAGCAGTTTGAGGTAACAGGAGTACTGGCATGCCATGTGGATGATTTTTTTTGGGCAGGTTCAGAGCATATTGTAACCAATGTCATCCCTGTGCTTAAATCTGCATTTCACGTGGGTCGTGAAGAGTGTGAGAGTTTTTCATATGTGGGGATGAACATTGCTACTGTGGGTGGTGTAGTACAGGTGCATCAGCACAGTTATATTGAAAACCTACAACCAATTCATTTGCAGGCAACACGTGCTGTACAGAGAGAGGCCCCACTGAATGAGAAAGAAAGAGAACAACTCAGATCCAAAATAGGACAGGTTCTGTGGGTTGCTAAACAAACAAGACCAGATGTTATGTTTGACACATATAGCCTAGCATCCAACATTAAGAATGCTACTGTTCAGTCCATACATGAAGTGAACAAAGTGATCCGTAAACTTAAGTCAGAGAAGGTAACACTTAAGTTTCAATACTTGGGTAACAGTGACGATTTGAGTTTGGTAGTATTCAGTGATGCTTCACTGGGCAATCTTCCAGATGGAGGTACACAGGGCGGGGCTCTAATTGCCCTCATGGAAAAATCAGGAAAGTTCTCCCCACTGTTTTGGCAATCTAAAAAAATTAGACGTGTGGTAAGAAGCACACTGGCAGGAGAAACCCTTGCCATGTCAGATGGTATTGACAATGCTATGTTCTTGGCTATGCTCTACTCTGAACTCACTACTGGTAAAGCTGATCTTAATGCTCTTCCTCTTATCTGTGTTACTGATAACCATTCCCTGTTTGACGCTCTTAAGTCTACAAAACAGGTCACAGAGAAGAGACTAAGATTAGAAATAAGCGGTGTCAAAGAGCTCATACATGCTAATAAAATCAAAGAAGTGCGTTGGTCAACAGCCAAGTCACAACTTGCTGACTGTTTGACAAAAAAAGGTGCTTCCTCTCTTATGCTTCTTAAAGCGCTGTATGAGGGTGTATGGAAACTGTAAAATCTGGTCCATTGAGCATATATCTTGGTATTTTTATTTTGTTTGTTTAAATACGCAAACTCACTTGAATGCTACTGTGTTCTGAAAATCATTTTTGTGTGACAATGTTTTATGTCAAACTCACCCGTTCTTTTTTTTTTATCTTAAGAAGAGAGTGAGATTGTTAACTTCATGTACAAGGGATATAGTTGTTTAATATACTGCCATGTTGTGGTCATTTCGGTTACTGCATCTTTTTCAGTGTTCCCTCCTATTCTATGATGTATTTCCCCTTCCTGTTTAGTTAGTGTGGATGAGAAAATAAAGTACTGAGTGCAGAACCACGTCGTGTCTGTGGAGTTTATCAGGAATGATTCTGGACTTGGTCCAGGCGAAGGTCTTCCTACCGGACGACAAACTCAGGACTCTTCAGGAGGAGGTCAGGTCCCTCAGGGACGTTCCGTGCTCGTCCCTCCGGACGTGCATGCGATGTCTGGGATTGATGGTCTCGACCTTCGAGGCGATTCCCTTCGCCCAGTTTCACACGCGGGGTCTCCAAGCGGAGATCCTGTCCAGGTGGGACGGGCGCCCGCAATCTCTGGATCTCCAGATTTCGTTGAGCCATCGCACCAGAAGGGATCTTCTGTGGTGGCTCCAGTCCCCGGCGGTGTCGGGGGGCAAGTCTTTTCGTCCTCTTTCATGGACGGTGGTCACCACGGATGCCAGCCTGTCGGGCTGGGGTGGTGTTCTGGGCGTTCTGTCCGCCCAGGGAACTTGGTCGGAGGAGGAATCCTCCCTTCCGATCAACATTCTGGAATTGCGAGCGATAAATCTCTGCCTTCGACGTTGGACGGACAGGCTGCAGGGCCGTCCGGTTCGGGTGCAGACGGACAATGCCATGGCGGTGGCCTACATCAACCACCAAGGGGGCACCAGGAGTGCCCGAGCGGCTCGGGAGGTGGCCGACATTCTGTCTTGGGCCGAGACACACGTCCCGGCGATATCGGCGGTTCACATTCCGGGGGTGGAGAACTGGCAGGCGGATTATCTGAGTCGCCAGTCCCTGGACCAGGGGGAATGGTCCCTCCACCCGGATGTCTTCCAGATGTTGTGCACGAAGTGGGGTCTTCCAGAGGTAGACCTGTTCGCGTCTCGTCTGAACACCAAGGTGGAAAGGTTCGTGGCAAGGACGCGCGATCCTCGGGCAGACGCGTCAGACGCAATGGTAGCTCCGTGGCATCGGTATCGGCTGATGTATGCATTTCCACCGATTCAACTGCTGTCCAGGTTCCTTCGCAGGTTGACCTCGGAACCGCACACAGTGATTCTTGTGGCGCCGGGCTGGCCTCGCCGGTCCTGGTACGCAGACCTCGTGAATCTGGCGGTCGACGCTCCGTGGCGTCTGCCTCTGCGAGAAGATCTCCTGTCTCAAGGACCGATATTCCATCCTGCTTTACAGTCGCTGGCTTTGACGGCCTGGCTGTTGAAACCGAGGTCCTGAGGGATAGGGGTCTCTCCCCTGAGGTCATTCACACTTTGATCCTTCCTCGGGGAAGGTCTATTACCGTACTTGGAAGGCCTATTTTGCCTGGTGTGAGTCCGGGGGGTATTCCCCTCGCACATACTCGGTGTCTAGGGTGTTGTCCTTCCTTCAAACGGGTGTTGACCAGCGTTTGGCGCTGGCTACGATCAAGGGTCAGATTTCTGCGCTGGCCGTTCTTTTTCAACGTCCTGTGGCATCTAACCCCTTGGTTAGCACCTTTGTTCAGGGGGTGCAGCACTTGGTCCCTCCTAGGAGGGAACCTCTGCCTCCTTGGGACTTGTCCGTGTTGCAACGTGCTCCTTTCGAACAGATCAGGAAGATCAGGCTCGCAGAGTGTCGGAGCTGGCAGCTTTGTCCTGCAGGTCTCCGTATCTGGTCATTCACTTGGATAAGGTGGTCTTGCGACCTAACCCTTCTTTTCTTCCGAAGAGGATTTCGGATATTCACCTCAATGAGGACATTGTCTTGCCTTCGCTCTGCGCGAAGCCTAAACATCCGAAGGAGGTGGATTTGCATTCCTTGGATGTTGTTCGGGCGCTTAGGGTTTACCTAAAAGCGACTGAATCTTTTCGCAAGTCGGATTCTTTGTTTGTCCTTCCTGAGGGACCTCGGAAGGGCATGGCGGCGTCGGCTTCTACCATCGCCAAATGGATCAGACAGACTGTTGAACAGGCCTATGCTTTGAAGGGGAAAGTTCCTCCTATGCCTGTGAAGGCGCACTCTACCAGATCTCTGAGTACGTCTTGGGCCTGTCGTCATGGGGCTTCTGTGGCCCAGGTGTGTAAGGCGGCGACTTGGTCGACCGTTCACACAATCACAAAATTCTACAAGGTGGATGTTCAGGCATCGGCAGATGCTTCCTTTGGCCGCAAGGTTCTTAGTGCAGCGGTTCCTTAGGGTCCTTTGTTTTGGACCCTTGGCTGTTGGGATATGTTTTTTATCCCTAGGTTATTTGTTTTTTCCTGGGTTGTTGCTCCTGTTGAGCAAGTTTTTTTCATGCTTCCCAGCTGGTTTCCTTCCTTTGGTAAGGTTCCTTTCTCTGATGTGGAGACTGTGTTGCCTTGGGCGCGGCTGCGTTTCCCACCCCTCATGTTTGCACTGCTTTGGGACGTCCCCATTGTGACGAATATGAAGAGGCAGCGACTGTCGGAGGACGTAAGGGAAAACGAAATTTTTGTAAAATCTTACCTGTAAAATTCCTTTCTCTGAGTCCTCCGACAGTCGCCGCCCCCGCCCCTCTTTTGGGGTTTGGTTATATACTCTACTGCTATTCTACTAAAACTGAGGTATGGATACAGGAAGTAGGAGGGTATTGACTGAGGGGACCACCCCCTGGGGGTGGGATATGTTAAAAGCTTTAATATTGACATATTCTGTTGCCTAGCTACTCCTACGGAGAAAAGGTCAATTACCCCCATTGTGACGAATATGAAGAGGCGGCGACTGTCGGAGGACTCAGAGAAAGGAATTTTACAGGTAAGATTTTACAAAAATTACGTTATTTGTTTTAATATGACTACCTACCAGCCAACTCTGAAGGACTAACTGGTCAGCGCATGAACTGGTGAAAAATCTTTTTATGGTAAACCCTATTGAACATCTGTGGGGCATCCTCAAACAGAAGGCAGAGGAACGCAAGGTCTCTAACATCCACCAGCTCCGTGATGTCATCATGGAAGAGTGGAAGAGGACTCCAGTGGTAAACTGTGAAGTTCTAGTGAACTCCATGTTCAAGAGGGTTAAGGCAGTGCTGGAAAATAAATGGTGGCCACACAAAATATTGACACTTTGGGCCCAATTTGGACTTTTATACTTAGGGGTAAAATCACTTTTGTTGGCAGCGGTGTAGACATTAATGGCTGTGTGTTGAATTATTTTGAGGGGACAGCAAATTTACACTGTTATACAAGCTGTACACTCACTACTTTACATTGTAGCAAAGTGTAAGTTCTTCAGTGTTGTCACATGAAAAGATATAATAAAATACAAAATGAGCTGTCTTCTCTGGAGGATCAGAACGCTAAGGCGCCTTCTCCGGAAGCCCTCGCTAGGCTGAGACTTCAGACGAGAATAGCGGAGCAACTCAGTTATGAATGGGCTAGGCATAAAATGTTTTTTTGCCAAGCAGAAGATCTTTGAACATGGGGAGCGACCGGGCAGGCTGATGGCGTATCTAGCCCATCTGGATACCTACCCACCAGTTGTTTTTACGCTGGCTGCTCCTGATGGCACTGTTGTTACCACTGCTGAGACTATTGCGCGCATGTTTGCTAATTTTTTTCACGAAACTTACTTATCCAGGGTTGACTATGAACCACATGAGCTGACCGCGCTTCTAGATGGCCTCTCTCTCCCAGAACTGTCGGGGGGGGGGGGGGGGCAGGTGGCCATGTCACTACTGATAAGATCCAACTGGCCCTGACTAGATTTGCACATTGCAAGGCCCCTGGCCTGGATGGCCTATCCATTGAATTTTATACCCACTTTTCTCATGTTCTCGTACCTAGATTACTGGCCCTGTACCAGGCGGTCTTCGAAGCAGAGGTTCTGCCTGATTCCATGCGTGAGGCCCTAATTGTATTGATCCCTAAGCCTGGGAAGGACCTGCTCCAGCCTGAATCTTACAGACCCATATCCCTTCTTCAAACTGATGTCAAAATCTTAGCCAAAGTTCTTGCACTTCGCCTTAACAAGGTGATTCTCTCACGGATTCATCCAGATCAAACGGGCTTTATGCCAACTAAGAACATGGCGTACAGCACCAGACGTCTTTTTATGAACTTACAGACCGCTCATGATCGGGTTGGTTCCAGAGTGGTCGTTACGTTTGATGCGGCCAAGGCCTTCGATTCTGTCGAGTGGCAATATTTATGGCAATGTATACGTAAATTTGGGTTTGGCTCACATTTCATCAAATGGCTGACCATCCTGTATAATGCCCCTCGAGCGCTGGTGCTGGCGAATGGCTGAACCTCTGGCGTCTTTCCCCTGTCCAGGGGGACACGCCAGGAGTGCCCCATATCCCCTCTGTTTTATGCACTTGCAGTTGAACCTCTGGCAGAGGCACTGTTCCAACCCTCATATAGGTCTTTATGTTGGTCCCCTGATAGAAAAGGTTGGGCTTTACTCAGACGATATGCTTCTGTATCTCGCTGATGCTGGTCCTTCCCTCGCTACCGCACTTCATGTTATCAAACACTCTGGCCATTTCTCTGGTCTACGTATTAATTGGGATAAGTCCCAAATTCTTCCCATTGACATTTTTCCATCTACAATGGAGCAGGTCTCCATGCCATTGCTTAGGGTCAGTGCCGTTAAATACTTGGGCATTCACGTATCTAGAGGGCATTCACGTATCTAGAGTGCTCTTGGACTTTATCTCCTTAAATATGGAACCCCTTATTGCTCTTTTTAAGGCCAAAACTCAAGTCTGGGCCAGGCTACCCTTGGGTGTCATGGGTCTCATAGGGCTTATCAAAATGATTCTTCTTCCCAAGGTACCATATGTCTTATGGCACTGTCCGGTTTACATACCCCTGCGATACTTTAAGGTTATGGAGTCCATATGGCACTCATTTATATGGGGCACTGGCAGGTGCAAACTTTCCTCAAAAACACTCAAGCTTTCTTCCTACTTGGGTGGTTTGGTGGTTCCGGACCTCCCCTTGTACTACTTAGCTGCTCAGTTGTCCCACTTTTACCACATTGACAAACAGGATAGACAGAGGTGCCATATGTTGGTTTGCGCTGACTCCCTGTCCCTCACCCCTCACCCTTTTTGAGGGGTCTGGTTGGGTCTCCCAACCCCCCATGTTGCACGTGTCTTCAATACCAATATAAGAGAGTCTGGGACCTGGCACTAACTAGAATGGAGTGTACCGCCCCACATAACGATACCACACTTTGGTTTAACAGATTGTTGCCTGAACTCCTGCAGGTACCAGATCCGATTGCTTGAGTCTCTAGGGGCATATATTTGCTCTCACATGTGTTACATCAGGGAGCCATCAAAACCTTTGACCATCTCAAACAGGAGTTTGACCTCCCCTCCCATATGTTTTTTCGTTACCTCCAACTGAGTCATGCTCTACGATTCTTTATCAGATAAATGGTTTATTTTGGTGCAATCTTGGTAGCAGTAATATCCTTGCCTGTGAATCCCTTTTTGTGCAAAGCAATGATGACTGCACGTGTTTCCTTGCAGATAACCATTGAACCAGTTCTGGACCGGAAGGATTTGCCCTCTTAATGACCAGTCCATTTTTTTGCGATTCGGCACTGCGTTATTTTAACTGAAAATTGCACACTGTACCGAAATAAATTTGATGTCCTTTTTTTCCCACAAATAGTGCTTTCTTTTGGTGGTATTTGATCACCTCTGCGATTTTTATTTTTTGCGCTAAAAACAAAAAGAGTGACAGTTCTGAAAAAAAACAATATTTTTCACATTCTGCTATATAACATTCCCACAGAAAATGTAAAAATCTAAATTTTTCATCCTTTTAGGCCAATTTGTATTCTGCTACATATTTTTCATTAAAAAAAAAATGCAATAAGCATATTGTGATTGGTTTGCACAAAAGTTATTGCGTCTTCAAACTAGGAGAAAGATTTATTTATGTAATTTTTTTTTTTTTTTTTTACTAGTAATGGCAGCGATCTGCGATTTTTAGCGGGACTGCGACATTGCGGCAGACAGATTGGCCCCCTAACTGACATTTTTGACACTTTTGGGAGGACCAGTGACATTACTGCAGTAATCAGTGCTAAAAATATGCACTGTTACTGTAATAATGACACTGGCAGGAAAGGGGGTTAAACTAGGGGTGATCAAAGGGTTATTTGTGAGCCTAGGGGAGTGTTTTCTAACTGATGGGGAGGGACTTGTGAAATGATCACAGAGACCTGTGATCCTATGTGCCGTTGATCAGCTTTCCTCAGTTTGTGCCTGACAGGCACGAGTAGAGGAGAGCCGATCTGCGATCAAAAAAGCAAGGGGATTTCCAGTCACAACTTACCAACCAGCCAGCGACCAACCGAATTGACCTGTCTAACAGTATGCGTTAAAAACAGGGATTTAGTTGCGATCTGCGGCTCTCCTGACGGGGGTGGGTCTGTGCTGGTAATCAGAGCATTGATTACCATTGCAGACCTTTGGGGGGGGGGGGGTGCCACTAGATCCACCAGGGATGCCCACCAGGGATGCCCACCCATGACCACCAGGAATGCCCACCCATGACCACCAGGGATGGCATTTAGGGCTCAGGGACCCTTTCAGTGATCTCCCCATCAGAGCTGCCCATGATTGCCATCTATCAGTGCCGCCCACCAGCAGACTTGTATAAAGTACTCGAAATTTCTACTTGAGTAAAAGTACAAGTGCTCGATCAAAAAGTGACTTGAGTAGAAGTGGAAGTGCTCGCAGAAAAAGTTACTTAAGTAGAAGTACTAAAGTATTCAACATTTTTTTTACTTAAGTATTGCAAGTAGTTTTTTCAAAAAATTTGCTACTTAAGTACAAAAAGTAAAAAGTACCAGTAGTTTTGAAAAAAAAAATTCTACTCAAGTACTGAAAGTAGAAGTACAAGTACTGTGTTATGTAGTTATTAAAGAAAGAAGTCAAAAGTTTGAACATCATATTGTTTTTTATTATTTCAAATGATTTATTCAAATGATTAACCTGTGTTTGTTAGTAGTTTCTTGATGCACTTTAAGCGCTGTAGCACCATTTATTTGTTTGTTTCATATTTTCTTTTTATTGGAAAGATTTGGTATAGCAGCTTTTATTATACACAGCCTTTATTTTCGTATGCGCTGATTTACAAATGACATTATACACATTTTTTTGAGCTTTATGCAACCTGCCATCTACTGTTCTGGCAGTGGTAATTTTTTTAAAAGTAACGAGTAACTATGCAGCACAAAAAAAAAAATACTTGAGTAGAAGTATCGAAATCATCGAAAAAATGTAGTGAAGTAAAAGTAGAAGTAGGAGAAAAAAATTCTACTCTAGGAAAGTACAGATACTGCATTTCGGTACTTAAGTACAGTACTTAAGTAGTTCTACTTCGTTACTATACATCTCTGCCCACCAGTGCCCATCATTGTAAACTACCAGTGCCCATTATTGCCCACCAGTGCCACCTATCAGTGCTGCATATTAGTGCCACCCCATCAGTGCCATCCCACCAGTGCCTCCTCATCAGTGCAGGAAAAAACATATCTATTTACAACATTTTATAACATAAACAAAAAAAAAAAAATTTTTTTTTTTTTTTTTTTAACTTTTCCGTCTTTTTTTATTTGTGTAGCAAAAAAAAACAAAAAAACTTGCGGTGATCAAATACCAACAAAAGAAAGCTCTATTTGTGGGAAAAATGATATAAATTTGGTTTAGGTACAGTGTTGCATGACCGTGCAATTGTCATTCAAAATGCAACAGCGCTAAAAGCTGAAAATTGGCCTTGGCAGGAAGGAGGTGAAAGTGCCCTGTATTGAAGTGGTTAAGTTAATTTTCATGGCAAAGAGGGACTTTGCAATTAATTGCAATTCATCTGATTACTCTTAATAACATTCTGGTTTATATGCAAATTGCCATCATAAGAAAATGAGGCAGGAGACAGAAAATTAATATTTGTATCATTCTCAAAACTTTTGGCCAGGGCTGTATATGTTGTATTGCAATCCGGCTCCTGAAATCTTCTCATCATCCCTCCTCTGGCCATTTTCACCATCCAGAGTTAATCTCATGAAGACAGGAAAGACATATAGTGTGTATCATTCATTTATTCAAAAATAAAGTATAAATGTCCCTCAGTGGCGTACCAAGAGGGGGGGCGGCCCGCCCCGGGTGCCACGCACTGGGGGGTGTCAGCCGGTGTTGTGCCCTGCCCGGCGTGTTCCGTATCACTGTGAAGGCAGCTCCTTCAGTCAGCGCTGCGGGGGGGGGGGGCGGAACGGCGGCGGGAATAAGGGGCGGAGCCGCGGCTGGAGAAGGGGGCGGGGCTTAGGCGGGAAGAAGGGGCGGAGCCTCAGCCTCAGCCTCGGCTGGAAGAAGGTGAGTTCCGAAGTGTGTGTGCTGGATAGGAGGGGGATGGGGCAGCTGCATATGAGGAATTCATCTTTCCCTAGCTCCCTGTCCCCTTCAGTGCCCTCCACCCCCCTGGTTTTCCCTGCCCACCCCTCAAGTGCTACCTGTCCCCCCCCAATGCTCTCCACCCCCTGGTTTTCTCTGCCCACCCCCCAAGTGCTACCTGTCCCCCCCCCAGTGCTGTCCACCTGCCTGGTTTTCCCTGCCCACCCCTCAAGTGCTACCTGTCCCCCCCCAATGCTCTCCACCCCCCCTGGTTTTCTCTGCCCACCCCCCAAGTGCTACCTGTCCCCCCCCCCAGTGCTGTCCACCTGCCTGGTTTTCCCTGCCCACCCCTCAAGTGCTACCTGTCCCCCCCCCCCAGTGCTCTCCACCTGCCTGGTTTTCCCTGCCCACCCCTCAAGTGCTACCTGTCCCCCCCCCAGTGCTCTCCACCCCCCTGGTCTTCTCTGCCCACCCCCCAAGTGCTACCTGTCCCCCCCCCAGTGCTGTCCACCTGCCTGGTTTTCCCTGCCCACCCCTCAAGTGCTACCTGCCCCCCCCCCAGTGCTCTCCACCTGCCTGGTTTTCCCTGCCCACCCCTCAAGTGCTACCTGTCCCCCCCCCAGTGCTCTCCACCCCCCTGGTCTTCTCTGCCCACCCCCCAAGTGCTCCCTGTCCCCCCAGTGCTCTCCACCTCCCTGGTTTTCCCTGCCCACCCCCAAGTGCTCCCTGTCCCCCCCCCCCGTGCTCTCCACCCCCTGCGCCTTCCAACCAACCCTGCAATGCTTTCCAAACCCCCTCTTAATTCTCTCCAGCCCCCCCCCCACCGTGCCCTTCAGCTCCTCCAGTGCTCTCTGCTTCGCCTGTGCTCTCTGGCCCTCCTAGTGCTCTTCTATCTTCTATCATGTCCTCAGTCTCTGACCAACTCCTGTATCATGTCTGCAGTCTCTGACCATCTCCTGTATCATGTCTGCAGTCTCTGACCATCTCCTGTATCATGTCCTCAGTCTCTGACCATCTCCTGTATCATGACTGCAGTCTCTGACCATCTCCTGTATCATGTCCTCAGTCTCTGACCATCTCCTGTATCATGTCTGCAGTCTCTGACCATCTCTTGTATTATGTCTGCAGTCTCTGACCATCTCCTGTATCATGTCTGCAGTCTCTGACCATCTCCTGTATCATGTCCTCAGTCTCTGACCATCTCCTGTATCATGTCCTCAGTTTCTGACCATCTCCTGTATCATGTCCTCAGTCTCTGACCATCTCCTGAATCATGTCTGCAGTCCCTGACCATCTCCTGTATCATGACTGCAGTCTCTGACCATCTCCTGTATCATGTCCTCAGTCTCTGACCATCTCCTGTATCATGTCCTCAGTCTCTGACCATCTCCTGTATCATGTCCTCAGTCTCTGACCATCTCCTGTATCATGACTGCAGTCTCTGACCATCTCCTGTATCATGTCTGCAGTCTCTGACCATCTCCTGTATCATGTCTGCAGTCTCTGACCATCTCCTGTATCATGTCTGCAGTCTCTGACCATCTCTTGTATCATGTCTGCAGTCTCTGACCATCTCCTGTATCATGTCTGCAGTCTCTGAGCATCTTCTGTATCATGTCCTCAGTCTCTGACCATCTCCTGTATCATGTCCTCAGTTTCTGACTATCTCCTGTATTATGTCCTCAGTCTCCGACCATCTCCTGTATCATGTCCTCAGTCTCTGACCATCTCCTGTATCATGTCTGCAGTCTCTGACCATCTCCTGTATCATGACTGCAGTCTCTGAGCATCTCCTGTATCATGTCCGCAGTCTCTGACCATCTCCTGTATCATGTCTGCAGTCTCTGACCATCTCTTGCATCATGTCCGCAGTCTCTGACCATCTCCTGTATCATGTCTGCAATCTCTGACCATCTCCTGTATCATGTCCTCAGTCTCTGACCATCTCCTGTATCATGTCTGCAGTCTCTGACCATCTCTTGTATCATGTCTGCAGTCTCTGACCATCTCCTGTATCATGTCCTCAGTCTCTGACCATCTCCTGTATCATGTCTGCAGTCTCTGACCATATACTGTATCATGTCTGCAGTCTCTGACTGAGCATCTCCTGTATCATGTCTGCAGTCTCTGACCATCTCTTGTATCATGTCCGCAGTCTCTGATCATCTCCTGTATCATGTCTGCAATATCTGACCATCTCCTGTATCATGTCCTCAGTCTCTGACCATCTCCTGTATCATGTCCTCAGTCTCTGACCATCTCCTGTATCATGTCTGCAGTCTCTGACCATCTCCTGTATTATGTCTGTAGTCTCTGAGCATCTCCTGTATCATGTCTGTAGTCTCTGACCATCTCCTGTATCAAGTCTGTAGTCTCTGACCATCTCCTGTACCACGTCTGCAGTCTCTGACCATCTCCTGTACCATGTCTGCAGTCTCTATCTATTTATGCTGAAGGTAGGACTGTGCAGGGGAGGCAGAGAGTGCAAAAGGAGGAACTGCGATTAGAGAGACGGGGGAGGGGGCAGACGGCAAGGGGCACTGTGATGGGGGGCTGTGAAATTTGTGCAATAAATATTCTTGAAAACATTACAAATTTCTGTGGGTGTTTTTACATTTTAAAGTTGGGGGGGGGGGGGGTGCCAGATATAGGATCCGCCCCGGGTGCCAAATGCTCTAGGTACGCCACTGATGTCCCTGTTTCCATTTGCCTATATCAGTACCTCCAGCAATCAGATCAATCTCAAGCCTTCAGATAGACTGATCCCTTCAGATCCCTTCAGTATGATGATGTCACTGGTCCCGCCTTGCTGACGCATTGTGTCCCACTGGACTTTTTCAAAGGTAGGTTCAACTAGCGTCCAGCCATACAAGATCGAGCAATAACAGTTTTGTGACGCCTTTAGATTCTGGAGCTGCATGCACTACACAGCGTATGTATACCCTTTGCTGACAGATGTGGGTAACCCGCTAAACACCCATGAATGAGGAATTCCCAGTAAGTGCGGGTCATAGGTTTGCGTTGATTAAGTCCCTGCCTTTTGTACACATCACCTGTCAAAAAAAAAAAAAAAAAGCGATCTTTAAAAAAGTCCAGTGAGATACAATTGTTGGGTTTCTATACTGTAAATACGGTTCTTAAAGGGAATTCCACAATTTTTGTTTAACAAAAGATTGCACTTGATGTGCTCACTTTAATGATTATGAAAAACAATGAGGGTCGTTACATAAATTATTATTTCTTTTTTTTTTTTGGTAAAGGAGCACTACACTGATTATTTGATTTGTTGATCTGTTTTTAGTGATTTCGCAGAAATGTTTTAGCTGCTCTTTTTCAGTTTAATTTATTTAGTAAGATTTATTGTGTTTTTATGTAGTTTGTAGGAAAGCCTATGTGTTTCTTTTGAAATACCACAAGCATAGCCAGGCCACCACAAGCTACTTTTAATAAACTATAGGCCCGTACACACGTAGCGAATGTCGGCCGTAAATATTCGGCTCGAATGATCGGACGATTGTCGGCTTGTTAGTATGATGCTTCCGACAACCGACTGCGACTTTTTGGCCGCACAGAATCGGGTGTGCAGGCTATAAAATTTTTGTTGGCCGTCACCAGAACGGCCGATTGTTCGCCAGTCAGTACAGAATTCGGCCGACTAACAGCAGATGAGCAAGACTGGGCATGCTCAGAGAAGAAAAAACACACGGAAAGTTAACCATCACATGACATCACTTCTGCAGTCAGCTGTTGTTGGCCGACAAAATTTGTGTGCAGTCTTTAGCACTTTTCAACCGACAGGACAGCACTGGACAAAAGACGGCCAATCGTTCGGCCGCCAATCGCTACGTGTGTATGGGCCTATTGAATTGTAATATTCAAAGGTGTTTTATTACACCAATGAATCCACAAGATGCACAAAGGATATACTGTATAGATTTCCACTGTTGATGTACAGATGTCTGTATTTTGATATCTTGTTTGCCCCCGACTGTTCTATTCTATTCATAACTAAAGGATATATAACAAAATTGAGTTTTTGCTACAACTTTGGTTTTAGCTGAATTGTTTGACTTGACCCAACATCTCAGATGTCAATCACAATATAAAGTGATACATAATTTCTATATCCTAGCTTAAGAGGAGAACTATTGCAATATAAATCTCTTCATTCACACATCACAAGTCTCCAAATTCCGACTTTTGAACAAGTATTTACAGTAATGTGGCATTCTGAAGTCCTATCCTTGTATGTTACAGTCTACTGTTGTAGCTAAAGAGAAGTTAGCGCTGATCATTGTGACATTCTGTTACCTTGAGACTAAAATATCTATAAGGGACCGCCATTCCTTTGTTAACACATTTCGGCTGGCAGATATTGTCACTGAAATGCGATGCTTATTGTTATTGAAATGTTTTGCACTTCCCTATTATCCTCATTGTGTAAACTTGACAATTGTAGACCAATAATTATCCTGCTTAGTTCAAGTGGGGCACCAAGCATCTCTCATACATATCAGGGATGCTGTCTGTAATACATTCGATAAGTCCTTGATACACGATTTTCATTGTAAGTAGACAATGTCAGTCCTTGATTGTTGATGTAGTGCAACTACCTTCTCATTACTGTTCAATAACTAAGCTCTGAAAAATGACAAACTATTAAATTACAGTATTCAGAAATGTATTATTCCTCACTGTATTCCCTGAAGTCTAAAGAGTGCTGATCACAGTTGGATGCCAGTAGGAATAAGGTGCCAAAATATCCTAACCTATAATGTAAAAAAAACCTATGTGAAAAATTATGGAACTTGAATGAGCAGCATTAATTGGCATGTCAGAATTTCAAAAGGAATGTATTATGTATTGTCAGTTTGAACAAAAAAAATTAAAAATATTGCAGCTTGCCAGTCCTTAGATGTGTTGGCTCCATTCGTTTTCTTTTTTTTCTGGCTAAGGATATTTTCAGCAAGTACTGAAAATACCTGCTGATCTTGCCAGAAATAAATGAACGTGCAGAATTGTCTTTGTCGCTGCCCCTAAGCTGAAAAGAAAGGACAAAAAATCCTTATCTTCTCTAAACTAGTCTAATCAATTCACCATGTAATGGGGATAAACAAGGGCAGACATGTTTGAAGTTCAACCTGTGTAACAACCATGGCTGCCCACAGTAAACAGAACTTTCAATGGAATTCCAGCTGAAGTGAGAGTGAGTACCTGCCAAAACGAGGTACCTGTAACGGAACCGCGACCCCACAATGTGCTTGTGGGCTTCCGTCGGAATACCGCTTTCTTCAGTCTTGAACATAGATATCAGATATTACAGCGCCTCATACAAAACTAGCCGGAACTTAGCTTGTATCAGATCTGGAACCTTTATTGAACAAACTCACACACAATATATACCCCACAGGAGGACATCCCCCTCCTGAACAGATTACCCCACCAGGTCAGGTGCCTGATTACATTATCCTATGCAGATGAAATTGTGTAAATATCATTAATCTGAACTAATTACCTAGCCATTTGGACGTAAACAATAGGAGAATGGTAATCCACATCTAGACAATGTTATAATTAACATGTTAAAAAACTCAACAGTTATAGCACTGCAACAAGGCTAAAACAAAATACATTACACATTATCCTATGTATAAAACACATCACACCTTGTTAAACAGACAATAGCAGGAGACCACCAAAAACAGACCGTCCATCTCTTACATTGAAGAACATGGAACAGAGGCCAATGTGATTAGCTCTTTCAATGATTCAGAATCAAACAGACCAGGAATAGTCTTCACATATTTCTTGAGAAATATGGTTCATAAATATTACTGTCCCATTTGAAGTAATCCAAACCATATTCTCAGTGTCCATTAAGTAGTTGTCCATCGTTTCCTTGGTCACCCTGTGCCCCTAATAGACACAGGGTGACTTACACATAAGAGGGGCCTAAGAGGCTGAGGGAGGGATTTCCCAACCTCTCTAAGGTAAGCTGTGTTCCACAGGCCCCCCAACCAAAGTGACTGCCATCACAGTACCCACTCGCCTCCCTTCCCCCCCAAAAAAATAAAAATAAACTGCCAATAATGTTAGAGGAGAGGGGAGGACTTTTAAAAGCAGAACTTTCTATTTTAGGGTAAAGTTCTGCTTTAAGACACATTTGGAAACAGCAGACAATATAGAAGCATCATAAACTTACTTTGCAGGGTCTTCAAAGGACTGCTGATGAGACCCTGTCGTAAATGGCCAAGTCATAAATAGTCAGATATGCTGGGAATAAACATCTGTAAATCTAGATTATTGACCTAGAGTTGAACATTCTTACTTTGAAAAAAGTTGCTGCGCTGCTTTTATTCTGATTCCACTGCAATTTGCATAGACTTCTGTTAAACGAAGTCGCAAGCCGCAATGAAGTAGGAGATGCAAATTGCACTGATCTTCAGATTTGAAATCACGCTGAAGTAATGCGATTTCAAAGCAGCACTGGTGTGAACCAGAGCTAAGAGTCTGATCCAATGCAAGGACAAGTAAAATTGTCTTATGTTCTATGGCTTCAGTTCACACCAATGTGCAGTACATTAATGTTCACTGAATGAAAATAGAACATGTAGCATTTTTGTGTTCTGCATCCTACTTTGACAAGCTGCAGTGCAGGGTAAAAGGATTAGGTTAAAAAAAAAAAAAACAGTGTGTAATCTCTTGCTGACCAGCTGCCGCACTTTTACTGCGGCAGGTCGGCTCTAGTACGTGAAGCAACGTACCTGTACCTCATTTTGTTTAAGACAGTGAGGGGGTGCACGTGCGCTGATTGGCCAGAGGGGGAGCCAATCAGTAGGTCCGGCGAAAGCGATGTCCACTGACCACCCGTGATCACTCCCTATAGAGACAGAACGGCGGACTGCCGATGTAAACATGGCAGACCGCCGTTCTGTCACAGATGAACACAGGAATCCTGTGTTCCTGCTATTTAGGAACACAGATCTCTATGTTCATCTAGTGAGTCCATCCCCCACACAGTTAGAAAGCATCCCCTAGGGACCAATTTAACCCTTTGATCTCCCCTGGTGTTAACCCCTTCTCTGCCAGTGTCATTAGCACTTAGTAACATTAGTAACAGTGTATATTTTTAGCACTGATTACTGTAGTAATGTCACTAGTCCCCTCAAAAGTGTCAGGTGTCCGATCTGTCCACCACAATGTCGCAGTCCCGCTAAAAATTGCTGATTACTAGTAAAAAAATAAAGAAAAATGACCTAAAGCTATCCCCTAGTTTGTAGACGCTATAACTTTTGCGCTCATTAGGATTTTTTTTTTTACCAAACATATGTGGCAGAACACATATTGGCCTAAACTGATGAAAAAATTGGATTTTAATTTTTTTTTTATTGGGAATGTTTTATAGCAGAAAGTAAAAAATATAGTTTTTTTTTTTTTCAGAATTGTCGCTCTTTTTTGTTTATAGCGCAAAAAAATAAAAACCGCAGAGGTGATCAAATACCACCAAAAGAAAACTCTATTTGTGGGGAAAAAAAGGGCAATTTTATTTGGATACAGTGTCGCACGACCATGCAATTGTCAGTTAAAGTAATGCAAAAAATGGCCTGGTCTTTAAGGGGGTAAAACCTTTCCGGTCCTTAAGTAGTTATAATACACAGCAATGCATGTTAAAAAAACGAATTGCGCCATATCACAGCGCAAGTTAAAAATGCATGCTGTCATAAAAGCAGACCCATTCCTTAAAGCGGTAGTATCCCGCTTTTTGGCACTTTAACCTACAGGTAAGCCTATAATAAGGCTTACCTGCAGGTACAAATAATATCTCCTAAACCGGCACGGTTTAGGAGATATTTACAGTGCATGCAGCCGCTCGCGCGAGCGGCGCATGCGCTCTGAAGGTCCGGGGGGACCTTCAATTAACTTGCCGGGAGCTTGCCGGAAAAATCACTCCCGCGCGCATGCGCGGGAGTGACGTCATCGCGGCTCCGGCCAATCATCGCGCCGGAGCCGTCTCTTCTGGCCAATCACCGCGCCGGAGCCGCCGAACCCGGAAGAGACGGCGAGGGATCATGGAAGCGCCCGCAGCGATGTCCGGGGGTCCGTGTCGGGGCTTCGTTCTCAGGTAAGTAATACATAATGGGCTAGTATGCGATGCATACTAGCTCATTATGCCTTTGTCTTGCAGGTTTTTTTTTTTTTTTTTTATGTTTTAGGGTTTACAACCGCTTTAAGATAGAGAATATTTCCCTCCTGAACCTCTGTCTATCTCTATAGTTACCTGCCATTACTAGAAAGCCCTTGACAGGGTTCACTGATCAGACCCAGGTGACTGTAATCAGGGAGGGTGAAGGTTAGCAGAGCATTTGGATCAAGTTGTGTTGGAGAGTCTATAAAGAGAAGGTAAGTAAAGAATAAATTCAGTTCATATATGTTTCCTGTAACAGCTGGTTATTTTATATGATGACACTCTGCCAATGCCGCCTCACATCTCTTGTCCTTGAGTTGATGTGCATAGAAGTACGCAGACACTGGAGTGCGGAGTAGTACAATTACAGCCACTTGTCCAGGTCCATCCAGTCAGCAATGCACCTGATAAAGAGTGCTGTCTGCAAGTTCCCAATTGTTGATTGTGAGCCGGCAAACATTACAGTGTTTGTTCTCCCTGTCATTCCACAGAACAAAATTAAGCTCAGGAACTCAAATTAATTTCAATGAGAGGCTATTGCCGCTAATCAGCACCACAGTTTGAAGACAATGACGGCCTCCCCACAAAGCAGGCGGGAGGCCTAACAAGTACAGATCTGCTTAATTAGATTTTAATTATTGCCAGTTAGAAGCTGCTGCGTTCTGCCATCTGCATTCTGATAAAGTCTACTTTATTTCCATATTTTTCAAGGATCGGAGAAAAACAATCTTAATAAACCTTTCTCTTCCTTCATTAGTTTATGATGTTTATGGTAGTGCTTTTGCTAGGATTGTGTCTGCTTGGGGAGATAGTGTATGGGCAGAAATTCTGCACTCTTTGTATCACAAACACACAATCGGACTTCTTGTACTGGGAGTCATCGGTCATTGTTACAATCTGCTCACAAAGTGTCCAATAAAATGTACAAACATGATCCCGGCAAGATCCTAGTAGAAAAAGAAGCTGCCACCTGTGACTTACGCTGGCCATACATTGTACAATTTTCTTACAATTTTTTTGTACAAGTTTCTTAAAATTTACCTTCAACTATGTAGTACAAAGCCTGTCTAATTGTATACAATTGAAAGTGTTGTTTAGTTTTGACCTCATATTATATGTTTTTTGGTAAATCTAAAGCCCCGTACACACGTACCGATCGTCGGCGAACGATCGGCCGTCTTTTGTCCAGGGCTGTCGGTGTCTGTTGAAAAGTGCAAAAGACTGCACAAGAATTTTGTCCGCCGACTACAGCCGACTGCAGAAGTGATGTCATGTAATGGTTAACTTTCCCTGTGTTTTTCCTTTTCTGAGCATGCCCAGTCTTGCAAATCTGCGGTCTGTCGGCCGAAAATCTGTACTGACTGGCGAACAATCGGCCGCTCTGGTGTCGGCATACAAAAATTTTCATGCTTGCATGACAGATTCTTTTCGGCCGAATGTGCGCTGTCGGCTGTCGGAGGCATCATACTAACAAGCCTACAATCGGCAGATCGGTCGTCGGCCGAAGCTTTTCGGCCGACGATCGGTACGTGTGTATGGGGCTTAACAGAAAATTGTACAAGAAAATTGAACATGTATGGCTAGCCTTAGTTTTTAGGTTATTAGTTCCTCGGCTGTCATTTTTATTCTTGCTTTATTCTGGGCCAGATTAAGAGCATCATGGGCCTGGTGCTGAAGATTTTGGTGGGCCTTTTTATGGAAATAAAATAAAAAAGCAAACAATTTTTTGCTAAGGAAGTGAGAGTGGGTACCTGTCAAATCTAGGTACCCGCATCCTCCAAAAAAAGGACATGCCAAATTTGGCATATCAGGGTGTCAGGAGGCCTTAACCACTTAAGCCCCGGAAGATTTTAACCCCTTCCTGACCAGGGGGTATTTTGCGATTCGGCACTGCGTGACTTTAACGGACAATTGCGCGGTCGTGCGACGCTGTATCTAAACAAATTTGGCGTCCTTTTTTTCCCACAAACAGAGCTTTCTTTTGGTGGTATTTGATCACCTGTGCGATTTTTTTGATCACGCGCTATAAACAAAAAAAGAGCGTGAATTTTGCAAAAATAGCCTCATTTTTTATATGAAATTCCCCCAAAAAAAAATGTAAAAATCAAAATTTTTTAACATTTTCGGCCAATTTGTTTTATGCTACCTATGTTTGGTAAAAAAAAACTGCAAAAAGCGTATTTTGATTGGTTTGCGCAAAAGTTATCGCGTTTACTAACAAAGGGAAAGATTTTTGTTGTTTTTTTTTTAACGCGTAATGGCGGCGATCTGCGATTTTTTTTTTTTTTTTGCGGTACTGCGACATTGCGGCGGACAGATCGGACCCTTGACTGACATTTTTGACACTTTTGGGGTTACCAGTGACATTTCTACAGTAATCAGTGCTATACATATGCACTGTTACTGTAAAAATACACTGGCAGTGAAGGGGTTAACTTTTTTTGAAAGGGAGGGGCTATGTGTGTCCCTAGGGGCGTGCTTTCTACTGTGATTGGCTGTGGCTTCAGATGTATGAAGAGTGATCAACGGTTCTACATAGTAGAACCGTATGATCATCCTTCATACACAGGGGAGAATGACAGGCAGCTTGTTTACACAAGCCGCCTGACTTTCTCCCTCTCCCCCGCCGATCGCAGAGTCCCCGGCGGACATCGGGTACGCCGGTCACACGCGCGGGGGGGTCCGTGACCACGCGGGAGCGTGCCTCCGGGGGCGCGCGCTCGCTCCCTAGACCCTCACAAGCTAGTGACGTAGCCCTACGTCACTTTGCCTGTGAGGGGCTGACTGCCGACGTAGATCGGCGTTAGGCAGTCGGCAAGTGGTTAAAGCAGAAGTTCCACTTTTGGGTGGAACTCCACTTTAAACAGAATCTTAGTCGCTATATACACTGCACACTCATGCCAACGTCATTGTACCCACATAATACCCATTATTATTGTGCCATAAGGGAGAAGATGGGAGAGAGACAGGGAGGAGGAGGGTAGGGGAGATGTAAACCCTATTAAAAGGACATTTTAAATCCTGTGTATCAAACAATAATGTAATATAGTGCGGCACTGAAAATAAAATATTACTCCACCCAAAACTGAAGCTCTGTATATCTCTGATATTATGTGCAATACAATTCCTACTAATATTAAAAGGCCACCAGTCTCTGGGTTTAAAGTGTAACCAAAGAGAAAGCTTTTATTTTTATTTTGGATAGAGTAAGGAGGGGTTAGCCTGGGTTTACACTACTGCGATGCGGGAGCCACCGCCATTCCTGTGCGGGTTCCTGCATCGCATCTCCCCGCAGGCAGTTCACACTCCGCTCTGCGAACAGCTGCTGGTGTCAAAACAAAGGTAATTACACCCCCAGATTGGTTTGCAGATCGCAGCGCAAACTGTGAATTTGGACAGGAATTGGATCGCATGGGATCCGATTCCAGTGTGGGGAAAAAAAAAGGTTCCTGCGGCATTTTCTTGGGAATGCAATGGGAGTTTAGCCATACAAAATGTATGGCTGAATTCGCATTGCACAGACATCCCATGTGATCTGCATAGCAATGTGGTGCAAATCGCATGCGATGTCTGTGTTTGCAATAGTCTGAAACAAGGCTCATACCCCTTGTCAGCTTTTTTTCCAATCTGTGTCCCATTGAGGAGATTTCTCTTCAATTCCTGCCCCATAGCCAAACAGGAAGTGAGAGAAAATCCCTCCAAAGTAAGGGGATCCCTGGTTCTCACCAGAACTAGTATCCCCATTGGATGATTTCCCCTCTATTCCTGCTCTGGGGACACCCAAAGTTTAGGGTTTTCATTTACTTCCACATTTGATGATAACAGTAAACAGGACAAATAGAGACAAACAGGGTAAATCTCCATAACAGGGACATAGGCAGTGATGGAAACCTGAAGGAGGATCTAATCCCTCTCCACTCTATTAACAAACTAGAAAAAAAAAATTGCATTTAGTTATACTTTAGTAGAAGGTCAAAAACCATACTATTACCTGCATGAATTGGCATTTGGGGGGTAAAAACATGCAGTAAAGGGGTATTATATCACCTCCTCACTGCCTGTCACTTTTCAGTTTAGTGACAGTGCCTGCTGCAAGTGTGTACAAGCCTTTGGGTTCACACTAGTGTGCTGCAGTTTGGCCGCATTGTTTGTGTATCCGCAGTTTCCTGCGCTTTACCTGCAGTTTTAGCTGCAATCCTATTGATTTCTATTAGGTTGCAAGTTTTTGCTGCATTTTCTGAAAGTGTACCAAAGGTGCAGGATGCAGGAATTTTGTTGTGCTTTCAGAAAATACAGAAAAAACATGCAACCTAAAAGGAACCAATAAGACTGTGGCTTAAACGCAGGAAAACTGTGGATACACACGCAATGGGGCAAACCAGTGTGAACCCACTTAAACACACAAAGGACTAAGCACTACCATAGACTGATGACACAATTCTAAACACTTTGGCTGCAGTTTTAAAAGCTAAAGCTGGAGGAAAAAGTTAAAAAAGAGGGGGAGGGAGAGAAGAAAGGAGGCAAGGGGAGGAGTCCAGTCACTGAGCTTACTAATGGATGGTTCCTGGAGGCGTGTCACTCACACATATCTTATTCATGTTGTATCTGTCGGCTGCTCTGTGTATATATTCCTGCCCACACGGCTCCTTCACTTCACTGTACAGACTGGTGTGGGTGGGCACAGAGGGAGAGGGGCGGGAGAAGTTAGAGCCAATCCAGCCTCTCTCCTCTTCCATTTGTGCAGGGGGAACTGTGCTCTGTGACACTGTAATAATCCGTCTGAGCCAACACCGGTGCAGTCAGCCACCCCTACATTTACAAACAGCTTCTCCTGTCCCATTGACGTTTATAGACAGGAGAAATCAGGCTCATGCTGCTGGCTGGGTGGGCCTATCTCAAGCGAGTGGCCTGGTGCTGCAGCTCCAATAGCCCCTATGTTAATCCGGCCCTGGCTTTATTACTCTAAGTGACGGAGCCTGTTAAAGTCAAGTCAGCCAATAAAAAGTAAGCACTTTTGTTGAGAAAAAAAAAACATTCTCTTCTGGGTGATCTTTGTACATTTCAGGGATTTTAAAAAACTTTATTGCAGATTCCTACCTTTTTTTTTTTTTTTTCCAAAGATATTGTTGTTTGTTTGTCTGTTCATGTGTGAAGTGAATCTAATTGGAGTGGTTTTATAATTCTCAATCAGCTGTTGCACGTGACTTGCAGGGTTCCGATGAGGAAAGTGGCAGGGTCTGCATCCCTTTTCAAGTGATTTCCCTTTGGGAGCGTAGCATCCTCTAGTGCACATATGTCAAATACAAGGCCCGCGGGCCGATTGCGGCCCTCCAGGCCTTGTCATGTTGCCCTCACACCCAGTTTTGCAGCTGGAACATGGCCAAAACTCCATTTTGCCACCTCCGGCTCTCACCCTCCGCTCCAACTTCCTGCTGTCACTTGTAAATACAGAAGCCTTCTGTGTTTACAAGGGACAGTTTAGCCCTCATCAGCTCTCTGAACACTGCACTCTGTACATAACGCACCCCTGGACCCTGCACTCTGTACACAGCACACCCCTGAACGCTGAACTCTGTATATAACGCACCTCTGGACCCTGCACTCTGTACTTAACGCCCTCCTGAACCCTGCACTCTGTACGTAGCGCTCTCCTGAACCTTGTACTCTGTACATAGCATAGTCCTGAACTCTGCACATAATGCACTCCTGAACCCTGCACTCTGTACATAACCCCCTCCTGAACTATGCACTCTGTACGTAGCGCTCTCCTGAACTCTGCATTCTGAACATAACGCCCTCCTGAACTCTGTACCTAGTACACTCCTGAACCCTGCACTCTATACATAACACTCTCCTTAACTATGCACTCTGTACGTAGTGCACTCTGGAACTCTGCACTCTGTACATAGCGTAGTCCTGAACTCTGCACATAATGCACTCCTGAACCTTGCACTCTGTACAAAGTGCATCCCGATACAACTGACCCTTTGAGGGCAACCATACAGCTAAAGCAGCCTGTGATGAAATTGAGTTTGACACCCCTGTCTAGTGTGTGCTAGAAGTGAAAGTAGAAAAAATATAGTTTAGTTCAGGGCTAAATCTGAGCAAAGGAATCCGGGTCAGGGTTTACTAAAGTTCAGGGCTGGGTAACTCATCCTGGCAGCTCTCTGGTGCCTCCCCCTGGTCCAGACATTTGGAGAATCTTTTAGAATTAGTGGGTGGAGGTTAGTAGAAGCTGCCTTGAATATTTATGGAGCCTCAGCCAATACTTAGAGGTAGGCTGGCAGTAGGGTCAGGTGGAAGATAGAGATACAGTGTTGAGGAGGCTGTCGGTGGTCTTTGAGGTGAACTCCCTAGTCTTGGGGGGGGGGGGGGGTCCTGTCTTGGGGCAGGGCTCGGGTGCTGTAAGCATTCTGCCAAAAACACAAAGGGAGGAAGCTTTCCTGGAGGCATAGGAGCAAGAGAGGACAGAGTAAGTAGATCAACACTGTGGAGACTTACAAGGGGGGGGGGGCAGGGGGGGGGACTGCCACATGTAGCCCTTCCCTAGAGATCTCCTGAGAGTCAGCCGAGTGGGCTGTTGAAGAGTCTGTCTGGAGGACTGGTGTGGAGAGTTAGCCTGGAGGGCTAGTAAAAGGGGCAGCTGCAGCCAGGTGGGTTGGCAGTGCCTGAAGAGGTGGTAAAGGGATCAGTGGCCACAGAGGAGAAGTTCCAAGCTGTTTCACTTCAACTGCGCTATACAAAGAGGGGGCTACAAATTCCTGTCTGTAATGGGCTATTGCTAATCTGATTGGGAGCCTGTCAGATAAATCAGAGTGATTCAGCTGGAGCCAGCAAGTCAATGTGCAGGAGAAGAGTAAAGGAGACTGTATATAGATGTATGTAGGAGATGTCTCTAAAGTTTGCTGAAGTTTTGTTGAAGTCAAGTGGGCATCCCATAGCCTCCCATCCCTTTCCAAGTTATTAACCCTCTAATAAAACAATGGCACAGACTGTTCTGACTAGGTGCTTTTAAAGATTTGCTGTGCAGGAGTGGGGGAATCGAAGTTCATCAGCAGTCCCTACGGAGGGTGTGCTACAGGAGTATCCCACCAAACAAGACATTTATGTTGCAGGGGATGTCCAAAATCTGTATCTTAGTGCAGACTTCTAGAAAAATCAGTAAGCCAATCACGCAAGCAGGAAACGATACATCTGGGGAGTGAGAACAGCGGGTAGCCATATTGCATTGCATTTTACATAAAATTACAGCACTGTAGATTGAAAATGAAAGGTCGTTTTTTAAAACATTAAATTACAATATGGCAATTGTGTGTAGCAATTGTTTATGTTATAATTTGTTTGGTTTGCTATTTTTTTTTTCTTGTGAATGTGGAGTTACCCTATAAAATAATAGTAGATTGGACCCCATGATTAACAGGGCTTTATTGCTTGTTTTGTCTAATAGTTAAGGAATAAACAGAAAGAATTACCTTATTTCTTGCGCAAATGACTTCCTTTCTGGTTTAGTGATGCAATGAAGTTGAAATTTTTCACCCGTTATATATTGTCTCAACCTCACTGGCATCATCATGTACCATCCAGTGCCAGCAGTCCTGCATTGTGCAATTGTACGTGAGAATGTCAAGTAAAGGTAGGGGGGGGGGGGGCACAACTTGCTACTGTCCTTTGGGTGACTGGATTTCAATTTTCAGTGTTGGACACCTTATGCACATGCTTATGCTTTTGTGCTTGGGGCTTATTACTTTAACCCCTTCCTGCCTGCCCCTGGCCTCCTATTAAACAATTTGAAACACCTGAGAGGGCAGGGAGGATTGACGGTCATGTGACCACATGATCAAAAGCCGGTCCCACCAACTACTGACCCATAGCCTGGACCAGGAGCTGTCTGCAACAGTGAGTGTGCTCTCAACCAGTGGCGGCCGGTGTGTTGGGGGCGCAGGGGCGCCGCCCCCCTATCCATGCGTCCGGCCCCCTAATCTGCATGCGGGGCAACGGACACATGGAGTTCAATGTGATTTTTTTTTTTTTGTCACCTGATTAGAGCAAGAGGCTCTAATAGGCTTCAGAAGAGGGTGGACCCGGGGCGCAGAGCAGTGCGCCCCAAGCCCTCCCATTGTGTGACAATAGCGAATGATAATTCGCTATTGTCACACGGATCCTCCTCCTGGCCAATCAGGAAGTGGGTCCGAGACCCGCTACTGATTGTCCGAAAGGCGAACGCATGCCATTGGCCGAGGAGGAGGCGGGAGGACTCGAGGAGACGCCTGGGGACTGAGGAGAAGCCGCCACTGCAGGTAAGTCTCTCTGCATTCATGGGGGCACGGCACGCTGGTCACTGCATTGATAGGTGGCATGCTGGTCACTGCATTGAAAGGGGGCATGCTGGTCACTGCATTGAATGGGGGCATGCTGTGGTAACTCTGCATTGAATGGGGGCATGCTGTGGTAGCTCTGCATTGAATGGGGGCACGCTGTAGTAACTCTGCATTGAATGGGGGCACGCTGTAGTACCTCTGCATTGAATGGGGCACGCTGTAATAACTCTGCATTGAATGGTGACACGCTGTAGTAACTCTGCATTGAATGGGGGAACGCTGAAGTAACTCAGCTTTGAATGGGGGCACGCTGTAGTAACTCTGCATTGAATGGGGGCACGCTGTAGTAACTCTGCATTGAATGGGGGCACGCTGTAGTAACTCTGCATTGAATAGGGGCACGCTGTAGTAACTCTGCATTGAATAGGGGCACACCATACTTTGATTACTGAAGGCCCCTTTCACACTTTTGTGACCTCAAAGTCATGCAATTTTTTGCTGCGTTTTTTGCCGCAAAGCAATGCCTATTCAATTTTTTCTGTTTGAGCCCCCCTCCCAAAAAATTTTGAGCACCAGCCGCCACTGCTCTCAACACATAAACAACCCCGCCCAATGATGGCCACCCTTTTGCTGCCACATGTATGTGCCAGGTAGTTGTAAAGGGGTTAAAGGCATTGTACACTTTCAAATGTTTTCATTGTTTGAACTTTATTATTAGTGTAGTTACGGTATATTCCGTATGCTGTTTGTTTACTTTACCTTGTAATCATGGGCTCATATATTGTGGCTGCAATTTGTAGTGTCAAGGCTGATCAATTCCCTATGTCCATGGTTTGCTACAACTAGCTTGTCCCTATTCGCCAAAGGGACAAGTCAACTTCCTGTTCGGGGTCACCCAGTGTCCAATGCACGTGTTACCATTCACTGTGTGTCACATCACAAACATGGGAGTGCGAATTTAATGAAAATTATATATCTTTCAGCTGCATGGTGAGCTACCTGTGTATGTGAAAGCTCTGCTGGTTGTCTCTGTGTCAAATCAAATTACTGTGTAGCTCCCACCTGCACCAGCACTAGATTGAGAGGTCCAGGGACTGTGGGATATATAGTTTCTTCACAGGAATTTCTCACATTACAGGGAGAGGTCATGCATTACCTTGTGCCATGTGGTATGCCTCATTTTCTACACAAAATAAAACTTCTGACACCTAAATGTAAAGATATACTCTACTAAAGACTGTGCATACAGGGTAATAAATGACACCATGATCAATGTACATTGCATGCAAATAAAATGCAAGGTGCAGGTAGGAAGGTTTACAATGCCTTTAGGACTGCCCATTTACACTTTCATATACTAAAACATACAATGTCAATCTGTGTATCTACCAGTGATATCCCGTGTAATTCTGTTAGTGGTTACCATTAAATAATGGGCTAAAACTGATTGAATTTCAATATGAAAACTTGTTTTAAATAATCTACAGTAGATAGCTACCATTAATTTGTTCCTGGGTTAATATTATTGACCACTGGAGACTCTCATAACACAAATTCAATTATTTACCTATTATCTCCTATTCATTTTCCGAGGAGGCAGTTTTAATACATGGAAAACACATTAAGAAGTGCAATCTGCAAATATCAGCTTTAAAATGTAAAGATAATTGAATTTTATTAGCAAGTATACAGTATCTATTGAATATTAGCCAAGCAGTAGGCCTTGATATGATAGGAGGATATTGTACTCATTGATATCTTTTGCAGAATGTAAAAAGGATCTTTGTAATGCCACTTTATCTCACTAAGTACTACTCTAATAATGGTTTATGTGAACATAAATAAAAATCTTTAGGTGTTTAATATAGGTTTGTGACCATAATCTTGATTATAGGTGCCCTTGAAGTCCCAATCACTAAATAATTATGCATGCTGAACCTTCAAAACCAAGTTGTCAATGGCAGGTTCCATATGTGAAAGTATAGCGTAGGTCCAGACATTGCCAGAAAATAATCAACACACACGCACTTCAATACATATAACCGAATGTTGTGTATTTACTGAAATTCCTGTCATGCAGTGATATTTCATTAGGTCTCGTTCACATGACCTTTTTGAAAAGTTACCTGGTACTGACGAAACACGTCGGGGCAGAGCCAATGACATCATCATGTCACCGGAAGTGACATCAGCATTGTCGGGAAGGTGAAGCTGATGTTTTATGCTCCTTAAGGGGCCAGTGTCTACTTGCCTTTTATCTGTGTGCACTAGATTGATTGCACATTTAAATGTGAGTGCATTTTGATTTTTTTGTTTTTTTTTAAAATAAATTCAGATAATTTTTTAACATCTGCGTGATGATGGTTTTGTTGTTGTTCCTTTAGTGTGCTTTACATCCCTTATTGGAAGGGGTGGTTTCAGGAAGAGTGTTGGCCATTGGGGTTACCATTTAAAGGTGTATGGACGCCATTAGGAGCCATTACCACTGTTGGTCCCAATTTAAGGGACAAAAGCGCTCTTTGACCTATTTATACATAGGCCCACATATGAAGATGAGCTGCTAATATAGGCAGGGGAGGATTCACATTGTGTGTTACAAGTCACATTATTCATCAATGCATGAAATAAAAAAAAGCACCTTCTAAAAGAGCTATAGTATTGAAGTAATCCCGCGTAATGGAAAGTAAAGATTTTGTATGTATAAAACAAGGGAGTTGCTGCCTACCCAGAAACTTTTCAGCAGAGTGAGAAGCCAGAGAGAGTGTAGTATATTGGTATGGTTAAGTGGCGCTACTCAATATGGTATGTGCAAAAAATTGTTCTGTATACAATGTGTTCAAACCAGTTATAAATATAAATATAATAATATATAGATATAAATATAATAATAAATAAATAAATAAAAAAAGAAAGGTGCTGGTGCCCACTCGTGACATACAATGTTATAAGAACCAATAAAGTGACATGTGCATCAAAAAAACTCAGTGCCGTAAAAACCATACAATATGTATAATATAACCATAAAAATATAATAGTAAAGGATGTGCACTAAAGTGCAAAGTGCACAGATGATGCAATATGGCAGAAACGTAAAGCAAAAAACGTTTGCAAAGGTGTGCAAATAGTGCAAAAAACTGTGGAAGGTAAATCAATAAATGTCTATAACAAAGAGAACCAGGAACAATGCTGGTTGTAGAGAATATCTCTATTAGTGAAGTGAAACCAGTCTTATGAATCGCACTTGGAAAGGTGCTTCTGTGCAAGTGGAAATCCGTGAAGTTCCATACAGAAAATGTATAGGGGGACTATGGTGAAGACTAGAAGATGTATCAGATGTGATGTTATACTTTGCCCTTTGCTGTGCTCGGTGCGGTATTCCGTGCACCTTAAGAAATGCACTCACCGCAATGCCCTCCCCATAAAGGGGTATAAAGCCTGCACAGCAAATTAGGTGGTCCTGCGGGTTCCCTCTGGATCCGTTAGGTCCTGGCAGATGTAGGAGAAGCGTGCCCTCAGTGCCTCAGGATGTTCCTCAATTGGCCCCAAATACAGAAGATAGACACTCCATTGCGCAGTATGTATGAACTTTTATTACAAAAAAATATAATATCCACTCACGTTTAGATATGCAGTATAGTGTTGGTGGTATAGCGTCCGAGCCGGATGTCCGGGTGCGGATGTGTTCCAGGAGACTGTGACCACTTAGCGGAAGTGACGGAGCAACGTGAAGTCCAGCCCATGAGTGAGTGGGCACCAGCACCTTTTATATTTATTTATTATTATATTTATATCTATTTATTATTATATTTATATTTATACCTGTACAAATACAAAAATATGTGCAGCGCTAGAAGAAAAATTTCCCAACAAAATAAATTGTCCAATCGCAGGAAGCATTCCACAAGTAACATAGACAATGGGTGGTGAGAAAAAGTCCAATATATAATGGTGCAAATCATATAAGTGCAGCAAATCCCGTCACCAGTGAAGGTAGAAATATATTGCGCTCACCAGATGGATGGGACCCCAAAACACCTTATAGTGTAGGAGTCAAACAGGCTTAAGAATGATGAAGTATCCCCACAGATTTTTTCACCGATTCCAACGGCAACCATGCAAATCTCCGGTAGATGAAATAATTCAGAGATTCCCCTTCAACATGGTGGGTGGTAAATCCGAAAAAAATGGAGGGACATATAGCGTAATATTGCTGTCCCTCCTTATCCTTCCTCATTCCTCAGACATGAGGAATGAGGAAGGATAAGGAGGGACAGCAATATTACGCTATATGTCCCTCCATTTTTTTCGGATTTACCACCCACCATGTTGAAGGGGAATCTCTGAATTATTTCATCTACCGGAGATTTGCATGGTTGCCGTTGGAATCGGTGAAAAAATCTGTGGGGATACTTCATCATTCTTAAGCCTGTTTGACTCCTACACTATAAGGTGTTTTGGGGTCTTATCCATCTGGTGAGCGCAATATATTTCTACCTTCACTGGTGACGGGATTTGCTGCACTTATATGATTTGCACCATTATATATTGGACTTTTTCTCACCACCCATTGTCTATGTTACTTGTGGAATGCTTCCTGCGATTGGACAATTTATTTTGTTGGGAAATTTTTCTTCTAGCGCTGCACATATTTTTGTATTTGTATTGATTTATCACTCTCTTTAGTTCAGTGATTGATGTCAGCTGCTTACATTTTTTAAGTTAGCGCAATAATTTCTATTTTATTTTGTTTGCATATATTTATACCTGGTTTGAACACATTGTATACAGAACCATTTTTTGCACATAACATATTGAGTAGAGTAGCGCCACTTACCCATACCAATATACTTCCTTCTAAAAGAGAACTGTATTCAAAGAGCACATTGTATACAGTAGGTATAGAAAAGAACCCCCCCCCCCCTCCTTTAAAATAATAACATTTCTTTGCTTTGCAGCCTAAAATAGAGAGACATAGACACGGTTTCTTTTTCTGCTGTATTTGCAACTTCTATATCCAAGGGAAAGATATAACACCAACATGTCAGAAAACCCCCTAAAGCCCCGTACACACGTAGCGATTGTCGGCCGAACGATCGGCCGTCTTTTGTCCGGTGCTGTCTTGTCGGTTGAAAAGTGATAAAGACTGCACACGAATTTTGTTGGCCAACAACAGCCGACTGCAGAAGTGATGTCATGTGATGGTTAACTTTCCGTGTGTTTTTTCTTCTCTGAGCATGCCAGTCTTGCTCATCTGCTGTTTGTCGGCCGAATTCTGTACTGACTGGTGAACAATCGGCCGTTCTGGTGACGGCCAACAAAAATTTTAAAGGCTGCACGACAGATTCTGTTCGGCCGAATTGTCGGAGTCGGTTGTCGGAAGCATCATACTAACAAGCCGACAATCGGCCGATCGGACGGTGGCCGAATATTTACGGCCGACAATCGCTACGTGTGTACGGGCCTTTACTAATTTAATTTCCTTCCCTGAACTTTCTCTAGTTCAAGAACATCTTTCCTGAGGATTGGTACCCAAAACTGAATCCCATAATAAAGACGAGGCTGAACCAACACTTTTGTAAAATGGTAGAATTCTAGTTTTATCTCTTCAGGAAAATACATTTTTTAATGCATGATAGCAGTCTGCTGGATTTTCTAGCTGCAGCTTGGCGTTGTTTGCCATTGTTGAGTCTGTGATCTACAAGGACCCCCAGATCTTTCTTCCATCCCAAATTTCCTTAGAGGAGCACCTCCTAATGAGTAGCTTGTGTACATATTTATAAGTGCTTAACTGTATATTTTTTCAATATTGAACCTCATCTGCCATGTAGATGGCCACCCTTCAGTTTTATCAAGGTCTTGTAGAAACCCTGTTGTGAAGTTATTATTCTACATAGTTTGGTATAATCAGCAACCACTGAGATCAAGCTATTTATTCATACCTCTCTATCATTTATAAACAACATAAACAGAATTGATTCCCCGGGGCCCTCCGCTCATTACCTATTTGAAAAATGAGTCATGTATGACTACCCGCTGGATGCATTATTGTTACCAGTTTTCTATTAATGTACATAGAATTTCTTCAATGCCATTGGACCTTCACTTATAAATTAAGTGTTTGTGGAAAACAATATTGAATGTTTTGGCAAAGTCCAGATAAACTCCACTGGTTTCTCTAAATTGCTGGACACTTTCTCATAGAATGTCAATAAGTTGATCTGACAAGAACAGCCATTCATTGATCCCTGTTGGTTGATACTTATGATTCTTAAATTTGGTCTCTTACCATTCCTTCCCCTAACTTGCATGCTATCTATGCAAGGCTGACTGATCTGTAGTTAGCTGGTGTGTACATCTTGATCCTTTTTTGAATATTGGTTCCACGTTTGCTTTTCGCCTATTGGTTTTTACCATTCCAGTCAGTAAGGTCTGCTTAAGATAGGAACAATGGCCTGGCTATAACTTGGCTAAGCTCTTTGACAACTTGCGGTTGTAAGTGATCTGGTCCTGGAGATTTTTTTCATAATACATTTTTTTATATTCTTTATTGAACTTTGAGCAATGATTCAAATGGTTTAAAGAATAAGTTCACTTTTTGACAAAAAATACCAAATGCACATTTTTGTGTAGGTAAAAAACGTGCATTTATTATTTTTTGTTGCATGAGCCTAAAAAGCATTGCACCAGTGATCAGCAGATTGCTGATGTCATGCAGGACTCCTGCAGACCTGTCAGTGTATCAGCTTGCTTGTGCCTCGTATGTGACAGGAAGAATCAATAAACTACCGTAGTTCATTGGGAAATACAAGTCGACAGCCGCTAAGGCTGTTGGGACTTGTAGTTCTTCATTTACAGAGGAGTGTAAAAGAGTGACGTGGCTGAGTGTTTGTTTTTATTTTAATTTTGACAGCTAGCAGGGGGAAAAGATCCCCCGCTTTCTGTCACAGCGGGGGAGTGGGGACAGATCCTTCTATAACACGTTACACCTTGAATATGGCTGTAACATGTTATGAAAGGTGAACTTATTTTCAAATGAAGATCCTGTTGCCATAGCTGCCTAAAGTTTAACCTAGATCAACTTTTTTTCAAATCTGGGATGTCTTCAGGTTTCTTCAGTGGGTGCCTTGACATAATGCCTAAATATTCCCCAAAAAGTTTATACAAGCCAGCAGGTGGATCAAGCCTGCCTTTTAGCTACACAAAGCCACTAGTTTTCACTGTGTACCAATACAGACTTCCAGCCGACAGTGTCCTAACAACCAACGATGCCATCAGTTTATAAGGAAGATGTTGATCACCGGCACAGCATCCTTGTTTACCCCACTGTGTCAGCACTGGGGTCATGTTAGCTGAGCGAGGGAGAGAAACTGAGGGAGAAGAAAATGCTAGATTACTAGTCAGTACAAGGGTGTAAAGGTGTATCTGCTTTGGAAGACCAATGCTGCCTACAGATGAGCCTGTTTTTTCTTATTCAACCAGCGGATTGAACAACAAAAATAACCCTATTCCTCCATCCACAGTTTCAAGGTGGATGGAGGAATCCTCCCCACTGTGTCATTGTATTGTGACAAAGGGGACACTCCCCCCCCCCCCACCTCCTTATTAGAACATACTGATTAGCATTTTGGATCCAGGCAGATCAGACAGGATTTATCCAAGGTAGAGAGGGGAAAGATAATGGGATTAGAACACTATTGCTATTACATAAAGCTAGAGGTCTTAATACCCCAGCCCTCCTGCTGTCAATAGACGCTGAGAAAGCTTTTGACAGGGTGAACTAGGAGTTCATGCTGGAAATAGAGGATCTAGGAATTTGTCTGAGGATGACCCAATGGATAAGAGCACTGTATAGGAAACCAACAGCATCGGTAGAGGTAAACAGTAACTTATCATCCCAGTTCAAAATGTGCAATAGGATGAGGCAGGGTTGTCCTCTCTCACCCCTGCTGTTTGTCCTGTCGTTAGAACCACTATTAGCGA
This sequence comes from Pelophylax lessonae, assembly GCF_965119305.1. NCBI lineage: Eukaryota > Metazoa > Chordata > Amphibia > Anura > Ranidae > Pelophylax > Pelophylax lessonae. The sequence goes on from NC_138780.1 coordinate 116,164,981, forward strand.
CTATAAGGAACAATGTAGCTATAGGGGGAGTAAAGGTTGGACAGGAGGAACATAAAGTTGCAGCATATGCTGATGATGTTTTGTTTTATATCACCAATCCTAGAATAACCCTCCCCAATTTCATTAAAGAGTTAAAGAAATATGGGGAATTATCAAACTTTAAGATCAATCTATCCCACTTCCTCTGCGGAGTGCTGGCGCTGTTCTCGATGCCCGGTGGTTCGGGATTACTGGACTGCTGTGCTGGCCTGCATTACAGAGGTGGTTACAATCCCGGTTCCTAATTCTGTTGAGGTTTGTCTTCTGGGCTTGGTTGATGGCTTGGCCCCTGCGAGGGCCATTCGTACGCTCGTTAGCTTGCTCCTCTTTTATGCCCGTAAGGCCTTGCTCCTACACTGGAAGAGCCCGTTGGCCCCCACCGTCCGTCTTTTGGAAAAGTCTGGTGAATAAAGTGACTCCGCTCTATAAGGCCACGTATCTCAACAGGGGGTGTCCTTGTAAGTTTGATAAGGTATGGAAACTGTGGATTGACTCCCCGGCCTCAACCTCTGCTAGACAGCCTTAGAGGGCCTATTGTATTGTACTTATATTGTACTTATGTGGGGGGCTGGGAGATGAGATATGACCTGTTGTCCCTTGTTTTTTTCTTTTTTTTTTTTGTGTGTTTGCCCTGTGTGGCTTTGTGATGTGTAATGTGTTGTCTTTTATTGAAAACCTTTAATAAACAGAAATTTAAAAAAAAAAAGATCAATCCAATAAAGTCAAAAATCTTGAATATTGGGCTAAGTAAGAAAGAAGAACAGGAATCATAGAGAGAATTCCCATTCACTTGGGCAAAATCAAAATACCTTGGGATGAATTCAACTTCATCACTAGAAAACCTCTACCACGTCAATCATATACTGTACCCATATTAAACGAGCTGAAAGTAGATATTTAAAAAAATATTGAGTTGCCCACTCCCATTCCTGGGGTGAATAAATATAATAAAGATGATAATACTGCCCAAAATCCTATATAGATTTAAAATGTTACCAATTGCTATCCCATCGGTATACTTTAACCACTTGCCGTCTGCGTACGGTAATAGTACTGCGGCAAAGTGGCTCGTTATCGTCTGACGACGTAGAGCTACGTCATCAGACACTCCCCTTTCTCACCGCCGGAGGCTCGCTCCCGCTGTATTCAGTCACAGCGGGAGTCGGGCCAGGGGAGGAGCAGCGGCGATTGCCGCTGCTCTTCCCCGATCGTCTGGGATCTAGTGTGGAGATCCGCCCGCTTGTGTAAACACAAGCGGGCGGATCTCCTAAGTGACAGGCAGGGTCAGATTGCAGGGTTCAGCATAGCTGAACCCTGGATCTGTCCTTGTGTCACTCAGTCACCTCCCCCCACACACGTCAGTAAGTACCAGGCATACATTAACCCCTCCCTCTCCAATAAAATTAACCCCTTCCCTGCCAGTGTCATTTTTACAGTAACAGTGCATATATATAGCACTGATTACTGCAGTAATGTCACTGGTAACCCCAAAAGTGTCAAAAATGTCAGTCAAGGGTCCGATCTGTCCGCCGCAATGTCGCAGTCCCGCAAAAAAAATCGCAGATCGCCGCAGATCGTTAAAAAAAAAAAAATGACAGAAATCTTTCCCTTAGTTAGTAAACGCAATAACTTTTGCGTAAACCAATCAAAATACGCGTATTGTGATTTTTTTTTACCAAACATAGGTAGCAGAAAACAAATTGGCCAAAAATTTAAAAAAAATTTCATTTTTACATTTTTTTGGGGGGAATTTCATGTAAAAAAATGTGAAAAATATTGTTGTTTTTTCAAAATTTACGCTATTTTTTTGTTTATAGCGCAAAAAGTAAAAATCGCACAGGTGATCAAATACCACCAAAAGAAAGCTCTGTTTGTGGGGAAAAAAGGACGTAAATTTCGTTTGGGTACGGCGTCGCACGACCGCGCAATTGTCAGTTAAAGTTGCACAGCGCCGAATCGCAAAAAGTGGCCAAGACGTAAGACAGCAAAATCCTCCAGTGGTAAAGTGGTTAAAATAATAAAAACAATGATATTAAAGTTCATTTGGCAGGGGAAAAAGCCAAGAATACAATATGCGGCTCTCAGTAGAGACAAATCAAAGGGGGATTAGCAGCACCAGACATTAAAAGATATTACACTGCAGTTATAATTTCACACATGATAAAGTGGACAAAAATAAATTCAAAACCGCACTAAGTAGAACACAATTAACCAAGAATATCTGGATCCCACCAAAATATAGGAAAATGCATGAAGATATACACAAAATGATGAGAGTTGTATACAAAATTTGGGACATGGTTCACAGACAAGCCAAATGTGAATATAACTCTCCTTTAATACCATTAGAAGGCACAAAAGCTTTTTCACCAGGATATGAGAAACAATTTGGTAATTGGGTAAAAAACACGCAGTTAAGATATAATGCATAGTGGAAAGATTAGGTCGTATCACAAACTCAACAGTGGGGGAGGAAACATGATATGGAATGAATGGACATATCTTCAGTTAAAACATTTTGTGAGATCCCTGCCTCAACCCATCAGGTCTGAGAAAGATCTTCATCTTGTGGAAAAGCTTTGTAACCCACTAACAAAAATAAAACATAGTATATCTCAGATATATAAGATGTTAACTAAGATGGTGGGTCTGAGAAAACCTCAGTTCATGGAAACCTGGGAAAAAGAGATAGGATCACATTTAAAAGAACACAAAGTGAATGCTGTATTGAGGGCCTTACATTGTTCTGCAATAGATGTGAACACCATTGAAATTAATTACGAATGCCTTTCAAGATGGTATATTAACCGGTTGCCGACCGCCGCACGACTATATACTGCAGCGGTCAGCCCCGGCCAGGCAGAGTGACGTATCGGTACGTCACTCGCCTGTCACTGACTTGCGAGCCTATTGCGGGCGGGCGCGCGCCCGCCGAGGCGCGCGCCCGCCGCGGCTCGTTCACAGACAAGTCAGTGCGTGTGACCGGCGGACTCGATGTCCGCCAGTCACACTACGATCGCTCCTGTGAAGGGAGAAAGACAGAGCGGCTTGTGTAAACAAGCTGCCTGTCAGTTCTCCCTGTGTAAAAGTGAAGATCTGTCCTTTCTACTATGTAGAACGGTTGATCTTTGCTTTTACACCAATAGGAATGTCCCTGCACAGTTAGAATCACGCCCCTAGGACACACTTAACCCCTCCCTGTCCAATAAAGTTAACCCCTTCCCTGCCAGTGTCATTTTTGCAGTAACAGTGCATATGTATAGCACTGATTACTGCAGTAATGTCACTGGTACCCCCAAAAGTGTCAAAAATGTCAGTCAAGGGTCCGATCTGTCCGCCGCAATGTCGCAGTACCGAAAAAAAATCGCAGATCGCCGCCATTACGCGCTAAAAAAAAAACACCAAAAATGACAAAAATCTTTCCCTTTGTTAGTAAACGCGATCATTTTTGCGCAAACCAATCAAAATACGCTTTTTGCGATTTTTTTTTTTTACCAAACATAGGTAGCATAAAACAAATTGGCCGAAAAATGTTAAAAAATTTTGATTTTTACATTTTTTTTGGGGAATTTCATATAAAAAAGTGTGAAAAATATTGTTATTTTTGCAAAATTTACGCTCTTTTTTTTTTGTTTATAGCGCATGATCAAAAAATCGCACAGGTGATCAAATACCACCAAAAGAAAGCTCTGTTTGTGGGAAAAAAAGGACGTCAAATTCGTTTAGGTACAGCGTCGCACGACCGCGCAATTGTCCGTTAAAGTCACGCAGTAAAAAATCGCAAAAAAAACCCTGGTCCTTTAGCAGCCAAATCCTCCGGGGCTTAAGTGGTTAAGTCCGTAAAAGCACATAAATACCAGCCAAAAAAATCTAAAACTGTGTTGGAGGGGTTGTAACATGCAGGGCACAGTGTTTTATATTTGGTGGGACTGCCCTGAGATCTGTGAATATTGGTTGAAGGTACAACAGCTTATTAGGGAAGTCACAGGAATGAGTATCACAGATGATTCATGGATGTGCTTATTCCACAAAACAGATAAACCTCTAAAGCAGTAGAGAAAAACGATTGTTTCAAACTTGATAAACGCAGCAAAGGAGGCAATACCAAAAAAATGGTTAGATACAGAAAGCCCCACCCTTAGATATTGGTGCAAAATAATTGTCTATTTATACAATATGGAGTACCTGGGCAGTGGAGACAAGGGCCAAGCAGAAAGATTCTCAAATAAAATGAGAAAATGGGCAGATTTTAAAAAGACCAATAAATACATAGAAATATGGGTAGAATAGGGGGGCGACTGAAGAGTATAGTGAATGAAAATGGAGATGTAGGAGAAGGGGCAGAATAAAGGAATAGAGGGGTAAAAGCAAGGGGGAAGGAGGGTTTACTGGTTTTGGTTTTAGGATATAGAGGGAAAAGAATATTATTGTAATATGTAAAATACTTTTGTATTTGTTTGTTTACACTGAATTAAAAACTAATACAATTTGTAAAAAAAAAAAACATCATGTGACTGACACAAAAAGGGAACTAGCAGCAGTCCGCCATGACAGTTGTTGGTTCAAACTGGTTCTGACCACAAATGTCAATTCTTTGATCAAACAGGAATGTAGGTGGTTGGTTTTCATCAGGCGGTGAGTGTCATCACAGGCTCAAACTTTGTTTCCTACAGTTAACAGAAAAGTAACAGTATATATATATATGCGTATATAGAGAACACATTTATCAGACCCCCATATATTTACTCAGGTACACACTACAAGAAAATCAGGTGAACAATCGTCTCATTTTCCTGGTCATTTCACAACAAGTCAGATTTAAGGAAGGAAACAATGTATGAAAATTCTCATACGATAAAGGCTTTTGTTGTTTATTGTTTCTGATCATGTGCAGTCTTTCGTTTTCTGTTTTTTCTTGTACGAAAACTGCATGATAACAGTAACTATGAAACTAAAATCGTTCGTAGTGTTCCTGTACGAGAAAAATTATGGAGCTCGTCCCTTTGGAAATTTTCATTCAGAAAGTCAGAATCGGCTTCAAAAGTTGTGTACACAATATCAGAAAATTGTAAGAAAGTTCCTTGGACGAAAATGTTCGCCCAATTTTCTGATAGTGTGTACGAGCCTTTAGGAGCAAAGCTAAATTTAGGCAGCAAAATCTTAATTTAAAAAGAATTCAACTACAGATGAGTCTAATTATTCATTAAACAGGTGTCCAGCAGACAGTTGATTATAAAAGGGCGTTACTTAACCAAGAAAACCCCTTCCCATTTCATGCTGTCCGCAATGGCACCACATGAAAATGAACGTCACAAGGCCTGATAAAGAGAAAATAATTTCTTTACACAGGAAAGGTGAAGACTAAAAGAAGATCAGCAAAGCTTTACTTATCAGTCAGAATGTAGCAAAAGTGATACACAAATTTCACAAAGATGGAACTGCAACCATCTCATAGAATCGTCCAGGCTGTCCATGGAATTTAACACTTCAACAGAAGCGTCTTTGGATGAGTAGGGTTGAAGAAAATCATCATGCAAGTTCACCGCAGTTCGCTAAAGAAGTAGTAAGCCAAATTGGGGTGATTGTTTCACATCACACAATACGGCATTCACTGCAGAGGAATGGCATGCATCAGTGTTGTCCACCAAAGAAGGCTCTCCTGAAGCCCATGCACAAAAAAGCCCAACTAGATCTTGCCAGGTCCCATGCTGAAAAAGAAGACTCCTGGGACTCTGTACTCTGGAGTGGTGAGACTAAAATAAATGTTTTTGGAACTGATGGCTTCAAAACTGTATGGCATCGCAATGGTGAGGAGTACAAGGAAAAATGCATGGTGCCTACAGTAAAACATGGTGGTGGCAGTGTCCTTCTCTGAGGTTGTCATGAATGCTGCTGGTGTCGGGGAGCTGCATTTCATTGATGGTATCATGAGTTTACAAATGTACTGCTCTATATTGAAAGAGGGGATGCTACCATTACTCCGTGCCCTTTTGTCGTCGTGCACTTTGCTAACATGACAATGATCCAAAACACACATCTAAGGCCACTGTTGCATTTCTGTACAGGGTGAAAGTGATTCAGTGGCCAAGTATGTCTCCTGATCTGAACCCTATTGAACACCTATGGGGAATTCTGAAGAGACAAGTTGAACATCACTCTCCATCCAGCATCCAGGCTCTAAAAGAGGTCAATCTTGAAGAATGGAAAAGATAGATGTTGCAATATGTCGCCAACTTGTTCATTCTTGGTGCTGTCCTTACAAATCATGGAGGTAAAACAAAATACTAGATGTAGTAGTTTTTGTTGTGGGGTGTATTCATTTTTGCATCAACTAATTTGAGTAACACTGAAGATTGTGTATTCGAAGTTATATTATTAACCTTAAATAAAAAGAATAGTAGCGCAAAAAGTCACTGGATGTGGCTTTTAAAATGTAAAACAATAAAATCATACATAAAAGGTGTTACTGAAAACACTCTCATAAGGGTATAAAAGTCCTTTAAAGTCCATAGACCGTCCAGGAATGAGTGATGTTACTACTGGATCACCTTTTTTGTCCACCACCAAGTGTCACACCAAGGGGTCAGCAGAAATGGCAACTCACCAGATAAAGTGGCTCAGGTGTTCTCACACAAGAGCAAAATGAGCAGATATCCAAGATACAGATGATGGGTGTAGACAAACGACCTGGATATGTCACCGCTGCACACACTTAATCAGACCTCCTTTCCACAAATGTCCCTCAGCATAGTGATCACATGCAAGGCAAAATAACCCCAATAGTGAAGTATTGTAAAACTCAGCTTTATTGAAAGATAGATTGCACTTACATTTGTAGAAAAAAATCAGGCTTCTAAGTAGTAACAAAAGCGGCCAGGAAAGGATCCACACTCGTACAATCACCCGGGTTGACTCCACGCCAACCCCGATACTTCCGGGTGGGTTCTCCTCCGTGCCACGTGATGTCGGATGCGTCGTCTGGTCACGCCCCGACGCGTTTCGTCATTTCCGACTTCAACTGGGGGCGTGACCAGACGTCGCCATCCACCATCTAAATACCTCCGCTGGAACGCACCGCGACCAATCAGCACAGCGGTGGAACGGCCGGAGGATAACCAGCACTCACAGCGGCGGAAGTAAACAAACACATCGCACTTCCGAGTATCCTCTGCATGGGGACAACCATCAAGGCACCGCTAGAAAATAAAACAGCGCCAGCAATGTTCCACCTATCATACAGAGGACACAGAGATGCTCATATATAAATCAAGCTAGATAGTGACAATAAGCACAATTGAAGCATTAATCTAAGGGTCTCCCCTGTGCCGATCTTAAGTCTGCAGTGCATTGCCAGCCGCATCACACACATAGTACAATATCAGCAATTGAGCACATAACAAATAGCATAAAAAAAATGCATAAAACGAATCAGTATATGTTTGTATGGAATAATCCATATCACAAAAACCCACATATACAAAAATATATACAAAAATAACACCCTAATATAAAAAATATATAATATATATATTACTACAAAGTCACACCCATATAAAATTGTAGTAAAGCTAAATGGAAAATCACTAACACCAAACATTGGTGATAGTGAAGATAATCCACAACCCAATAGTAAACTGGGGATCACACACATGGAGAGTAATCCCAAAAAATAGTAAAGAGAATGAAAGAAAAGGATCTAGACAAAAAGTCTTACGAATCACTAATATAGCAATTCAGATCTAATTCTATATTTAACCCCATCGGGGCGAGGGCCTGGGTGAGAAAAATCCATTTGGTCTCACGCTTGGACAATTCCCTCACCCAATTCGCACCCCGCCACGACGGGGTAACACGCTCAATCCCCCAAAAGTGAAGACTCCTTGGGTCCCTCTGATGAAACTTTCGGAAATGAGCGGACACATTGTGTTCTCGCAAACCTTTCAAGATATTGGTGATGTGCTCACCTATTCTCACCTTTAAGGCCCGCTTGGTGCGGCCTATGTACACCAGCTTACAGGGGCACATCAATCCATAGACCACATGTGTGGTGTCACATGTGATCAAGCTTTTTATCTTGAACGTTTTGTCAATTGCGGGAACTATGAAGGATTCTCTTCTCCTGAAGTTGGTAGGTGTAAAAGAACAGGCCCTGCATCTGCCACAGGTGAAGAAACCCTTCATGTCTGGGAAAAAAGAGACATTCGGGGGGTCTAGTACCTTCTTGACGATCTGATCACCAAAATTCGGGGATCGTCGATAAATAAATGAAGGTTTAGCAGGAAGAACCGGACCTAAAGTTCTATCCATTTGTAAGATGGGCCAATGCTGTCTAAAGATCTCCTCTAGCTTTTTATAGTCATTGGAGAAATCTGACAGAAAGCTCCATTGTTTGGAATCATCATTAGCATTTACAGGTTTCACTAAAGGCTGTAGAGGTCTGGGAGCATTCTTGATTTTAATAATCTCCCTATCCAGACAAGATTCATCATAACCCTTGGCAAGGAACCTGTCCTTCAAGACCTCTGCTTGCTCCATATAGTCAGTGACAGAGGTACAATTACGCCTGACACGGACAAATTGGCCTCTCGGAATATTCCTGAGCCAGTTCGGATGGTGTCCGCTCTGGATCGCCAAATAACTGTTCCTGTCCGTGGTCTTGAAAAAAACTTTAGTAGTGAGTCTCTCACCCTCTCTCTTGATTATTACATCTAAAAAGTTAATTTCGTTCAGACTATAATGGAAATCTAACTTGATATTGTTCTGATTGGAATTAAGGTGTTCCGTAAAGCCAATCAAACCTTCCTCCGATCCCTGCCAGATGAAGACAATATCATCTATGAAGCGCCTGTACAGTAATAGCTCCTGCCGATGTTGATTGAAAACAAACTTGTCCTCCCACTCTGACATGAACAAGTTTGCCAGGCTCGGAGCGAACTTGGCGCCCATAGCAACACCTGTTGTTCGCTCCGAGCCTGGCAAACTTGTTCATGTCAGAGTGGGAGGACAAGTTTGTTTTCAATCAACATCGGCAGGAGCTATTACTGTACAGGCGCTTCATAGATGATATTGTCTTCATCTGGCAGGGATCGGAGGAAGGTTTGATTGGCTTTACGGAACACCTTAATTCCAATCAGAACAATATCAAGTTAGATTTCCATTATAGTCTGAACGAAATTAACTTTTTAGATGTAATAATCAAGAGAGAGGGTGAGAGACTCACTACTAAAGTTTTTTTCAAGACCACGGACAGGAACAGTTATTTGGCGATCCAGAGCGGACACCATCCGAACTGGCTCAGGAATATTCCGAGAGGCCAATTTGTCCGTGTCAGGCGTAATTGTACCTCTGTCACTGACTATATGGAGCAAGCAGAGGTCTTGAAGGACAGGTTCCTTGCCAAGGGTTATGATGAATCTTGTCTGGATAGGGAGATTATTAAAATCAAGAATGCTCCCAGACCTCTACAGCCTTTAGTGAAACCTGTAAATGCTAATGATGATTCCAAACAATGGAGCTTTCTGTCAGATTTCTCCAATGACTATAAAAAGCTAGAGGAGATCTTTAGACAGCATTGGCCCATCTTACAAATGGATAGAACTTTAGGTCCGGTTCTTCCTGCTAAACCTTCATTTATTTATCGACGATCCCCGAATTTTGGTGATCAGATCGTCAAGAAGGTACTAGACCCCCCGAATGTCTCTTTTTTCCCAGACATGAAGGGTTTCTTCACCTGTGGCAGATGCAGGGCCTGTTCTTTTACACCTACCAACTTCAGGAGAAGAGAATCCTTCATAGTTCCCGCAATTGACAAAACGTTCAAGATAAAAAGCTTGATCACATGTGACACCACACATGTGGTCTATGGATTGATGTGCCCCTGTAAGCTGGTGTACATAGGCCGCACCAAGCGGGCCTTAAAGGTGAGAATAGGTGAGCACATCACCAATATCTTGAAAGGTTTGCGAGAACACAATGTGTCCGCTCATTTCCGAAAGTTTCATCAGAGGGACCCAAGGAGTCTTCACTTTTGGGGGATTGAGCGTGTTACCCCGTCGTGGCGGGGTGCGAATTGGGTGAGGGAATTGTCCAAGCGTGAGACCAAATGGATTTTTCTCACCCAGGCCCTCGCCCCGATGGGGTTAAATATAGAATTAGATCTGAATTGCTATATTAGTGATTCGTAAGACTTTTTGTCTAGATCCTTTTCTTTCATTCTCTTTACTATTTTTTGGGATTACTCTCCATGTGTGTGATCCCCAGTTTACTATTGGGTTGTGGATTATCTTCACTATCACCAATGTTTGGTGTTAGTGATTTTCCATTTAGCTTTACTACAATTTTATATGGGTGTGACTTTGTAGTAATATATATATTATATATTTTTTATATTAGGGTGTTATTTTTGTATATATTTTTGTATATGTGGGTTTTTGTGATATGGATTATTCCATACAAACATATACTGATTCGTTTTATGCATTTTTTTTATGCTATTTGTTATGTGCTCAATTGCTGATATTGTACTATGTGTGTGATGCGGCTGGCAATGCACTGCAGACTTAAGATCGGCACAGGGGAGACCCTTAGATTAATGCTTCAATTGTGCTTATTGTCACTATCTAGCTTGATTTATATATGAGCATCTCTGTGTCCTCTGTATGATAGGTGGAACATTGCTGGCGCTGTTTTATTTTCTAGCGGTGCCTTGATGGTTGTCCCCATGCAGAGGATACTCGGAAGTGCGATGTGTTTGTTTACTTCCGCCGCTGTGAGTGCTGGTTATCCTCCGGCCGTTCCACCGCTGTGCTGATTGGTCGCGGTGCGTTCCAGCGGAGGTATTTAGATGGTGGATGGCGACGTCTGGTCACGCCCCCAGTTGAAGTCGGAAATGACGAAACGCGTCGGGGCGTGACCAGACGACGCATCCGACATCACGTGGCACGGAGGAGAACCCACCCGGAAGTATCGGGGTTGGCGTGGAGTCAACCCGGGTGATTGTACGAGTGTGGATCCTTTCCTGGCCGCTTTTGTTACTACTTAGAAGCCTGATTTTTTTCTACAAATGTAAGTGCAATCTATCTTTCAATAAAGCTGAGTTTTACAATACTTCACTATTGGGGTTATTTTGCCTTGCATGTGATCACTATGCTGAGGGACATTTGTGGAAAGGAGGTCTGATTAAGTGTGTGCAGCGGTGACATATCCAGGTCGTTTGTCTACACCCATCATCTGTATCTTGGATATCTGCTCATTTTGCTCTTGTGTGAGAACACCTGAGCCACTTTATCTGGTGAGTTGCCATTTCTGCTGACCCCTTGGTGTGACACTTGGTGGTGGACAAAAAAGGTGATCCAGTAGTAACATCACTCATTCCTGGACGGTCTATGGACTTTAAAGGACTTTTATACCCTTATGAGAGTGTTTTCAGTAACACCTTTTATGTATGATTTTATTGTTTTACATTTTAAAAGCCACATCCAGTGACTTTTTGCGCTACTATTCTTTTTATTTATGTTTTCCAATATATATCGTTATTTGGTGAAGTAGCAGCAGTTTTGTAGTTTTAGCAGTTAATGAACTGACTCCTCCAACAAGCGCAGAGATATCCTGTTTGACAAATTTGTGTCCAGATATATACTTTATTGATATTATTAACCTTACTTTCATGTAATTAACTAAACAAATGTTCTATAAAACTCAGTTTTGTCAAAATTTTGGAAATTGTCCTTGGGTTTATTGAGATATTGATTAAAATCTTACTTTTTAAAAGGGGTGTACTGATTTATGCTGAACACTTTATGTATGGAGGAGCAGTTTAGTCACCCTGAGAGTATGTTGGGGATAGAGAACACCTCCCCCTCTCCTCATCAACAAAACATAATGTTGTTTGAGAAAACACTGCACAGTGCTGGAATGGTCATAGAGAACATGTGATCCTTCTATATAGGATCACGTCTCTATGGTCATTTCAGAAGCCATGCCCCCCCCCCCCCCCCCCACAGTTAGAATCACTCCCCTAGGCTCACATTTAATCCCTTGATCATCCAGGGGGTTAACCCCTTCCCTGCCAGTGTAATTATTACAGTAACAGTGCATATTTTTTTAGCACTGATTACTGTAGTAATGTCACTGGTACCCCCGAAAGTGTCAAAAATGTCAGTTAGGCGTCCGATCTGTCCGCCGCAATGTCGCAGTCCCGTAAAAAATCGCAAATCGCCACCATTACAAGTAAAAAAAATCAAACAAACAATAAAAATGACATAAATCTTTCTCTTAGTTAGTAGACAGGCTAACTTTTGTGCAAACCAATCAAAATACACTTATTGCGATTTTTTTTTTTTTTTTTTTTTTTTTTTTTTTACCAAAAATATGTAGCAGAAAACAAATTGGCCTAAAATGTTAAAACATTTTGATTTTTAAATTTTTTTTGAGAATGTCATATATCAGAATGTGAAAAATATTGTTTTTTTTTTTTTTTCAAAATTGTCACTCTTTTTTGTTTATAGCTCAAAAAAATAAGAATTGCACTGGTGATCAAATGCCACCAAAAGAAAGCTCTATTTATGGGAAAAAAAGGACATCAATTTTATTTGGGTACAGCGTCGCACGACCGCGCAATTGTCCGTTAAAATAACGCAGTGCCGAATCGCAAAATAGGGCCTGGTCATTAAGGGGGCAAATCCTTCCGGTCTTAAAGTGGTTAATCTATGGGAATAATTTTGTTCCATGTATTTAGAGGTCTATAGCTTCTCCTAGCAATTAAACACTAGCAGTTTTAGTAGCATGATTAAACCTCCTAAAATCACCTGCATAGCTGTAGCCTAGAGTGCTATTGTATGTACTCTCCACAGTGGGGTTCACTTCTTCTGTAATAAACTCTAGAAATATCGCTCTTGGCCTCTACAGGACGTCACATGTTGAATTCCATTGGAGATCCACTGCTGACTCTCTTCCAGCAGCACACACACACCTGCTATACCTTAATTTCTATATAGATGTACAGTACATAGGAAAAAATGAAAAATAGAACATCAACAGGAACAGTTAATTAAAGGTGGGTGAATGATGCAAGCTACAATATCCTACATAAAATGTCAAATGTTTCTTTTTAATTAATTAAAAAGTAATTAACCATACTCCTGATGACTTTATGAAACTACCAACTGTGAAATCGACAACTCAAAAGCCTATTGACAGCTCGGTAAAAGTGCTGGAGTTCTCAAGCAGCATATGTTGTGCAGCTGAGGACTGTGTGAGCGGAGGCAAGCATGCAATCTCCAGCAGAAACACTTACAATGTACACAGCCCGCCAACATATGGGCTGGAGCCATGAATTGAAAAGTGTATTGAAAAAAAAACTTTAACTGATAAATCTAAAAACACAAGAGCTCACATGACAGTCGGTGAGCTGTGTCCAACCCATATGCTGGTGTGCAGGGGCTGTTCTTTGTGCTTCTCCACCAGTTAGTCACTATTTATGTGCAATCAAGCTAAAACTGTTACTGCTCCTAAGAATATTAAAATAAATATATTCAATGACTCTTCTAACATAAAGTGTGTTCTAAACTGAATGTCTATCAATACCCCCATAAATTTTACTATAGGAATCTTTGGGCTTCCAGCTGCTTATCTTATATTCTTATAATAAATAATGTCGCTCATTAATACTAAAGATAACATCAGCAGCATCTCTTCCCCGGGGTAAAGACCTCAGACTATGGGAGCGATTGGACAATGAGATAATGTGCGTCCCATCTGAATAAATGTACAGCAGATAACACTAAAGAAAGCTATCTCCTGAAACCACTCTGACTCTCTGACAGTAGAACATATGCTTCATTCACAGTTCTACTGCACAAAAACCCGAATGGCAACAAAGGGTGTAAGAGGACCAATAGCACAACTACAGATTTATGTTGAAGGGTGGGCTGCGCTATTATGGAGACTTCCAGGATGGTGACAAGGTGCTAAAAACCTAATATTCCATTGCTTATTGCCCTGCAAATGCTGCAAGAATGTAACTAGTAAAACAAGGTCTACATTATATCAGAGTACTTATAATCTGATGTACAATATGTTCTAGTTTTCATATGTGAGAGAATCTCTTAAAGCCATAATATACCCAAAAGCAATCATTTATTATATTGCAGCTTACTCATTTTTAGATGTGATGGCTGCATTAGTTTTCTTTAGGTTTTCTTTCTTCTACTTTCATCTGGTCATCCAGCCTGCAAGTCTGTTGTTTTTCACAAGCTCAAGCTCTCCAGCAGAATGTGTCAGCGGATACACATGGATCATGTGGATCAGATAGATCACATGGATGAGACAAAACCACTTAACACGCAGGGGTGATTAGAATGATCAGGGTTTATTTATTCATGCAAAACCTTTATCCTAAAAGGAAAAATAAACTGTGTGCTGTAACGGAATATAGAGTGTGAGCTGGAGATTGGCTTCAATGTGTTAGTGTATCTAAAGCTGCTAATACTTTTAATACTACCCCTCCGCCCAGATTGGCAATGCTGCTGCCTGCTGTGCTTTCTGTTTTCATTTCACCAGAGTTGTGTCCCACTAATACCAGAGGTGTGTTACTGGCCAGATCACCAGGTGAAAACAGAGGGGAAAGAAGCCAAAGAAAAGAAAACTGATGCAGCCACCATATCTGATGATTGCAATATAATATTTGGTTTTGGTTTTATTAAGCGTGTTTAAACTGAAGGACAACAAACTGATAGTATTGCAGCTTACCTTTCCTTAGATGTGGTGGCTACATTTAGTTTTCCTTTTTCAAACTTGTTTTTCTTTTCTTAAACTGGTAAGCCTACCAGTGACACACATCTTGTCTTAATGTCCGTTCACATTAGGTCGCTCCGACTTAGGGGGCAACCTGTGAAGTCGCGTGCGGCGCGACTTGCACGGACTTCATAAAATGAATGTCTATGCAAGTCGCCTCCAGGTCGCCCCGAAGTAGTACAGAACCCTTTTTCTAAGTCGGAGCGACTTGTGTCGCTCCTATTAGAACCGGTCCTGTACTACACTATGGGAGCAACGGTGCATGACTTGTCAGGCCGACCAAGTCGCCTGACAAGTTGTACCAGTGTGAATGGACACTTAAGCCCCGTACACACGTACCGATGGTCGGCTTACAAATGTTCCTCTTTTCTCCCCGGGATGTCGGTGTCTGCTGAAAAGTGCAAAGACAGCACAAGGACAGCACAAGAATTTTGTCCGCCGACTGCAGAAGTGATGTCATGTAATGGTTAACTTTCCCTGTGTTTTCTATTTTCTGAGCATGCCCAGTCTTGCAAATCTGCGGTCTGTCGGCCGAATTGTGTACTGACAGGCGAACAATCGTCCGTTCTGGTGTCGGCATACAAATATTTTCATGTTTGCAAGAAAGACTTTTGTCCGCGGATTGTGCGCAGACATCTGTCGGAGGCACCATACTAACACGCGTACAATCGGCAGATCCTTCGTCCACCGACGTTTGTATGCCGACGATCGGTACGTGTGTACGGGCCTTTAGGAAGACAATTGTAACAGTATTTTCGTCATAAGCTGGTCATGAATTTCAAATTTAATTTTTTTTAGGAAAAGTCTTAAGAAAATTTGTATGAAAATTCTCTGGACATTTGGATGTAATTTAAAAAAAATTGTTTGCTTTTAACCAGGTCTTTTTTTTTCAGTAGGAACGTGGGGGGAACGCCGTTCCGGCACCTCCAGAACTGAATGGCTGCTGGAGAATCTTTTGTTGCTGGATGGGATCTATTTTTGCAGGGGGGGGGGTCTATTGTTGTTGCTGTGGGTGGGTCTTATGTTGCAAGGGGTCAATCATTGCTGGGAGGAATATAGTGTTGAGGGAGGGGTCTAATGTTGCTGGCTGCTACATGGCCTATTGTCGCTGGCTGTTGGGAGTTCATTGTTGCTGGGGTGGATCTATTGATACTGGGATGTCTATTGTTGCTAGATCTATTTTACTGCCTTTCTTGTTATTAACAAATTCCAGACAAAATACTTTGCACCATAAAATTATACTTGGTTCTATGTTCTCTAAAAAGGGGGGTTCTAGGAGGTGGGTAAGGGGTGGACCCAGGGAATGGTGATCGGAGGTGGGTAGGGGGTGGAGTCAAGGGGTGACTTAGAAAATTGGTGCAGGAACTCCTCCCTTCTGAGAAAAAAAGCCCTGCTTGTAACATTAGATTTTGGAATGAATGGACTTTACCGAAAGAAAACCACACTGTTAGAAATTTATTCGTTCAACTTAAATTGTCCATTCTGCTTCTTCAAAAGTAAACATCGACCTGACCCACTAATGATTAGAAAAAATGGACAATCTTTTTTAGAACATTCTGTTACAAAGATTTTTTATTGTTCAAAATTCTACCTATCTATGGCCAGCTTTAGGAAAGGGGGTGTGGTGGGATTAAATAACACTGTGCTAGGACTATATAACATCTCCCTCTCATCTCCATAATAGGTGGGTGTTTTGAAGTCCATGAAGATAGCAGGCAACAAGATGAACTGCTCCTTTTTTTTACTTGTCAAATAGATTCAATCGAACACTTTAAATGGCATCTTTAACAGGCCCACGGGGAGCAAAAAGAAAAAGTTATTGTTACAGTTTATATACATTTTAAAGCAAAGGAACAAACAGTATGTATTTGGGGCTTTAAAAGCAGATGACCCGTACTAAGTACCTATTCCTGGACTATAGTAAACTATACATCAAGAGAGAGAAAGCAAACCTTCATTTACCATTAATACACAAAAAATTGATCAAATCATGGCAATTTTGTCTAGCATCATACTGATTTTAGAGAATAGTTTTTTTTTTTTTAAAAGTAGACCTGGTGTTTTACACGTTTTGTATAGCAGCAACATTGTGACCATTTCAGCAACAGGAGGAATTGGGAAATGTAACCGCTTAAGGACCGCTCCACATACATTTACTGCGGCAGGGCGGCCCTTCAGCACAAAATCACGTACCTGTACGTAATTTCCTACATCTGCTCTGGGGCACGCACGCGTGCCGCCAGAACTCCGCTCCTGCTGTGATTGGACACAACATCTCCCAGGAAACTCGTTGATTGTTCAGAGAGAGGCAAAACAGCGGTCTGCCTATGTAAACAAGGCAAACCGCTGTTCTGCCAGAGAGGAAAATGGAGATCTTGTGTTTCTGCTAAACAGAAACACAGATCTGTTTTCCTTTAGTGAAAGCACATCACCCACAGTTAGAAAGCACTCATAGGGAACACATTTAACCCTTTGCTCGCCCATGATGTAAACTCCTTCCCTGCCAAGGTCATTTATACAGTGACAGTGCATTTTTTTTTAGCACTGATCACTGTTTTGGTGTCACTGGTCCCCAAAAAGTGTCCCGGGGTGTCAGATTTGTCCGCCGCAATGTTGCAGTCCTGCTAAAAATCCTTTATCACCACAATTACTAGTAAAAAAATATATATAAAAAAAATAAAAAGTCCCTAAATCTATCCCATAGTTTGAAGACGCAATAACTTTTGGGCAAACCAATCAATATACACTTATTTGGATTTTTTTACCAAAATATGTAGCCAAATACATATTGGCCTAAATTATATCTAAATCTAAAGGAATTAGATTTTTTACAATTATTATTTTTATTTTTATTGGATATGATTTAAAGGAGAAAATAAAAAAATATTGTGTTTTTTTTTTTTTTTTCAAAATTGTCGGTCTTTTTTTTGTTTAGAGCGCAAAAAATAAAAACCGCAGAGGTGATCAAATACCACCAAAAGAAAGCTCTATTTGTGGGGAAAAAAAGAACAGCGTCACACAACCGCACAGTTGTCAGGTAAATTAATAAAGTGCCATATCGCAAAAAGTGCCCTGGTCATGAAGGGGGTAAGAGTGGTTAAAACACAACATAACACATATTAACCGTACATCAACAATCTTCCATGGTATAAACATGCCTATAATAGAATGCCAGACAGCTTTGCTAAAACGATTTGTATTTTGCAGCATTCTCTCTGGCCCCAATATTGAACTCTGAACAGAAATTCCTTTATGTGGTCTGAATTAGCACACACTTTTTTGTAACCAGTAAAAGTAACCAACAGCGCACGCATACTTTAACACATAAATTGTTCCCGCTACGCACAGACTCGAGCATTGTAACAGCTCCGCATGTGAATTAGAAATCAGATATTACCTGAATTAACGATGTTTGATGCGTCCTCACGTATTTCGGCATATTTGTCACACAGATTAACGAAAGAGATTGCAAAACATTTACTAGAAAAACATCAATAAAGCCCCCTGCTGCTTTTCTCTCGGGATCTCTTTGGCTGGATGGAGACAATTCAGCTTGTCCACTTTCTCGCAGGAGGTCACCAGTACACAAAACACGCTTCAGGAAACTGCAGTAAACTTACAGACAAGCAAATAAAAATTCCAATTATATTTGGGATTTATTTTTTTGCAGTGCATGCAAACAGCTGTAGATTAATGTAGCAGACTAACATTAAATGCACCACAGTAAGCAGAATGGAAAAACAAACTGAGGGACACAGTAAACCTTAGCAAATCCAAACCTGAAAAATAGGTTTGCAAAACCAAAACAATTGTTAACCAGATGCCAAAATGTACTGCCTGGTTGTCCTCTGCTGCATAAAATCCCTGGAGCTTCTTCTCTTGTAAAACAAAAAACTAAACAAAAGCAGAGAAACACCTCCAAGTGCAGTAAGACGGTGTATTTTAATAAACCCCACAACAGGGCTACTTACAATAGATAGGTAAAAAACAGGCACATCAATAATTGTAGGTCCGTGGGAGCTCCTGGTACTGCCAGGTAGGATTTGACAGGAGTTCCCATGTGGAGGAGAAAGCTGACCAAAGTCTTTCCTGAAGCAGGTGGAGCACAGAGTGGAACAAAGCCAGAAGCGGGATGACGCGGGCAGGGCTCAGCACCAGTATGCAACATGTTTCGGAGCATGCGCACTCCCTTCTCAAGCCAATTTCAACCAAGTTGAAATTTGGTTGAGAAGGGATCGCGCATGCATCTATGTGGTACTGCGCATGCTCCGAAAACACATTGCATTCTAGTCCTGAGCCATGCCATCCTGCTCCTGGATGTGTTCCACTCTGCGCTCCATCCACTTCAGGAAGGACTTTTGCCGGCTTTCTCCTGGCAGTACCAGGAGCTCCCGTGGCCCGCTCCAACTGGCATTCCGGACCTACACTTATTGATGTGCCTGTCTTTTACCTATCTATTGTAAGTAGCCCTGTTGTGGGGTCTATTAATATACACCGTCTTACTGCACTTAGAGGTGCTTTTCTGCTTTTGTTTTTGTCTGTGTATATCCAGAGTCTCCACCAACTCCACCAATAAACCTGCCTTAGTGCCTTGGACATTTTTGAACTTTATATGGACTTATACCTTATAACTACACTTCTTGCATATTAGGTATTATGACCAAGCCTCTGTGCCTATAACCTCCTTTTCTTGTTTGGCTCCTTTACTTTAAGCAGATGCTACATGGACTTTTATATATGCAGTGTTTAGTGGTTATTTCAAGTGTTTTGGGGAGCATAATGAAGAGTATGAAATATTTTGAGTACAGAAAACCATTGTTAGAGCTTGTATCAAGCCTTTTATGAGAATTGTACTGTCTTTTGGCTTTGTTGGGGAAATGCTGGATGCAGGTGTTCTTCAAAATGTCCATTAGGCCCTTGTCCCTAAAGATTTTATCATATAGTCCAAGTATTGTACCAGTGCGCCAAAAGGTTGGACATTTTTGAAAACACTTGTAGTCTAAATAGGTCCCGAATGAGCATGAGAAGGATAGTTTGACTCCTTCTTAAGGAGATTTGTCCCTCCTACTTTACATCCCTCCCCCTAACCTTCACATAACACTACCCTGTAACGTTGAAACTTAACCCCTAATCTAACCAGAAGAACTAACATGCCATGATTCTTAACTCCTAAAACTTTGCCTCGTTATATGGACTTGCAACAGAGGTCTTTTGGGGATTGACATTTCCCCAGATTGGGAGACTGTTTTCTGTTTTTTCCCCACTAGATGGTGATATTCCCAACCAGAATCACGTCTGAATGCAAATTTGCATCATGACGTGATTCTGCGGTTGCATCATGACGTCATATTGAGTCATGAACCAAATTTGCATCCTGACGGGACGTGCGTGATGACCCAAATGCAGAAATAATATGAGAAAACCCTATAAATAGAGGGAAGAAGGGGGAGGCCGCTATTTTGACTCCAGCCCTGTGGGGATAGTTTGGTCCCCTCCATTTTCTATCTTTATTTTTTGACACTTACACTTTGGTGCTTTTATTTTTCACTCCTAAAGAAGCTTATTTTCTAAGCGAAACATGTAGAGTTTTAGTTGTTTTGGGAGCACTGTTGTGATTTGGGGTACAGCATGGTTTGTGGGGAGGGTGTTTCATTAGGGTTGGCAGGCTCAATAGTGCCAGCACGCTAAGTTTTTTTGATTAGGCAGGCTTGACCAGCTTCTCTAGTCTTCAGAATTTGACTAGGCAGGACAGCATTTGCCAGTCTAACTGTTAGCCTGTCATTTTGTTTTAGAACAGTAGACATTAGAAAGGCTTGATGAACAAGAGTAGCCTGCCTTTTCAATAGTTTTTTTTATGAGGTTGATTTGAATAGCTTGTTTAGCCTTTAGATTTATAGGCCACACACACTATACAATTGTCTTTAGATTTTTTCCTTTAGATTTACCAAAACCATATAATATGAGGTCAAATCTAAACACTTTCAATTTGTATGCAATCAGTCAGGCACTACACGGTTGAAGGTAAAGCCCCGTACACACGTACCGATTGTCGGCCGTAAATATTCGGCCGCCGACCGATCGGCCGATTGTAGGCTTGTTAGTATGATGCTTCCGACAGCCGATAGCGCATTTTTGGCCGAACAGAATCTGTCGAGCAGACTTTAAAATATTTGTTGGCCGTTACCAGAACGGCCGATTGTTCGCCAGTCAGTACAGATTTCGGCCGACAGACAGCAGATTAGCAAGACTGGGCATGCTCAGAAAAGAAAAAAGACAAGGAAAGTTAACCATCACATGACATCACTTCTGCAGTCGGCTGTTGTTGGCCGACAAAATTCGTGTGCAGTCTTTTGCAGTTTTCAACAGACATGACAGCCCTGGACAAAAGACAGCCGATCGTTCGGCCGACGATCAGTACGTGTGTACGGGGCTTAAATCTAAAGGAAATCTAACAACAAAACTTGTATAGTGTGTATCCAGCTTTAGATAAGGCAGGTAATGTTCCCTACTTCAAGTGTTAGATAGCCACAAGCTTTGTGAGCAGTAAGAACAGCTAGTCTATCTAATAGTGTGTAGTTATTCGGATTCTGACAGGTTACATTCTCTGAGACAGATATGATAGGTAAGGTTGGCCATACACTATACAATTTTCTTGTTCAACTTTCCTTTAGATTTACCAAAACCATGTAATATAGGGTCAAACCTAAACACTTTCAATCTGTATGCAATCAGGCAGGCCCTTGCACTACATAGTTAAAGGCAGTGCTTTAAGTGGCCCAAAAGAGGTGCCGGTACTCTATTATAGCCTATACATTTTGTTTCCCCCCCCCCCCCCACCCCACCCCACATCAAGGTCCCCACAGAGCACCCCCCCTGGTCTGGGCTGGGACTCCGGAGCAGGGGGACTTACTGGGGGTGACTGGTCTGGCTCTGAAGTGGGAAATATTCTTGGTGTGGGGGGGGGGGGGGTGCAATTGAGGGCGCAGATGTCCAAAATGAGCAAACTGGTATGCTAAGGCGCATGGAGAGGTGGCGGTATGCTCAAAAGCCATGTTTGGAAGTGGTGGTACTGAGTACCAGTGCATACCGGCCCACTTAAAGCACTGGTTAAAGGTAAGTCTAAAGGAAATTGAATAAGAAAATTGTATAGTGTATGGCCAGCCTAAGTTTGAGAGAGAGATTTCTTATGAGGCAGGTGTGTACAGCTTTTCAGCCTTCAGATCAGGCAGGAAATACTTGCGGTTTCAAATGTCAGACAGACGCACAGACATTAGCTACAGTGGATAGCTCTGTTTTAAGAAAAGATATATAGAATATGAGCTAGAGAGTTTGAGCTTCACAGCTTTTTTGATAGATTTGATAAGTGGCATGTGGCTAATTAGATATTTATAGACCATCTTGTTTAGAGAGGTCAAATTAGATACTCCATAGGAAAGAGTAATTGTTCTCACTTCTCCCTTTTCTTACCTATCCTATTTTATACTATTGGCCAACTAATAAACCCACCCTCCCTTTTGTACATTATATATATACATATATATATTAGTATCTCCCAACAGTGAGTACACCCCTCACATTTTTGTAGATATTTTAATAAATCTTTTCATGTGACAACACTGAAGAAATTACACTTTGCTACAGTATTAAATAGTGAGTGTACAGCTTGTACAACCGTAAATTTGCTGTCCCCTCAAAATAACTCAACACACAGCCATTAATGTCTAAACTGCTGGCAACAAAAGTGAGTACACCCCTAAGTGAAAATGTCTAAATTGGGCCGAAAGTGTCCATATTTTGTTTTGACCACCATTTTTTTCTAGCACGGCCTTAACCCTCTTGGGCATGGAGTTCACCAGAGCTTCACAGGTTGCCACTGGAGTCCTCTTCCACTCCTCCATGATGACATCACAGAGCTGGTGGATGTTAGAGACCTTGCGGTTCTCCACCTTCTGTTTGAGGATGCCAGACAGATGCTCAATAGGGTTTAGGTCTGGAGGCATGCTTGGCAAATTCATCACCTTTACCCTCAGCTTCTTTAGCAAGGCAGTGGTCACCTTGGAGGTGTGTTTGGGGTCGTTATTATGTTGGAATACTGCCTGCGGCCCAGTCTCCGAAGGGAGGGGATCATGTTCTGCTTCAGTATGTCGCAGTACATCAAATAAAAAAGGGGATTTGGTCCCACCATATGGCCATATTGTGCTCAAGCACCCCATCCCCCACACACACCTGTACTCTATCAGTGTCCACTATCAAGTAGATATAGGAGGAGTCCCTTGTAGTGCATTAGCACATCTCTCCCAGCAAGGAGTGTTGTCTCCAACGGTTAGAGAGGCTGGATTCACCCCTTTTTTATGGATAGTGTAGGACCCACTGATAATGGGGTACTTTGATGTAGTGGTGGGCTTGAGCACGATATGGCCATATGGTGGGACTAAATCCCTATTTTTATTTATGGATTGTCTCCATATTTGATAGTCATTTCTTTTGCATGTGTGCGCTATTCTTTTTTAATATACATGTCGCTTGGTTCGTAGCTGCACCGGCTTTAGATATACATGTTCAGGGTTTGCTCCCCCAATTTTTTGCTTGTTTATTATGTCACAGTACATATTGGCATTCATAGTTCCCTCAATGAAGTGTAGCTCCCCAGTGCCGGCAGCACTCATGCAGCCCCAGACCATGACACTCCCACCCCCATGCTTGACAGTAGGTAAGACACACTTGTCTTTGTACTCCTCACCTGCTTGCCGCCACACACGCTTGACATCGCTTTACTTTACATGTCCCTCTAAACCAGCTATTCTCAACAAGGGCTCTGTGGAACCCTGGGTTCCTCTAGAAGTTGCTAGAGGTTCCTTGAGCTATTAGCAATTTATGCTGTCAGATAACTACTGACCCCATTATTTTTTAGCTGTCTATCTATAAGGGTGGCGCTTCCTACTGATCACAGATGTAAGGAGAATTCTTCCTACTGACTATGACACTAATGTACTGTGAGCTGTAGATATGATAATTACTAACAGGGGTTCCCTGATACCAGAAAGTTAATTCAAGGCTTCCTTTGTGTAAGGTTGAGAAAGGCTAAACTAAGATTTTGAATGATACCCTAATGCATCCATTTTGAACCTCCTGGAGGAATCAAGGATAGAAAAGGATCTGTAGTAGTCTATGAAAGATTCAGCAATAGCATGCATAGCCAAGCTGCAGCAAGCAAGGCCTGCAGACTATTAGTATTTATTAAAAAGGATATTTACTCAAAAGATAGAGCTACAGTTTTGCCACCATCTCTGGTTTGGTTTGGTCACATCTTAAATTTGCCATCCAGTTTTGGTCATTAATCCTCAGGAAGAATGCCCCTGAACTGGAGAGAGTGCAGAGAAGGGCAACAAACCTAATAAGGGGGCTGGAAGACCTCAGTTATGAGGGACAACTACAAACATTGAAGTTGTTGTAAAGTCAGAAGGTTTTTTATGTTAATGCATTCTAGTCATTAAGATACTGCTGCTGTCAATCAAAGTCAGCTAGCCAATCAGGAGGGAGAGGGGGTGGGGCCGAATCACAGCTTTGTGTCTGAATGGATACACAGAGATGTGATTCGGCTCAGGTGCCCCAATAGCAAGCTGCTTGCTGTGGGGGCGCTCAAAGGAAGAGAGGACCAAGGAAAACCGAAGAGGGACCCAAGAAGAGGAGGATCCAGGCTGCTCTGTGCAAAACCAACTGCACAGAGGAGGTAAGTATAACATGTTTGTTATTTTTATTTAAAAAAAAAAAAAAAAGTCTTTACAATCACTTTAAACTTATTCTCCCTGGAGAAGAAACACTTAAGGGAGATATGATAACGATGTGCAAAACATTGAAGGGTGACTCTAGCATTGGGCGGAAACCTTTTTGAATCTTATGCCTCGTACACACGCATCGATAGTTGGCCATGAATTTTCGGCCAACGTCCGATCAGCCGATTTTCGGCTTGTTAGTATGATGCTTTCGACAACTGACTCCGACTTTTCGGCCAAACAAAATCTGGTGTGCAGGCTATAAAATTTTTGTTGGCTGTCAGCATAATGGCCAATTTTCTGTCAGTCAGTACAGATTTCGGCAGACAAAAATCTGATGAGCAAGACTGGGCATGCTCAGAGAAGAAAAAACACACGGAAAGTAAACCAGCACATGACATCACTTCTGAAGTTGGTTTTTGTTGGCTGAGAAAATTTGTGTGCAGTCTAGAGCACATTCCAGCCAACACAACAACACTGGACAAAAGACGGCCGATCGGTCGGCCGATAATCGTTGCGTGTGTACGAGGCATTAGAACTCTAAAAGAGACACCTGGCACACAGTGAAAATTAGACTATATAAGGGATTCTTTACTGTTAGGGCAGTAAGATTGTGGAACGTCCTTCCACAGTTCGTGGTGTCAGTGGAAAGTGTAGATAAAAAAAATGTAATGTGTTTCTTAGCAAACACAATGTACAGGGAATATGGAAAAATCAGACACGCAGACTCACACTCCCTCCACCATAAAGAAAAAGAAAAAGACGACATTAGTAAAAAAAAACTGTTGAAAAGTATTAGTGCATGTACTTATTATACTCCCAGTTTATGTAGCTGGGGTTAACATTACCATCCCTCCCATTAGATCCTAAACAATGAGTATCTGAAATTTTGCAAGTTTTTCTATAAAGGGAGCCCTTATGGGCCATACACACTATAAGATTTTCTGAAGACTTTTTCCTTTAGACTTACCAAAACCATACAATATGAGGTCAAACCTAAACACTTTAAATTTGTATGCAATCTGGCAGGCCCTTGCACTACATAGAAAAGGTAAATCTGAAGGAAATCTAACCACAAAAGTTGGATAGTGTGTATCCAGCTTCAGTCATTACCAAATAATAGCAGGTGCCTGAACAAAGACCTTCATATCATGATCACCAGGTAATATCCTATTGAAAGCTGAATATTTTAAAAAAACAACAACTTTTAAAATAATTGAGTATTAATACTAAAGTTAGATTCACAGTCCTGCGTGTTGAAAATGCACACAAAATCGTGCACTTTCCCGTCACACAGAAACGTTCTGCCCTTTAGCAGATGCACGCTGGTGGCATTAACTGCTAATAGCACCCCACCCATCTGCAAACTTGCATGCTTTTGCATGTGCCAAACCGCATGGTACTGCGCATTTAAAAAAAACAAAAAAAAAACAGGAATTTTGTTCCGCATTTCTCACGCATAGGCGTTAAAATGAATGAGGCTGCCCTACACATGGCGTGCGGGAACCAGCAAAAAAACATGCGGAAATGTGCCTGTGCTTGGTTGTACCTGTAGCCTCTGTAGGTGTGAACCAAGCCTAATAATCTAGTATCCTTGTATCTTCTTTTTAAAGCCTGTTATGATAGAGGTATCTTCAGTTTTATTTTCTCCTATTTTCTCTTGCAAATTTTTTTTATTAGTTGTAGAAATGGTAAACAATGATGCAGGGGCTAATCTGATAGGGATAACAGTCAAAGTCAAAGGATTTATAAACAGGCAGCTCCAGTTCCATTTTCAAAGATACTTTTATATATTCTTCTAATTACCTTCTTTTCAAATACATGAAGCCTTTCCGTAACTGCTTTTGACAGGGTCAACATTCAGCTTCCTACATGACAGCTGGTCAATTAAGGGTTTTTACTTTTGTTGTCCTTGACAGATGATGAGATTTCAACTGCTTCCTTGGGTCATAATAGCATGTCCTGACAAAAATCCCTTGCAGAAAGAAACTGTTAAGTACCCGTCTTGCCTTCTGTTCCTGGAATCTTCACTCTCTTGCAGTCAAAAGCTGCTAGCAGAGTTTTCACATCCTTCATACTACTGGGTGTGTTGAAAGCCAGTCTTTACTGCCACATGCTGTGGTTCTATCTGCTGAGCCTACAAAACCACAAAGGGACAAAGCTTTCATGTATGGCTGGTGGGACGGGTACATACAGTGCCTTGCGAAAGTATTCAGCCCCCTTGAACTTTGCGACCTTTTGCCACATTTCAGGCTTCAAACATAAAGATATAAAACTGTAAGTTTTTGTGAAGAATCAACAACAAGTTGGACACAATCATGAAGTGGAACGAAATTTATTGGATATTTCAAACTTTGTTAACAAATAAAAAACTGAAAAATTGGGCGTGCAAAATTATTCAGCCCCTTTACTTTCAGTGCAGCAAACTCTCTCCAGAAGTTCAGTGAGGATCTCTGAATGATCCAATGTTGACCTAAATGACTAATGATGATAAATAGAATCCACTTGTGTGTAATCAAGGCTCTGTATAAATGCACCTGCACTGTGATAGTCTCAGAGGTCCGTTTAAAGCGCAGAGAGCATCATGAAGAACAAGGAACACACCAGGCAGGTCCGAGATACTGTTGTGGAGAAGTTTAAAGCCAGATTTGGATACAAAAATAATTCCCAAGCTTTAAACATCCCAAGGAGCACTGTGCAAGCGATAATATTGAAATGGAAGGAGTATCAGACCACTGGAAATCTACGAAGACCTGGCCGTCCCTCTAAACTTTCCGCTCATACAAGAAGAAGACTGATCAGAGATGCAGCCAAGAGGCCCATGATCACTCTGGATGAACTGCAGAGACCTACAGCTGAGGTGGGAGACTCTGTCCATAGGACAACAATCAGTCGTATACTGCACAAATCTGGCCTTTATGGAAGTGTGGCAAGAGGAAAGCCATTTCTTAAAGATATCCATAAAAAGTGTCATTTAAAGTTTCCACAAGCCACCTGGGAGACACACCAAACATGTGAAAGAAGGTGCTCTGGTCAGATGAAACCAAAATCAAACTTTTTGGCAACAATGCAAAACGTTATGTTTGGCGTAAAAGCAACACAGCTCATCGCCCTGAACACACCATCCCCACTGTCAAACATGGTGGTGGCAGCATCATGGTTTGGGCCTGCTTTCCTTCAGCAGGGACAGGGAAGATGGTTAAAATTGATGGGAAGATGGATGGAGCCAAATACATTCATTCCACTTCATGATTGTGTCCCACTTGTTGTTGATTCTTCACAAAAAAAATTCCAGTTTTATATCTTTATGTTTGAAGCCTGAAATGTGGCAAAAGGTCGCAAAGTTCAAGGGGGCCGAATACTTTCACAAGGCACTGTATGTAGCACTACTCCCATAGGAATCGCTGGATAGGATGGGTCCTCTGTTCTTTACCCCAACCTTGTCAAGAACCTCAGCCCCTCTGACATACCAGGTTGAGTGTAGAAATTATACACTAACCTAGGAAATCACTGGAAGTAATACTTAGTACCCGATAGTAGTGCTTTATCGGAAAAAATAAAAAAGGTACAAAACCAGGTAGTAAAGGCAAACTTAAAATATTGTCGCCCAACAGGGTTAGTAACTAGGCAAGCATAAAATGGATTACCAATGGTAATAGCACAATTCAGCATACAAAGTGATTAACAGGACTAGGCATAAAATGGCATTTTCCATCCAGATCAGAATAAACAGTATAGCGCTAATCCTCAGCAAAAACTCTCAAAATGACTGAGCATAAACAGTCCATAGAAAGTCCCAATTAGTCAGATGAATAATAATGCAGGTCCGTGATACCAACACCAAACACCCAGTTCACACTGTCCCTTACCGGATGGAGATGATCCCCATGACAGAGATCCCAAATGCCAAACAGACTCTGTAAAGACCCAGGATGGTATTCCTCCTATGCCGCAATCTCCAGGCAAGTGATCTAAGGTGGGTATAGAATAAAAAACAGGGCAGCATCATAGCGCAGACCATTAAGTTTATTCACACCAAAATAAAAGGGATTAAAAACACTTACAAAAGTAGAGTAAAATCGAGCATATCAATCAAAAGACGATTCACTCCAGCATGTTCCGCTAGTCCCGCAGCAAACCACCTAAAAGATGGCCACCACGTCTCCTCCGTGTGGGCGAGCGTGACCGCAAGCACCGCCTGACGTACGTTTCGTCAGAACAGACATCTTCTAGGGGCCCCTAGAACAACTTAAGAACTCCTCAATTTCTGGCTGCACTTCAGACTGCTGGCAACACTTCACAAACTGATGGCTGCACTGCACAGGCTGAATGTTCCACAGGATTTCTATGCTGAGAGCGACCTATACTCCTTCCAGAGTTTAAAAGTTTCACACAGTCACTAACTCCTCAGCAGTAGGGTTACTTACTAATTTATAAACACAATCATCGGCTGCCTTCTGCCAATATTCACCAGGCCTAGTGAGTAAGATGTAGACTTACAACACCTTAGGACAGCTGGACTCTTTCCCACCAAGTTCCTCTTGACTTTCTTCAGCGAGCTTCTCCAGACTCCATTTGATCCTTGGTTTTCAGCATGCGAATAGGCCCCCCAGCTGAACCTAGCTGGGACCTAGGTGTCTTCCTCACAGATCCTTCCAGAGAGCTGCCTCAGTGGCAGAGCCCATGCACAGAGGTCTCCTCCAGCAGGACTATTTATGAGCTCTTCTTCCACCTTCTGGGCACACCTTCCCAGGGATTGGCTGGAGTTCCATAAATTTTCATCTGCATGCCCTGTTCTTCCTCCCACTATGATTCTAGAATTCTCTAGAAGACAGGGGGAAGTAACAGATCAGCAGCCCGTGAGACACTGAGCAGAACTAAACAATCAACCCCTGCTCCACTGATGACAGAGGAGCTAAACTAAATTTACCTAGCAGCCTGTTCTACACTATGAGGGTGCTACACACACACAAACAATAGCTGCCATGCATTTTAACGGAAACATGCACTGCTCACAGATGCTACTGTAACAAATCAGACCTTTAAGGCAGGTCTGCAATACCAATTGCCATTCCAGACAGAGATTAAACAGTTTAAAATATAGTAGTGCTCTTCAAGACAGGGCTTCTTTGAAGTGATACAGTACTTCAGTCAATAAAAGAACCCCAGGGCAACAGCTTTAGCACAGTGAAGATCCTCTTTATGTCCTAGTGTGGAGCATTTAGAGATAAAGCGTAATGATTTTTAGATCTTTTTTATTGAAAAAAACTGAAAAAAAAGCATGTCAAATATTTACAGGTACAAAAAGGTATTACAAAAGTAGAAATTGTTACAGTAAAATAAATGGGAATAAAAATGAAAAATACTTAACAAGGTTTTGTAGTGTCTGTGGTCCCAACGGATTCCAATCCATGTAGCATAAGTCTGGTTCTGACAGAGTCACTGGTCCTCAGAATGACTCTCTGCTTGTGTGTTTCATTTCAATGGAAAAATCAGAGCTGTCAAGCCACAGATTCAGCCATTTTTGCTGATCCCTGAAATGAAACAGTCAACCAAAGAATCTGAGGGGTGTGGGTTAGGTGGGTTTTATTGTTTATGATATTCCAGCAGGCCCCCCACCCGACATATTTCTAATTGCATCCATATTTTGATATGACCACATGTTACATTCTGATAACCCATATAGTTTTATACAGAATGGAATTACCGTTTGAAAAAGACAAGCCATGATAGGTATTTGGTTCCAGTTCTCCTTAGGGGATGAAATGTGTCCAATCTGCCTCCTGCACCCTGTAATAGAGGTATTTAACCTTAAAATGATTGGAATCCTTGTCAGGATGCCAAGTGCTGGTATCCTGTAGAGCAGATGTAACCAGATTTGTGTGGATTTGCACAGAGAACACCAGACTCAAAATTACGTAAAAATAAATGTGATTTATTAGGGAAAGGGCACAAGTGGCAAGAAATATAAGCACAACAATCTAAAATATCCAAATACACTATACTATTCAAACCTCTATAAAACTGAATCCAACCCGTTTAAATAAACCCAGCTAAAGCAAACACGGGCAAACCTACCTAAAATAAGTGACTAACCTATGTACAAACAGCTGGATAAATGGGGCAGAGCAGGATCATGCTGTGGAACAAGGAATAGCATGGGGAGAAGGTACACACAATCTGGATAAGGCAGGCAGGATCAAGACCAAGGTGAAGGTTACAGGTCACAGGAACAGAGCACATAGGTATACAGGCAAAAACACTGAGTAACTGTCAGATGCTAGAGGGGCAAAATACCCTTCCAACTGCCAGCATCAGGTTGCAGGCTAATTCCTAGGGCCTGTTGTCTGCTGGGTGACACCTGCTGGTAGACACCAGAACTGCACCCTTCAGGCCTGAAAACCACAGCGCACTAACACGTACTCTAAATCCTGACAATCCTCTTCTGAATTCAAGTGAATGCTTATTTTTGTAATGTAATTTAATCATATCAGGATTTATGAATTATGGTTTGCTTATTCTCTTTGACTGTGTTCATTACAGACTGTGGAGATAAATTCTATTAATGTACTTGTGTTTATAGCTGTGGTCTGGGTAGAAGTTAGAGGAGAGCACATTTTTAAAGAAATCATTATACCATTCTGGGGCAAAAACATTTAAATCTAAACAAGTTATCACAGATTTACAAATGTTAGAGAATTAGGGATAACACTGTGTGCAACTCAACTTTCCCCTTCTCCCCACTCAGCTTGGGGTTTCTCAGAGCTCAGCCCAAGACTAGACCCATGCACCAACTCTAGGTTCATACTTAATGCGGTTTTTAGTGTGTTTTGCAGTTTGCAGAAATGCACTACAGTCCATTTAACATGGTTACCTATTGTACACATTCACATTTATATGTTTTTCAGCTGGTGTGTTTTTGGAAAGGGTCAGTGACTTTTTTTTTTTCTACAACAGATTGCGTTTTGCATGTAAAAGACTTGAATGTGTTGTGTTTTTGATGCATTTTTACACGCCTTTTGCATTTTTTTTTTTTTAACAAACTGTGAATAGCTGGTTGTTAACAATCGATGAGTCATCAGCTGTCAGCCAGGTTCGGGCTGACCGCTGAATGAAAAAACAAGAATTGTTTTTTTAACAAACTGTGTAACGCTGGTTATTAAGGAGAGGGCTGGGAAGCCGGCCGCCACGTCCTTAACAACCGATGAGTTATCAGCTGGCAAAAAAATCTGGGAAAAAATGGCACCAAATTTAAAAAAAGAAATGGTGTGGGGCCCCCCATAATAGACCCTTATCCAAACATGCAGCCCGACAGGGAAGGGATGAGAAAGCGCCCCTCCCCTCCTGAACCATACCAGGCCACATGCCCTCAAAATAGGGGGGTGCTCTGGGGCAGGATGGAAAGTGGTTAAAGAACATTAAATTAGCTATTTTTTATTTTCTTTTTGTTAATGAAAGTAGGGTTTTCCTTTTTAAGGCATTTGGATGTCTCTTCCATTACTAATTAATTTTGTTTTGCTGGATGAGTAGTAAAATGTGTTCACTGAAAATACAAATAAGTGTGCATGCCCTAAAAATGAGGAATATGTGTATAGTGTCACTCTGTAGGAGTAAGTGATGTCTGTCATTTAGGTGGGTAATTTTGTAAAGGTCGTAACAATTCATTTTCAAATATGTCTCAGCAATCAACTGATTACAATTTTATGCAGCACAAAAGCAGGGTAATTAACACAAGAGTTAGAATTGACAAATATTTGTTAATTGTAATCAGAAAATGACATGAATGCTAGATTGAAGCACAGAGTTTATAGGTTAGAGATGAATGAAAAGCTATTAGCTCTTTGTTTCAGCGGAGGAGACCTTTAATTGCTCTGTATGGCCTGATAGGAGAGTGCTGGTTTTAGTTCTTTATTTTGGTAGTTGTTTCTCTACCAATAGGGGGGCTGCAGCAAACTTTCAGAAGGACACAGCTTGTATTGTAAGATTTACTGCAAGTCATTTTTCATATTCATATTCTATATACATTGTATTGGTTTGCTGTTACTTATTTTGATTATTATATTTCTTATACAGTACGGATTTGTAAATGCTGATTCTAGGGTTTTTTTTTTTTTTTTTTTGTGAATGCCAAGGCTGGGAGGAAGGAGAATTTTTCTCTCCTGGGCCAGTATATTAGTGGATATGTGAAAGATGTGTTACCAAAAAACATTTTCTGTAGAATAATACCTGCCTTTTACCATAACTCCAGTCACTGTGGCACTATAGTACAATTTTTTTGGTACTTTTTTTTTTTTTTTAGCACCCAGTAGAGCTGCACAATTAATCGTTAAAAAAATCGTAATCTTGATTCACCCCACTCGCAATCTTAAAACGGCATGTCCTCGTTCTCTGCTCACTCCAGCTGTCCAAAAAAAAAGAGCCTCCTGGCAAATGTTTATCAACATTGTTAAGGCTGCTAGATAACTATAAACACAATGTTTTACAATTTATTATTTTGTTCTTTTAGATCAAAGGAATGAACTTCTGTCTGTAAGTAGGGATGATCGAACGGTTCGGGTCGACCATCGGTTCGGCCCAAAGATTGGGTGTTCGAGGTTTCGGCCGAATTTAGAACTTTTTGCCCAAAAAGTTCGGAATTCGGCAACCAGAACCGACCAAAATTGAATGGTTCAGGAAATGGGCTTTAAAAGCCTCTGATTGGACCAGAACCATTAGCAAAAGCCAATTGAGGGGGCAGGAGAATGCTAGGAATGTGATTGGAGTGACTAGGGGGTCCCTAGGCCAATCATTAGTGAATTTGCCCCTCAGTATATAAGATAGCCCCCGCCAAATTCCTAGCATTGTTATACAGGACATGGAAGAGAGTGGAAGCAGTTCTGTTAATTTTACTTTAAAAGTGTCATTTAGCATTTATTAGTGTGAGGAAAGGGATATCTAGTGTAGTTAGAGTGCTCCTTTACACTTTAGTTAGCTTCAAAAATTTAGTTTCTGTAGGGAAAGTGTGAAGTGCCAGGGTGACTGTATTGTAGTGTAGGGTGAACTGACACTGACTGCTATGGCAGGGTGACCAAACCCTTCCATATCAGGGTGACCGCTATAGAGAAAAGCTAGTTTCTCTCAAGTCACTTTCACTGCAGTAATATGGCTTCGCCGCCGTCAGCATTCTTTTTGGCTGCAGGCGTCTATAGTGATTTTTTGAGCACGTTTGGAGTCAGACATGACATCTGAACATGTGTATAGGGGGTATATATATATATATATATATATATATATATATATATATACACCCATGTATGTATATATACACCTAGACATATATAGGTGTGAAAGGAGCAGAAAAAACTACTTGCGCTAATGAAATAATTAACACCAATATAGTTACGCTCCTATCACACCTATACATGTCTAGGTGTGTATATACATATAAGTATGTGTGTATATACACCACTATACACAAGTTCAGATGCTTTGCCTGCCTCCAAAGAACCCAAAAAAATGCCCAAAAAAACGCTAGCGTCAAAAAAAAAACGCCCAGGTGTGTTGTTGCAGGCATTTTTTTGGGGTTTTTGGAGGCAGGCAAAACATCTGAACTTGTGTATACGGGTATATATACCACTATACACAAGTTCAGATGTTTTGCCTGCCTCTAAAGAACCCAAAAAAATGCCCAAAAAAACGCCTGCTACTAAACTGGCAAGGTGTGAAAAGCGAGAAGCCAACAACCTGTTCTATAATTGCACTAATACAAATTATCTTTTTTTCTGGTTCTGGACATGCTACAGAGCTGAAACTTCACAGGTACACATTTTAGACACCCCAGACACAAAAATCACACAACAAAAAGTTCTTAAAAATTGTCATGTTTGATAGAGAGCCAATTATTGAAAAAAAAAAAAAATTCTTTGGATTTAGTATCGGGGGGGGGGGGGGGGGGTCTAAAAAGTGTACCTGTGAAGTTTCAGCTCTGTAGCATGTCCAGAACCAGTAAAAAAGATAATTTTTCAGTAGAGCAGGGATGGTGGGACCCTCCTTTTACACGTATATGATCTTTTTTTTCTGGTTCTGGGCATGCTACAGAGCTGAAACTTCACAGGTACACCTTTTAGACCCCCCACACACAAAATCACACAAAAAAAGTTCTTAAAAATTGTCATTTTTGATAGATTTTTGATAGAGAGCCAATTATTGAAAAAAAAAAAATTCTTTGGATTTAGTATCTAGGGGGTCTAAAAAGTGTACCTGTGAAGTTTCAGCTCTGTAGCATGTCCAGAACCATAAAAAAAAAGATTGTTTGTATTAGAACACTTATAGCACAGGATAGTGGCTTCTCGCTTTTCACATCTTGCCGGTTTAGTAGCAAGCGTTTTTTTGGGCATTTTTTGGGTTCTTTGGTAAACATCTGAACTTGTGTATAGTGGTAAATATACCACTATACACAAGTTCAGATGTTTTGCCTGCCTCCAAAGAACCCAAAAAAATGCCAAAAAAAAACGCTAGCGTCAAAAAAAAAAAAAACGCCTAGGTGTGTTGTTGCAGGCATTTTTTTGGGGTTTTTGGAGGCAGACAAAACATCTGAACTTGTGTACACACACATACTTATATGTATTTTACACAATCTTTTTTTTATGGTTCTGGACATGCTACAGAGCTGAAACTTCACAGATACACTTTTTAGATACCCCAGATACTAAATCCAAAGAAGGCAAAACATCTGAACTTGTGTATAGTGGTATATATACCCGTATACACAAGTTCAGATGTTTTTCCTGCCTCAAAAGAACCCAAAAAATGCCACTATCCTGTACTGTAAGTGTTCTAATACAAACAATCTTTTTTTTATGGTAACTTCTGGACATGCTACAGAGCTGAAACTTCACAGGTACACTTTTTAGACAAGCCCACTCCCCCCCCCCCCCCGATACTAAATCCAAAGAATTTTTTTCTTTTTTAATTTTCTTTTCTTTTTTTTCAATAATTGGCTCTCTATCAAAAATGACAATTTTTATGAACTTTTTTTTGTGTGATTTTGTGTCTGGGGGGTCTAAAATGTGTACCTGTGAAGTTTCAGCTAGACACCCCAGATACTAAATCCAAAGAATTTTTTTTAATTTTTTAATTTATTTTTTTTTTTTTTAATTTTTCCAATAATTGGCTCTCTATCAAAAATGACAATTTTTAAGAACTTTTTTGTGTGATTAATAGTCCCTGGGGTATGGCCCAGAACCCTAGGCACTTTTTAGGGGCATTTATTGGGTTTTAGGGCTTCAAAATGGTGTTTTTTGATTACCGAAGTTCAGGTCCCATTGATTTCAATGGGGTTCTGAAATCCTGGCCGAACTTTCGGGAAGTTCGGATGTTCTGGCCGAACCGAACTTTTGAAAAGTTTGATCATCCCTATCTGTAAGTGCCGGTTCGCATTTATACGATGCGGGAACGCTGCGAATATACAGCGTGTTCCCGCATCACATCCACAGCACAGGCAGTTCACACTGCCATATGCGATACGCTGGGGGTGGCAATTCAAAGTTAACGACACCCCCAGATCAGATCGCATATCGCAGTGCGTTCTGAGAGTTCGCACAGAATCGGATCACACTAGTGTGAGCCACCATGCGATCCGATTCTGCTGTGGACCAAAAAAAGAGTCCTGTGCGTGTTAAGTGCGATTGCGGTGCGAATTCAGCCATACAAACTGTATGGCTGAATTTGAACCGCACAGAAATCGCATGTAATTTTAGGAGCAGTGTACTCTGAGTTACATGCGATCTCTGTGATTGCATAAATGTGAACCGGCACTAAGTGAGGGCAATTTAACCAGTTTAAAAGACTTTTTCTGACACTTGTTGATTACAAGTTAAAATCATTTTTTTTGCTAGAAAATTAGAACCCCCAAACATTTTATATATATTTTTTAGCAGAGACCCTAGAGAATAAAATGGCGATCGTTGCAATGTTTTATGTCCCACTGTATTTGCGCAGAAGTCTTTCAAACAGTTTTTTGGGAAAAAATACACTTAAATGAATTTAAAAAAAATAAACAGTAAAGTTACCACAAATTTTTAAATGTAAAAGATGATGTTACGCTGAGAATCGTGATCTTTAATCTAAGCAAAAAAATTGTGATACTCATTTTATCCAGAATCGTGCATCTCTAGCACCCAGGAACATAAGTGTGCACAGCCTATTGCATTAGAGTGTGCACCTCAAAGCTCAAACACAATAATGTGTATATATATTACTAAGTTAGCCTTATAAGAGTTGTTTTTAATTAGCCTTATTTTAAATTCATAGACTCAAAAGCTGAAGATATTTAGGATGTAACACAACAATGGTTAGTGCGGATTATGTATTCATTGTTTAACACATTACCTCTGTTGCAACACATGTAAGCAGTAACAGATGAACAGTATACACAGGTCGGTAGGGCCTTTATGTGATTTGTATGATAAAGAAGCCTACATGTAACGACATTGAGCTGTGTCAATGTTGTTATTAAAAGTAAACGAGATCATGGTTTTAATAGAAATACTGAGGCTGTCACTGCTGATCTCCTTCTTTAAAATGATACATTTCTGGCCTTTTAAAACACAGAGTAAGGCATGCCATGCATGTTCAATTTTCTTGTACAATTTTCTGTTGGTTTTACCAAAAACCATATAATAGAAGGTGAAAAGTAAACAACACTTTCAATTGTAGACTATAAGGCAGGCCTTTGTACTACATAGTTGAAGGTAAATCTAAAGAAAATTGTACAGCAATTTGCATAATGTATGGCCAGCCTAAAATTAAGTAAGCAGCCAGTGAACTCAAAATACAGTTAGAGCTACATAACTTAAAGCCAGGGATTCAAAATGATTGAAACTAGAGTCAGCAGGACAACTAGGCAATGGGTAGAGTCAGCAGGACAACTAGGCAATGGGTAGGTATGGAAGTCCCTGTATAACATATTCTCCTTGAGGCAGGACTGAATAGTATGCTGGAGTTCATGGCAGTGCATAGTCGCTCCCAGGTACTTCCAGTGAACCCCAGAGCTGCCGATTCGGACCTGCCCTCTGTAGAGATGAGCCTCTCCGTGTTTGGAGAAACCGATTAAGCCCTTGAATTTCTTTAGCTGGAAAATATTATTCCCAGGAGTCAATCACGGATTTTGTTTCTTCAGACAGTACACGGGGCTGGTGGTGGAATTAAACTACGTTAGAAAGGTTCAGATTTACTTTTCTGCCGAGATTGACGCACGGAAATCAAAGCATCGGGAGGGTGAGTGGAGATGTG
Organism: Pelophylax lessonae; assembly: GCF_965119305.1. Lineage (NCBI taxonomy): Eukaryota > Metazoa > Chordata > Amphibia > Anura > Ranidae > Pelophylax > Pelophylax lessonae. Next base: position 116,202,858 of record NC_138780.1, read on the forward strand.
TTATTAATGAAAATGAAGGCAGCCTTCGTTTAGTCATGGAGGCCTGTTAACAGTTTATTGCTTCTCGTTACCCCTGCTGCTAGGCACATTGAAATTCCTGTAAAACTGAAAGGACATCTGGAAGAATTCAGCCAATTAATGGGATTCACTCTGAAACTGCTCTGAAAGGCAGATTACTCCGAATCCAACCTGCTGCACGGCCGATGCACCCTAATCACACATGTAACATTCATTAGGTGCAGCTCTGGGAGAGTTTAGATTCCTCTAATGAAAGATCAGGGAGAGAGCAACCAGCAGGTATGTGTTTAGCTGGATGTGATTATCCTGAATACCAACATAAACACAGACAAACACTTATTGAAAACAAGTTTGTTTCAAGAGCTTTAACCCTCAAAGCATCAATGACAACTCATTTCCATGACTGTGTTCTGCAGAATTTATTTGTACACATTTCAAGTCATTGTGCTTGTTTGTTATAAAAAGTGTGTTGAAGCAAATTTGAAGTGTGCTGCATTGTCACTACTTGGGAAGCATTTCAAGGTACTTTCTCCATGTAAGTACAACAGGTGGCCAGAATGACTCTGATGAAGAGGGTCCTCTCTCTAAATGTGTCAGCCATACCAGTATGGACGCCATCCATATCCCTCTGTAGCCCTCGATGTATCCATGTCCTAGAGGTCATCTGATTGTATTAGGATTTTTACATGCCTATTTGCAACCTGTGTTTGTGAGTATAATGTATGATACCTTTCTTACTCTTTAATAAACACTTTAATGGTATTGCACTAGGTCAGTGCGCCCTTCTCTTGTTTTCTTGTTGTTTTATTTGTTGTTTTCCAGTATATGTGGACACCCATGGTCCTGAGGGGGCAGCAAGAAGCTATACACTACCAACACAGTCTTTTCCCTTAAGCACAGCACCTGAGCGCAGGAGAATTACTTGGTTCTAAGGTGGCCAGAATTTCCAGGTGATCTGAGATTTACTTTACTTTATGGGTCAGAACCCTGACCCCACCACCTAAGCCCAGCACAGTCATTGGGCATCACTGAGGTTTAGAAAAAAGGAAGGATTATCCAGCATGCGTGACTGCAGTTTCACTTAAAAGTAGACCCAGAAACACATACATTTTTTCCAAGTTAAATGCAAACTAATGCCCCGTACACACGTACCGATCGTCGGCCGACGACGGATCGGCCGATTGCATGCTTGTTAGTATGATGCTTCCGACAGCCGACAGCGCATTTTCGGCCGAATAGAATCTGTCGTGCAGGCATTAAAATTTTTGTTGGCCAACACCAGAACGGCCGATTGTTCGCCAGTCAGTACAGAATTCGGCCGACAATCAGCAGATTTGCAAGACTGGGCATGCTCAGAAAAGAAAAAAGACAAGGAAAGTTAAGCATCACATGGCATCACTTCTGCAGTCGGCTGTTGTTGGCCGACAAAATTCGTGTGCAGTCTTTTGCACTTTTCAACAGACAAGACAGCCCTGGACAAAAGACGGCCGATCGGTCGGCCGACGATCGGTACGTGTGTACGAGGCATAACTAATAATTATGTGTGACTTTTACAGAGTTATCAATACAACCCCAATGTTGCTTCTTCCTTCCTTAAAGTCCGGCACAGGAATTATCAAGAGTCAAAATCTAACTAATTCATTGAATGAGATGCTGGACAACAGATGACTCAAACGTGTAAATCTCAAGACCAGTATTTGGGTTCTGTTCTTAGATGTGTGTGAACATTAGACTTGTGAACGACTCGAATTCAGATCAGTCGAAAAATGATTGACGGATTCTAATTCTGGGTGAAGAATAACTGGTTGTTAGGGAGTGGGCCAAGAAGCCGACTCATGAGTTTTCAGCTGGCTTCCCCAACTGAGAGCTGAAATGTAAACAAAAAAATGCCGGCAATAGAAAATTCAGAAAAAAAGTGCAGGGTCCCCCCCAATCCATAGCCCATTTGGGGGAGGGGGATCTTACACCCCCAAACTCTATTTCCGAGCATGCAGCCTGGCAGGCCAGGACAGGGAGGGATGAGCAAGCGCCCCCTCCCCTTCCTGTACCATACCAGGCCACATGCCCTCAACATGGATGGTGTGCTCTGGGGCAGGGGGCTCTGCCCTCCCACTCAAAAGCACCTTGTCCCCATGTTGATGGGGACAAGGGCCTTTTCCCCCCACATCCCTGGGCAGTGATCTGCGGGCGGGGGGGCTTTTCAGAATCTGGAAGCCCCCCTTTATCTAGGGGCCCCCCAGATCTCGCCCCCCCATCTAAATGAGTATGGGGTACATAGTATCCCTACCCATTCACTTTCTGCTATATAACATTCCCAAAATAAAACATTTAAATCAAACTTTTTCATCCTTTTAGGCCAATTTGTATTCTGCTACATATTTTTGGTAAAAAAATATTTTGATTGGTTTGTGCAAAAGTTATCGTGTCTACAAACTAGGGGAAAGATTTATGTCATTTTTATCTATTTATTTTTTACTAATAATGGGGTGATCTGCGATTTTTAGTGGGACTGCGACATTGTGGCTGACAGATCGGGCACCTAACTGACATTTTTGACACTTTTGGGGGGACCAGTGATGTTACTACAGTAATCAGTGCTAATCGCGGCCACCGGCCCCGTGAATCAACATCCCCGCTAGTGAATGGGGGCACGCGCACCCCCAGGAGTGCTCCCGTGAACTGCTGTACAGGTACGACGATTCGCAGGAACCTGCTGACGTGCCGCCGCATATCGACGACGGCTGGTCGGCAAGTGTTTAACCGGCCCCGTGAATAAGCTACCCCGCTGGCGAATGGGGGCACGCGCGCGCCCCTAGAAGCCCTTCCGTGAACTGCTGTGCAGGTATGATGATTTGTGGGAACCTGCTGACGTTCCACCGTGTATCGACGAAGGCTGATCGGCAAGTGGTTAAAAAATAAACAATGTCCCCCGGTGTAGATCCATCATCAATCACGATGCCCACTACACCGCCAGACACGAAAAAAGAAAAAAAAGTCCATGGCCCTGTCAAAGGCTCCCAGCATGCCCTGGTTGATGACATCACAAGGGGGTGCGGTCACCCACTCACGTTATTGCACTAAACCACTGCCCCAAAGCACCTCCCGATGTTGCGGGCATGTGGCCTGGTATGGTTCAGGATGGGGGGGGGGGGGGTGGGGTTGTCCAGGGAAAGTTATGGTGGCCATACTTGGTTCGAAAATTGTTTGATACGCTTGATCATTTCAAAATGTTAGTAGGCTCACTTTGATTCTCAAAATGCAAAGTTTTATGGCAAAAAAAAGAACCGTCATGTCAGATTTTTGTGGCATAATTGATTGATTTTATAAACGGTGTGGAATCGATCAGGAACCATTTAAAAAAACGTAGGTGCATGTTAAAACCTTACCCAGGAAGTACAGGCAATGAAAAAGATCTTTCTTTTAAATACAGTTGGTGAGTGGGAGGGTTCAAAAAATCTTTACATCATTTCCCCTGATTGATGAAAAATGTACTATTTATATTATTAACGATCGATAATGAGTCGACAATTGGGGGAAATATTTTGATACAATGATGGCGTTATTGCATGCACGTTCAACAGATCTTTATCAAATACCTCCAGTTTTTCAAATGATTTTCTAACCATGTATGGCTAACTTTAGACTGCATCTGGCAAGCTGTCTTGATTTAATTCACTTTGCATTAAAGAAGCCAATGACCATATATAGTCAATGATGCCACCATGGATTTTGTTTAAAACAGGAGCAGGCATGGAATAAAGATTGTCATTTAGCAGCAATAGTTTGTTCTTTACTTGTGAATGTTTGCTTCAGGATAATCCCTGAGTTGTTCTTTGCAGTTTGCAGCCTATTCCAGTGCTTTGGCACTGTAAAGGTGGCATGCAATGCTTCTGCAGATTTATCTCAGCTGCCAAATTTATTATGTTTGCTGAAGTGTAAATCTGCTTTGTATCTCAAAGTTTGTGGACTATTCCAGTGCTCTGGCACTGAAAAGTATTTGTGGCTATTGTCTCTCAGATAATACACTGTAATGTTTCTTTCTCTTCAAAAATATTTTATTATTTTCTAATCAAAAAGAATTATACAAAAAATAGCGAGATTGACACATCAGTACTATTGTCTCCCACACATGGAGTAAGGAATAGAGAACACATCATATGAAAAGGGAGGAAAAGCAAATGCAAATTTTACCACTTGGATTGCAGGCAGTGACCTATAAATCCACTTATGTGACTTCAAACATTAGAGCCAACAAGTACAAAATCTGCAGGCAAAAAAGGTAACAGCAAGTGAATAGGACCCTGCTGGCCCTAATCAATATGTCTGAAATGTTTTTTCTAATCAATCTGAGACATAGCAAACCTGCGCAAATTGGGCAAACAGGAAGAATATCTCCTAGAAAGGTCACTCCCATCATCTCGCTCTAGTCCAAATCACAGGCACTGCATTGCCTGGGATGCTACTACAGAGTGGAAGGCAACCCCTCCAGAAGATGAAGAAAAAGAAAGATTATAAAGGGGATAGAACCAAATAACCATCTGTTCTCTATGAAAAATAATGACAACACTAGTCTTTTGCCGAGAGGTAGGAGATCTATGGATCCCAAACCTTTTTAAACAACTTCACTTTGTCATTTAGAAGTGCAGAAAGTCTTTCATTTATCATGATCCAAGATTGCTTAGCTTTGACCATGTCAAGTGGGATAATAGCGGACTTCCAGGATTGTGCGATGGTAATTCATGCCACTATAAATACACTGCTCAAAGAAATTAAAGGAACCCTTTTTAATATCTATCGGTCCATCTGACATCAGCAGGTTGCATCTCAGTCTGTTCAGGAGCTCAGGGAGGCACTGGTCCAGATCCATGAGGAAATACCCTAGGACACCATTCGTTGTCTCATAAGGAGCATGCCCCAACATTGTCAGGCATGCATACAAGCACATGGTGGCCATACAAACTACGGAGTACCATTTTGAGTGGCTGCAATGAAATTTCAGCAAAATGGACTAGCCTGCTGCATCCTTTTTTCACTTTTCGGGGTGTCTTTGAATTCTGCCCTCTGTAGGTTGATAATTTTCATTTCCATCAAACAATGTGGCATTCTTTCATTCCTAACACATTACCCAGTCCATACCAGTATAGATATCCAGCATGAGATATTTCCCCATTGAGATCTGATTTATATAAGATCTTGAGGCATGGTTCGCTATCTTGTATGATTTGACTTATTCCAATTCTATAGCTAAACATCTTTCCCATTTTATCATATGAGGCAATTTTTTGGTGAAGACAATAATTCAGAGTATAAATGGATGATGTGTATCAGGTGCGCTAACCAAATAACATGTAAAATCATATATGTATCAATACATGGGTGATAAGGTCTATAATAAGACAATTCAATAGTGCTATTAACTGGTGAAAAATATGCAAAGGCAAATAACAAAGGTTAATTCAACAGTAAACATTGAAAACACCAGTTGATATCAAACAAAAGTGTCCATCCAAATAATAATGTGACAAAAACAGTCCCAATTGAATGCACACGATAAAGAAAAAGTCCAAATCCAAAATTTCTTGTTAAGAAACGGTTAAACTGAAAATGTGAAAGACCACGTGAATGAGGATTCAGTGTCCCACCACCAGCTTGGCTTCTTACCAGAATATTGGAATATAAGGGCGTATAGAAAATTAGCTCTGCTCCAGAGATCACACAGCAAAGGAAAGACCCAAAAGGGTTTAGCCACTAATGTCTCCCAGGTGGAAAAAAAGAGAGTGGTTGGCCTCTTACCAAATAATGGATTACTCAGGCTGTGAGCAAATGTACACTCCTCTCCAATGCAGGATAAGGTGTAGGGTAGATCTCTGGTAGTTTCTCGCCTTTCTTGTCCTCAGTCTGGTAGGTGGGAGATGCATAAACTTGGGTTGGTCGGATACAGGTGGGTCACACAGACCCCACAAGCCTTTGATCCCTTTATCCTTTGGTGGATCAAACCATAGGAACACCTCCTCTCCTCTTGGATAATAGTTTCAACTATTGCCATTATTTGGTAAGAGGCCAACCACTCTCTTTTTTCCACCTGGGAGACATTAGTGGCTAAACCCTTTTGGGTCTTTCCTTTGCTGTGTGATCTCTGGAGCAGAGCTAATTTTCTATATGCCCTTATATTCCAATCTTCTGGTAAGAAGCCAAGCTGGTGGTGGGACACTGAATCCTCATTCACGTGGTCTTTCACATTTTCAGTTTAACCGTTTCTTCACAAGAAATTTTGGATTTGGACTTTTTCTTTATCGTGTGCATTCAATTGGGACTGTTTTTGTCACATTATTATTTGGATGGACACTTTTGTTTGATATCAACTGGTGTTTTCAATGTTTACTGTTGAATTAACCTTTGTTATTTGCCTTTGCATATTTTTCACCAGTTAATAGCACTATTGAATTGTCTTATTATAGACCTTATCACCCATGTATTGATACATATATGATTTTACATGTTATTTGGTTAGCGCACCTGATACACATCATCCATTTATATCACTATTTTCAGCTCTAAGGTAGCAGCTTCCAACGATTCAATCAGCGCACTTTTTCTTTTCACCAATAATTCAGAGTACAATGCTGAGATATGACCAGAACGTTTATCAAAATTTCTTGCACAAAGATTCCAAAGCAGTCATTCAGGACAGGTCACTCTTGAGTTGTAGAGAAGTTATGAAGGGGGAAAGTTGCGTGTTTTGGCATATTTCCATATCAGGGAACTGGTATTTCTCTCTTAATAATTGTTGGGATAGAATTCGGTCATCCTTGCACACATCTGTCATCCTTAATCATTTCCCGCAAACTGACGAACCTGTACATTGGCTTAAAGAAGTGGTTGTATCCATGTGATGCCTGCAGCTAGAGGCATCACCCCATTACCGTTTTTTAGAGCTGTCGGTCGGCTTTCTGGTGATAACAATCGATGCGGCTCACAGGGTGTGGGAGAGGACAACCCCCCTCCCACCGTTAGTTTTAGACCCCAGATCCCTCCATGAAGAGTACCTGTCACTACCTATTACTGTCACAAGGGATGTGTACATTCCTTGTGACAGCAATAAAAGTGATCAGATATATATATATTTTTTTAAAGGAACAGTGAAAAAAAAATAAATAGGAAAAAATGTTCTAAAGCGCCCCCGTCCCCATGTGCTCACGCATCAAAGTAAATGCATTCCTAAGTAGCGCCTGAAAACCTTTGTTTAAATCACACATGTGAGGTATTGCCACGATCATCAGAGCTAGAGCAATAATTCTAGCAAAAGACCTCCTCTGTAACTCTCTAAACTGGTAACCGTTAACATTTTTTAAAGCAACGCCTATGGAGATTTTTAAGTACCGTAGTTTGTCGCCATTCCACGAGTGTGCACAATTTTAAACCGTAACCTGTTAGGTATCCATTTACTCGGCGTGACATCATCTTTCACAATATACAAAAAAATTGGGCTAACTTTACTGTTTAGTTTTTTTAAGTTCAGTGAAGTGAATTTTTTTTTGCGTTTGAAAGACCGCTGCACGAATACCGTGTGACATAAAATATTGCAACAACCACCATTTTATTCTTCAGAGTCTTTTTAAAAATATTTATATAATGTTTGGGGGTTCTAAGTAATTTCCTAGCACAAAATACTGATTTTAATTTGTAAACAACATGTGTCAGAAATAGGCTTGATCTAAAAATCCCCTTATTTTGCCACCATTAAAACACCGATGGGATGGGACCTGGGATAAACTGTGGGTTGAGAAATAAAGGAGCCAGGGGAGTGTTAGCATATTTGAATTTATGTGAGGTGCACAGTCTGTCACACAAGCTCAGTGAAAAGGATAAAGTAGGGCTCAGTATGGCAGGCCTATTTCTAACCAGTAGCCACAATAGGTGACTGGCATGGAAGGATACGGGTAGGATTCTATAGACCTCCATGGGAGAAAAGATTAGTGTGAAAACTAATCAATTGTGCCATTTGAGCAGCCTGAAAGTATTTTAAAAAGTCAGGGATTCCTAGGTAATGTTTATTTCAAGATAAAATTTTCCTTATTTCTCTCTCCTATATTGTACACTGGTATGTCCCACTCAGACTGGGACACACCCTAGAGAATTACACCAGTTGTGGCAACCGATGTGATTCTCTGGTGTGTCCCAGACTGAGTGTCCACCAGCACAGACTTCCTGGTTCCGGCTACTTCCGGTGACATGGATCCACCCGCCTCCTTGCCGCGGCCAACATGGATCCTATGGTCCTCATTGGTAGCCCGGTTCCCCAGCATTTCCTGCATGCCTGTGGTAGGGGTTTTACCATCAACTGGTAACCACCGTTCATCTCATTTGTTTTTTGAGCGTGTGTGGAATAAGCCTAAACTGTTTCAATGGATACACTGTCCTCTGAGTTTCTGGGCTTTTTAACCTCCCTGGCGGTATTCCCGAGTGTGGCTTGGGGTTAATTTTCAGTACCAAAAGCGGTAATCCCGAGCCACACTCGGGATTACCCCACAATGTTACTCACCTTCCTTGCGATCCCCTGCCGTTCTCCCTGGCGTCCTCACTGGCATCCTCACACTCTCTCCCCACTCTGTGCATGGCCGATTGCCGGCACTTGCCTTCCGGTTCCCTCCTTCGTGCGTTGCGACGCAGAGGGGTGGAACCGGTGGCAAATTCATAACGGATCACACTGTATCATTCCATTTTAGCACAGGATTGCACCTGGATACTTTTCCAGTGCTCTGCCTGTGCTTTACCAGTGCTTTGTGCCTGGAAAATTTTGAACGACCATGGCGTCCAAAAAGTGCGCTTTTAGACGTACTGGAAAACAGCGACAGCGAAACGGAGTTACTTGAACTGAGCGATAGCGATTCGTGAGAAAATTTGTCATCAGGTATGGAAAGTGATGACCGCAATGATTCTAATGTCTCTTTCTGGCACGTAGCTTGTGGAATTTGGGAAGTATATCAAATGATTCTTCTGAATTTCCAACAGAGCTATGTGCCAGAAAGAGACATCAGAATCGTCGGTGTCGTCACTTTCTGTACCTGATAAGGAATTTTCCCACGAATCGCTATCGCTCAGTTCTTCAAGTAAATCCATTTCGCTGTTGCTGTTTTCCAGTTCGTCTAATAGAGCTTTTGCGTAAAAAGAATGCTTTTTAGATGCCATGGTCATTCTAAATTTTCCAGGCACAAAGAACTCTAAAAGCACAGGCAGGGCACTGGAAAGTCACCAGGTGCAATCCTGTGGTGAAATGACATGATACAGTGTAAACTGTTAAGATCACAGCTTTGTATCGTGTCATTTGTGTATTTACATTTTTGAAATTGCCACCCCCCTGCGTCGCAACGCTCGCAGGGAAGGGAACCGGAAGACAGGTTCCGGCATCGGCCGAGCACACAACAGGAGGACAACGGAAGGACGGCAGGGGAGGACAGCGGGGGAGGACGGCCGGGGATCGAAGGGGAAGGTGAGTTTTAAAATGTAAAACAAATTTCCATGCAAAACAATGTACTGCTTTTAGCACAGAAATCTGGGCATAATCAGACCGCCAGGGAGGTTAAATCACTGCTAGTCAGCCCTTGAGGTCTTCTCATATCGTGTATATATGATAACCAACGTGTCTTTTTAGGAGCGCCTTGTCAGTGTTCTGTTCTCATGTATTTCTTGCCACTGTCCCAGTGGTCACTCTGGGCAGCCATTCTAAATGACTATTGATATCTGGATCACTCATGGCGGTGGACTTTTCATCAAGGTGGAGTCAGTCTAGCGCCTTGCAACGCTGTTGTTTACATATTGACCAGTAACTGAACAATATTTGTGCCTATTGTCTTTCAGATAATACACTCTAATTTTTATTGCAAAATAAAACCCGTTTGTCTTTGCTGTTTGCTGCTTATTCAAGTGCTTGTGTACTGACCCAATGCTAGCCAATTTCTGACAAACACTTACCTTGAAGAGGATCTTCACCCCCCTGATTTTTTTAATCCTCTCTTACCTAGTTTGTTGCATTATCCGGAATAAATTATTGTACTGATGTGAGCCGATCTATGATGAACAACTGTACTGGAAAAAACCTTTTTAAGTTGAAATAACTATGATTGGAATGCTGTTGCTGTATTCAAGCCAAGCTAATATTGTACTGTTACGTAACGCCACATCCAGTTTAATGGCATCTCTCAAGCATTTTAATTTTTTTATTTTCCATGGTGCCCGCTAAATCCTATTAACCCTTTTGCTGACACTACGTAAAGCCTAGTACACACCAGTAGCTTTTTTTTTTTTTTTTTCTGTTCAACCCAGCATTGATGAATGAAAAAAACCCGACAGCTCAGGAGGAAACACTGTACTAACTATCTGACATTAGTACAGCACATTCCCCTGCTGTTTTATTGTGTTCTGACAGGGGGATGGCCAAAACACACCATTGGCTGAGAGTGCTGATCGAGAGCCAATCAGCATCCCGACTCCAGTACACATTGATCGTTTCTATTGAACATCAGATGCCACCCAACATTTGGCCCTTGTGTACTAGGCCTAACGTCTGTAGTATGGAGGTGGCAGCAGGAGAGTTTGCACACACTCCCAGAGGCTGCAGCCACTGCTTTTACACACCCCTGTTACTACATCCCCCCCTGTCATACCCCTACCATGTATCCCAGGATCCACATGATGAGTGACGCTAGGTAGAGGGGAGGGAACCCAGCAAATATTCACTCACTCACCTCCCCTTCCCCTTACTGAGCAGGAAGGGATGTGTAAAACGTCACTTTTGGGTCCTTGCGTCACTTTCCCCACCCAGTATGGCTGAGACAGAATCTAATGCAGTGCGATATACACTGTGAAATTTTAAAAACATGTAAGTTCCACCCAAGCACATAAAATCACCCCTCTAAACTTTTTTGAGACCCCCCCCCACATGCATGCACATATGAAGGTAAATGCACATGTCTGGGATGGCTATGCATGAAAACGTTGATTGCACTTCACATGTTACATATGACCGCACATGCTGGAGCGAGGGCAATTATTCTAGGTCCATTTATCATGGTTATCTCTAGACTACTGACTTGTAGTGCCGACTATGGAAAAATGAAAAATCTAGAGTATGTTGGTGTTTCGCGGGCAATCACAAGTTGGGTATGCAATCTCCTCTTATATTTTACCAAAAATTTGGTAATTTATTGTGTTTATGAGCCCTGAATTACCTTAACCACTTAAGGACCGAGCCTATTTCTGACACCTGTTGTTTACAAGTTAAAATCTGTATTGTTTGCTAGAAAATTACTTAGAACCCCCAAACATCATATATATATATTTTTTTAGCAAAGACTCTGTAGAATAAAATGGCAGTCATTGTAATATTTTTTGATGTGCGGTATTTACGCAGTGGTCTTTCAAACGCTATTGTTTTGGGAAAAAATACATTTCACAGCAATTAAAAAAAAAACTAAATAGTAAAGTTAGCCCATTTTTTTGTATATTGTTAAAGATGATGTCACTTTGAGTAAAGAGATACCTAACATGTTACGGTTTAAAATTGCGCACACCTGCAGAATGGTGACAAACTACGGTCAATAAAAATCTCCATTGGCGATGCTTTAAAACATTTTAACGGTTACCAGTTTAGAGTTAGAGTAGCTATTTTTATTATTGCTCTTGCTCTGGTGATCGTGGCGATACCTCACATGTGTGGTTTGAATAGCAATTTAATTTTCAGGCGCGACTTCCGTATACATTTTTTTTCACAAGCGAGCTCACGGCAATGGGGGTGCTTAAAAATGTTTTATTTTTTTTTAGTTTCTATTTATTTTATTTATTTTTTACATTTTTAGCACTGGTTTTAACCACTTAAGCCCCGGAGGATTTTCCTGCTAAACGACCAGGGGGTATTTTGCGATTCGGCACTGCGTGACTTTAACGGACAATTGCGCGGTCGTGCGACACTGTACCTAAACGAATTTGATGTCCTTTTTTTCCCACACAGAGCTTTCTTTTGGTGGTATTTGGTCACCTGTGCGATTTTTTGATCACGCGCTATAAACAAAAAAAGAGCGTCAATTTTGCAAAAATAACAATATTTTTCACATTTTTTTATATGAAATTTCCCCCCAAAAAAATGTAAAAATCAAAATTTTTTAACATTTTCGGCCAATTTGTTTTATGCTACCTATGTTTGGTAAAAAAAATTGCAAAAAGCGTATTTTGATTGGTTTGCGCAAAAGTTATCGCGTTTACTAACAAAGGGAAAGATTTTTGTCATTTTTGTTGTTTTTTTTGTTTAACGCATAATGGCGGCGATCTGCGTTTTTTTTTGCGGTACTGCGACATTGCGGCGGACAGATCGGACCCTTGACTGAAATTTTTGACACTTTTGGGGTTACCAGTGACATTTCTACAGTAATCAGTGCTATATATATATGCACTGTTACTGTAAAAAAACACTGGTAGTGAAGGGGTTAACTTTATTTGGGAGGGAGGGGCTGTGTGTGTCCCTAGGGGCGTGCTTTCTACTGTGATTGGCTGTGGCTTGAGGTGAAAGGACACTGATCAACGGATCTACATAGTAGATCTGTCTGATCAGTGTTTTAACACCGAGGAGAATGACAGGCAGCTTGTTTACACAAGCTGCCTGACTTTCTCCCTCTCCCCCGACGATCGCCGAGTGAGCGGCGGACATCGGGTCCGCCGGTCACACGCGCGGGGGGGTCCGTGACCGCGCGGGAGCGGGAGCGCGCCTCCGGCGGCGCGCGCTCGCTCCCCAGACCCTCCCAGGCTAGTGACGTTAATTAACGTCACTCTGCCTGGCAGGGGCTGACCGCCGCAGTAAATTTACTTGCGGCGGTCGGCAAGCGGTTAAAAAAAAAAATCTGATCACTTGCAATGTAAACATCCCTTGTGACAGCAATAGGCAGGACAGGTACTCTTTATGGAGGGATCGGGGGGGTCTAAAAGACCCTAGACCCCTCCACTGCACTTGAATGTATTCAAAAAGCAGAAAACTGCATTTTTGAATACTGTCACTTTTCAAATTCGGCGCCTTTAGCCGCTGAGTAATCCGGACATGACGTCATGAACGCCGCTTCCGGGTAACATCATCGGAGACCTGATCGAAGCCGAATCTGGCTTTGATCGGGACTCCAACCAGCCGGCGGACGTGCCCACCGGGAGACCCAGGCAGAGCCACGGAAGGCGGCGGGAGGGAGGGGGCGTCCCCTCCCGCTCGCTGGGGTAACTTCCAAGCCGCATCAGCCTTTACCACCTACAGTAAAAGCCGACCGCCGTCTCTAAAAATTGGTACCGGGATTATGCCTCTAGCTTCAGGCATCATCCTGGTACAACCACTTCTTGCAGCCGATGTAGAGTTATGTCAGTTTGTGGGAAGTAGTTAATGTATTTTTTACTGACATTTTGCATTTCCTAAACTGTTACTCTAATATTGTGTGACATAAATTGAAACTTTGACTATTTTATTCTCTAGAGTACATGTGTCAAACACAAGGCCCGTGGGCCGAATCCGGCCCTCCAGGCCATTTTATGTGGCCCTCGCACCTCTCCTGCAGCTGCAGGAGAGCTCCAGCCCTCAAACGGTCCTCCTCCAGACCCTGCACTTTCTGCTTTCCAGAAATCCCTCCATCTTCTTCCCATCTACAGCACAAGATAAAGGGGGTGCACTGTGATGTAAGAGAGGGTGGGGGACTCAACCTTTGATGGTGAAGAGGCTCTTGATGTCTTATGTAAGGGTAGGGGATGCTCTGCACATCTAGTCTTACAGATACAACCGACCCTTTTGAGCGCAATAATAATGCTGATGCGGCCCGCGATTAAATTGAGTTTGACACCCCTGCTCTAGAGTGTATACATACTTGACTTATACTTATACTATGAAAATAAATCATGTTTGGGGGCCTTATGTAAGCTTCAGGCCTAAAATTATTTTTTTAAAAGAGTTAAAAATGCAAAAATGGCTCTGACAGTAAAGAGGTTAGGAGGATTATTTTCCTTCCTGCATTTTCAGTATTTAGAAAAACATTTATGCTTTGGTAAATGTCCCCTGTGCCAGTGACCAGCTTCTCATGACCTTTTTTGACAATAGTTTTCCCATTAGCCTTTAAAATGGCCAGAATTTAGTAACAAGGTATGCTCCCATAGACTTCAATAGGACTCACTGCTAAGTTTGGGTTTTGAGAATTTTCAACTGGATTCAATGAACCCCGGGATTTTAACCCAGGCAGATTCACCCATTCCTACATGTCAGGCCAGGAAGAAATCCCTCATAATATTCAGTGATGTTGCAAGTGCTCCTCAATCAAGGAAGGAGCACAGTCATTAGTTCAAGGGGGAATTATGTTGACATCAACCTGTTCGCAGGTACCCATTGCTCTTGTCGGAGCATTAAAGGTGCTTGTCAGAGATCTGCATGAACTCATCAGTGGGGGGGAAATAGCAAAAATCATTCTATGCACGCCATGGTTTTGAAAAGATAGAAGCCGCCTGCCTGATTTATGAAATCCTGCTCTGTTGGAGTGACTGCCAAGTGAGAGACCACTCTGCTGAAAGACATTGCCATGTGACAGACTACCCTTTGAGAGAGACTGACTTGGACCGCAGTGTGAGAGTCTGCTATCTGAGTGTGCTCTGAGAATCATGCAGCAACCTTTTATCACTTTAAAGTACATACTACTGCTGGTGGTGGCTGTGTGCCTTCTACCTAAAGGGTCACTATAGTGAAAAGTATTGTATGTGATTAATAACTATAACAATAGTATTCAGTATAATTTCCTGTGTTATTTCACAAGCCTTTATTTATATTTTTCTTCACATTTACATGTAGACCAAGCTGTCCAGTTGGGATTACAAGGGTTTGGGCAAATCATATAAAGGCAGGCCCCAAGTAATTTTTTTTTTTTTTTTTTGTCAACTATATTTTTTAGAGATTTGAACTACTACATACATTCAAACAACCAAACAAACCAAAAGGTATACACAGACAAGGGGCAAAGATCCCAAAGGTAGTATTTCTGTTCTCACAATGTGCACATAACGACTTACATACATAAATATCTGATTCAGTAGGAAGTATCAGTAATGCATGTCAAAGCAGCTGACAAGATATATTGTGCTGGAATAGTATACACCAAAAATATATAGAGAATAGTATTCTTACTGTTCCCCGAGCTATACTTCCAAACAAAAGGAGACAACAGGAAGTGGGAATAAATCTACCCTTAGGAAGGGAAATTTACTCCTGTAAGAGTTATCATGAGAAAAAGGTGTCTGCACTGAAGCTTTATCCTTGTTTCTACGACAACTCAAAATTTTTCAAATCCAATTGTCACAGGGACAGAAAGTGAGGTGAAATCTAATGAAAAGAGGCACATACAGCAAAACCAAAGTTACAGGGACGTTATGCTTACCCTATGATAACCAAAAAATTTTTTAAAAATGTGCCTGCTCTAACTTGCATACAAATTCAACTTAAAAACAAACCTACAGGTGCAGATGGACATCAGTCTGATTCACAAAGACATGGACAAGTTTAGAGTGCGGATCTCTGAGGTTGAGCGCCGTGTGAGCGATGCTGAAGACATGCTGAGGGATCACACGGCGCCCCCCCCCCATATCCTCCTCACTAAGGGGAAGGCGTTGGAGTTTCGGGCGGAGGACTTGGAGAGCTGCAATAGGGGGAACAACTTGCGGATCCTGGGTCTGCCCGAGGGGTCTGAGGACCAAAATCCTGCAGCTTTTATGGAGCAGCTTCTCCGCACCCTGCTTCCTCAGGCGGCCTTCTCACCGTTCCTTGCGGTGGAGTGGGCTCACAGGATGCCGGCAGCCCGGGGAGTTCCTGGTGCCCTCTCCACGCATGTTCATCCTGCGGCTGCTGAATTTCTGGTCCTACGGGAAAGCAGGAAAATTGACATCCTACACTTCGAGGAAGCCAGGCTCATGATCTTCCCGGACTTCTCGGTTGAGACCCAGGAGCTGCGTAAGTCCTTCGACCATGTGAAGCTTACCTTGCGGCAGAGAGACCTGAAATATAGCATGCTGTTCCCGACCCGCCTGCGGTGCAGGATGGGGAATCTCTTCACCTCTTCACATCTCCGGAAGAGGCCGCTACCTGGCTGGAGTTTCTGCCTAGACACTAGTTTCTCATGGAAGCTGTTCCTCTACTCCTGGTTACTTTTCCCTTCGAGGGATGCTTTCGTTGTCAAGATGCCTGCTGTTGCTGGATTATTCCGATGAACCTTGAGGACTTTCCTACAACTTACACTTACTTTTCCTTTTACCTTTAACTTTCAACTTCTCAGTTTCTACTATGCTCTGGGATGCTAGGATCCCCCGGCTGTCCATGCCAGTACTGATAACTATATCTGAGGGCTCTGCCTTGAAGACGGCCTTCTCGTTGCCCAAGTTTGGTTGTCCAGTTTCTTGGAGGGTTGAGATGAATCGGTTGTGGTTGTCTGTTCTTGGCTCTGGCTGTTTCCGCAACCGGGAATGCTACAAAGTACTGTGCCCCCAGACTTTGGGTTAACGTTCTCCTGCAGGGGGCAGGGGGGGGGGGTTATTCCTCTGTGGTAGGGCCTTTTTATCCAGTGGGTAGTGCTAGATAACACACTGACTGCTCCCCTGCTCTTGTTTTTGTATTAGGGTGGGGGTATTCTTTCTGTGTGGGACTCCTGTACTGTGTCCTCTGGGCGCCTGTTGGTATACGGCTTTCCACTATGGTCATGTTTTGTTTGGGACTACAAGCGCACCTGAGTTTTTTAGGGAGCGCGGGGTGGCGAGGGTGGGGGATGGGATGTTCAAGCTCTTTTGTTGTTTATGGTTTCTTCTTCTTTTTTGTTATGGCAAGGTATGTGCATTGTACTCTGACTGTGGTCCAGAGGGGACTCCACTTTACCTTCATGTGTGTTCTGGGTGCTCAGTTGGGGTGTGCGTTGCTCCTTCTGGGTCTGGAGGGAGGTCCGGCTGAGGAGGGATGGTCCACGTGTGTTTTACCTAGTTATGGCCCCCTTGAAATTGCTACCCTGGAATGTGCGGGGCCTGAATTACAAATTTAAATGCTCCCTGGTGTTCTCTTTTTGAAGAGAAATCACCCGCACGTCTTCCAGGAAACGCATCTTACTGGGGTGAGATCTTATTACAACTCCACTTTCACCTCCCACTCTCGTGGGGTCAGTATATTGATTCATAGGACCCTCCCCTTTGAATCGCTGGATCTCCGCCTGGACCCTGATGGTAAATATGTGGTTATGCATGCCCTTTGTGCCCATGTTGAGATGGTTAATGTCGGTCTATATGTTCCTCCGCCTGCGACATTGACACTTTTACATAAAATTCAGGGTCTTGTGGCCCAATACCCAACTACTAATGTGCTGCTGGCGGGGGACTTCAATATGCCTCCTAATCTTGGCTTAGATAAAATTCACCCAGATGCAGCGTTCTGACTCGGCGCTATCTCACTGGGCGGAGACGTTTGACCTCCATGACACCTTGTGATGGAAACCTCCTACTGTACGTCAGTATACCTGTCACTCGGCCACACATGCCACTTTCTCGCGCATCAACCTGATTTATGTCAGTGGCTCCTTGCTGCCTCGGGTGATGGACCATGCTCCGGTATTGGTGTGCCTTAATACTGACTCGGTGGTGGGTCAGGGCATGTGGAGACTTTCACGGTATTGGATTATAGATGGAAAATTGGAGCCGTTGATGTCATCTGAGCTTAAGGAGTACTGGGTTCATAATGATCACACCTCGACCCCTGCTGTACTGTGGGATGCCTTTAAGACTTATGCTAGAGGCAGGTACCAATTTAATATTACTAAAATCATGAAGGAATCTCACCTCCTACTGTCTGCAGCAGAGGTGCATGCTTGGTCACTGGAGGAGAGTTATTCGATTTCCTTAGATAGGGGTGACTATGCTGATATGTTGACGGCATACCATGAGCTGGCATTGCTCCGCACCGCCTCTTATAGACGATTCCTTCTCTCAGTCTCAATGTATATTTGAACAAGGGGAACGTCCGGGCAGCCTTCTTGGCTGGCGACACAAAGGCTAGGCCATTCTTGTATCGCTAATGTCAGATCGGAGATGGGGGATTTGCTCTCTGAGCCTATACAGATTAATAAACGATTTGAGGAGTATTACGCTAATCTATATACATCCAGAGTGACTTACTCACCTGAGGAGCTATCTGCTTATCTGGATGAGGTTAACTTTTCGACCCTTACTGCTGACCGCGCACAGAGACTGGACACACCTATCTCACTGAGGGAAGTTAGGGAGGCGATCAAGTCTATGCAGGCTGGGAAGACCCTGGGACCTGACGGACTCCCCACTGAGTTCTATACCACCAACTTGGAGCTCCTTGGCCCCCATTATCTTACAATGATTAGTAATGCTCTAGATTCGCACTCTCTCCTGCCCTCCATGGCAAAGGTTATAGTTGTTTTGCCCAAGTCCGGGAAAGACCCTGAACCATACTCCTCCTATAGACCAATGTCCCTACTTAATGTAGATGCTAAAATCCTGACTAAAATATTGGTCAAGCGTCTGACCTCTGGGATCCTTTCTCTGGTGCATGGTGACCAAACTGGCTTTATGCCGGGTAAGGGCACGGATATAAATATCCGCCGTCTCCATACCAACATAGCCCACTTCAGGACACAGAAGGCGCTGGGGGTGGTGGCCTCCCTGGACACGGAAAAGGCCTTTTGGCTTTGGCCCTAGGTTCATGGCCTGGATTAAGCTGCCACATATGGCCCCTGAAGCTCGGGTATGCACTAATTCGATACTGTCTTCCCTTTTCCAGCTTGATAGGGGAGCGAGGCAGGGCTGCTCCTTGGCGCAGGGGTTGTTTGCGTTAGCTATGGAGCCCATTGCGATCTTGCTTGGATCTGCGGATGCCGTGGGTGGGCTGGTGGTGGGTCCCCTGGTGGAACTAATCTCACTGTATGCCGATGACAATCTTCTGTATTTGCGTGATGCTGTGGACTCCCTTAATGCGGCCTTGTCGATTATTGACAGATATGGTGTGTTTTCTGGGGTAAGAAATAACTGGAGTAAATTGAGTGTATCCCCTCTTGCTGACTTGGCTACCACTCCTCCCCAGGGGATCCCCCTACAGTGGGTTTCCCAGTTTAGATACCTTGGCATTGTGATTCGCAATGAACTATCATATTACCTCGCGGACAACTTGTACCTGGTGCTGCAGCAGCTGATTACTAAATGCCAGATGTGGAGGACACTTCCCTTGACGCCAGTTGGACGAGTTAATTTAATCAAAATGACATTTGTTCCAAAATTTCTTTATCTTCAAGAACACGCCAATCCCTATCCCAGTTGCATTCTTTTGCAAGATAGATGGGGTGATCTCCTCTTTTATCTGGGCCGGGGTGACTGCAGCAGCCTCTGTCAGCGGGTGGACTTGCTTTGCCTTGTTTTAAAAAATACTACTGGGCCGCTGTGCTGGTTTCGGTCCGTTGGTGGTTTGCTCAGCCTAGATCTAACCCGGCCGTTAATCTGGAGGCCGCATTATTGGAATCCTACTCTGCGCTGACCAATCTGGTCTATAGAAGGACAAGAGATACCCCACAGGCGATGACCTCCATGCGGACTGTGGTTAGGGTATGGGAACAGGTGAGGGTGGACACGAGGGCCGACGATGCTGTTTCGCCACATACTCCACTGTGGGCAACCCTAGGCTGCAACATCTTAGATCTATCCCCGAGCCTAGTGTGTGGCCCAGGTATGGTATTGTTAAATTGCAGCAAATTATGCCAGCTGGTACATTGCTCCCCTTCCCTGACTTGAAGACAGAGTTTCAGCTCCCCTCTTGGATGTTATTTCGCTATTTACAACTGAAGCACGCGGTCCAGGCTCAATTCCCCAAGCCGGTCACAGTAGCTCCTCAGAGTAGAGAGGTTCCTTATCACCCGTAATGCAGACAAACTTTTGTCCTCCATCTATCTTGGTATTGTAAGCAGAGACATGGACGAGGAACCTCTACTATTCCACTCCTGGAGGGAAAATATTCCTAATCTCTCGGAGGAGGAATGGGACATGGGCTTACAACAATACATACCTATGGTGATTTTCATCTCGAAATAGATTTATCCAACTCAAATTCCTGCATAGAGCATACTATACCACACAGCACTTGGATAGAATATATCCTACACACTCCGCAACATGTCCTAAATGTCAACAGGCCGTGGGGTCATATTTCCATGTTATTTGGGAATGTCCGGTCATTCAAGAATTATGTAAGGCAGTGGTGAGAGACATTAGTGAGGTGGCGGATCCCAAGGTGCTCCTCTTGGGTATTGGTAACACAGGCTACACATATACAGCTGCTAATATTCTGCTTATGTTTTTATGCTAGGAAAGTTATTCTGTAAAATTGTACACTGACTGCTCCCCCTACAGTTGCACAGTGATGCCAATTGGTGGACTCTATCCTTTCTTTATATAAACTAACGTATAGGGGATGCAAATGTCCTCAGAAGTATGGGAAAATTTGTCATCTAATCAAAACAGTTAAAGTGATTGTAAACTCCCATTAAAATCCTGGCCCCTCCCTTCTATCGAGTGTCCCCACAGCAAGCAGCTTGCTATGGGGGCACCCGAGCCAAGCTGCAGCTCTGTGTGTCCATTCAGACATGGAGCTGCTGTTTGGCCCCACCCCATCTCTCTCCTGATTGGCTAATTGACTTTGACAGCTGTGAGAGCCAATGGCTCTGCGGCTGTATCTCAGCCAATCAGGAGGGAGAGTCCCAGGGACTCATGGACATTGCTGGACAGAGAGGGGGCACAGGTAAGTATTAGGGGTGCTGGGGGGGATGCTACACACAGAAGGCTTTTTATCTTGATGCATAGAATGCATTAGGGTAAAAACCTTCCTGACTTTACAACTCCTTTAGGACCTTCATTAGGTGAACAGAAAAGTGCGAGCAACTAGGTGAACGCGCATTGGAAAATCTGCATAGTCCTCTACATAGTCGTGGTTCTACAGTCAGCAATTGAAAATGTGTTTTCTATATGGCACTGCACTGCAGAATTTAGCCATGATCCTGTGTGCGTATATGTAACAAAAAAACATTCTTATATGGGATGTGCTCTACATCTTTTGCTGATATTCATAATATCCATCATCTTTCATGTTTTTTTTCCTGTTCTGCAAACAAATGCATTTCTTAATGAGTGTCAGAGTAAGGCTGGCCATACACTATACAATTTTCTTATTCAATTTCCTTTAGATTTACCTTAAACTATGTAGTGCA
The DNA here is from genome assembly GCF_965119305.1 of Pelophylax lessonae. Lineage (NCBI taxonomy): Eukaryota > Metazoa > Chordata > Amphibia > Anura > Ranidae > Pelophylax > Pelophylax lessonae. The sequence goes on from NC_138780.1 coordinate 116,224,184, forward strand.
AGGGCCTGCCTGACTGCATACAAATTGAAAGTGTTTAGGTTTGACCCTATATTACATGGTTTTGGTAAATCTAAAGGAAAGTTGAACAAGAAAATTGTATAGTGTATGGCCAGCCTAATGTCTGCTATTTTGTAATGTTACATATAATAGGGATTCCACTATAAATGTTTATTAAATGTCAAATATTTTGTAATGCCTAATTTGTATCTTATGAGAATATTGAGTTCTATTTATATATGTCAATTCTTTAATCATGGTGCTAATGTATATTCCAAGTGTAATTGTACTCAGCACAGCGGCTTAGTAGTCTGCACTCCTAGCTAGTACCAGTCAGGTCATGGGTTCAAATCCCAATAATGCTACCACCTCCCTAATGTTTCAATGGCGAATAGATATGTGTGTAGGTAAACGCACAATTGCCATTAGCGTGATATATTTACACCCCACATTGTAAAATGTGTTTCCTGCCATTTCCTAGTTCCGCACATAAACTATATCATTGCTAAATAGCATACTAAGGCTAGCATGTTGAGCAATTCAAATTATGGAAATACCCATTCCGATGTGGCATCAGCAATTAGGCATTGACCTATTATATAGTTTGTGTGCTGACACTTGCAAGTGCATCCTAACATCCATCCACACACGTGATGATGCATTTCCAGGTCAGGAGTCAGCTCGGGCAATTGTTTGTGCACCACTGCAAAAAGATATACGCGTTCGCTAACAGCTTTTCCCATGTGTTTAATATGCTTAGTTCGCTAATTGATTTTTAAAAAAAATGGTATTTATGGGGCAACTGGTGATGAGAGAAAATAAATACTTAGTTAGACATGTTCAATAATTTTCCTAGGCCATAGCAAAAATCATTGAAACCTAAAATTCCATTTTTGCATTGGAGGAAAGCTTTCTTTTTTTGTTTTGAATTTACGCTTTTTTCTCCATTTAATGACTTGCATGTGTGCAGAATAAAATGGTTTTGTAGCGAAGTAGATTTGAAGGTGTTTTAACAATACATTCCACATTAATCATCAACAAAAAAAAACATAATTCAAAACAAATTCTACATTTTATTTGGACAAAAGGAACACTATTTTGTACAGTTACTTTGTCCAAAAATATTACTGGCATTTATGGTGCTAAATTTTTCACAGGACTTATGGTTAGAAGGGCCCTGCTTAAGAGCTTACAAATAGTGTTGAGCGAACACGGACTGTATTATTCGTGTTCGTACCGAATAATTGGATTTTTTGTACCCGAACACGGACACGGACACTTTACTGTATGTTCGGGTAAAAATCCGTGTTCGGTCGTTTTATTTCCGGGTTTTGCATGCTTTGGCGCTCTTTTCATGGCGGGCTTTCAACAGCCAATCAACAATCGTTTAACTGGTGTGCCTTAAGCCATCCCAGCCATGCCTGCAAATGTCTTAGTAGCTGTGATTGGCCGTCTGAAGCATGTGACCAAGTCTTTATAAGTTCGAGGCAGCCGCAGCGGCGTCATTATGCTGCTTATATCAGGGACAGAGCACACATCAACGTGCTGGCTGCTGATTAGGGAAAGATAGGCAGGAAAAAACCATTTGTGTCCGGATAGAATTGAGGGACAGGTCGGAGTGTTTAGGCAGGGCGAGTTGTAGGCATTTTAGGGATAGAGTCTGCTGAATTATAGGGTCAGTGTCTTCTACAAACTACAATCGATATTGCTGTGTGGGGGGTGGGGTGAATCTGCACTCAATCCTGATCTACGATCTCTTCTCAATCCTGTTAGGGACAGAGTCTGCTGAATTTTAGGGAAACTGTGTTCTACAAACTACAATCGATATTGCTGTGTGGTGTGGGATTGGAGATAGGCAGGTGTCAGTGATCCACATCCATTTTTCTGTGTGTGAGCTGCAGTGAACACAATCTTTTTGGGCTGCAGTGAACACAATCTTTTTGGGCTGCAGTGAACACAATCTTTTTGGGCTGCAGTGAACACAATCTTTTTGGGCTGCAGTGAACACAATCTTTTTGGGCTGCAGTGAACACAATCTTTTTGGGGTGCAGTGAACAAAATCTTTTTGGGGTGCAGTGAACACAATCCTTTTTGGTGTGCAGTGAACACAATCTTTGTGGGGTGCAGTGAACAAAATCCTTTGTGGGGTGCAGTGAACACAATCTTTTTGGGGTGCAGTGAACAAAATCCTTTTTGGGGTGCAGTGAACAACATCCTTTTTGGGGTGCAGTGAACACAATCTTTTTGGGGTGCAGTGAACAAAATCCTTTGTGGGGTGCAGTGAACACAATCTTTTTGGGGTGCAGTGAACACAATCTTTTTGGGGTGGAGTGAACAACATCCTTTTTGGGGTGCAGTGAACAAAATCCTTTTTGGGGTGCAGTGAACAAAATCATTTTTGGGGTGCAGTGAACACAATCTTTTTGGGGTGCAGTGAACACAATCTTTGTGGGGTGCAGTGAACACAATCTTTTTGGGGTGGAGTGAACAACATCCTTTTTGGGGTGCAGTGAACAACATCCTTTTTGGGGTGCAGTGAACACAATCTTTTTGGGGTGCAGTGAACACAATCTTTGTGGGGTACAGTGAACAGAATCTTTGTGGGGTGCAGTGAACACAATCTTTGGGGGGTACAGTGAACACAATCTTTTTGGGGTGCAGTGAACACAATCTTTGTGGGGTGCAGTGAACACAATCTTTTTGGGGTGGAGTGAACAAAATCATTTTTGGGGTGCAGTGAACAACATCCTTTTTGGGGTGCAGTGATCAAAATCCTTTTTGGGGTGCAGTGAACACAATCTTTTTGGGGTGCAGTGAACAAAATCCTTTGTGGGGTGCAGTGAACAGAATCTTTGTGGGGTGCAGTGAACACAATCTTTGGGGGGGTACAGTGAACACAATCTTTTTGGGGTGCAGTGAACACAATCTTTGTGGGGTACAGTGAACAGAATCTTTGTGGGGTGCAGTGAACACAATCTTTGGGGGGTACAGTGAACACAATCTTTTTGGGGTGCAGTGAACACAATCTTTGGGGGGTACAGTGAACACAATCTTTTTGGGGTGCAGTGAACACAATCTTTGTGGGGTGCAGTGAACACAATCTTTGGGGGGGTACAGTGAACACAATCTTTTTGGGGTGCAGTGAACAACATCCTTTTAGGGTGCAGTGAACACAATCTTTGTGGGGTGCAGTGAACAACATCCTTTTAGGGTGCAGTGAACACAATCTTTGTGGGGTACAGTGAACAGAATCTTTGTGGGGTGCAGTGAACACAATCTTTGGGGGGTACAGTGAACACAATCTTTGTGAGGTGCAGTGAACACAATCTTTGTGGGGTGCAGTGAACACAATCATTGTGGGGTGCAGTGAACTCAATCTTTGTGGGGTACAGTGAACACAATCTCATACTTCTGAAGATTTGAGGGTGCTGCCTGTTCCATACTCCCCCTACTCCTCATCTAGCCTTTTAGGGGTACAAACAATAGTAATTGGGGCCTAGTGTGGTTGTGTACGTGTGATATACATACACTTTTTTTGGATCATATTTTCTATTCCGCTATTTAATCAAAAACCTTTGGGGATCAGTTAAATTGGGGGATAGTCTGTGTTGGTACGTGTGAGAGAGATCCACCTTTCCAAGTTGTTGGGGTTCATCTCATACTTCTGAAGGTTTGAGGGTGCTGCCTGTTCCATACCCCCCCTACTCCTCATCTAGCCTTTTAGGGGTACAAACAATAGTAATTGGGGCCTAGTGTGGTTGTGTACGTGTGATATACATACACTTTTTTTGGATCATATTTTCTATTCCGCTATTTAATCAAAAACCTTTGGGGATCAGTTAAATTGGGGGATAGTCTGTGTTGGTACGTGTGAGAGAGATCCACCTTTCCAAGTTGTTGGGGTTCATCTCATACTTCTGAAGGTTTGAGGGTGCTGCCTGTTCCATACTCCCCCTACTCCTCATCTAGCCTTTTAGGGGTACAAACAATAGTAATTGGGGCCTAGTGTGGTTGTGTACGTGTGATATACATACACTTTTTTTGGATCATATTTTCTATTCCGCTATTTAATCAAAAACCTTTGGGGATCAGTTAAATTGGGGGATAGTCTGTGTTGGTACGTGTGAGAGAGATCCACCTTTCCAAGTTGTTGGGGTTCATCTCATACTTCTGAAGGTTTGAGGGTGCTGCCTGTTCCATACTCCCCCTACTCCTCATCTAGCCTTTTAGGGGTACAAACAATAGTAATTGGGGCCCAGTGTGGTTGTGTACGTGTGATATACATACACTTTTTTTGGATCATATTTTCTATTCCGCTATTTAATCAAAAACCTTTGGGGATCAGTTAAATTGGGGGATAGTCTGTGTTGGTACGTGTGAGAGAGATCCACCTTTCCAAGTTGTTGGGGTTCATCTCATACTTCTGAAGGTTTGAGGGTGCTGCCTGTTCCATACCCCCCCTACTCCTAGCCTTTTAGGGGTACAAACAATAGTAATTGGGGCCTAGTGTGGTTGTGTACGTGTGATATACATACACTTTTTTTGGATCATATTTTCTATTCCGCTATTTAATCAAAAACCTTTGGGGATCAGTTAAATTGGGGGATAGTCTGTGTTGGTACGTGTGAGAGAGATCCACCTTTCCAAGTTGTTGGGGTTCATCTCATACTTCTGAAGGTTTGAGGGTGCTGCCTGTTCAATACTCCCCCTACTCCTCATCTAGCCTTTTAGGGGTACAAACAATAGTAATTGGGGCCCAGTGTGGTTGTGTACGTGTGATATACATACACTTTTTTTGGATCATATTTTCTATTCCGCTATTTAATCAAAAACCTTTGGGGATCAGTTAAATTGGGGGATAGTCTGTGTTGGTACGTGTGAGAGAGATCCACCTTTCCAAGTTGTTGGGGTTCATCTCATACTTCTGAAGGTTTGAGGGTGCTGCCTGTTCCATACTCCCCCTACTCCTCATCTAGCCTTTTAGGGGTACAAACAATAGTAATTGGGGCCCAGTGTGGTTGTGTACGTGTGATATACATACACTTTTTTTGGATCATATTTTCTATTCCGCTATTTAATCAAAAACCTTTGGGGATCAGTTAAATTGGGGGATAGTCTGTGTTGGTACGTGTGAGAGAGATCCACCTTTCCAAGTTGTTGGGGTTCATCTCATACTTCTGAAGGTTTGAGGGTGCTGCCTGTTCCATACCCCCCCTACTCCTCATCTAGCCTTTTAGGGGTACAAACAATAGTAATTGGGGCCTAGTGTGGTTGTGTACGTGTGATATACATACACTTTTTTTGGATCATATTTTCTATTCCGCTATTTAATCAAAAACCTTTGGGGATCAGTTAAATTGGGGGATAGTCTGTGTTGGTACGTGTGAGAGAGATCCACCTTTCCAAGTTGTTGGGGTTCATCTCATACTTCTGAAGGTTTGAGGGTGCTGCCTGTTCCATACTCCCCCTACTCCTAGCCTTTTAGGGGTACAAACAATAGTAATTGGGGCCTAGTGTGGTTGTGTACGTGTGATATACATACACTTTTTTTGGATCATATTTTCTATTCCGCTATTTAATCAAAAACCTTTGGGGATCAGTTAAATTGGGGGATAGTCTGTGTTGGTACGTGTGAGAGAGATCCACCTTTCCAAGTTGTTGGGGTTCATCTCATACTTCTGAAGGTTTGAGGGTGCTGCCTGTTCCATACCCCCCCTACTCCTAGCCTTTTAGGGGTACAAACAATAGTAATTGGGGCCTAGTGTGGTTGTGTACGTGTGATATACATACACTTTTTTTGGATCATATTTTCTATTCCGCTATTTAATCAAAAACCTTTGGGGATCAGTTAAATTGGGGGATAGTCTGTGTTGGTACGTGTGAGAGAGATCCACCTTTCCAAGTTGTTGGGGTTCATCTCATACTTCTGAAGATTTGAGGGTGCTGCCTGTTCCATACCCCCCCTACTCCTCATCTAGCCTTTTAGGGGTACAAACAATAGTAATTGGGGCCTAGTGTGGTTGTGTACGTGTGATATACATACACTTTTTTTGGATCATATTTTCTATTCCGCTATTTAATCAAAAACCTTTGGGGATCAGTTAAATTGGGGGATAGTCTGTGTTGGTACGTGTGAGAGAGATCCACCTTTCCAAGTTGTTGGGGTTCATCTCATACTTCTGAAGGTTTGAGGGTGCTGCCTGTTCCATACCCCCCCTACTCCTAGCCTTTTAGGGGTACAAACAATAGTAATTGGGGCCTAGTGTGGTTGTGTACGTGTGATATACATACACTTTTTTTGGATCATATTTTCTATTCCGCTATTTAATCAAAAACCTTTGGGGATCAGTTAAATTGGGGGATAGTCTGTGTTGGTACGTGTGAGAGAGATCCACCTTTCCAAGTTGTTGGGGTTCATCTCATACTTCTGAAGGTTTGAGGGTGCTGCCTGTTCCATACTCCCCCTACTCCTCATCTAGCCTTTTAGGGGTACAAACAATAGTAATTGGGGCCCAGTGTGGTTGTGTACGTGTGATATACATACACTTTTTTTGGATCATATTTTCTATTCCGCTATTTAATCAAAAACCTTTGGGGATCAGTTAAATTGGGGGATAGTCTGTGTTGGTACGTGTGAGAGAGATCCACCTTTCCAAGTTGTTGGGGTTCATCTCATACTTCTGAAGGTTTGAGGGTGCTGCCTGTTCCATACTCCCCCTACTCCTCATCTAGCCTTTTAGGGGTACAAACAATAGTAATTGGGGCCCAGTGTGGTTGTGTACGTGTGATATACATACACTTTTTTTGGATCATATTTTCTATTCCGCTATTTAATCAAAAACCTTTGGGGATCAGTTAAATTGGGGGATAGTCTGTGTTGGTACGTGTGAGAGAGATCCACCTTTCCAAGTTGTTGGGGTTCATCTCATACTTCTGAAGGTTTGAGGGTGCTGCCTGTTCCATACTCCCCCTACTCCTCATCTAGCCTTTTAGGGGTACAAACAATAGTAATTGGGGCCCAGTGTGGTTGTGTACGTGTGATATACATACACTTTTTTTGGATCATATTTTCTATTCCGCTATTTAATCAAAAACCTTTGGGGATCAGTTAAATTGGGGGATAGTCTGTGTTGGTACGTGTGAGAGAGATCCACCTTTCCAAGTTGTTGGGGTTCATCTCATACTTCTGAAGGTTTGAGGGTGCTGCCTGTTCCATACCCCCCCTACTCCTAGCCTTTTAGGGGTACAAACAATAGTAATTGGGGCCTAGTGTGGTTGTGTACGTGTGATATACATACACTTTTTTTGGATCATATTTTCTATTCCGCTATTTAATCAAAAACCTTTGGGGATCAGTTAAATTGGGGGATAGTCTGTGTTGGTACGTGTGAGAGAGATCCACCTTTCCAAGTTGTTGGGGTTCATCTCATACTTCTGAAGGTTTGAGGGTGCTGCCTGTTCCATACTCCCCCTACTCCTCATCTAGCCTTTTAGGGGTACAAACAATAGTAATTGGGGCCCAGTGTGGTTGTGTACGTGTGATATACATACACTTTTTTTGGATCATATTTTCTATTCCGCTATTTAATCAAAAACCTTTGGGGATCAGTTAAATTGGGGGATAGTCTGTGTTGGTACGTGTGAGAGGGATCCACCTTTCCAAGTTGTTGGGGTTCATCTCATACTTCTGAAGGTTTGAGGGTGCTGCCTGTTCCATACTCCCCCTACTCCTCATCTAGCCTTTTAGGGGTACAAACAATAGTAATTGGGGCCTAGTGTGGTTGTGTACGTGTTATATACATACACTTTTTTTGGATCATATTTTCTATTCCGCTATTTAATCAAAAACCTTTGGGGATCAGTTAAATTGGGGGATAGTCTGTGTTGGTACGTGTGAGAGAGATCCACCTTTCCAAGTTGTTGGGGTTCATCTCATACTTCTGAAGGTTTGAGGGTGCTGCCTGTTCCATACTCCCCCTACTCCTAGCCTTTTAGGGGTACAAACAATAGTAATTGGGGCCTAGTGTGGTTGTGTACGTGTGATATACATACACTTTTTTTGGATCATATTTTCTATTCCGCTATTTAATCAAAAACCTTTGGGGATCAGTTAAATTGGGGGATAGTCTGTGTTGGTACGTGTGAGAGAGATCCACCTTTCCAAGTTGTTGGGGGTTCATCTCATACTTCTGAAGGTTTGAGGGTGCTGCCTGTTCCATACTCCCCCTACTCCTCATCTAGCCTTTTAGGGGTACAAACAATAGTAATTGGGGCCCAGTGTGGTTGTGTACGTGTGATATACATACACTTTTTTTGGATCATATTTTCTATTCCGCTATTTAATCAAAAACCTTTGGGGATCAGTTAAATTGGGGGATAGTCTGTGTTGGTACGTGTGAGAGAGATCCACCTTTCCAAGTTGTTGGGGTTCATCTCATACTTCTGAAGGTTTGAGGGTGCTGCCTGTTCCATACCCCCCCTACTCCTCATCTAGCCTTTTAGGGGTACAAACAATAGTAATTGGGGCCTAGTGTGGTTGTGTACGTGTGATATACATACACTTTTTTTGGATCATATTTTCTATTCCGCTATTTAATCAAAAACCTTTGGGGATCAGTTAAATTGGGGGATAGTCTGTGTTGGTACGTGTGAGAGAGATCCACCTTTCCAAGTTGTTGGGGTTCATCTCATACTTCTGAAGGTTTGAGGGTGCTGCCTGTTCCATACTCCCCCTACTCCTCATCTAGCCTTTTAGGGGTACAAACAATAGTAATTGGGGCCTAGTGTGGTTGTGTACGTGTGATATACATACACTTTTTTTGGATCATATTTTCTATTCCGCTATTTAATCAAAAACCTTTGGGGACCAGTTAAATTGGGGGATAGTCTGTGTTGGTACGTGTGAGAGAGATCCACCTTTCCAAGTTGTTGGGGTTCATCTCATACTTCTGAAGGTTTGAGGGTGCTGCCTGTTCCATACCCCCCCTACTCCTCATCTAGCCTTTTAGGGGTACAAACAATAGTAATTGGGGCCTAGTGTGGTTGTGTACGTGTGATATACATACACTTTTTTTGGATCATATTTTCTATTCCGCTATTTAATCAAAAACCTTTGGGGATCAGTTAAATTGGGGGATAGTCTGTGTTGGTACGTGTGAGAGAGATCCACCTTTCCAAGTTGTTGGGGTTCATCTCATACTTCTGAAGATTTGAGGGTGCTGCCTGTTCCATACTCCTCCTCCTACTCCTCATCCATCCTTTTAGGGGTACAAACAATAGTAATTGGGGCCTAGTGTGGTTGTGTACGTGCGAGATACATACACTTTTTTTGATCATATTTCCTATTCCGCTATTCAATAAAAACCTTTGAGGATCAATTGAATTGCGGGATAGTCTGTGTCGGTACGTGTGAGATCCACCTTTCCAAGTTTTTGGGGTTCATCTCATACTTCTGAAGATTTGAGGGTGCTGCCTGTTCCATACTCCTCCTCCTACTCCTCATCCATCCTTTTAGGGGTACAAACAATAGTAATTGGGGCCTAGTGTGGTTGTGTACGTGCGAGATACATACACTTTTTTTGATCATATTTCCTATTCCGCTATTCAATAAAAACCTTTGAGGATCAATTGAATTGCGGGATAGTCTGTGTCGGTACGTGTGAGATCCACCTTTCCAAGTTTTTGGGGTTCATCTCATACTTCTGAAGATTTGAGGGTGCTGTCTGTTCCATACTCCTCCTACTCCTCATCCATCCTTTTAGGGGTAGAAACAATAGTAATTGGGGCCTAGTGTGGTTTTGTACGTGCGAGATACATACACTTTTTTGGATCATATTTCCTATTCCGCTATTCAATAAAAACCTTTCTAGGGCAAGATCTTAAATTACAGAAATATGAGGAGACCGTCAAATAAGGGCCGTGGCCTGGGTCGTGGTGCTGCTGGTAGAGCTCCTGTTGCAAGGAGAGGACGTGGTCGATCTGTGCCAGCTACACGCACAAGTGAAACACCTTCCTCAAGTGTGAGTAGGCGACAGAACCTGCATCAGTATTTGGTAGGGCATCAAACGCCCCTAGAAGTGATGAGGCCAGAACAAGTTGAGGCGATAGTAGATTGGTTTGCTGCTGACAGTGCCTCCAGTTCCTTCACATTGTCTCCCACCCAGTCTACTGCAGAAAGGTCAGAGTTGGCACCTGCAGCCAATGTCCAACCGTCTTTCACCTCACCCCCTTGCAAATCAGGCCAGCAGTCTGAGCCCCAAGCCATACAGCAGTCTCTTATTCTTTTTGAGGACTCTGTCAGCAGGGTTTCCCAGGGCCATCCACCTAGCCCTGCCCCAGAAGTGGAAGAGATTGAGTGCAGCGATGCCCAACCACTTATTTCTCAAGATGAGTACATGCAAGGATCATCGCAGCACGTCTCCGATGATGACGAAACGCAGGTGCCAACTGCTGCGGCGTTCAGCATTGTGGAGACCGACAAGGAGGGCAGGGGTGAAGACTGGGTGGAAGATGATGTGGAGGACGATGAGGTCCTCGACCCCACATGGAATGAACGTCATGCAGGTGACCTGAGTAGTTTGGAGGAAGAGGCGGTGGTCGCACAGAGCCACCAGCACAGCAGAAGAGGGAGCAGGGTGCAGAAGCGGAGCGGCCGTGCCCTAGACACTACGCCCGCTACTGCCCAACGCAGCAAGGGAACGAGCGCACCAAAGTCAGCTCAAAGGAGTTCTCTAGCGTGGAAGTTCTTTAGAAAATGTGCTGATGACAGGACACGAGTGGTTTGCACCCTGTGCAATCAGAGCTTGAAGCGAGGCATAAACCTTCTCAACCTGAGCACAACCTGCATGATCAGGCATCTAAGTGCAAAGCACGAGCTGCAGTGGAGTACACACCTTCAAAACCAAGAAACGTCTCTGGCTCATCCTGCTTCCTCTTCTGCTGCAGTCTCGGCCGCTCCAGCCACATCTGTAGTGATACCGGCACCTGCCACCCCGCAAACAGACGATCTGTCAGCAACACCACCACCTGGGTCACCAACAACCATCTCCACAATGTCCCGTGGAAGCGTTCAGCTTTCCATCTCCCAAACACTTGAGAGGAAGAGGAAGTACCCCCCTACCCACCCGCGATCCCTGGCCCTGAATGCCAGCATTTCAAAATTATTGGCCTTTGAAATGCTGTCATTCCGTCTGGTGGAGACGCACAGTTTTAAAAACCTTATGTCGGTGGCTGTCCCACAGTACGTCGTGCCCAGCCGCCACTACTTTTCCAGGCAAGCCATCCCTTCCCTGCACAACCAAGTGGGGGAAAATATCAGGTGTGCACTGCGCAACGCCATCTGTGCCAAGGTCCACCTAACTACGGATACGTGGACCAGTAAGCACGGTCAGGGGCGTTATATCTCCCTAACGGCACACTGGGTAAATGCAGTGGCGGATGGGCCTGAGGCGGATAGCAATTTGGCGCATGTCCTTCCACCACCGAGGATTGCAGGGCGCTTCAGTTTGCCTCCTGTTCCTAACTCCTCCTACTCCGCTTCCTCATCCTCTACCGCCTCCTCATCCGGACAGCGTAACACCTTCACCACCAACTTCAGCACGGCCAGGGGTAAACGACAGCAGGCAGTTTTACAACTTGCCTGTTTGGGGGACAAACCACACACCGCGCAGGAGTTGTGGAGGAGCATGGAACAGCAGACAAATGAGTGGTTGCTGCCAGCGAGCCTCAAGCCCGGCCTGGTGGTGTGCGATAACGGGCGAAATCTCATAGCAGCTCTGGGCCTAGCCGGTTTGACGCACATCCCTTGCCTGGCGCATGTGCTGAATTTGGTGGTGCAGAGGTTCCTTAAAAACTACCCCGATATGTCAGAGCTGCTGCAGAAAGTGCGGGCCGTTTGTGCGCACTTTCGGCGTTCTCACCCTGCTGCTGCTCGCCTGGCAGCGCTGCAGCGTAACTTCGGCCTTCCCGCTCACCGCCTCATATGTGACGTGCCCACAAGGTGGAACTCCACCTTGCACATGCTGGAAAGACTGTGCGAGCAGCAGCAGGCCATAGTGGAGTTTCAGCTGCAGCACGCACGCGTGAGTCGCTCTGCGGAACAGCACCACTTCACCACCAATAACTGGGCCTCCATGCGAGACCTGTGTGCCTTGTTGCGCTGTTTTGAGTACTCCACCAACATGGCCAGTGGCAATGACGCCGTTCTCAGCTTAACTATCCCACTTCTATGCCTCCTTGAAAAAACAATTCGGGCGATGATGGAAGAGGATGTGGCACAGGATGAGGAGGAGGAGGAGGATGAAGAGGTAACATTTCCAAGGCTTTCAGGGCAGTCATTCGCAAGGGGCTCCGAGGGTGGGTTCCTGCACACGCAAACGCCAGGGACGCAATTGTCCAGCAGGGGCACAGTTCTGGAGGATGAGGAGGATGAGGAGGAGGAGGAGCTGGAGGAGGAGATGGAACCATGTTCACAGCAGGGTGGCACCCAGGCCAGCTCATGGCCATCACTGGTGCGTGGCTGGGGGGATACAGAGGACACGGACGATACACCTCCCACAGAGGACAGCCTTTCGTCGCCTCTGGGCAGCCTGGCACACATGAGCGATTACATGCTGCAGTGTCTCCACAACGACCGCCGAGTTGCCCACATTCTAACTTGTGCTGATTACTGGGTGGCCACGCTGCTGGATCCCCGTTACAAGGACAACGTACCGTCCTTAATTCACTCACTGGAGCGCGATCGCAAGATGCGCGAGTACAAGCGCACGCTGGTAGACGCCATGCTGCTGGCATTCCCATCTGACAGCGGGGCCACAGTGGAAGCACAAGGCAGAGGAGGAGGAGGAGGAGGTCGCCAACGCAACCAGGGCACCGCCAGCACCTCAGAAGGCAGGGTTAGCATGGCCGAAATGTGGAAAAGCTTTGTCAGCACGCCACAACAAACAGCAGCACCAGCAGCTCAGATGGAACGTCTTAGCAGGAGGCAGCATTTTACCAACATGGTGGAGCAGTATGTGTGCACACGCCTACATGTAGTGAATGACGGGTCTGCCCCCTTCAACTTCTGGGTCTCCAAATTGGGCACATGGCCTGAGCTTGCCCTTTACGCCTTGGAGGTGCTGGCGTGCCCTGCAGCCAGTGTATTATCTGAACGGGTATTTAGCACGGCTGGGGGCGTTATAACAGACAAGCGCAGCCGCCTGTCCAGAGACAATGTGGACAAGCTCACGTTCATTAAAATGAACCAGGCATGGATCCCACGGGACTTTTCCGTACCTTATGCAGAATAGCAATGGATACCGACCTTACCCACCCATTGTTCCATTTTTGCTCTTTCTCACTCTTTTGGGGTGTACCCTCATTTAAAATTTTTGAAAAGAAGCAGTGTTGGCTACCTCGTCCTCCTCCTCAGGGCCAGATTAATGTAGGGGCTATTGGAGCTGCAGCTCCAGGCCCCTACCTTTTATATAGGCCCCGGGTTGGCCATATTCACTGTTACCGCTCTTCTGTCACTTGTAAACACAGAAGTCTGGCTTCTATGCTCGCTTCCCCAGGCAGCACCCTCAGAACCTCCCCACACAGCGTGAAGGCCGGACAAGGAGGGACAGTTGGCGATGCATGGATGTGTTTATGGGCTTCAGAGACAGCATCCCATGTTGAATTAGGCATGCATGGCTGCACCCTTCCTCCTCTGGGTGCATGGCAAGGCACGGCCCTTAAGGCCCTTCAAAATCCTCAGCACCAAGCCCATGATGCTGTTAATCCGGCCCTGGTCCTCCTCCACCGCCGCTTCCACCTACACCGCCCATAGGTGTGCGCAGCCTATTGCATTAAGGTGTGCACCCCAAAGTTGAAATACACATGCATGTGTTTGCCAGCAGGGAGAGTAATGTATCGGGGCCATGTACCTGTAGGCAAGGAGAAATAGAGCAGAGCAGGTCCCAGGGAGATCTTTCCCATCTCCTCACTGGCAATGCTATGTGCCCTAGGTGATTAGGGTGTGCCCAGGCACACCCAGCACACCCTGTGCGCACGCCTATGTCACCGCCACATCCACCACCACCTCAACCTCCCTCCTACTCCATATGGGCCTCGTCCTTCAGAGATGAAGAAGAACATTGTTTTATTTTTCTGTTTTTTTTTGTTGTTTTAAGTTATTTCCCTATCCACATTTGTTTGCAGAGCACTTGCCATGCTCTTAATTACGTTTTGCTGCCATTTGCAGCACTCTAGCCCTTTCCTTTGGTGTTTTAGAGCCATTTTAGTGCCTTAAAGTTCGGGTCCCCATTGACTTCAATGGGGTTCGGTGTCCGGGAAAAGTTCGGTAAAAGTCCGGGACACGGACCCGGACTTTTTTTTAAAGTTCGGCCGAACCCGTCGAACACGGACATCTAGGTGTCCGCTCAACCCTACTTACAAACTAAAAGGGAGAAACACTTAAATTGGACACACCTTAAATCTCATAGTGCATGGCAGAGACCAAAATAAGGCTAGAACTAACCATGCCAAACATTTTAGGGTATAACAACCTTTCCCACCCCACCCTATAAAAGGTTTAGGTGCAGGATTAAAAAAAAAAAAAAAAAAAAAAAAAAACAGACTAGGTATAAAATTTGACAAAATAAAAGCAACACAACAACAAACTACCAGCGCCCCTCCCCAATTTACACACACGCACGCACACACACACGCGCATACTGAAGAAATGACACTTTGCTACAATGTAAAGTAGTGAGTGTACAGCTTGTTATAACAATGTAAAATGGCTGTTCCCTCAAAATAACTCAACACACAGCCATTAATGTCTAAACCGCTGGCAATAAAAGTGAGTACATCCCTAAATTAAAATGTCCAAATTTGGCCAAATTAGCCATTTACCCACTCCTGTGTCATGTGACTTGTTAGTGTTACAAATTCTCAGGTGTTAATGGGAAGCAGGTGTGTTAAATTTGGTGTTATCACTCCCACTCTCTCATACTGGTCACTGCAAGTTCAACATGTCACTTCATGGCAAAGAACTCTCTGAAGATCTGAAAAAAAAAGAATTATTGCTCTACATAAAGATGGCCTAGCCTATAAGAAGATTGCCAAGACACCAGACTGCTAACCAGTTAGCCACTGTGCTGCCAAATGCATGGAGCCTCCATCTATGTGGTGGTAAACAGTCCTAAGTCCCTGGGATGCAAAAAGTTTGTCAATGCTGATGCATCCTTAAAGTGCTGAGTTCCATTGAAAAACCTGTTGCTTTGATATGCCATCTGGTTCCAAGGCTAGTTATGGCTGATTACTGTGAGCATGCTGCTATAGGACCATCTCTAATTTTGTGGCTTTTTGCTTGGTAAGAGGCTGCAATTGGTGCTGGTGTGGAATTCACAAGGCTGCTTCTTGTCCTTCCCCATGGAAAACATATGGCAAGATTTGCAATGGTGGTGGAACCCTCCTACACCTAAATACTACATTTCTTTGGACATTTACCTATAGATGGTGGAATTACATCAGTCGATATTTTCTTGATTTATTCTGTGATATGTGGTGTTTATTGGTGTGTTAGTGTAGAATAGTGGTGTTACCCTTTATATATGGAGAGAGAGAAAAAGAATATGTGTTCAAAAAACATGAAAACATTTCACAATACTAGCATTGTTTAAAATAGAGAAATAAAAAGCAAAATAAAAACCCACCAAGGACAATTTATTTTAGGAGTTAAACAGTTCATTGCAAAAGTAAAAGAACAGTTATACAATGAGACTCAATGAAAAAAGGGGGAGAATCTGCGCTCAGGATAATTAATGGCTGCAGCCTACCTCCTAAATATAACCCTGTAAGGGGAATATGTGGCACGTATAAGAGAAAGAGGGAAGGTGTTTGGCGCTGCCTAGGTAAAAAAGTGCTCTAAATAAAATATGCACAATATGTCATTGGAGTGTCAAAAATGCAAATATAATCCACAGCAATGTATGAACTTAAATGAATAGAAATACAATGTTAAATGACTAAAATAAAGAAATGTAAAAGATATCTGTTAGGAAAAGGGCAATAGTGCTGTGGGGCAATGTGCACAACAAATTGAATTTGTAGGTCTTAAATTACAATATATAACATGAATAGGTATACATTGGTATTATATGCATATAAACAATGAGTGATCCAAAGTTAGCGGCAAGTGCTCTCGTCCAATATGTGGTATCCTGGTACCACGAAGTTGACACAGTGTACCACCTAAAGTGCAATGTGCTGAATAAATATTATTGCAAATGTGATGATGTAAAAAGACTCCACTGAAAAAAACAAATAAATTAATTAGATAAAGTGAATATATAAATATATATCAATATATGTGATTACAAAAATATACAGTGACTACAATAAAGTGTCCAGAGTGACTATATTTAGGTTCATGAACAAAAAACAGGAATATATTGACCGTGATATAAGTGAATGGTCCCCACAAATAAATTGGACCAAAAAACTGGTGATGGGGTATTGAAAATTAAATAATTTCAATAAATAAAGTGACTGGTGCATAAATAGCCAGGTGCATGTAAAACAATAGTCCATCAAGTGAATGATCTTTGAATATTCTGAGTTAAGGAGATCTTAGGGTGATCCTTAGGGTGGTTGTTCTGGTGCAATCGCCGTGGTGCTCCCTTCCCAATAATATCCGCACTCACCGGAAGTCAGTACCCCTACAGGGGTCACGAGCGTGATAAACTGGGGGTAGTCACATCCAAGCACACGGATCATCAGACGGGTTACCCAATAGGATCCGGCTCGGAGTAATGGGGCAATATCCTCCAGTAAATTCCTCACTCAGAATGGCATCAATAAGTGTAGTATATGGGGAGGGCGTTAATTGGAGATCTGGACCGTATGAAAGAAATGGAATGCCTCACATAGTGAAGTATTATCATAACATCACGTTTATTAAAATTAAGAAAGGTAATCACAATATGGTGGAAATAAAAAGACGTTGTTATTAGAAACAATGGATCGCAACTTTCCTCTCCTCGGCACTTCTTACGGAATGCAATGCGTTCCAGCCACTGGAAGTGCGTGTCAGCTGAAAGCAGAAATGGCGTGTGACGCTCTACGCCTTTCGTCACATTGACGTCATCAGGCTGCTCCATTATATTGCCCCATTACTCCAAGGTGGATTCTATTGGGTAACCCGTCTGATGATCGGTGTGCTTGGATGTGACTACCCCCAGTTTATCACACTCATTACCCCTGTAGGGGTACTGTATTCCGGTGAGTGCGGATGTTATTGGGAAGGGAGCACCACGGCGATTGCACCAGCACAACCACCCTAAGGATCACCCTAACATCTCCTTGACTCGAAATATATTCAAAGATTATTCACTTGATGGACTATTGTTTTACATGCACCTGGCTATTTATGCACCAGTCACTTTATTTATTGATATAATTTAATTTTCAATACCCCGTCACCAGTTTTTTGGTCCAATTTATGTGGGGACCATTTACTTATATCACGGTCAATATATTCCCGTTTTTGTTCATGAACCTAAATATAGTCACTCTGGACACTTTATTATAGTCACTGTATATTTTTGTAATCACATACATTGATATATATTTATATATTCACTTTATCTAATTAATTTATTAGTTTTTTTCTGTGGATTCTTTTTACATCATCATTTTTGCAATCATTTTTATTCAGCACATTGCACTTTAGGCGGTACACTGTGTCAACTTCGTGGTACCAGGATACCACATATTGGACGAGAGCACTTACCGATAATTTTGGATCACTCATTGTTTATATGCATATCAAACCAATGTATACCTATTCATGTTATATATTGTAATTTAAGACCTACAAATTCAATTTGTTGTGCACATTGCCCCACAGCACTATTGCACTTTTCCTAACCGATATCTTTTACATTTCTTTATTTTAGTCATTTAACATTTTATTTCTATTCATTTAAGTTCATATATTGCTGTGGATCATATTTGCATTTTTAACACTCCAATCACATATTGTGCATATTTATTTAGAGCACTTTTTTTTACCTAGGCAGCGCCAAACACTTCCCTCTTTCTCTTAATGAGAATCAATGGTTGACACTTGAATTTATTTATAAAGAATACATAGTTTGCTAGTTCACTCAATTTCACAGTCGCGAATACATGATTGGCATTTGCGCGTTTCGGAATTTACTATAGCAAGCAGTTAAAATGGATTGAGTGAAGAATTGTGACTAGTTTTCTAGTCTGGGCATGCACACTTTTGTGTTCTAGAAACAGAGTGAATTGATCTCTCCTTAGACTTTCAAGCATATTTCTGCTCTAACATCAATATTTCAAGAAATTTAAAAGCAGATCATCTACAAACAATATACAACATGTTTAGGAACCATTTAATCTATGAGATTAGGCTCTAAACATTGTTTCCATGTGCAATTCACCTGCTCCTACCACAGGAACTGATTTAGACGGTTGATGAATTGTGTGACCTTTAGTAAATTGGCTATAGTACAGCCCTTTGCCAACTAAATTTAGCTTTTTTTCACGGCTTTCAATTTGTATGCAGTCAGGCAGGCCCTTGCACTACATAGTTTAAGGTAAATCTAAAGGAAATTGAATAAGAAAATTGTATAGTGTATGGCAAGCCTTAGGCTAGGTTAATACTGTTATAAAAGCCCATTCAAAAAAATTGGCTGCTGCCCTTGTGCAAATGTGAGCTGCACCACCTGTAACAGTGTGAACCTCGCCTCACACTAGTTAAATGCAGTTTTAAACAGTTCAAACATCAATGGGGAAAAAAACAAAATGAATGTACTTAAATGTCAAAACTTTACAGCATTCATTCATGTATTTAAATGTGCCTAGTTTACACAATTGCAGTGCTTTTGTGCACAGGTAAAGCAGTAGGGCATGTTGCATTTTTTTCTACTGGAATGCAACTGAACACATTGCAAACACATGTAAATGCAACTCCTAGAAACAAAAAGCATAAATAATGCCCATAAACACATTACAGTTTCACCTAAGGGCAAAGACTCTGTGGATTGCAGTGTAAATGAGCCCTAGAGGAACCAGCCTCAATCATCTGATATAAAGCTGGTCCCTTATCACACCTAGAAATGAGTTTATTGAACCATCACATAGCATGTCCATTCTTTACACATAACTGCTTTTGACAGGACCACATTGATTTTGGTACTCAACCCCCCACCCATCAGCTTAGCTCCAACTCCTGATTGGCTGAAGGTTTATCGCTTAGAGGTGCATGGCTTGCATTGAGCAGGAGCAGCTATAAATGCTGAGTGATCGATGCTATGAAGACACATCGGTCCCCCTCCCATCTGATGCCTGTGTCTCAAGCTGCTCCACAATGCCGAGGGGATTCCTGGTGAAGAGGAACAGGAAAGCATGCAGCTCATACAGGATCCCTTGTGAGGACAATGCCTCAGCTCAGGCTTTTCCCATCATGAACGTACTGGCACCTTATAGCCCCATGGTGCCCACATGTTCAGAGGGGACTGACCGTGAGAAGCAACCACCTGCTGAAGATGCACCCCAGCAAGTGCCCAGTGAAGCCCCCTCTTACAAAGCTGGAGGAGGCTTAGAGAAAGCCTGGAGCAGCCTTCCATACAGCCCTGTGCAGCCTGTGGGGCTGGAGATGAAGAAGACTTTTTTAAAGAGATATCTCAGCTCTCCAGCCGCAGCAGAATCCTTCCCTGTGAGTGCCGCCTTCTCCTCCATGGAGAAACTCATCTCCCAACATCACAACCCCTTCATCACCCCCCAGGAGTCCAAACTGCATGTCAAAGAAGCGGCCAGGTCCATCAAGGTCCCATCCAAGAAGCACAAAGCCAGCAGGAAGCTCCATTTCCCCGATGAGGTCACCACCTCCCCGGTGCTGGGCTTGAAGATCAAGGCGGAGGAGCCATCGGTCACTTCCCGCAGCCCCCTAGGCAAGCGCCCCCCTCTGGGGGAGTTCATCTGTCAGCTGTGTAAGGAGCAGTACCCGGACCCCTTCGCTCTGGCTCAGCACAAGTGCTCCAGGATAGTCCGGGTGGAGTACAGGTGCCCGGAGTGTGATAAGATATTCAGCTGCCCGGCCAACCTGGCATCCCATAGAAGGTGGCATAAACCCCGGGCCATGGGGAGCGAAGTGGGGAAGAAAGTGACCCTGGAGGGGAAAGAGAACAGCAACGGGAGAGGAGCTGCGATCAGCCTGATAGAGCAGAGCAGCAGGGTTCAACACCACCAGACTGTGGACACCTCCCGGCTTCAGCACCACCAAAGTGTGGACAACTCCAGGGTTCAGCACCACCAGAGCATGGACAGCTCCCGGCTTCAGAGCGTGGACAGCTCCAGGGTTCAGCACCACCAAAGTGCGGACAAATCCCGGCTTCAGCACCACCAGAGCATGGACAGCTCCCGACTTCAGAGTGCGGACAGCAACCCCCTGACCGCTCCGCTCCTGCGAACCCCGAACCGGGAGGACAGCCACCCTCCGGGCTCACAGCCCACACCTGAAGAAAGCAACGAGGAGGAGGCTTTTCACTGCCCATACTGTCATAAGAGATTCCGGAGACATGCCTACCTCCGCAAACATCTCATCACCCACCAGCCCTACAGCCCCATAGAGAGGGGGCAGCTCACCTACCCCTGTGCCCTTTGTGGGGTTCACTTCCCTTCCATGGACATCAGAGACAAGCACAGGCTATGGCATGCTGTGAGAGAAGAGCTGTTGCTTCCTCTAGAAGAAGCTCTGGTGGCTGAAGGTGGTCAGCAGATCTTCCCCTGTGAACTTTGCCCCACTGCCTTCTTCAGCTCCCCTGGACTGACCCTACACATGAACAAGTGTCATTCTGCAGAGAGCAGGCAGGACCTGTCAGCATCAATCCCACTGGGACCTGGGTGCTGAGAGGTCCTCTGAAAGTGTATGTATGGCCAAAACAGTATTTTTTTCTTTCAAAGCTGAACTTCCAAAAAGTCCTTACTTTAAGTAGGTCTGCCCCCACAATGCATGGATCAAATGATCCTTTATGTCTGGGGGGGGGGGGGGGCAGGTAAATTACTTACCTGACCTGATCTTCTGCTACTGTGGGCTCCTGCAGCCTCTTCTCCTCTGAACTTCGGAATTCTAAGTTCCTCTGACATCATCAAGATTGATACAGGGATCATAGCTCTGCATCAGATGTGAAGGTGCCAGGGCACAGTCCACTGCCTAAGCATTGGGGGGGGGGGGGTCAGGTAAGTAAAAGTGTTATAACTTTACCCTAAATAAGCAAGGAACCTGTTCAGTTCAGATGCAGCTCCAAGGCAAGGGATGCTCTTTACTGTACCCAGAATTAGGCTTTAAGTTTTGGATAAGGAAGGTAAAATCCCTGTCAGGTTATTTTTTGCTATCTCCGACCTCTTGGGGAGACTTCCCTTCACTTCCTGGCCCCCTTTGTCTGGGTGACTGGTTACCAGCAGAAATATAAAAGGTTTATCTCCCCAGCAGGGACACAGCCAGCAATAAAAACCTGGCAGAGGTTCCAATCCTCACTTTATCAAAAACCAGTAACGTTTTGGCTGTACATACACTATTATATTTGTTTTATGTAAAAATATGCTAGCAGCATTAACACATCTGTAAGTAAGAGTTCTCATATAAATACAAGACCTGATGTAGTATACTATTTCATTGCATTTATTATTTGCAGTCCTGTTTTCATATTTATTAGGCTGAGAAAAGGCTGCCTGTAGTGGCTTTAAATGGGGCAGGAAAGGGCAATATCTTCAATGAAATTAAAGGGTATTTAGGACCTGAAACTATGCTCTATGTGATTGCAAATATTACTTTTTTTTTTTTGTCATTTTAGGTTTTTGGGTTTACCGGTTTTGTAAGGATTACTTAACCTAAGAGCACACCTGGCTAAAAACCATTCTTTTTAAATATTCCAGTTCAGTCGGTTTGCTTTAGCCTTTAATTTTTGACAACCTGTCGCTTTTCCAATATATTCTTGTCCAATTCTAACATTTCTGACTCTGAATATTTTAAAGGTTATGTGAAAGTCCCTCTTTCTTTGGATCGAAGTTATACTTTTCAAAGTCCCAATGTGTATGTTACTGAGTTAACAGTTTGCCAAAACTTTTTTTATCTTACTTCAAAGGAAATAAACCAAAGTTTATGTATGCAGTTTGTGTTTCTGTGTGACAAAGTTTAGTAGTTTCATAATTTTGTAATGTTTTCAATGAGAAAAGCTTTAAGAGTTGTTAAATATGGTAGAGCAGACTTTGTCAATCTAGGTACTCTGATTTACAATACAAAATATTTATGTACCATCTTACCATGGTGAACTATTATAGAAGTAGGTGTATCTGTTTACAAAATAAATAATTTCATAAAAAAATGCCATTACATGGCAATAAAAGCCTTTTTAATTTACTCGTGTTTGATTCTCTTTATTTTTTTTTTTTTTTTTTGCGTGATATTATAAGGCCTCATATTACTATTTTGCCAAGTTTCATCCAACCCCTATATGTACAAACCCTAAACTGTATCTTAACCTAACAAGAAAAAATTTAATTTACCAGTTTTTAGATATGGTGGCTCACTCATTTATAAGTATTTATGGAGGAGCAGCTTTGTAACCCTAGGCTGCTCTCTTGACTTGGACTATATACATACACCCCCTAGGGGGGACATATACTGTAGTTCATAGAAGATGGCTGTTGTTTGAGATATCAGTTTAGAGTATAGGATGTTACAAGGAGACAACATTTTCAGTAGGATAGACAGAAATATATGTATGCAGCCAATGTGGATTTTGTTTTTTGCATGAAAAAATAAAAGGAATACACCCACCAAACTTAGGGACTGGTAAGCTGAAGTTTTAGCCTTTGATAACGCATTATCCTGATTTCTAGAGGTATTGATTTAAAGTAAACCTGCCACAAGAGAAGCATGGTTGCTGCCATTACTAACCCCCTTTTGAAAATGACAGTTGCCTGGCTGTTATGCTAATCAGCTAGCTTTAATACTTTGAGTCACTGTCCTAGAAGAGACATGCAGATAACCGAAAGCAGAACCAGCAGGAGTCACAAGGTTTGAAAATAGAGTTCTAATTCTAGATTTTAATGATTTAAAGGGAGTAGGCACCCGCTATTAATATTATTTTCTGATAATTCAGAAGTCTTGTCTGGATCAACCGTTTAAAAGCATTGGAGCAAGAACACACAACAGCCAGACAACTACCTTTTCAGGAGTTCAGCAATAGTGGTCCCAATGTTTGTTGAATAACAGGTTTCCTTTAAGCAGTATGTTCCATACTTACACCTAGGACACAAACTTCCACTGAGATCTTGGGAGAGTAATGGACGGATCATTTTATTAAAGCAAAACATTAAATATTTTTTTTACAGAATCCACATATACAGATGTACCTTTAGTTATAAGGATTAGCCAGTGGGAAAATGTGTACAAATGAAATGGATTTATTTGCTGGCATAGACAATTTTTTAAAAGCTTCCTGTATACTCAAAACTTCATTTTTTGCACACATGTTAAATTGCACAATAAAACCCCAAAAAACTTGTATATTTTCTGAAAGTAGAGGACCTATAAGGACCTATAGAAAAACATGGTAGATGCATTTGTTTCATGTTGCACAGTATTAGTGCAACTGTTTATCGATAAAACAATTTTTAGTAAAAATACATAATATCTAGAATTTTCAATTGGTCTCACTTTAAAACCCCTGGCAACTCATCAATTTAGAGGTAACTGTAAATAATAGTCCTAATATGTTTCCTGAAATCATTGTTTATATACCCGTAGGCATCATACACCCATATGTATGAGTGGGGGCAGAGGGCTTTAAAGATTTTTTTACATTTTATTTTAGTATATTTTATTTTTTTAAACATTAAAATAGAATATTATTACTATGACAAGGGGGGCTGACAAGTGGGGAGCAGCACAGTCTTTGGGTTATGGAAGCTGGCTCTTTAATAAGTAAATTAACACAGCGCCATAATATGGCATTGGTAGTAAAAAGGTTAAAGTCACAAACTAGTTAGTTAACTAAAGAATAGGAGACCGTTCACTTTGGAATAGTGAATATTTAATGCGTTTAGTAAATGATGAAGCTGTGTTTACTGCAATCATATTCAAGCACAAATCTTCTTCTTTTTTTTTTTTTCTTTACACATGATTGGGTATTCAAAGTGGACACAGTTTCAACTTATTTACTATCATTATTTTAAAGCTGAACTGTAATCAATGACTTGGGAGCCTACCTCTTCTATGACTTCCAGCAATCTTCAAATAGGTGGTCAGTAACTATGTAAACATACTGCATTAGGGACAACGCATTATTCAAGCATATGCTTAGGCACCATTACTTGCAGATAAAGAAAGTCAGATTGGGGGACATGCATCCTCTCTGTTGTTCCTGGTGACTGTTGAAATTGAGGGAAAATCCAAAATTTTGAGTTGTCACTAAAAAGGAATAGAGAGGAAATCTATAGTGGTGACAGCTGTCTAAGAGAAGATTTTATTTTCACTTCCTGATGTGCCTGCAGGACAGAAAGTGAAGGTAAATCCCCCCCCCCCCCCCCCAATGGGACAGAGAAAGGAAAAAACACTGACGAGTTCCAACCATTTCCTACTTTGTCCAGAAATAAAAAAAAAAAAAAAGTCTGGCTTTAGATAGACAGTATTTTTTTTTACTTGTTGCGGTACTCCGTTGAATTTTACATACATATTGCTCAATGACTGTGGGTGCTTATCTGTAAAAATCGGTTGTATGTGATATTAGAGGAATCTGTATAATGTACAATGATATTTCAAGACATTTTAAGCTAATCGGCTTTGAGACACCGTGCAGTGTACTGCAAGTGTATCTAATTACATTTACAATTAATATAATAAACAGGTCAGTTACTTTGAAGAGTGCTGCAGGCTAAAAGAAACATTCACAAATGCATCACTCCAGGGGTTTGCTTTTTGTCACGTAGATACTATTTAAAGCTAGCCATACAAAATGAGATTAATACTGAATTCTAGGAAGACACCAATACATACTGCATACAGTATAAGGGAGCTGTTTTACCTGCCAAATGATTTGTAAATGTGTCCAATCAATCCTGAGCCTTACACAACCCAAACAAACAGGACACACTCTGTCTGGCAGGGCAGGGGACCTAATTATATTTGCCTGCATGTAAAGTAACACTTCCAGGTCTTTCCCCTCCTACAGTCTGTGACTGGACAGCGAAAGAAGAAGCAGCACACTAAGTAGCTCATCTCTTCCTATCCTCATCAGCACATGAGCGCTGCAGCACAGCTGATTGGCTCCTTGTGCTCATCGTCTGCAGTGCTAGTTTATCTTGCCACTCCAAAGTGAGGACATGGGAGGTCTGTTTTAACTAAAGAATGTATTTATTACAGTTCTAGAAAGCATAAGTATAATATTTAAAAGTTACAAAAAAAAAAAAACAACCAATCAGATTCACTTTATTAAAAACAGGTAAGAGGAAAATGATTGTGAATTGATTGATATGGGTTACTGCGCTCTGCATAATGCTTTTTGCCTGATTTAAATTCATAGTTACACCTTTTTCATTGCATAGCCACAGTGTTGTCTACATACTGGAGATGTAGTTCTCCAAGCTAGAAAAATAGGAAGAAATTTTGAAAAGAATTATATTAGGTATGACAACATGAATAGCAGTGTTTGAATATTTACATTAGTCAGTAACCATCAACAGCCATCTGTATCTGGGCCTGCTCTAACTCCCAGGACTGGTTACTACTCCATCTAAATCTCCCATATCACTCCCATGCAGGTCACATTCTTTTTCTGCCCATACCTTAGAGTTAAGCTACTCAACACTTTTAAGCCAGACTTGGGGGTAACTATATTGAAGGATAGATGGGGTAATCTGTCACAAAGGCCATGATCGCCGAACAGTATGTTGTTTACCAGGCGCTTGGGTTCGGCATATCGTGGATCCGATGAACAGATTGTTGGGCGGGGTTTGGGAGAACCCAGCTGTCCTGGTACGCATTGGTAACCAATGACAAAGGAAGGTGGATCATCCTTAAAAATTATTTTAGGCACCTAGGGGCTGTATTGAAGAAAAGGACCTCTGAGGTGGTATTCTCAGAGATACTGCCAATACCTCAAGCCACCCCAGAGAGGCGGGAGAAGCTTAGGGAACTCAACAAGTTGCTGAGGAATTGGTGCAGGAAGGAGGGTAATGGGTTCCTGGAGAACTAGGCTGACTTTTCATTCAGTTACTGGCTCTATAGTAGGGACACACTACACCTAAATGGGGGGGGGGGGGGTCAGCTCTGTTGGGGGGGGGGGGGGGTGATGGCCAAAAAGTTGGAGGGGCTTTTAAAAAAGGTAGTTGGGGGGGGATTAGAGGAAGTGATAGTCAACAGTGAGCAAAGGTTAAAGGCTGCTAATGGAGGCATTAGCAGTAGTATAACCATGACACCTAAACCCTGAGTGAGTGGGTTGGCAAAACAAAATCACAGCAACAGAAAAACTAAATAATTTGCGCTTGTAAAAAACTGAGAGGCATGTATGCAAATACCAGGAGCCTAGCTAAATAACAAAACTGAAGCACTGGAGCTGCTGATGCACAAGGAGGATTTGGACTTTGTGGGATTATCAAAAACTTGGTTAGACAGCTCACATGAGTGGCTGGTGACTATCCAGGGGTATTCCTTGTATCGGAGGGGCAAAAAGAGTTGAAGAGGAGGAGGGGTGTGCCTGTATATCAGGAATGGTTTGCTAGGGAATGTGAGGGACAACATTGCAAATGGGGCAAAGGGAGGAGGTGGAATACCTGTGGATGGAACTTCAATGAGAAGAAAAAAAAGGGGGGGGAAATAAAAATAGGTACATGCTACAGACCCACTAACCTGAAGGATGAGGAGGAGTTGGACCTCCTATCACAGTTAGAAATGATGATGAGGCAGGGCAACGTCATCATAATTGGGAACTTCAACTATCCAGATATTGACTGGGCAGAAGGACTAGAAAGAATGCATTGCTAGACCCTGTTAATTGCAAACAACACAGATCTGGTCACAGATGTGGAAATACGGGACAACTTGGGAACTAACAATCACAGGATAATTACATCCAGCATAAAATCATAGGAAAAGGAGACGCAAGGGTAGTACAATAACACTAAATTTCAAATAAGCTAACTTTTCTAAATTGCGCTCAATACTACAAGATATTAAATGGGACCAAATCCTACAAACATTGAACACTGAGGAAAAATGTGAGTACTTTAGGAACATATTAAATAAATGTATCATCCCGTGCATTCCAATGGGAAATAAATATAAAAGAGCCAAGGTTAAACCTGGGTGACTAAATGTAAAAAGTTGTATTAAAGAGAAAAAAATGGCCTTTAAAAATAATAAAGATGATTGGTCATTGTCAGCATTCCAACACTACAAGGAATGCAATAAGAAATGTAAAAATGCAATTAGGGTGGCTAAAATAGACTACGAGAGGCACATAGCAGAGGAGAGCAAAAAAATAAAAAATACCAAGACATTTTTTAAATATGTTAATGGTAAAAATGCGAGGTCAGAGCACATTAGCCTCATAAAGGATGATGAAGGGAAGTTGTTTACAAATGACAAGGAGAAGGCAACTATACGAAAAGCATTCTTCTCCTCAGTTTTTTCACAATGGAAAAGGAGGGGTATAGTAATCAAGACTGTACCATTAATAACACATTACAGAATGTACCCTAGAAGCCAATGCTTAAAAAAAAAACTGGAAATGCTTAACACAAATAAATTACTAGGACCGGATGGCGTACAACCGAGAGTCCTCAAAAAACTCAGTCAGGTTATAGCCAGACCGCTGTTCCTAATTCTTATGGACAGCATACTGACAGGAAAGGTACCAACTGATTGGCAAAGGGCCAACGTGGGACCAATATACAAAAAAGGAGAGAGATCTATTCCTGGGAACTACAGGCCAGTCAGGTCAACATCAATAGTATATTAACTATTGGAGGGGATGATAAGGGACTATATACAAGAATTTGCTGATAAAAACAGTATCATTAGTAGTAATCAGCATAGCTTTATGAAAAGTTATTCCTGCCAGAGCAATCTGTTAACATCCTATGAGGAAGTGAGCTGCCATCTAGATCTAAAGGAAGGCCTGTGGATGTGGTGTATTTGGATTTTGCAAAAGCATTTGATCCAATACACCATAAACACTAAATTTACAAACTGAGGTCTGTTGGCATGGACCATAGGGTTTGTTCATGGGTTGAAAACTGGTTACAGGGGCAACTCCAAAGTGTTGTGATAAATAGTGTGTACTCAGACTAGTCTGGAGTGGTAAGTGGGGTACCACATTGCAAAATGTAAAAAAATGTAAAGTAATGCACTTGGAGGCTAAAAATATGAACGCAAGTTACTCACTAGGAGGAGAATCTCTGGGGGAATCCAGGATGGAAAAAGATCTGGGAGTCCTAGTAGATGCCAAGCTGCAGCAAGCAAACCTGGCAGAATATTAGCATGCATTAAAATGCAATTTATTCCATAGATAAAACTATAATCCTGCCACTTGATAAAACTCTGATGTGGCCACATCTGGAGTATTCCATCCAGTTCTGTTCACCAATCTTCAGGAAGGATGTGCTGGAACTGGAGAGAGTCCAGAGAAGGGAGACAAAGTTAAAATGGGACTAGAGGACCTCAGCTAACAGAAATGACTACAAGCATGAAACATTCTCCCTGGAGAAGAGACGCTTGAGAGGAGATATGATAGCAATATACAGATACCCTAATGCTGATTCTAGCATAGGAAAAAAACATTCAGTCCAAGAGAGTGTAAGAGGATACGGGGGCCACTCAATGAAATTGGAGGAGAAGGGGTTTGACCTTAAGCTGCGTAAAGGGTGTGACAGACCCAACCAGGACAGGGGCTTTTGGAGGGGACTACAGGGTAGCCTCTTGCCTATGGACCCTGGCTTTTGACGGAGGGGGTACCAACATGTACCAAACCACCAATAGTCCTTCGGTGTATCCCACGCTGACAAGCCTGGGATGTACCATTTGGTACATGTTGGTAATCCCACCTCCCTAATATAGGATGCTGTGGCGGTGTGTTGTACCTGCCTGGAGCCAATTATATACTGCAGATAAGCTGCAATCATTTGATATCCTCCTCTGCACAAAACAAACAAAAAAACTGTTTCTTTGATCTGCTTGATTGGGTAGGAAGGGGAACCTGGATATATGAAGTGTTGCCGTTAGAGTTCTGATCATTGGAACCTCCAGACATTTGGCTGTGGCCATGACTTCCCCCCTATCTGGCTGTGATGGGATACCACCCTTTCAAATTTATGAAGCGGCACCCCGTTTTGGAATAGGGTGAAGGATACATATCTACACACACATATGAGAACAGATATGAACTCCAGATGCTATGTATGATTACTAAGTTTATCGTTATTATTATCCTGCGTTCTGCCACAATCTGCAACCTCCTGAGTCATTAAAAGGGAAATACTGGTCTGTCATGGTCTCTCTGGCCCGGAGGAAGCCTTGAGCGAAACGCGTCGGCTTGCTGGGGACCTACATTGACCGCGTTCCATCTGACACCTACTTATCATCCTACTGTACCTTTTTATCATGGAAGTGGCTGCTTTAGACTCTGTCGTGGGAGCTATCCTTTCTCAGTGAAGAGGAAAAAAAGATGGAGCTTCATCCTTTTTCCTATGTCTCTCATTTAATGTCTTCAGCCGAAAGGAATTCTAACATTGGGAATAAAGGGCTGCTGGAAAATAAGGAAACCTTTTCCTGAATGGAGGCATGTGCTGTAAGGGGGGTAAGCAACCTGTAACTGTTCTCACTGATTATAAATATTTGGAAAGAATTCATTCTGCCAAGAGATTGTCTTCTAGACAAGCATATTGGTCTTATTCTTTTTTCAATTCAATTTTATTATCTCATATTGACCTTGATCAAGGAATGGGCCAATGCCTTAAAAAGGATGTTGTCTAAGCCTCTTTAGGAATGATCCACTTCTCTTTTTTTCAAATGGACTTTTATTGAACAATTTTTTCAAATTACATTCCACAGAAGTACAAAGTATAAAATGATTGTCAATACAAGTATTGCTGTGAAAGGCATAACATAACTTATAACGAGGAGTCAGAGGTATTTATCCCATGTGGAATGAGTTCAGAAACCACATAAATGTGTATACAAATAGCTACAATTACAGCAGCTTTGATATAAAAGGAGAGACTGAAGTTTTGCTATTATACAAATCAGACAAAATTTAAAGACCCATGACAAGTACTCACTACCACAACCTGTTCATATGCCTATCTTCCACAGTATCAATATTTTTTCAACTATGTGTTCTGAGAGAGGTCCAGAGCTCCAATGTTTGTAAAAGCGGGTCAATGTGCCATCTCTTTGGGCCATAAATTGCTCATATCTGTAGGCTTCATCTACCATTTTAATTACCTCAATAAGGTTTGGGGACAAATCAGACTTCAATTTCCTAGTCACTATTAATCTCACTGCCAGAAGAATGTGCATTACTATTGGCCTGAGTGCTGGCGAATAGTGGTCAAAGTGTATTCTTAAGATGGGTTGTTCGACAGTACCTTTTTTAAATATTCACATAGTTTTGGATATTAGGCGGAAAACTTTTCCAAAAACCTTTAAGATGGGGGCATTCCCAGAACATATGGAGCAAAGTTCCCACTTTGCCACAGCCATGCCAGCACGCATTTGATCTAGAGTTTTTTAATTTTGCTGTGATGTAGAGTGTAGAATACCAACGAAGGAGTATTTTTGGGCTATTTCTCAGTATGTAGCTGATCTTGTATAGCATTGATTACGTTTAACAGCTTTTTTTCATTGGTCCTCCATGAAGTGGGTAGAGATATTTTGAAGGGGGAGGCATTAAATGAAGATATGTTTTTGTTGTTACATATTGTAAAACAAAGATATCCCTTTCATAGTCATATTTGGGTCATTCCAATAGGCCCAGGTTTTGAGTGGTACTCTGATAGGGTTTAAAGGGTGGGCTTGAAGTATAGAACTATTCTGGTGAAAGTGTTGTGTTCTGTAATTTGGGAGAGAATATCTCTGTGACAATATGTTGAATGGTATAATCTTCCCATTGTGTAAAAGGTCGGTGATCAATTTAATACCTTTTTGTTCCCAATAAGATGTTGAGATATCTGGAATGTGTAATTTGATAGATGAAAGTGGGGTGGGGATGTCCGTCAATTCTGCTGTTGGATTATCAGAATAGCAAAATGATTTCCATGTGTTCAACACTAGATGTACAATAGGGTGTGTAGATTTGTTAAGAGTGTTTGAGAAAGAGAGATAGCTAAAAGTGTGGAGCTTAAGGAGTTAGGGTATATCCAGTATTTTTCTAATAATGCCCAATGTTTTAACTCAGATGAGTGGAACCAGAATTTAGTTTGCTCTAAAATAATCATGTAGTATGAGTAGTCCCATACCTCCCACTTTTTTGTGCTTCAGTAAGGTAGATTGGGAGCATCTTGGTTTCTTTTCCGGATAAAAGGTAAAAAGGCGCTGGTATCATTGGATGTTTACCTTTTAACTTTTATCCAGCGCCTTTTTACCTTTTATCCAGTTTAGTTATTGTAATTTTACAATTAAAGGGGCAGCAGGTATAGTACGGTTTAACCTCCAAGAACCAGGCGCCTTCACACTAGTATATTGGTTTCTTTTCCGCCCATATGAACTTACTAAGTTTTGTTTGCATTGTTTTGAAGAATGATGTTGGAATTAATATTGGAAGAGCTCTGAAGTAGTATAACATTTTTGGTAAGATAAACATTTTATATGCCGCTAATCTTCCTGCCCATGACAGATAAAAGGATTTTAGTCTATTTAGTTCTAGTTGTATAGATGTGATGAGGGGAAGAAAGTTTGTTTTGTATAAATCTGAGCCCGGGGTAATCATATATACCCCCAAATATTGTATGGGTGTATTGAACCAAGGGTATGGAAATTGTAACATTAGATTTTCCTTAATATTTTCCTCTATAGCTATCGCTAGTATATTAGATTTAGATGCATTCATTTTGTAGTATGATAGCTTGTTGAACTGACCTAGGATGTCATGTACTACTGGGAGGGACTTACTTGGGTTAGAGAGGGAGAGAATCACATCATCAGCCACAAGTTATATAGCATGAGAATGGTGTAAGGAGGCAACACCACTTATATCCGGGTAAGATCCTATTTTTTCAGCTAGTGGCTCCATTAAGAGGGCAAAAATTTGTGGCGATATTGGGCAGTCTTGTCTCGTCCCATTAGTAATGTTAAAGCTATCCTTAAACATGCCCTCCATAAATACCTTCGCTGATGGGTTAGTGTAAAAAGCTGTAATAGCTGAGTTAATTGTTCCCCATATGCCAAATTTATCTAGGACGTGTTGTAAATATCCCCAGTGGATCCTATCAAATGCCTTCTCTGCATCCAATGACAGAAGCAGAGAAGGCATCCTGGAAGACTTGGAGACATGTAGAAGATTGAGAATTCTACATATGGCATCTGGTGCTTGACGACCAGGTATGAAGCCTACTTGATCTTGTCTCACCAGGGTAGGCAGAAAGTGGGCCAGTCAGTTTGCAATGATCTTAGCATATATTTTTAAATCTACATTTAGTAATGAGATCGGTCTGAAGTTTTGTGCGGAATCGGGTGTTTTACCTGGTTTGGGAAGCATTACAATTGTGGTGGTTAACATTTCTGGCAGAAATTAAGTTTTAAAAACAGCAGATTCGTATATTTTCAATAAGTGAGGGTTCAATATAGTTTGATATGTATGGTGATATTCTGATGAAAATCCATCAGGACCTGAAGATTTGTTTTTTGGTAGAGACAGAATTGTTTTCGGATTTTCCAATTCAGAGATCTGCATATTAAAGGATTGTAGTTGTTCCCCATTTAATTTGGGTAAGGAGATAGAATTTGGGAATTGTTAAATCATGGCAGGGGTGGATTGTGGTGTTACTACATCATCTTTTAAGTTATATAAACTACTGTAGTAGCCACGGAACGCATTCAAAATTTCCTTGGGGTTCAATAGTTTGGCTCCTGTGACTGATTGGTAAATAAAGGGTATTTTTGTTTTAATATATTTCTCTTTTACTTGGTTAGCTAACAGTTTACCAGCCTAATTGCCATGGCAGTAAAGCGGAGCTTTCAATTTTCGTAAGTTACTGTTGTGATGAGATATGAGTAATAATCTGAGTTTGTGTCGAGTACGATCTACCTGAGAGCTAACCGTGGAGTCTGGATTTTTTTTGTTTACCTATTCCAATTTTTTTATCTTAGTTAATAAGTCAGTAAGCTGCTGGTTCTGCTTCTTCCAGAGAACATTACGGAATTTCATAAAGATGCCTCTTATGTACGCTTTGTGACTGTTCCATACAGTGAAGGGGTCGGATATAGACAGGACACTGATGTAAAAAATGCTTGTAGCATATCAGCAATTTTGGATTTGTAATCTGGATCAATAGATCAAATAGAAAGACATTTTTCCATCTATTTGCCCTGGTTTCCGTACGGGACCCCTCCACCGTGATGTTAACTGGAGCATTGTCAGACCATTTACTATTATGTATAGTAGATACCCTAATGTTTTGTAGTAGAAATTTTAAAAAGAGATTGATTCTCGAGTATGTGCGATGTACACTTCAGAAATAAGAGTAGTCTCTCTGTCTAATGTTGGCATCGCTACACATCATGAAGGTTCGCTGATTACAAAGTGTGAAAGGGTAGCCCTACCGTGGCAGTTTTGTGGCACATTTGACACATCTAGTTGTTTGTTGGGGATAGCGTTGAAGTCGCCACAAGGTATGGTTTATCCCCATCGCACTCTGTACCAGTTTCCATATATTTCTCAAACATGACATTATTTGTTTTGCAATAGATAGGTATACATTTTCAACAGTATATACTACATTATTAACTTCACATACTAGTATAACATATCTACTCATTAGGTCAATTTCAGTGTGAATAGCCTTGAAGGACACAGTGTCTTTGACAATTATAGCAAGGCCTCATTTTTTTTTCTTAGGAGCATTGGAACAAATTATTGTGAAAAAACGTGGGTGCTGGAATTTTCGTGGTTTTTGTAAAGAAAAGGGAGTCTCTTGGAGACCTAGTAGGTCACAGTGTAGGAGTTGTGCTTCTTTCCAGAGCATACTTTTTATCAGGGCTGTTCAGGCCTCAGACATTGAATGAGGATATTCTGAAACTGATTGTGGCATTTGTTAGGTACAAATATCGAGGTCTCCGGCTGGATGGATTTGTGAAGTTGTAGGTGAGGAAGAGTGGGCAAAAAAACTGCTGCTACAGTGCACGGTCAATCACAAGTAGTTTGTAGAAGGTTGTGGTGAGGAGGTATTTCTAGAGTATGTCGTGTTGGTAGTGAGTTTGCATCAAGAAGTTTAGTAGTAGAAAATCAACTTGATAAAAAAAAGTGAGACACGCCAGAGAAAAAAAATAAAACTCAGAGTTTCTGGTGTACCAACAATTAAAAAAAAAAAAAAAAAAGATTCTAACTAAATCTGAGGGATTATTATCCCACAATATCAAACAAAGGGGAAACACAGAGCTAGGTTGCGTTCCATAAGCTTACTGGAGCTGTGTTGGATATTATATATCCTGAGCCTGTATGCTTCCATTATAATGTATCAAGTAGGAGAGTGTGGATGTGATGAAGTGGTAGCGGTTTGTGGGCTGTTATCTGGTTCCAAGATGTTCCATTCTCTCAGTAGACGTATGCCGTCCTCTACAGAGTTGATGTTGAATGATTTCCCATCCTTTGTAATCAGAAATTTAGCTGGATAGGCCCACTTGTATATGATCTGATGGTTCCTCAGTGGCTTGGCGATAGTGGCCATGTTTCTTCATCTTTGCATCGTGTATGCAGATAAATCTGGATGAAAGGAAATGCCTTGGATGCAGGGTGGAGCAGTATCAAGGTTCCTTGTAGGCAGCAGGAATTTATCTTTGGTTTGAAAAAAATGTATTCAGGCAATTATGTCCCTTGGTAAATGTTCTGGCAGGTGTCTTGGTTTGGGTAGTCTATGAATCCTTTCAATAGACAATTCAGCAATAGGAATATCAGGGAGTATTTCCTGTAGTATGTTCTGAAAGTGTGAGTGTAGATCAATAGTTTTAACCATTTCAGGTATCCCACGGATTTTAATATTATTTCTTCTCGAATGATCCTCGAGGTCAATCAACTTGGCTTTAATCATTTGTAGTTCATCCTTCCTGTCATTGTGGGCATCGATAACCTCATTCACCGTATCAGCAAATTCTCACATTTTATTTTCAATATGGGTTACTCTGCTATTAACTTTGATTTCAGATTTAAAATGGCTTGTGAGGGACATTAACTATATCAGCAGGAATTGTGCTGCATAGCGAAACAAGCATATCTTTCAGAGTTGTGTCTATCACAGGCTGGTTTTTAGTTGGGAACTCTAAGATGGAGTCCCTGCAGTTCCCTAGTGTCATTTAGGGAGGAATCAAGTTCTTCTTCCGTTTCTTCAGCGTTAATTTGCTGCAAGTTCTGCAGGTGGCTTTCACTGAGCTGGATGAGGAAGAAGATGATTGAGACCAGTCGCTGTATCCGTGCTTAGGTCTGGATTTGTATAAGGGGGAATGTTGTGAGCGATCTTTCTGCCCTGAATGCCTGCCATGTGTTTTTCCTGTATGCTTACCAGCGCCATCTTGGAAATGCAGCTGCGGGGCTGTTGGAAGAAGTCTGTCATTCTACTCAGTTTCCCAGCTTCTTTTCGTTTTCTAGACATGCTGCCAAGAATTGCCCAAGGGTCTGTGTATTGGGGTTACTCCAACCACTCCGTTCCATCAAGATCATGGGTTCAACTGCTATGGAATTTATGATTGATCTATCTCCCTCGAAAGAAATGACCACTATCTTGGTAGTCTTCAACCGTCTCACGAAGATGGCCCATTTTATATTTGTTAGGGGGGTATCCTCTGCTGAACAAACTGCAGCGTTAATAGTTCAAGAAGTCTCTAAACTACATGGAATTCCTGCTGATGTGGTGTCTGACAGAAGAGTGCAGTTTATGTTGAAACTTTGGAAAACCTTTGCTCAGCTTAAGGTGTATCAAATAATCTGTCCTCTGCCTTTCATCCTCAGTCTAATGTTTAGACCAAAAGGACCAGCAAACCTTGGAGTAGTAGCATCGATGTTTTATCAGTTATTTTCAGGATAACCAGGAAGACTATGTTCTTACAGCAGAGTTTGTTTATATCAATTGTAAACATAACTTGTTTCCTAAAGTCCATTTTATTTAAACACAAGGTATCATTCAGTTTTCATTCCTGATCTCCCTATCTCAATTCCAAATCCTGCTGTTACAAACAAATGAACTACATTACGGAAAATTCAGGATAAATTGATTGATACTTTGAAGGAGGCCCAGGAATGTTACAAGGAGGCTGCTGATAGACATCGCACGCCATACTTATGCTTCATGTGTGTGACAAAGTTTGGTTATCTGCCAAAAATGTGAAAGTTCATACTTCATTTGCTAAGTTGGGACAAAGGTTTGTAAGATCTTTCCAAATTTCTGCTCAAATCAACCTGGTCAACACAGTAGTGTAAGCTCACAGGTATAAGCTGCAGTTGTTGAAGGACTGAAGGATCAATTAGAATAGAAACAGAATCCTTAGACCTATGCTTTGACCAGACGCTCAGGGTCTAGCAGATACATATGACAGCAATGACAAGTTGCAGGACAGGACCTGGTAGGGGGGAATATGGCCTTAGAAATGACTTTAAGCCTTTTATCCACAAGGCTTGATGTCCTACACAGGAACAGTGAGTGTCTTATTAGGCCATTCTTGCCAAATCTGCCTGATCATGTGACCACTGTGATCACATGATCAGGAGCGGCTGGATCTTTGAGCATGCTTAGTGCAGAAACCTCTACTGCTCATGGATACATATGTGTGGCATATTGGATTTAAAGCCCATCCCATCTGCCACCACACAGATGCAATACATGGGCAGCAAAGGGTTACGTAAAAAATGGGAAGATCCACTTCTTAGGGAACTCCTAAATAGGGTACTTTTGAGCAAA
The DNA here is from genome assembly GCF_965119305.1 of Pelophylax lessonae. Lineage (NCBI taxonomy): Eukaryota > Metazoa > Chordata > Amphibia > Anura > Ranidae > Pelophylax > Pelophylax lessonae. Next base: position 116,261,339 of record NC_138780.1, read on the forward strand.
GCATTTTGAAGGAGTAAATAATATCTGGATTAGGTCAATCACTAAACAAAAATGGGTTGAGTATTGAGTGTACTGGAACAATTTTAATGGGCTGGGTACTTGTGACCGAACCCAGACTGGTAACTTTAGAGATTGTAGACTCATGTTTTTCCAGGTTTAGGCATGTGTGTACTGTATCAACCAGGACTGAAATGCTATCCTTAAAGCCCCGTACACACGTACTGATCGTCGGCCGAACGATCGGCCGTCTTTTGTCCAAGGCTGTCGTGTCTGTTGAAAACTGCAAAAGACTGCACACTAATTTTGTCGGCCAACAACAGCTGACTGCAGAAGTGATGTCATGTGATGGTTAACTTTCCTTGTCTTTTTTCTTTTCTGAGCATGCCCAGTCTTGCTAATCTGCTGTCTGTCGGCCGAAATCTGTACTGACTGGCGAACAATCGGCCATTCTGGTGTTGGCCAACAAAAATTTTAATGCCTGCACGACAGATTCTGTTCGGCCGAAAATGCGCTGTCGGAGGCATCATACTAACAAGCCTACAATCGGCCGATCGGTCGACAATCGGTACGTGTGTACGGGGCTTAAGTTTAGGAGTGGTCAGCTGACTGAACCTTCTACTGTACCAACTCATCCAAAAGGGATTGGGTTCACTTCTCGACATTTCCAGCTGAATGTGCAGAAGCAGCTGCAGCTACATGTAAATCAGAGATGGACTCTGAAGGAAAGGATATGGCAGCATGCTTGTGACCCCTGCTTTCTGAATCAGTGAACATGCTTGGTTAACCTGGAGCTGTTAGGTGGACAGCTATCTTTGAGCTTGGGTTCTGCTATACCAATAGTATTAAAATGAGGAAATTTGCAATAATGGTTACTCATGCTGCAGCAGAAAGGGTTAATAGCCATCTTTGACCAAGTTACTCTAAAGCCTCATACACACTAGTAGTTGTTTGTTTTTCCTTCAACGTAAAAAAAACTGCCAGCTAAGGAGAAGCCACTGTACTAACTATCCAACATTAGTACAACGATCTCCTCTGCTGTTCTATTTTGTTATGACAGGGGAATGCCTCTCCCCCCCCCCCCTCCCCATCAGAACACTGCTGTCAGCACTCTTAGCCATTGGCCTAGAGTGCTAATCGGGAGACGATTGGCAGACCTTTTTCGGTCATGCCCCTTCGACAGAAGCCAGGCGGCTTCGGTTGGGCTGACACCAGTACACACAGACTAAATGTCAGCCTGTTTATGTTTTACCGGCCGATGCCGCCCAACATTCGGCCCATGTATACTAGAGTTAAGGAAGCAGCTAGGAATGCAGATCCTAGACCTTTCTAAGAGCCAGTTGGATCTCAGACAGAGCGCAGACGATAGAGAGTAAATATGTGCACGTGCAACAGCGTGTGCAATGTAGTGTGGGCAGGGTTACTTCCCAGAGTGTGTCGCAACCATGGTAAAGTGCAAGCAGAGATTTTTTTAAAGTGTAAAAGCACTGTACAGATGTCTGGCTCCTCTCTTAGCAGGGACAAGCACAGTTAGCCACTTGGTGAGTATCTGGATGGCTGCCAGGATCCAAGGCAGGGCAGTATGCACATACCATACCAATACCATACTCCAGCAGGAGTTCCACTAGGTGTATTATGGCACTGGACCTCTAAAGCGCTCTGTGGCCAACCTATTATACAATATTTGTATTTATAGGTTAATGAAGTTTATCTGTTGAAACTTACCATGCTAGTGTGGTCTCAGGTCTGTCCAACAATACAATATCTCCCCTTCCAGGTCAATGTGTTCCCCAGTACAATACCCCCCCCCCCCCCATGTAATTATGATGGGGACCAGGCCAAAGGGACTGAATGCAAAATTGTAGGCAAATATTTTCCCTGCTGAAGGCCCACACAACACTCAAACTCAAAGTGACAATGGCATCCCTTGCACTGGAGCAAGATTTGGCTTTAACACTGGCCTCGGCATCTAATTCTATTTGAGGCAGGCCAAAAAAAAAACACCACACTGTGTCTCCTACTCCCTCTTTGGATCCATTTGTCAGTCCTAAAGGATGCAGACACAGAATGTAAAGAGGAGGACATTTTTGAACAGATAGAATGTGCAGTCTAGGACTAGATCACTCCAAAATGGGTTTTTACTTCCAAAATCTTTGCTAAACTCCATCCAGTGGGAAAAATGTTTGTAAAGATTTAGACGACTACTGTGGTTGATCCTGCCATCTCTGTTCTAAACAAACATATCACTGTGCATATTGAAGATGTTCCATCTTTTACTGATGCTGCATAAAACATAATTTGAGACACTCTTAAAAGGACGCCTTTACTCTTGCAGGGGCAGCCTTGCAACCACCTCTCGCTGCTATTTCAGTATGTCCAACTGCAGCTAACTAAACAAGGGCAATGAACATCCAATATGACTCCGTATTTTAGGCTTGTGCTGTAACAAAGCAATTATCACCTTCTCTGATTTTGTGTGGGGATGCCCTAGAACTTATCATGGGTCACATTTCCAAAATAACTTCAATCTCTATTCACATGTACAGAATCTTATCGCTAAAAGCTTGTTAAATTAAAGCATGCAAAAGGTGCCTCATACATCTTCCTTTCTAAAGAAATTGTCTGTTTAATGAGACACTCAACCAATTCATCAAAGAGGTCACAGGTTGGAAGGTTTTACTACTACAGCAGAAGATCCCAAAAACCTTCTCAGGAGTCCATAGCTCCGCTAAATATAGAGCACCTGTCCGCTCTAGCCAGGCCTCCTCTTCAAAGCTCAATTTAGCCCTTCCTTATGGCACAAGGCTTGGCTCACAAAAGGTCACCAAGCCTTCCCTAAATCCCTCTTCAAAATGATGGGGCACCCTCACTCTTAGGAGCAGGGAAATGTCTGTTACAGTTTGCCTCTCGCTGGGCCACAGATATCCCAGACCTATGGTCTCAAAGGGGTACAAATTAGAATTTAAAACTCTACTCCCTTACCACTTTATTCTTTCAAATCCACCAAAAACTGCCCAAGGACAAATAGATTTGCAGAATTGTCTGAACCATCTTGTGTCCAAAAGAGTTGTTGTGCCAGTACCACCACAAGTCAGGTTCAGAGGATTCTACTCAAACCTGTTAATGGTACCAAAGCCAAAGTTGACTATATTCTGGATTAAATCCCTCAACAAATAAAAGGCATCCATGGACCTCCAAAATGCCTATCTGCATGTTCCCATTCACCCACCTCATCAGGGCTTTCTAACTTTCGCACTGACAAGCAATCTTTTAGTTTGTCACACTGCCCAATTACATTCAAGATCTCTCCAACTAAACATCTTATTGACCTGGAAAAAGCAGGATTCTTCTCTTGATTTACCCATGCGCCTGTCCAGCCAAGCAAAAAATTCCCCATCTTGGTGAATCACCACCCCAGCACTAATAGTGGGGAAGTTCTTCCTTTCCTATCACTGGAATGTTATCACAGCAGATGCAAGTCGAGAGTCTTACTATCCCTAACAGTCAAAGGAGAATGGTCATGGGGGGTAACCAAGCTCCCCATAAACATCTTGGAGTTTGGAGCATTCTTGTTGGCCCTGTAGCACTGAACCTCTTTCTAAAGAGACACCCAATTGGGGTGCAGTCAAACAATGCACTTGACTGTAGCCTAAATAACCACCAGGAATCTAGCTGACTAGGATGCAAACCAGATAATCTCATGGACAGAAACTCACTATTTAGTGATCTCTGCAGGCTAAATCCCAAGAGAGGGCAACCAGAAAACAGATTACTTCATCCTCCGCTGTTTGGATCAAGGACAATGAGCCCTTTAGTCTGATATGCCAATAATGGGCAATTCCAGATGTGGACTTCCTAGCTTCCAGATTCAACAAACTACCTCTGTTGCCAGAATTAAGGATCCTCTAGTTTTAGCTTCAGATGCCCTAAGAATCCCCTGGTCTCCAGTGCAAATTGTGCTTAGTTTGTCTTATGAAAATCGAGCAGGAGAGTAAAACGGTGATGCTACTTTTTGTACTTTGCTTTGATGAAGTCTGAGCCATTATTGTATTTCTCAAAGCCATTGCATGATAGGAAAACTGATCGCAAGGGCTTACATTTTCAAAGATACGTTTCTCCTGTGCTTGCATGCCCATTCCACTTGATCGGGAGGGGTTTCCTGGGCATTTTGGCACAAAAAAAAGTTTTACCAGACAGATGTTCAGTCTTACGTGGATGCAGCTTTTGGCCACAAGGCTCTCACTATGGCACTCTGAAGCCTGGTCTTGTTGTTTGAGCCTGTTGGCACAGTTATGTTTACTTCATTATTGTCCACCCTTCTTGGTCATTGCTTGTATCATTAGGATAAGAGGAATTTTGACTTATATGTAATTTCCATATCGTGAGTACAATACAGGGCACAAGCCATCCTTTCTTCCATTCCTTGGTTTACTCTGCATTGCTTGCAACAAAAGTGATAACTCTGAGTTGTGTAGGGTTTTAGGGGGAGGCACCAAGGGGGAGTGTCCAATCATCTGAAGGTACATGCTTATAAACCATGGTGTATGAATACTCTGCCATACTGTACACCAAGATATGGAACTTCCTCTTTTTTTTGTACAACTGTAAACTATTGCAGACATCAGGTTACTATGGGTTTCTACACATCAGTGCTCATTCACATTTATGTAAATAACTTAGTAAGATGAAGAGGAACTTGCATATATCTCATGTACTATGGTTGTAGCAAACCCTTTTCAAAAAATACCCATGTGCAGTCTGCATTTCAAGTACACAGCCTATAGCCAACTGTGATTCATGAAGATTTTCTTCATTGTACTTCACTTGTGCTATACAACAAGTAGGTCACTATAACCAGCTTGCTAATCCACAAATTGCCTTGTATATGAAAGTCCATTAAAGCGATGTTGTTAGAAAGGATTACAGTATACACAAAGAAAGTAGTAAGAATAGTTTTTATTGTATTAATAAATAGGATGTTTTCTTTTGCAGCCCTTAACAAGTGGGCAGAACAGGCATGAAATGACAGAACATGCTGAGATCTCCACAAATTGGTTAGATACACATGCAGGTCACTGAACAGCCCATGTGAGAGAATCCTTACAGCTCAGGCACATCATTACCTGACCAGCTGCTAGGCCTGGAGAGCACATTGTGGGCTCGGAGTTGGCTTTGTCTGGCATCATGAATAAAACAGATCATTTAGAGAACTCCACTTAACATGGTTTAGATGTAAAAGGTACATGTAATATTAACCTAAAATCATTCTTTAAAATGAAAAAAAGTGACATTTAAATGTTTGTGGCTACACTGTGTAATATACATGAGGTTGCATAGGTCTGACCTAGGAAAATAACTTATTTCCATGATGTGATGAGAATGTGCTCTGCTTTGGCTTATAAAAATGATGCTCCCATTTAGTAAGACTGCATGGAGGGTTGAGCACAGACCATAACATGTGGGGTGCCAGATAAGCCTCAACAATATTTACTTGGACCAAAAGAAGGTCTATGAAGAATGTAAATAAGTATTCAGTATGGTAAGAGGATGTATATTAAAAGAAATAGGCAAAACAAAATAGTAAGTGACTAACTGTTTTGTTTCAGCTTCTGCAAGAGCATAATCATTCCCAGTCACTGTGGTGTTTGTCTGTACAGGGCAGAGAAGTTACCTTTCTATATTTGCAGCAAAACTTTGTCCTTGGAATTTAGCAACAATCTAAGGGTACAGACAATTACTGGGAACCACTCATTGTTGAAAAAAGTTTACTCATAATGTTCATGCCTCTATCAGTAGATTCTGGAGAAATGGTATCTAGAATAGGCTTAAGTTGCACCTACGTGCCCCTATCTGCAGATGTAAGAATGTCTTACTGCTTGACAAAGTGGGGGTGCATACAACTTTTCAGAGATTACTGACTTTGGTTTATGTTGGACACCTATGAGCTGAACTACCCATTAATTTCTTATATTTGCTAGGTAGATAGAACTTGTTTTTCTCCTCCCTAATTTGTGCATTAAGAAATTGCCACTGTCTTGTAGCTAGACTCCCTATTAGTTCATCATGCAGAATGCAGCAAAAGGAGCTAGGCACTGACATTCGTGGCCTTGGTTTTGGGGCACATTTAGAATTTTTACAGATGAGAGGCTGCCTCTAAACCCCCTAAGGCTTATTTTATGCAAGCCTGGATTCTGAAGTGCATGCCTCTCCCGTGGGACCAGACATATAAATTTGACAGTGGGACAGACAAGGTAAAGGGGCCTGCAATCGGTGGTGTGGGCAACATTTGGGGCAATGTAAGAGTGTGAATAAGAGCTTAGAAATAAATAGTTATGGTTCATGTTAAGAAGCTCTTCAATGCTAAATGCCAGTTTTGAGTAACTAGGCAAAAAGTCCATGGGTAAAGTGCAGTAATCCATATAAAACAATCAGAGTTTGACAATAATGTAATTGTGTTATTAAAAAAAAAAAAAATAAAAAGGTAAATCTTGATGCTATGGCTTGATGCACCTCACTAACCTTGAGGTGCCTTCTGCAAATGTGACTAAATATAAATAATTTGTGGTATCAGACTTAGATGTTACAGCCCACTTATTAAAATACAGTTGAAAATGTGTTTTAAATCACTGTGTGCATTTTTGTGTTGTCATGCATTACATGAGGTCACATCTGTTAACCACTTAAGCCCCGGAAGATTTTACCCCCTTCCTGACCAGGGGGTATTTTGCGATTCGGCACTGCGTGACTTTAACGGACAATTGCGCGGTCGTGCGACGCTGTACCTAAACGAATTTGGCGTCCTTTTTTTCCCACAAACAGAGCTTTCTTTTGGTGGTATTTGATCACCTGTGCGATTTTTTGATCACGCGCTATAAACAAAAAAAGAGCGTCAATTTTGCAAAAATAGCAATATTTTTCACATTTTTTTTATATGAAATTCCCCCCCCAAAAAAAATTTAAAAATCAAAATTTTTTAACATTTTCGGCCAATTTGTTTTATGCTACCTATGTTTGGTAAAAAAAAAAATCGCAAAAAGCGTATTTTGATTGGTTTGCCAAAAGTTATCGCGTTTACTAACAAAGGGACAGATTTTTGTCATTTTTGTTGTTTTTTTTTTAACGGGTAATGGCGGCGATCTGCGATTTTTTTTATGCGGTACTGCGACATTGTGGCGGACAGATCGGACCCTTGACTGACATTTTTGACACTTTTGGGGTTACCAGTGACATTTCTACAGTAATCAGTGCTATACATATGCACTGTTACTGTAAAAATACACTGGTAGTGAAGGGGTTAACTTTATTTGAGAGGGAGGGGCTGTGTGTGTCCCTAGGGGCGTGCTTTCTACTGTGATTGGCTGTGGCTTCAGATGTATGAAGAGTGATCGACGGTTCTACATAGTAGAACCGTATGATCATCCTTCATACACTGGGGAGAATGACAGGCAGCTTGTTTACACAAGCCGCCTGACTTTCTCCCTCTCCCCCGCCGATCGCCGAGTGACCGGCGGACATCGGGTCCGCCGGTCACACGCGCGGGGATGTGCGGGAGCGCGCCTCCGGGGGCGCGCGCTCGCTCCCTAGACCCTCACAGGCTAGCGACGTAGACCTACGTCGCTTTGCCTGTGAGGGGCTGACTGCCGACGTAGATCGGCGTTAGGCAGTCGGCAAGTGGTTAATGGACACCTGAGCCCAAATTTTGCAGTTAGGAAACTTTTCATATCTTCTTTATTCAAAAGCACTGTTAATACACATTTGTATGGTTCTGTACATACTGTCAGTGTAACTGCAACATGCAGTATTTAGAATAAATAAAAAATATTGCAAAAAAGTATATACTTGTGAACATTCTCCATACCAACAATTAGCCACTTTCTCTTTGGTCGTATTTTGTCTCCATTAAAAACATGCTAAGGAGCAGGCAATATTACACAAAAAAGGTTCAAGCGCTAATCCTAAATGCAATTTTCCTGTTGTGTCCTGACCTCAAAAGCCATTAACTAGTAAAAACAGTACATCAAGTGCACCACGGCCGCCCAATCCTTAACACGGGATGGTGTATAAAAACAGTTCAAACAAAAAAGAAGGATGGCGCTCTGGTGTGCACATATAGTTAGTAAAGTTTAAGTAATGACCCCAAAAATAGTCTCATTGTACGCCTTGAAGGTTTAATGAACACACATGGATTAAAATAATTGATCAATAAATATACTTCCAAACCGAAACCTGAAGCCTCTGTATCTCCTTAGGGTGCTGTAGGGATCCCTGGTGGTGGTCATGGGACTCCAATAGCATCCTAACGAACAATGGCATCATCAGTTGATATGGAGGATGTTAGTCGCCTGCACAGCATCCTTGCTTGACCCTCCACTGCCCCTCTCCATCAGCGTTGGGATCTCATTTGCTGAGTGATGGAGAAAAACTGAGGGAGAAGAGAAACACTGGAATACTAGTCAGCACCAATTTGCAAAAGGGTTTGCTTTGGAAGCATAAATCACCTCTAACGTTGGGTGTCCTACTTGTGTGGATGTTGCTGCATTATGTAAACTATTAGAATAGTTTTTACATTTTCAAATGGGGTGTCTAGAGAGTGTCCATAATTTTGAAAGGGTGCCTCAAGATTGTCCATCACTTTAAAGGGTGTCTTGACTGAAAAAAGGTTGAGAAACACTGGATTGATGAAAGGACTACCATGAAAAATTACCTAGAAAATGGAGGAAAGGAAATTCATGGAAAATTATACCATGAAAAGTGCTTAGTGGACCGAGGAAAGGACCACGATAGAACATTCCTAGTTGACAGATGAAAGAGGAGAGGTTCTATGTATTTTAGATTTGTATGCATGTAGGTTGTATCTAGTTAGTGCTGTGTCACTATAAAAGTGTTTAATTATCTAATCATCTAAATAGCAAAAAAACATTTTTTAGCCTGGAACCACATTTGAAAATGTTAGCATTTACCTTCTGCCTTCTGTTAGGAAACAGCATGGCAGTGAAAGGTAAGGGAAAAAATGGATTTTTGTAAAATCTTACCGTAAAATCCTTTTCTCTTAAGCTCATTGACAGACGTAGTCCTCGTTGATTAATAACAACTCGGGTTATACTGCCCTCTACAGGAGTAGGACTAGACAGGAAAGAAAACGTTCTGGCCACACCCTAGGGGCAGTCCCAGAGGGTATATCCTCTCACTTCCTGCTACAGAAAATCGGTTATGTCACAAAGCAGTGTTTAGAGAATTTAACCCAACCCAACTCAAAAACAGAGGGGCGGGTACTACGTCTGTCAATGAGCTTAAGAGAAAAGGATTTTACGGTAAGATTTTACAAAAATCCATTTTTCTCTGTCGCTCATTGACAGATGTAGTCCTCGTTGATTAATAACAACTCGGGACGTCCCAAAGCAGTACCACAAATGAGGGGTGGGATAACAGAAATCAAAATCCAGAAGGCCCAACCGGAGCCAACCAGAAGCATCAAGGACTCATCGAGCAAAAAGATGAGACCTAAGTGAAACATCCAACAAACCCTTGAGGTAGACCAACAGTCTCCTCAGATTGTGGCCTGCAGAACCTTGTGGCCAAAAGAGGCATCTGACGATGCCATCACATCAACTTTATAAAATGTTGTAAAGGTATGAACCGACGATCAAGTCATCGCCTTGAAAACCTGGATCGCTGACGCCTGATGGTGGAAGACCCAGGAGACACTCGGCGCCCGAGTAGAGTGCGCCTTAACAGGGAACGGAGGATTCCGACCCTTAATAGAATAAGCCTGTACCACCGTCTGACTGGTCCATCTAGATATGGTCGCGGCAGACACAGGCAACCCCCTTCAAGGGCTATCCGTGATCACAACAAGTGAGTCCGTCTTACGAAAAACAAGTTCGTAGTAGTCAAGTGTATCCTTCTGAACCCCATCCAAGGAGTGTAATGCAAACTCCCAAGGATGGCTAGTCTTAGGACACGGGGAAGGGAACACAATATTTTTATTCAGATGAAAACTCTGAAAACCACTTAGGAAGGAAGGATGGATTTGGAAGAAGAACCACCTTATCCCTATGAACCACCAGATATGGGGAACGTCAAGATAATGCGGCCAGTTCTGACACCCTGCGTGCAGAAGTAATGGCCACCAAGAAGGCCACCTTCTGGGATAATGTAAGCAAGGGAATCTCCCTAATATCTTCAAAGAGAAGTTTCTGAAGAACCGACCACACTAAATTAAGATCCCAGGCGGTAAGGGTGCGCGCACTGGCGGAGCCAGATGTCGCACCCCCTGGATGAAATTCCGCACCAAGGAATGATTAGCCAAAGGTTTCTGAAAGAAGATTGCTAACACTGAAACCTGACCCTTGATAGTGCTCAAGGACAGTTTCTGCTCAACCCCTTGTTGCAGACAGACCAAGATTCGGGTCACCGAATAAGTATGTGGGGGAAATCCAAAAGATTCACACCACGCAATATAAGACTTCCATGTGCTGGAAGTCGCTTTCCTTGCTTTAACTAGAGGTAGGAATAACTGAAGCTGACACTCCCTTGTCCTTCAGTACCTGGGTCTCAATGGCCAGGCCATTAAGCCAGCGATTGTAAAGCAAGATGGAAGATCGGTCCCTGAGACCGCAAATCCTCCCTGAGAGGAAGTCTCCAAGAAGCGTCCGCGACTAGCCTCACCAAGTCGGCGTACCAGGCTCGACGAGGTCAGTCCGGAATTTCCAGAATAACTGGAATTCCCTCCACCTCTACCCTGCGAAGAAGTTCCCGCAGTAACTTGAGAGGATGGAAGGCATGCCGTAGCTAATACTGCCCCCACGGGGCGATCAGCGTTTCTGCTGCGTCCGCTAGAGGATCGCGGGTGCGAGCTACAAACCTCCGCACCTTCCTGTTGAGCCAAGGTGCCAACAGATCCACATCTGGGGTGCCCCAATGAAGGGACAGCTAGTGAAAAACCTCTGGATGAAGAGGCCATACCCCTAGATCCAGAATCTGACGGCTGAAATAATCTGCCTGCCGATTTCCCACCCCCGGAGTGAACACTGCGGGGAGATCCGGAACAAACCGTTCCGTCCAACGAAAGATGCTAGTCGTTTCGATGGCCACCAGGACACTCTAAGTGCCCCTTCCTTGACATAAGTCATGACCGTGGCATTGTGCGATTGGATCCGAATCGGGCTGCTCTAGAGCTGCTCGGTCCAGTAAATCAGACAAAATCTGATCGCTCTCAGTTCCGATACCCTATTGGTAACCTAGATACTATCGGAAGGAATGACTTCCCCTGGTTGAGCATCGGAGGCTCCCTGGTCCGCTCACTCAACCGGTTCCGATTGTCCAGGAAATCGGAATTCTGATTCCATAAGAAAAGAATCTCCTTCAGGAGAATTCGGGTATGAGACTGGGTATACGGTCCTGCCTCTAAGAAGGCCACCATCCGTCCCAGCCAATTGACGGACAGCAACATCCGAATCGTTGACTGAACCTTCTGGAGTTTTTCCGCAAGGAGAAACTTTCTTGCCCAGGATGTATCCAACATTCCAAGTCCAGAATTGGATGCACCTTGCCCTCTTTCCTGGGCATTGTGAACAGGTTTGAATAGAACCCCTGAAACCGTTCAATGTTAGAAGGGAAGAATCGTACCGGTGGAAGTGATCGAAACTCGATCCTGTATCCTGACCGTATGACCTCGCGAACCCCTTAATCCGGGGTTCTGGCAAGCCATGGATCCGAAAACCGGTGAAGACATCCCCCCACCCCAGAGATAAGTAGGGGCACATCAGGCTGTATTCTTCAGGCTTGGCTGAGCCGGACTTTTTTGTTTAGCCGACCAGCGCCCTTTGAAAAACCCTCTGAAGGGGCTTTGGAGGGTTTCGCCTTATCGCCCGCCCTCGCGGAACGAACAAACTCTTTATGAGCAGAAAGGGAAGGTCCTCGTTAGTTACGAGGTCCTTTTTATCCTAACAGTCTGTGGCAAGACAGCAGGTGGTACCGTCTATCCTTTAAAGAGGGATTCCTCAAACGGATAGCGCCTAGCCCTGCGTTTGGAAATAACAGGGGTTCGTTTCAAAACGACCCCATTTGGGTAAAGGAAAATCCTTCGCCCTTTTGGTAGGCTAACAAGTACCAAAAAGGAATTTCAGTCTCGGCTACCTCTGCCGGTGTAACCTCAAGACTAAAGGTTTCCCGGACGGACACAACTAGTGCATCCACCACTCTTGTGCTATGGCGGAGGCAGAAACTTTCTCCTCACTGCTGAGGAGACATTACCTGAGACAACAGCCCCATAAGAGGGACCTGCAGCTGCATTGACCAGCTCCGAATCCGTATCTGAAGTATCAGATAAAAAATAGGGGTAGGCAGGGCTCGCTTCTTGACCCCCGTCCCTGACAGGCAACCTCCACCCGGGATACCAAAGACTCTAAAACTGCCAAAAATGCATTAAAAACAAGTGGGGTACTGGAGGGTCCTGCGGCCACCTTGAAGGGATCAGGTGGGGATACCTATGCGGCAGGGTCAATGATTCTACAAGACATTTGCCAGCGACAAAAATGACAAAGTAAAAAACTTTTTTTTTTTTGTATCCCCCAGTCGCAACAGCGCCCCTCAGTGTTACCTGCCTTTTTGGACCCCACAGAGAGAGAGAGAGAGAGAGACCCCAAGGCTCATCCCTGATGCACGGAAGTTTTCATCAGCTTGCTCAGTGCTGTCCTGTTACAGACAGGAAGTCTTTGGCCCTTTTTCCTGGGTAAAGGAGGCGGCTCCGCCCCTTAACACGCCTTCCGGCGCCTCCCCCTGGCTCCACGAGGTGTTTGGTCACCTCAAACATGGCCGCCCCCATGCTGGAGACACGAGGCTACGCCAATATGGCGGCCTCGTGTGCTCTGCAAGACAATGGCGGCGGCCTGTTAGGATAGCGGCGGCTTAGCAGCGGCCTGCGGGATGCTGTATTTGGCCTAGCGGCCTGCGGGAGTGCATCGGCCCCCCAAACTTCACCCTGGATGGTGATCAGCCTTGCCAGCGGTACCGGACCCTGGCGGGCCGCATGCGGTCCGTGGGCCGTCGGAAGGCAGCCCTCTGCCCTTGCTGGAGGAATGCGATCTGGACTGCAGTTATACATGCACATCGCCCTGTGAACACCTCTGACAGGTAGGATACCTTATGCTACCACAGTAATATTCTAGTACTGCCACTGACTTCAGTCATCTTTACAGTTTTGAAATGACATTAAATTGTCAGCTCCCAAACCAAGCCTCCTGGTTTCTTGTTCACAAAAATCACACTCAAATAGGGGGATTTGTGACATGTTATAGGATAGAGGGGAGACCCATCCTTACCATTTCAGAGAGGGGCCCGCGTTCACCACAAACCCGTCAGGGGGAAAAGGGGGAACATACTACTCACCATACCGGAACGAGGCGGGCGCCAACTCCTGACAGTACCCCTCTCCACCGGGGTGGGAGGGCTGTCGACCAATACGGACGCCGTGACTCATGGTCATTGGCGTTTAACTCGCAGGGTCAGTCCCCGTCCAGTGGGACTATGTCGCGACCGACCCAGCGCGGAGCTATGGCCTGCACGCGCTCGTAGGCTGAACTGGGGTGACCACTGGATCTCAACATCCAGCCCGTTGCCCAGTTCCAGCTTTCTTGCTTGAAGATCTCACAGGAACACTGGAGAAAAAAGCTGTCTAAAAAATCTTTCTAAGAAAAAAATCCCGCCAGGACCGAAGATCCTAGCAAGGCATCTAGGTCCTTACTCCTAACTAGACAGAAAAAAACTGATTTGCTGTAGCAGGAAGTGAGAGGATATACCCTCTGGGACTGCCCCTAGGGTGTGGCCAGAACATTTTCTTTCCTGTCTAGTCCTACTCCTGTAGAGGGCAGTATAACCCGAGTTGTTATTAATCAACGAGGACTACGTCTGTCAATGAGCGACAGAGAAATGTATTTTTAAAATACATTTTTAAATACAAAACAGCAGCTCTTCAACCTCCAGTATAAAAAACAACAAAAAAAAAAAAAAACTTTAAAATTTTGAAAAAAAATATTTTTTTTGAAATGTAACAACCATTCTATCAAACTGCAATTAATTATATCTACAATATCTACATCTAATTTAAACTTTTCATAATGGGCAAGTATCTTTCTTCGGCCACATGCACAGGGCGTTTTTGCAGCTGCTGTTAGGAGCATCAGAGGTTTTTTTTTTTGCAGCTTAAAAACGCCCCTCCATGTTATTCTATGGCCTCGTGCACACACAAGCTTTTAGGCGCTCCAAGTGGCATAGGCGTTTTTAAGTTGCAAAAAAAAAAAACCCCAGGGCCAGTGCGTTCAGGAGCAGCAGCGTTAAGCTGTAAAACACCCGATGCTGCTAAACGTGCCTAAATGCGGCTTAATGCTGTATATAGGCTTTTAGCAGCGTCAGGCATTTTTTTAAAATGTGAAAAATGTGATTGGTCACAAATAGAAGAGGGTTGTGTTTATTTAGAAACGCTGCTAAGTGCCGACGTGCCTAAACACACATTGACGCCAATGCGAAATGCTGCTAAAGGCGTGTTTTTGACGCCGCTTTTTCCTGGCGTCAGAAATAGCTTTGCAGCTCATTTTTTTTCTAAAGCCCTGTATGCATGGGGCCAACTTGTAGTAATTCAGATTTCTAAAAATGGGTAATAATAGCAATAGTACTCTGCAGCCAGCCCTTCCCATAATTCTCATTCATCTGTTTGTGTAATTGGCAAGCCATTTTATCTTTGGTGAAATGTTATCCACGGGTGCTTCGTGTCTACAGGGATGCTGGGGAATGGTAACTAGGGAGATCTGTACAATTGGCATTCATTTTATTACTGATGTGTAGTATGGCCTATCTCAATTACAGAACAGAAAACAAGCAGGTAAACATCTAGAATTATACTGGCTAAAAGTCCTTGACTTATATAAATATGATCTGAAGAGGATAGTTTTTTTTTCCCCTCAATTAATACCGGTGATTCACATGAAGCCAATATAAAAAAATATGTTATCAACTTTATGAGCCTCTTGAGTTTACTTTGCAGAAAAAGGGCATGGAGGTATTGCGACAAAAGAGACAGTCGCAGACATTTTCCTAGTGCAGGTAAGAAAATGAACATAATGATCTGTTAATGTAGGCAGCATTCTCAGTAATATGCAGGGTATCCACAAACCTCTATTATTGTTGCAGCAAATTAAATGATAGTAAGGCAGCACAGAGAACGGATGCATAAAATGCAGAAGCCCAAGCAAGGTTCTATTTACTGCATTTGGATGAGTGATGGATTGGTTGCTATGGGTGACAACGCTTTCCAATGAAAAGCAAAGGCCTTCCTCTGATTTAGAAACCCTTGTTCCATTAGAACATATCATATAGAAAATAGGAGTGAAAATGCAGAATGGAAATATTAGATGGTATTTGAACAGCCAGTAAATACTGAAGGATATTTTGTGTCGGATGCTATTAAGATATGCATTATAGGATTAAGGCTATTCAATGAAAATAAAATCAATTGTTGTTATCCCAACTTGTTACAAAGTATTACAGGCAATGCTTCTGCAATGAATTTCCTTAAAAAAAAAAAGTCTAGTATAGCAAAAGTAGAATTGGGGAAATTTGTGTACCTGAATCGGTTTTGGGTGGTAAAAGATGCAACAACTCCATATGTTCCAATGACTACAAATGAGTTAGTCTAAAGCAAAAACAAAATGTGTGATATATTGCAGATTACCAATTCTTAGACGTAGTGGCTGTATTTTTTTTTACATTTTTAGCAAGTACATCAAACATCTGATGATCTTGCCAATAATGCAATATTTTTGCCATTTCAAGTGGATCTGAAAGCACAAAGGAAGACAGGAAAACATGGCCAAAGTTTAGGCTGACAACCACGGTTCCTTTCATTAATACAGTGAAGAAGAAAACAGTCGCCCAGGGCCAAAAAGTGTGTTACTAGAAGGATCACTAGTCTAGAATACAATAGGGGGGGGGGGGGGGAAGCCTGAAAACTGCATCCGCAACCTCCTAACCATTGGTAAGCTGCATTATATTACATTTTTGTTTTTTGTAAATATTTTAGCTGCTGGAAACTTGAACCTTTTAGGTCAATGTTTTTTTTTTTTTTGGCTGTTGTTTCATGAGAGTTTTTGCCCTTGGATGATTTTACAGGAAATTTCTAGGAAAACTGGTGTATATGCAGCCAATGCCAATTGTGGACAGAAAAGGTAGAACTGCAGAGCTTGTTTTTTATGTTTTCTTTCATTTTCTGTTTTGGTGAGAGAATTTCTTATTTTGGAACGCAAACTACGGTAAAAGTCAATGGAGGTTCAAGCTTTCAGAGATCCTACTAATAAAAAATACTTTTGTACTTACCATGAAATCTATTTCTAGGAATCCATGAGGGGAAAGAAATCATCCCATTAACCATAAGGAAATGGTAGGTCATAACAGGAACTTCTTGGTCCACAGGGACTGTCTGAATGTCTTCGGTCTTGGCTAGGCTCCCAGATACTGAAGAGGAGGCTGAAGAAGGCCAATAGTCAATGAGAGGACACGGGAATAAGACAGAAGGATACTCCTTCAAAACTTTATATTGTAAGCCCCTAAAGTGGAAGGAGGAGAAAATCCTTGACCAACAGGAAACTGATCCATTGGATGTAGACTTTCTTAGCAAAAATTTGCAATGGATAAGCTGGCCCATTGAACACTATTTTTCAACACTAGACACTGAGGGTGTCTTATCTGACTGAACCCTACCGATGTATGACCCTTCTGAAAGGTACTGAGTACAAGGGTCCAGTAAACTAACCCTTTTTTAGGAAGGCTGTCTAAGCAAACCACAATGAGGGTGCCAGGAAAAGGCACTAAGGTGGATGTAAGGTCCAAAGTCCCAAGAAATATCAGGGATCTCTGTAGGGCACTAAAAGGTCAGGTCCTCTTAGCAGTGGTAACTTGTTCTGGATGACCTAGAGAGTCAGAGGGTCCCCCAAAAAGGGGGAATGATGAGAAATACCAACTACCATGAAGGCCGCAGCAGCAACTTAGAATGTCAAACTCTCTTAAGGTGAATAAACCTCCAGATTTGATACAACGCCTGAGGGCAAGTTCTCACTTGCACAGGAACAGAGGATCCAAAATGCCTTGAAAGATCCAGGAAACCCTACTCCCAGGAGCAGTGGCAAAGAAGATGCCACACACAAAGGGTTAGCATGTTGGGTAAAAGCGGTGTTCTGAGCACCCAAAAGCTGGGAAGTTACAGCCCTTCATCAGTAGAAGTGGGAGAGTACCTTTATGCAGAAGGCTTGTTAGGGGAGAAATTTGACCTCTGGCCCTACATCTTGGATAGGAGGTAAGCTCAGAAGGCCTATAAATACTTGCTGTCAAAATATAAGGATAAAAAGGGTGGAATTCCTCCCACCCTTCTGTAGATCTCCTGCATTAAAGGTAGGCGCATACTCTGGCCACTGAGATGACATCACTCTAAGGCAATAAAAGATGACATTGCTAAAAGGGTAGGAGAGCAAGAAGTTGCTTGGATGGCTCATCTACATCTCATGCCCATAAACAGAGTGCTGTATGCCATTATACAGACATCAGTTGCATTTGACACACAAGTTTTGAAACTTGTAACAGGTCCTCACAACTAAAGCCAAGGCTTCAGACATTTTTTTCTTTTGCTTAAGAAACCAAAGCCCATAGCAAGGCTATAAAAGGTCTCCAGCAAAATGGCCACCCCGTCTGCCACCAACAGAATGGCTACTATAATCAGGCAAAATGTCCAATACGGCTCCAAGAACATGCCCACCGGCTGCTAACAGGCTTTTTGAGCCCCCCAGAGGGTGAATGTTGCCCACAGATCCCCAACAATGCAGCCTCCAAACTACCTCCCCCACCCAGGGAGGACCTAGGTAGTGCCGGATGCTCAAACCGGCAGGTGGGAGGGGGAGCAACTAGTGGAAAAATGCAGGAGAGATACTAGCAGCCAGGTGGTAGAAGGGGACCCCGCAGGACCCACCACCCCAGGGAGTACCTGTGCCCCACCCCGCCTCCAGGGAGGGAAGAGAACGGGCATCTACTTACCAATCCAGGGGAGCATGTGGCTCACATGGCAGATCCTCCTGTTCACCGAAGTGGGGGGTAACACTGTGACACAGACTTTGCCCCCGCAAGATGTTTGAGTCGCTTTCCACCCCGATCCAGGATGGGGCTTGTTACAACTGACCCAGCATGTAGCTAAGGGCTGTGTGTGCTTGTTGGCCAGACTGGAGTGACCATTGGATCTAGATTATCCAGCCCATTGCCCAGCTTTTAATAGAAGGTCTCCGCAGAAAAAAAAAAAAAAAGGAAGAAAAAATACATATTATTGAATCACAGGTCCCAACAGGGAACCAGGTCCTTACTCCTGAACTCTAGGCAGAAATAACTGGCTTGCCTATACCAGAGAAGAGGTTTTATGCCTAGTGAGGTCTCCCTTCAGGAGGCGCCATGTTTTTTTTCTGCCTAGTGTCCTACTGCTGTAGGTGGCGCTATTAAACCCTGTTTGGTCAAAACTAAAGAAGCATAGCTGTGTCTGTCAATGAACGTAAGAGCAATGTAACTACTTTTATTAGTGTACGGATGATTCAGTTAATAGACTGTATATAGGACGGTTGATGTAATAGTCAATTTAAGTTTATCATTGCTATGTATTTCAGGAAGGAAACTGCATGATTTACTTATGGTTTCCCAGGAAACAGCACAGTAATTGTGACCTTGTACCAATCTTTAAAGAAGTACAGTTAGGGGGGCAACCTCTCCTGCATGAATGTCAGGCGGATTTCTTTTTTTTGTGTTTACAAATATAGTATAATAATGTTTATATTTCATCTAGTGAGAGAGTGATCTGTGCTATAATCATATATAGTATATTCATAAATAACAGGTGCTTAAAATCTAACTCCAGTTTTGCTATTACTTCAAATAATTTATTTGTGGCAAGCTGGCCGAGACAAGCTATTTCCTTTACTAACTGTGGCAGCCACTGTCAGCACTGCATAAAGTGTATCTAATAAGAGAAAAACATTTGTTTAAATATGTGTCACCATTGGGGGGGGACCTTCTGTTCCAGTGATCATTCTCACACCGGAAATGAAAAGAAATCTCCTCAACGGGGACACTAACAGCAGTTTCAACCCTTCCCTGCTCTTAGCAAACAAGTTCCGCCAGGTATTGCAGTTTAAAGTGGAAGTAAACTTCTCAGACTCACAGGGGCTTTTGCCATAATGTGCATAATATTTCCCCTCCAGTATTGCAAACATCTATGCATTTTTACACAGTGCCTTGAGTTCATCTTTTCCTATGTTTAGGAGTCTTCAGACATACTGATTGGCCGGGGCAAGGATGAAATGACTCCAGCACATACAGTGCCTTGCAAAAGTATTCTGCCCCCTTGAACTTTGACCTTTTGCCACATTTCAGGCTTCAAACATAAAGATATAAAACTGTAATTTTTTGTGAAGAATCAACAAGTGGGACACAATCATGAAGTGGAACAAAATTTATTGGATATTTCAAACTTTGTTAACAAATAAAAAAACTGAAAAATTGGGCGTGCAAAATTATTCAGCCCCTTTACTTTCAGTGCAGCAAACTCTCTCCAGAAGTTCAGTGAGGATCTCTGAATGATCCATTTTGACCTAAATGACTAATGATGATAAATAGAATCCACCTGTGTGTAATCAAGTCTGCGTATAAATGCACCTGCACTGTGATAGTCTCAGAGGTCCGTTTAATGCGCAGCGAGCATCATGAAGAACAAGGAACACACCAGGCAGGTCCGAGATACTGTTGTGTAGAAGTTTAAAGCCGGATTTGGATACAAAAAGATTTCCCAAGCTTTAAACATCCCAAGGAGCACTGTGCAAGCGATAATATTGAAATGGAAGGAGTATCAGACCACTGCAAATCTATGAAGACCTGGCCGTCCCTCTAAACTTTCAGCTCATACAAGGAGAAGACTGATCAGAGATGCAGCCAAGAGGCCCATGATCACTCTGGATGAACTGCAGAGATCTACAGCTGAGGTGGGAGACTCTGTCCATAGGACAACAATCAGTCGTATACTGCACAAATCTGGCCTTTATGGAAGAGTGGCAAGAAGAAAGGAATGGTTCACAAATAATCATATCCAGGTGTTAGAATGGCCAAGTCAAAGTCCAGACCTGAATCCAATTGAGAATCTGTGGAAAGAACTGAAAACTGCTGTTCACAAACGCTCCCCATCCAACCTCACTGAGCTTGAGCTGTTTTGCAAGGAGGAATGGGCAAAAATTTCAGTCTCTCGATGTGCAAAACTGATAGAGACATACCCCAAGCGACTTACAGCTGTAATCGCAGCAAAAGGTGGCGCTACAAAGTATTAACTTAAGGGGGCTGAATAATTTTGCACGCCCAATATTTCAGTTTTTATTTGTTAAAAAAGTTTGAAATATCCAATAAATTTCGTTCCACTTCATGATTGTGTCCCACTTGTTGATTCTTCACAAAAAATTACAGTTTTATATCTTTATGTTTGAAGCCTGAAATGTTGCAAAAGGTCGAAAAGTTCAAGGGGGCCGAATACTTTCGCAAGGCACTGTATGGGCCAGAGTTCATCCCAGCACTTACTCCAGGCATATTACAGATCTATCCATTCTTATATGTACTCCTACTGTGGAGGCTCTGAAAATGGCTTGGGTACTACAGCTTACACCTATATCTGCAAATGTGTGCAAACAAAACCCTTTGTTTTTAATGTAAACTGTTAAGACAGGGCCACGTTGGTTGTTTTGCAGGCTGGCTGGTAAGTGTGCTGGGAAAAATAATTTGTTTGTGATCATAAGTGTGCACAACCTATTGCATTAGGGTGTGCACCCAAATGTTTTAAAACATTAATTGGTGTCAGTAGAGCAGTGGAGTTCTCAGTAGGGCAGAGGTTGGTGTCAGTAGGGCAGACGATCAAATACCACCAAAAGAAAGCTCTATTTGTGGGGAAAAAAGGACATCAATTTTATTTCGGTACAGTGTCACACGACCATGCAATTTTCTGTTAAAGTAACGCAGTGCTGAATCGCAAAAAATGGCCTGGTTATTAAGGGGGCAAATCCTTCCAGTCCAAACCTGGTTAAGGAGCTTTCAGAAAGCATAACGTCAAAGGTCAGGGGTGGAATGTTCCTAAGCTGGAATGCTGCTTGTTAGACAAAAAAAATATATATATATATTACCAGAATAAAAGAGAGCTTTTTAAACTCTGCAGGGAATCCTGTGAACATAACACTTGCTCTCGTGTCTACTTGTACATGGGTTGCTGAACTGTAGTGCCAGCCTACAACACTGATCAATAGAGATTGATTTCTAAGTGATAGCTCTGGAGGATAAGGGGTGTGCCAGGTAGTGCACACATCTCTCCTCTTTCAAGTCCAGACCTGCAATCTGCTTATCAGGGGAACTGTCAGCTTGTATTGTGAATGTTTGCAGCTTGCGCATTTTGTGGTAGCAAAGTATTTTATTGGCAAATGGAACAGATAAAACAGCATACATAGTCACAGGAATATAAAGATGAACATTACACCTAAAGGAAATGTTAAAGCCGTGCTTACACACAGAAGCAATAAGCTTGAGGAAACCTACAATTATAAAAGGAAGATAGTTATTAAAGCAGAGCTCCACCCAAAAGGGGAAGCTCCGCTTATTTGCCTCCTCCGCTGCCACATTTGGCACCTTTCAGGGGGAGCGGGTACCTGGTTTTGACAAGTACCCGCTCCCACTTCTGGCTGACTTTGTCACGCAAAGTCATGCGGAGGTTCGGCCACCCCACTGCTGGGTCATTTACAAAGCACACCGCACTTGGCGCATGCACAATAGGGAACTGGCTGTGAAGCCGCAAGGCTTCACTGCTGGTTTCCCTTAGCCGAGATGGTGGCAGCCCCCGAGAGGCAAATCACAAATTGGCTTGGGTGAAGACATCACTGGATTCGTGGACAGGTAAGTGTCCTAATATTAAAAATAAGCAGCTACAGTATTTGTAGCTGCTGACTTTTAATTTTTTATTTGAAGGAGCCTGAAGCTCCTTTTTAAAGCGTAACTTCACTTTTGTTGAAGAAAAAACATTCCCTCCTGGGTGATCTCTGTACATTGGAGGGGTTTTAACAAACCTTGTTGCAGATTCATACCTTTTGGTATTCTGATTAAATCATTGTTTGTGCCTTTGTGCTGAGTGGGTCAAATGGGAATGGTTTCACAATAATCTATCAGCTGTGCAGCTGCAGAGCACTAATGAGGAAATCTGCTGGGCCTGCATCCCTTTAGACGTGTTCCTATTGGGAGTATCTCACCAAAAATAAAATTTTTGTTGCAGGGGATGCCAGAAATCTGACTTGTATCTTTGGCTCACCAATTTTCCCAGACGTCTGCCTATCACACAAGCAGGAAATGTTTCTGGGGTGTGGTCAGTACATTCTGTGTACAGAACACCTCCAGGTAGCCATATTGTATTGCATTTTCAGAAAATTACAACAGCTGTAGATTGAAAAGGAAAGATACATTTTAATGACGTTTAATTACAATATGATTTGTGTTGCAATTGTATATGCTATATTTTTTTCTTTATTTGCTGATTTTTCCCCCCACAAAAGTGGAGTTACCCTTTAAGTGTTATAGGCATAGAAAATTACCAGTTGTTTTATTTATCTCCACAGAGCAAATTTTATGTAAAGGTAAGGGAGTGGGGAGAAGAGAAACAGACTCTATATTTGAAAGGCATACAAAGTTGTCCCTCATCTATGTATTGTATATATTTAATAGGATGGGAAGGGAACCAGAAAAAGAAGAAAAAAAATCTCCTATGTACCCAGGGTCAGATTAAGAGCATTGTGGGCCTGGTGCTGAGGATTTTGGAGGGCCTTTTTTATGAAAATAAAGTCAAAACGCAAAAAATGTTTTATTAAAACAAATTCCTTACCGCTCATTCACACTGTATGTGAAAGAGAACCAGTTTGAATGAATCCACATTTTTTAACTTTATTATTATTCACATTTTTTATAATTTTGTTTCAGTAGAGCAGTGGACAGGGTCAGTAGTTTTTTTATTTTACATTTTTTTTTTTTTAAAAGAGCAGTGAAGAGAGCAGTGAATAGTGTGAGTAGGGCAATGAACAGTATCAGTATTATTTTTATTATTTGTTCCCTTTTTTTTTTTACAAATTATTTTTTATATTTTTTCAAGGGGGGTGTTGGGGGTTGGCAGTGGATGGTGTCAGTAAGGCAGTGGATAGTAGTAGGGCAGTGCCATTGCCTCATAAAAACACAAGCTCGACAACAGCACAAGTCCGGTATTACACTGGGCTGTCTCAAGTGTAGTAGCACCAGTGCTATTGTCAGCTTGTGTTTTTGTAAATGAAAGGTCATTTTTTTTAGCTGCAATCATTCACCACACAAGCCAACAGTTTACACTTTCTCTGTGCCTTGAATAGCAGGCTGCAGGTTCAGACTCTGTGTAAACTAGGCATGTGTGGGTCTCAGCTGGCTGTAACTCCGTTCATGGGAATTCCCATGTTTTTAACCACTTGCCTTCCAAGCCAATTCTAAAACTTGTAAAAATCATAATTTGTTTGCTAGAAAATTACTCAGGACCCCTAAACACTTTTATGAATTAGGAAAAAAAACTAAAACACAATATTTACCCTAATTTTTTGTATAATGTGAAAGATGATGTTATGCCCAGTAAATAGATACCTAAAATGTCACGCTTTAAAATTGCGCACACTCGTAAAATGACACCAAACTTCGGTACTCCATAGGCTACACTTTAAAATTTATTACAGGTTACCAGTTTAGAATTATAGAGGATGTCTAATGCTAGAATTATTGCTCTCACTCTAACGATTGGGCGATACCTCACGTGTGGTTTGAACGCTGGCAACATATGCGGGCGCAATTTATGTGTGTGTTCGCTTCTGTGTGGGACGGGGTGCTATACATTTTTTTTTTATTGCTTTATTTTTTACTTTTTGATCACTTTTAAATGTAAATATCCCTTGTAATAGGAATAGGGCATGACAGGTCCTCTTTATGGAGAGAACTAAGTCCCCAGATCTCTCCTCTATGCTGGAAAGCCTGAGATAAAAAAAAAAAAAAAATATCGATCTAAGGCTTTCCAATAAAAAAAAAAAAAGGGCAGTGTTTACATCTGTTGGCGCCAGAAGTGACATTATGACGTCACTTTCGGCTTCTGAGAGTCATAAGGATAACAGGGGATCATCTGTCCTCGGTTAGCTCTATGGTAAACTTCTGCCGCCGGTGGGTTCATTCTCCAGGTTGCCAATCGCGCGGGCGAGACCAGAGAAGCACAGGAGGATGGCGAGAAGGGGACATCTTCTCCCGCCGCCTGTAAAAACAATCAAGCGGCGAAACAGCCACTATGATTGTTTTTACATGACAGGGAATAGCTGGCTGAAAAAGATATCGCCACTTCAAGTCCCCGACGTCATATGGCGACAACCCGGGGAAGTGGTTAAACTTCAAGAAGTGGGTGGAGCTATAGCAGCAATGGCAGGAGCAAATATTTATATAATTTATTTTATTTAACTTCCACTGCTTGGGTTTTAATGGAGACAAATGCTATGTGCACAGGAACCCCTGGGGGATTTAAGCAGCTTTCTTCTGGTGATAGTTCTTCT
The DNA here is from genome assembly GCF_965119305.1 of Pelophylax lessonae. NCBI lineage: Eukaryota > Metazoa > Chordata > Amphibia > Anura > Ranidae > Pelophylax > Pelophylax lessonae. The sequence goes on from NC_138780.1 coordinate 116,286,025, forward strand.
TTAAAGCCCATAGTCTGGTAAAAATGTACAGAATATCCATAGCAGAGCGCAAGTCAGGACGACTGTTGCACCCAGAATGAAAAAAATGTTTGCATAAACGATGATTTTGATTGGAGTTCTAAATTCACACATTCATTTATGTTTACATTTAAAACCAACTTTCAAACAATGTAGAATGCCCAAACGGTTGTCCATACAGAGCATGTCCGTGATCACGATGTGCATTTCCGTTGCTGTGCTCTAATAAGAATTATCATTTGCAGACTGCTTTTCCTATAGCTTACTGAATGCAATTATTCTCTAAGGCAGCCTATCTCAAACTTTTTACCTGGAGGAATCCAAATGCATTTTATGGCTCAGGAAACCCCTCCTAAAATATCTACTGTTCACAATGCATTAGTTTGATCGGTAAGTTGTAAAAAGCAGATTCTTACAACATCCCTCTGCTGTATAACCATAATACTCATATAAAATGAATAAGAATTGCTGAAAAAGAAAAACATGGTGTGAAAATCATAGTGTCCTCTTTCACTACCATTCAGCCAAGAAGTGTCCTTCTACCAGTGATGGTGAACCTTGGCACCCCAGATGTTTTGGAACTACATTTCCCATGATGCTCATGCACATTGTAGTTAAGCATCATGGGAAATGTAGTTCCAAAACATCTAGGGTGCCAAGGCTCGTCACTCAGTTGAACTTTTACAATTGAGGTCAGTGAACAAGTAACCACTTACATTGTAATGTCAGTGGAAAATGACCCCTTCATATTGGTAATTCTTGTAGGTGGGAGACAAATCTGCCACTGCTCAAGGAACATCTAACAATCGCTAGGGAACTCTGGTGGAGAAAGCCTGCTATAGGGGAACCACTCTTCGCAGTGCTTGACAGGCTGTAGTTCAGCTGGTAAACAGTGATTTACAGTGATTTTGTTCCTGTTCACAAAGTGAATATAAGTGGGCATGGCAGTCTACCAGACAAATATGGTATTTTCATGTTACGTTTCAAGAAAATTTGCTTGTGCACTGGTGTGATTGACTTAAACTCCTATTTTACTTCAGTATTAGGAGATGTCTGAAGCTTTCATCCAACGGTTCAATGTGAACATGAGAGCATGCACTGGGGTAAATGAAAAAAACTGTCTGCGGTGAAATACATCACATACATGTTGTTTTATTCATCGTTCATTTTTTTATTTTAAACTGTAGAAATTGCATTTTTAGGAATAGCTAGTAGAGGTCAGAAATTTTCTCACACTAAGAGGGAAATTACAGTTAGATTGGTATTTTCTGTAAAAAAATATAATCAGATGAGAATGGATAATAATCATGTGGCTTAAAAGCCCACCTGGACTTTCAGTTTACACAAGGTAAATACATTCCAGTTGCATCAAAGCAAAAGGTGTACACAGTCTCACAGTTTATTTTTAGAAAGCAGCCTCAGCCTGTGTAGAAAAGCTTGTCTCCTGCCAGCACGCTGCAAAGAAGGACCCTTTGTTTCTGTGCAGAAGTAGTTGTCTTTCTGCAGAAGTCGGACCCCCCCTATCCAAAGCTCTCCATTTGGCAGGCAGTTTGGCTGACTTCAGATCTCTAGCTCTGACTTATAGCATGATTTGTGCTGGACCTCTGTAGAGAGACCACTGCTTCCACACACAGCAAGGGTTCCTCTCTGCAGCATGCTTGCAAGGGGCAGACTTTTCCATTCTATCAAGTGCTGTTTTACAAGGAAAAATGTTCAGACTTTGAACACATTTTGTTGAAGGTATACAGGTCCTTCTCAAAAAATTAGCATATTGTGATAAAGTTCATTATTTTCTGTAATGTACTGATAAACATTAGACTTTCATATATTTTAGATTCATTACACACAACTAGTGCAAGCCTTTTATTGTTTTAATATTGATGATTTTGGCATACAGCTCATGAAAAACCAAAATTCCTATCTCAAAAAATTAGCATATCATGAAAAGGTTCTCTAAACGAGCTATTAACCTAATCATCTGAATCAACTAATTAACTCTAAACACCTGCAAAAGATTCCTGAGGCTTTTAAAAACTCCCAGCCTGGTTCATTACTCAAAACCGCAATCATGGGTAAGACTGCCGACCTGACTGCTGTCCAGAAGGCCATCATTGACACCCTCAAGCAAGAGGGTAAGACACAGAAAGAAATTTCTGAATGAATAGGCTGTTCCCAGAGTGCTGTATCAAGGCACCTCAGTTGGAAGTCTGTGGGAAGGAAAAAGTGTGGCAGAAAACGCTGCACAACGAGAAGAGGTGACCGGACCCTGAGGAAGATTGTGGAGAAAGACCGATTCCAGACCTTGGGGGACCTGCGGAAGCAGTGGACTGAGTCTGGAGTAGAAACATCTAGAGCCACCGTGTACAGGCGTGTGCAGGAAATGGGCTACAGGTGCCGCATTCCCCAGGTCAAGCCACTTTTGAACCAGAAACAGCGGCAGAAGCGCCTGACCTGGGCTACAGAGAAGCAGCACTGGACTGTTGCTCAGTGGTCCAAAGTACTTTTTTCGGATGAAAGCAAATTTTGCATGTTATTCGGAAATCAAGGTGCCAGAGTCCGGAGGAAGACTGGGGAGAGGGAAATGCCAAAATGCCTGAAGTCCAGTGTCAAGTACCCACAGTCAGTGATGGTCTGGGGTGCCATGTCAGCTGCTGGTGTTGGTCCACTGTGTTTTATCAAGGGCAGGGTCAATGCAGCTAGCTATCAGGAGATTTTGGAGCACTTCATGCTTCTATCTGCTGAAAAGCTTTATGGAGATGAAGATTTCATTTTTCAGCACGACCTGGCACCTGCTCACAGTGCAAAAACCACTGGTAAATGGTTTACTGACCATGGTATTACTGTGCTCAATTGGCCTGCTAACTCTCCTGACCTGAACCCCATAGAGAATCTGTGGGATGTTGTGAAGAGAAAGTTGAGAGACGCAAGACCCAACACTCGGGATGAGCTCAAGGCCGCTATCGAAGCATCCTGGGCCTCCATAACACCTCAGCAGTGCCACAGGCTGATTGCCTCCATGCCACGCCGCATTGAAGCAGTCATTTCTGCAAAAGGATTCCCGACCAAGTATTGAGTGCATAACTGAACATAATTATTTGAAGGTTGACTTTTTTTGTATTAAAAACACTTTTTTTTATTGGTCGGATGAAATATGCAAATTTTTTGAGATAGGATTTTTGGTTTTTCATGAGCTGTATGCCAAAATCATCAATATTAAAACAATAAAAAGGCTTGCACTACTTCAGTTGTGTGCAATGAATCTAAAATATATGAAAGTCTAATGTTTATCAGTACATTACAGAAAATAATGAACTTTATCACAATATGCTAATTTTTTGAGAAGGACCTGTATACCCTTTACTACTGATTTTTATATAGGATCTCCCATGTCCGCCGGTGAGAGCTATTTGATGGCCGTGCCCTCAGATCTGTGATCCACCGTGGCTCCAAACACTGGGTAAGATGGCTCCTCCCATATTTGGTTCTGTATTATGTATATTATGTATGTCATAATTGTTAAATATGATTACTAACGGTTTGATTATCAGATGAAAGCATAAATGTGTATAGCATCCTCCTGAAGAAGTGGTCATACCACAAAACATGTCAAGGTTTACGCATTTAGAAGTCTAAGAAATCCATTATAGGATTGCTAGAACTTATACTGTGTTTGTAGTACATGTAAATACCGATCATGTTCACTTCATTGTGATGTATTTTAAAACTATGTTTCTTTAATAAAAAAAAAAGTTTTGATTTTACTCTATCTGAATATTGATTACGGTACCTGGAAAGTCCCACATAACATTTCCCCTTCCTCCATTCCCCTCTTCCCTTTTCCCCCCCCACTGACCTTGGTCTTTAATGAAGTGTGGGGTTTACCGTATTAACTGTCCCCATAGCAGAACAATTAAACTTTTCAATGCAATTTAAATTTAAACCTTGTTTACTCTCATGTGGATTTCAAACAGAAAACCAAAGGAAGCAGATGACAACTCACCAATACAATTTAAAGAATATCCCTCTGATATCTAAATAGGAAAGTGTTTCATTTGATGAATCGTATTTTTAAAGTGAACACATCCTTCCCTATTTTGCTCTGTTTATTATACCATTGAAGTGGAAGTGCATAAAAAGTTGGGAAACTGAGGTGGGTGATACAGATGACTAGGACTGGCGCAAAGATCGACACTTGCAAACAACTAGTGTCACTTAGCCACTTCCCCCAAACGAACGTACCTGTACGTCGGCTTGAAGAAATGGTTGTGCCGGGGCGATGCCTACAGCCGCAGGCATCAACCGGTACCGTTTTTTAGAGCCGTGATCCCAGCGAGTGGGAGGGGACACCCCCCACCGCCTTCTGCTGCTCTGCCTGGGTCTCCTGTCCCACCGCACGTCCGCCGGCTGGTTGGAGTCCCAAATGAAGCTGGATTCGGCTTTGATCAAGTAACCAGAAAGCAATGTGACTTTTAGTTTACTCGGCTGCCAATGGCACCAATATAAAAAAATGCAGATTTTGGCATTTTGAATACTTTGAAGTGCAGTGGAGGGTTTTTTTTAGACCTCAGATCCCTCCATAGAGAGTACCTATCACTGCCTAATACACAAGGGATGTTTACATTACTTGTGACAGCAATAAAAGTGATCAGATGTTTTTTTTTTTTTTTTTAAGGAACAGTGTTAAAAATAAAAAAGAAAATAGATAGGAAAAAAAAATGTTTTAAAGCACCCCGTTACCATGAGTTTGCGCACCAAAGAAAACGCATACGTATGTCACTTCCGCAAATGTAAACGATGTTCAAATCACCGCAATTGCCAGAGTTAGAGCAATAGACCTCCTCTGTAGCTCTAAACTGGTAACCGTTAAAATTTTTTAAAGTGTTGTCTATGGAGATTTGTTGGTACCTCAATATGTATGTCGCCATTCCACGCAATTGTAAACCATAACATGTTAGGTATCTATTTACTCGGCGTGACATCATCTTTCACAATATACAAAAAAACTGGGCTAACTTTACCATATAGTTTTTTTTTTTTAATTCAGGAAGTGTTTGTTTTCCATAAAATTTGAGTTTGAAAAAGACTGCTGCGCAAATACTGTGCGACAAAAAATATTTTAACGACCGCAATTGTATTCTCCATAGTCTTTCCAAAAAAATATATATGTAATGTTTAGGGGTTCTAAGTAATTTTCTAGCAAAAAAACTGGATTTCTGACTTACCGTAAAATCCTTTTCTCTGAAGTTCATTGACAGATGCAGCTCTATAGTCTTCTTAACCATTGGGTTATGCTGCTATAGGATTCAGTGTTGTTGCAAGCAGTGTCAGAAGAAAATAACCCCAACCCAACTCCTAAAAAGAGGGGCAGATGCTGCGTCTGTCAATGAACTCCAGATAAAAGGATTTTACAGTAAGTCAAAAATCCAGTTTTCTCTATTGTTCATTGACCGATGCAGCTCCATATTCTTCTTATCCATTGGGGCATCCCAAAGAAGTATTAACATGAGGGGTGAGAAAACAACGCAGAAAGGAACGCAATTCTCAAAGGCTAAACTTAGCCAACCAGGTAACATGGAGCTCAACCAGGAACAACCGGAGCCCACCTAGAAACAACGTACACCATCAAAGAGATTAAATGCTCTCTTAACCACTTCTGGACTGGAAGGATTTGTCCCCTTAATGACCAGGCCATTTTTTGCAATTCAGCACTGCGTTACTTTAACGGAAAACTGCGCGGTAGTGCGACATTGTACACAAATTAAAATTGATATCCTTTATTTCCCCCCACAAATAGAGCTTTCTTATGGTGGTATTCGATCACCTGTGCGATTTTTATGTATTGAATAAACAAAAAAAAAAAAAAAAAAAAACGGAGCCACCACAGTAGAGAACTTCTTGTGTTTTTGCTTTAAACATTCAAAAAAAAAAATCAAAAATGTTTTAGGCCAATTTGTATTCTGCTACATAATTTTGGTAAAAAAAAAAAAAAATCGCAATAAGCATATTTTCATTGGTTTGCGCATAAGTTGTCGCGTCTACAAGCTAGGGGAAAAATTTATGCCATTTTCATTTATTCATTTTTTACTAGCAATGGCGGGGATCTGCGATTTTTATCGGGACTGCGACATTGCGGTGGACAGATCAGACTTCTGACTGACATTTTTGACACTTTTGGGGGGACCAGTGTCATTACTACAGTAATCAGTGCTAAAAATTTGCACTTACTGTAATAATGACATTGGCAGGGAAGGGGTTAACCTAGTGGGTGATCAAGGGGTTAAATGCAAGCCTAGGGGAGTGTTTCTAACTGTGTGTGGGGGGGGGGGGGTGTCTTTTGAAATGATCATAGAGACCTGTGATCCTATAGAGAATGATCCTAGGCGCTCTGATCATTCCAGAGAGAAAAATGGTTAGCTGTGTTTACAACAGCTGCCCGTCCTTCTCTCAGCGGGGAACGATCGTGGGTGTGCACCAGGAAGGGCTGCCTGCCACAGTAAAACTGCGGAGGGCAGTCCTTAAGCGGTTAAACAGTAGCCTGAAAAACCTTGCGGCCAAAGGAAGCATCCCAAAATGCCAACACATCTACTTGTAGAATTTTGTGAACATGTGCACAAACGACCAAGTTGCCGCCTTGCAAGCTTCTATTACTGATGTATGAGAGTGAAAAGCCCAAGAAACACTCAGCATCCTAGTAGAATGTGCCTTCACAGAGAAAGGTGGAACCTGACCCTAAGTGAATAAGCCTGTACCACTGTCTGTCTGATCCATCTGGATATGGTCACAACAGATGCAGCCAATCCCTTCCGTGGTCCTTCCGTAAGGACAAAAAGAGAGTCTGATTTCCTGAAAAACTCAGTAGCCGCCAGGTAAACCCTAATTGCCGGAACCAGATCCAAAGTGAAGGCAGCACAATGTCTTCATTCAAATAGAAATCAGAGACCACCTTAGGAAGAAAAGACCGATTTGGTCGAAGAACCACTTTATCTCTGTGGACCTCCAGATAGGGTGAATGGCAGGACAGAGCCGCCAATTCAGACACTTGGCACGCAGAGGTAATAGTTACCAAGAAGGCTACCTTCTGTGACAGTGTAAGCAGGAGCCACCAGTGCGTCTGTGGCGTCGGCCAGAGGATCCCGAGACCTGGCCACAAACCTCTGTAACTTCTTGTTGAGCCGAGAGGCTAACAGGTCCACATCGGGTGTCCCCGACCAGACACACAGCAGGTGAAACGCCTTCGGGTAAAGGGACCATTCCCTCTGATCCAACACCTGACGACTCAAGTAATCGGCCTGCCAATTTTCCTCTCCGGGGCCAGGACACTCTTGCTGCCCCCTTGATTGACGTAAGCCACTGCTGTGGCATTGTGATTGAATGTGAAATGGATGACCTTACAGACAATTTGTCCAGTGACTCGTGCAAAGCTTTATCGCTCGGAGTTCCAGAATATTGATCGGTAGTCTGGACTCTTCCATAGTCCAGGTCCCCCGAACACACATCTTTCCAAGCACTCTACCCCAACCGGACAGGCTGGCATCTGTGGTTACCACGGTCCAATACAAGGGAAGGAAGGACTTGCCCTGATGCAGAGCCAAGGAACGGAGCCACCACAGTAGAGCACTTCTTGTGTTTTGACTTTTTGGATCCTTGTTCCACTTGACAAGAATTTCTCTTTGCAAGGTCTCATGTGGAAATGAGCAAACGAACCGCCTCGAAGGTAGACACCATCAGACCTAGCGCTCGCATGCAAGACCACAGAGAGGATAGATTGCTGGATAACAGCAAGCGAATCGCCCACTGCAACTTTTGAAGCTTTTCCAGAGGGAGAAGATGGGACCAGAGCAAATGTTTTGAAATTGATGTTCCAACCAAACTCTTGCAAAGTCCGTACAGTGATTGACAAGTCGCCAAACAGGACTAAATGGGAGTCTGCTCTTAAGAGGAGATTGTCCAGGTCCAGGACCTGAGCTAACACCTTAGTGAAGAGCCTGGGAGCGGAGGCGAGACTAAAGGGTAATGCCACAAATTGATAATGCTCCTTTCCTACAGCGAAGCAAAGAAAACACTGGTGTCCAGTGAAAATAGGGACGTGTAGATATGCGTCCTTGATATCGATGGAGGCTAAAAAGTCCCCTTGGTGTAGGGATGCCACTACCGTGCGAATGGACTCCATTCAAAACTTCTGTACCTGTGAAAAAAGCAGTTTAAAACCTTGAGGTCCAGAATTGGACACACTTTGCCTACTTTCCTAGGAACAGTGAACAGGTTTGAATAGAACCCCTGAAAGCGTTCCCGAGAGGGAACCGGCACAAACACCCCTTGCGACAGGAGATCTTGTACTGCCTCTCATAGATCCCTTAGTCGATCTGGAGATAGGTGTGAATTGAACAGAAAGAATCTGTCAAACGGTCGATCTTGTAACCCGATCGAATCAGTTTGTTCTGAATCAAGGAAGTATATGGTTCCAGAAAGAAACAAAGACGTCCCCCCACCCCAGTTATGGGTGAGGGCACCCATTCATGCAGAAGGGGACTTGTCTGCACATCTGCAGGGGCCTGCTATCCGCTTATTCGACCACGTCTTCTTGGAACTCTCAGATGATCCCAGGATTATCCAGGGACCCCCGCCTGGATTAACCCCCTCCCAGCGGAACGCCTGCTACAGCCCCCGCACCGTACCCGACTAAGGCAGGGGCTACCTAGGAAATAGTGGGGAGAATGGCCTGAGGGAGAAAGCCTTAAATGATCGATGGGGGAATCTTCCCTAGGGACATACAAAGGGGAGACATGGGGGGTGGGGGATAACCCGAGGTTCCGACCGTCCCACGAAGCGGCCCACATCCACCCCGAGACCGCAAGAAATATGGGGGGACACTACTCACCATACCGACGATATTCAGGTGGGCGCCACTCCAGACAGACTACCTCTCCGCCCGGGGTGGGGGTGCTGACGGCCAAGGGGTACGCTGCAACTCAAGACAAACCAGGTCGTGTGCATCCCAGCGAGGTGTTTCACTCGCGAGCCAGCCCTCGTCCAATAGGGCCATGTTGTGGGGAGGCCTAGCGTGGAGCTGCGACCTGCACACGCTTGCTGGCCAGACTAAGTATCTAGAAAAGAAATGAGTGGACTGCGCTCTTATATAAAATAGATGTTTTAACGGGTAGGTCAAGTAAGTATACCTTCGCATGCGAATGGTCTCAAACACAATCAGACATTGGGCACTAACTTACACTATACTAAGACCGAATCTCATAAATTGCGATTTTGAAATTGTGTGACTAATCAGAGTGCGTAAATGTGATCATAAATCTTCAGTTAAAACGTATTATAAACAGAAATAATACATATACTTAAATAAGGAATCGCATACTAAAATTAAAAATCTCATACGCAAATTAGGTAGTGCAGGGCTCATTCCAAAGTGCATATGTGCAATCCTACAACTGTTTGAATAACAAATAAATATTATGTGCAAACAGCAATAAAGTGCACTAAATTAAAGTTCCAAAAAATATGTGCAAATTGACATTGTATTAAACCATATTAAATTATCCAGGTGTGACACATATTCATTCGTTGTGCCAAATAGTCCATAAACAGTGATATTCTGTGCAAGGAATTCAATTCTTTAAACGTGCTTCCCCACTGTAGTGGAAATGCCTCCACCTCCAGTATAGTACTCCTGCTAGTGTGAACACTTATATGTGTGCTAGCCTCTCACCTCTAGCCACATATGTCAGAGCATATGGGTTTTTAGAATCAGGGTTGCCTCTATTTCTTTTCCTGCCAGTACTGTGGATGTCTCCAGCGGGATGGACTCTCCTTATTAAAGGGTGGGGGGGATGGATGCTCCTATGTGCTCCTTCCAATCCTCGTGTAACCCTTTCCCTTGGACTCCATATTACAGGTAAAAAAGGGCAGTCATGGTGTAGTATTTAATCGTATATTTTATTGTAAAAAATAAATATCCACTCATATTTAAAATTATGGTGATCGGTTTTCCAGGCTGTTAGTAACTGATGCGGACACCTCCTCTGTGTCCTGCCGCATCACTTCCGGTTCTCGTAGAGGAGCGGCGATATTTATTTTTTACAATAAAATATATGATTAAATACTACACCATGATGGCCCTTATTTACCTGTAATATGGAGTCCAAGGGAAAGGGTTACACGAGCATTGGAACGAGCACACAGGAGCATCCATCCCCCCCCACCCCCAATAAGGAGAATCCATCCTGCTGGAGACATCCACAGTACTGGCAGGAAAAGGAATAGAGGCAACCCTGATTCTAAAAACCCACATGCTCTGACATATGTGGCAAGAGGTGAGAGGCTAGCACACATATAAGTGTTCACACTGAAGAGCAAGCAGGAGCACTATACTGGAGGTGGAGGCATTTCCACTACAGTGGGGAAGCACGTTTAAAGAATTTAATTCCTTGCACAGAATATCACTGTTTATGGACTATTTGGCACAACGAATGAATATGTGACACACCTGGATAATTTAATATGGTTTAATACAATGTAAATTTGCACATATTTTTTGGCACATTCATTTAGTGCACTTTATTGCTATTTACACATAATACTTATTTGTTATTCAAACACTTGTAGGTTTGCACATATGAAGTTTGATTGCACATATGCACTTTGGAATGAGCACTGCACTACCTAATTTACGTATGTGATTTTTAGGTTTTGTATGCGATTCCTAATTTGAGTATATGTATTATTTCTATTAATAATACGTTTTAATAGAAGATTTATTTATCACATTTACGCACTTTTATTAGTCACACAATTTCAAAATCGTAATTTATGCGATTCGGTCTTAGTATAGTTTAAATTAGTGCCCAACATCTGATTGTGTTTGAGACCATTCTCTTACTTGACCTACCCATTAAAACATATATTTTATATTTATCTAAGAGCGCAGTACACTAATTTCCTTTATTGATTACATATACTGTTTAGGTAACAGCCCAGTACTTGCAGCACCTTAGATATACACAGAGGTATCCTACTGTGGTAGCGCGAGGATCATCACATTACAAATTTCGTAAGGATCTAGAATATCTAGTCCGACGCCCAGTCTGGCTGTTGATTATAGTTCTCTCAGGAAGATAACTAGCTAAAATAAAAAAAAAAAACATGCTAGGACAGCATTTCCAGCAGGGAACTAGGCTCTACTCCTGAACTAGGCAGAAAAAACTGAATCCTATAGCAGAGTGAGTGGGTGTATACCCCCAGGGACTGCCCCATAGGCGTGGTAAAGATTTTTCCTGCCTAATGTCCTACTCCTGTAGGGGACAGGCATGATAACCCAATGGTTAAGAAGAATATGGAGCTGCATCTGTCAATGAACAGTGAATGTAGAGAAATACTGATTTTAACTTGTAAACAAAATGTGTCAAAAATAGGCCTGGTCTTTAAGTTATAAGACTGCCTTACACAATTGTACTGTATATACTCCAAGCCTATCTCACCCCACTAAACCTGCCCATTATCGGCAGGATCTGAACTCCCTTGGTCCTATGTGTAATCTTTGCTCAGGCACATTTTCTTACTTGTTACATTGCCCCATCGATGACGTCTCTTACGATGAAACATGCGTAGGGCGGAGCAAAAAGCAGTAACGTCAGTATGCCCCCTGGGGCGTAGGATGAATTGTACATGTTGAATGCCTGTTTAAATCTTTGGAAATGTAAGCAGAATTTTAATAGTTTTTACCCTACTTTGGATATTGTGCAATGAGTGTTTCTTCTTGTTGCCATGATCCATGTTCTCTGGTTCGAGTACCCCTAATGAGAAGTGTGAATGTTACCTCTTAATAACAAGATCAGAGGGCAGCTGGAAAGGCAGAGATAACTTATACCCAGAGTAAAGGGTGAACTCACTGAGACCATTATAGACCTGAACAGGGTCTTTTTTTCTGGTAAGGAGCAAATTTTGCTCATCTTGCAGGGGGTGCACAAGTGGTGATCACTTTCAGTATTAAGATGTTTCAAGTGCCTGCTTTTGATATCACTTTAGGGACTCATATTGGATTATCTTATGTCTTTCTGGCACTTTAGTTTTTATGCATAATGACAATATTATGAATTATTTAATTGTTATGAATTTTTTTTTTCTTTCATGGGTAAGCTCCTGTTGTTACTGGTTGAGCTTTTTTGTTACCCAGTTGGCTATGTTTTTAGCATTGGAAATACGTTAACTGTTGTTGGTTGCATTTCTTCCCACCTCTCATGCCTATACTGCTTTGGGATGTCCCAATGGTAAAAAAGCATAGCTTCTGCGTCTGTCAATGGATGATAGAGAAAACTGTATTTTTGTAAGAACTTACCGTAAAATCCTTTTCTCTGAAGTCCATTGACAGACGCAGCACCCTCCCCTCTATTATGGGGATGGTTTGTGTCTTCATTTCACTGCTTGCTACGAAACGTATTTGAGAGCACAGTCAGTGTGTGCGGGGTTATGCCGAGAAGGAAAGCCCCTATAGGCGTGTCAGTGAATTTTTTCACTGCCTAGTCTACTCCTGTAGATGGCGCATAACCCAATGGTAAAGAAGCATAGCTGCTGCGTCCGTCAATGGACGATAGAGAAAAAGAATGGTTGCTCTACATAAAGATGGCCTAGGCTATAAGAACTTTGCCAAGACCCTGAAACTGAGCTGCAGCATGGTGGCCAAGACCATACAGCGGTTTAACAGGATAGGTTCCACTCAGAACAGGCCTCGCTATGGTCGACCAAAGTAGTTGAGTCCACGTGCTCAGCGTCAGATCCAGAGGTTGTCTTCGGGAAATAGACATATGAGTGCTGCCAGCATTGCTGCAGATGTTGAAGGAGTGTGGGATCAGCCTGTCAGTGGTCAGACCATACGCTGCACACTGCTTCAAATTGGTCTGCATGGCTGTCGCCCCAGAAAGAAGCCTCTTCTAAAGATGATGCTCAAGAAAGCCTGCAAACAGTTTGCTGAAGACAAGCACTGGAACCATGTCCTGTGGTCTGATGAGACCAAGATAAACTTAATTGGTTCAAATGTGGCGCAACCAGGTGAGGAGTACAAAGACAAGTGTGACTTGCCTACAGTCAAGCATGGTGGTGGGAGTGTCATGGTCTAAGGCTGCATGAGTGCTGCTGACACTGGGGAGATGCAGTTCATTGAGGGAACCATAAATGCCAACACGTACTGCGACATACTGAAGCAGAGCTTGATCCCCTACCTTCAGAGACTGGGCTGCAGGGCAATATTCAAACATGATAACGACCCAAATCACCCTCCAAGACAACCACTGCCTTGCTAAAGAAGCTGAGGGTAAAGGTGATGGACTGGCCAAGCATGTCTCTAGACCTAAACCCTGCATCCGTGGGGCATCCTCAAACTGAAGGTGGAGAAGCGCAAGGTCTCCAACATCCACCAGCTCCATGTCGTCATGGAGGTGTGGAAGAGGACTCCAGTGGCAACCTGTGATGCTCTGGTGAATGCAATGCCCAAGAGGGTTAGGGCAGTGCTGGAAAATAATAGTGGCCACACAAAATATTGACACTTTGGGCCCACATTGGACATCACTTGCGGGTGTACTCACTTTTTTTGCTAGCGGTTTAGACATTAATGGCTGTGTGTTGAGTTATTTTGAGGGGACAGCAAATTTACACTGTTATACAAGCTGTACACTCACTTCTTTACATTGTAGCAAAGTGTAATTTCTTCAGTGTTGTCACATGAAAAGATATAACATATTTACAAAAAAGTGAGGGGTGTACTTTATTTTGTGGGATACTGTACCCCCCCCTCTTTTAAAGCACAATTCCCCCTTTAAAACAGTCCCACAGTGTCCTTAGTTCCTCTTCACATTACAGTACCCCTTTACATTAATGTAAGTGCTCTGTAAAAGGGGCACTGATACAGTGCCCCTTTACAGTGCAGTCCCCTTTACATTACAGTGCCCCTGCAATCTGCCCCTCCCCTCCTTTCCTCTAACATCAATCTCTGCCTCCCCTGTTCTGGACTCCTACCTTCAGGGCAGAGGCTGTTAACTATGTGTCCTTTCCCAGCTCCTCTGCCTGCCAACCCGGTTGACGATGTTATCCTATCAGCAGGGAAGGGGGTGGGAGGAGCTCCCCATTCCGATCTGCAGCTCCTCCTGCCTTGCTGATAGGATGACATTGTCGGCCAGTTGGAGGGAGAAGCTGGGAGAGGACACACATGCATGGCCGACCCCGGTCTGTGATAGCCCTGCACGGACCGCGGACGCCACTCAACTCCTGCTGTGCGGCTGGTCAGCAACAGGCCACGGGCCGGCATCCCTGTATTACAAGACACAGGAATTTAGTGTTAAAAAATACGAATTATATGTGGTCATCAGATAGCTGGACACTAACAAAGCTGTAAGGACAGCCACAATATAACCCCCCCCCTTTCAGCAAGCTTAAGTTTTGTAGCATGCAATAAGGAAGGAATCATAAGAACAGAGGGGAGGAACCTGTGTCCTGTAATGTACTCCATGCATAGGATTTTAAAGAAAGTAGGGTGGGCAACACAGCCACAAACGCTAACAGGCCCATGAAACTAAACAGGCAACAGGAGACCTGAAATTTAGAGAACAGTCTGAAACATTTTATGCCCAAACTGGCATCAAAAGAAGAACTGATATAGATCAGCATGAAGCATGATTCCAGGAAGCACTGACAGATCTGGTAGAACGTGTCTTAACAGGAAAGGAAAGAACCGTATCCTATTCTGACTTGTAGGCACAGGTGATAACTTGTCCTACTCCACCTAGCAGTCGTGGAATGAAAACCAGGACCTTCAGGAATTATAGAAATGGTCTAAGCGGAGAGGTAAACTCATACAGTATTTACCAGACAGTGGAGAGAAATCTCTTTTGAATGTTTCAAAGCAGGACATAAGGAAGGAAGCAAAATGTCCTGGTTAAGGTGAAAGAGGAAACCACCCTAGGAAGAGAAGAGGACTTAGGCCACAAGACAAACCTAGCACTGTGTAGAAAAGGCCGCTAACTCTAAGACACATCAGAAGTGACAGCCACAGGAAAGGCAACCTTATGAGTGAGGGAGACAATGGGATATTCCTTGTAGGTGACACCTTACACAAAGGCTTTCACCAAAGTCCATTTTCTAACTTTAGCAGCATAGGGATTGACTATGCTCAGAAGACCCCTGTCTCTTAGAACTGGGGCTTCAACAGCTAAGCCATTAAAGACAGTGACCAAGAAGCAGGATGGTGGACTTGCTCTAAAGCCCAGGTGGCCAAGAAGGCCTACAAGTTTCCCAACTCAGACAAGTGGGGGCACCTCCTGAATGTTAAGAAGTCTTAGGCCCCTTGCACATAAGTATCATAACTTAGTGATGTTTATACTCATAAATTTGGTGACAAAGTCCCAGTAAAAAGAAACTATGTGTAAAGACTCGGGCAATGTTGAGTATAGGTGTGTAAAGCCCCCTGCACACGGGCGTCATAAATTACTAATGTTTACTTAGGAACTTGTTGACAGAAAGTACCTTAGTAGCTGTGTGTAAAAACCTCAGTAACGTTGAATATAGGTGTGTAAAGGTGCATAAGCATATAGATGAGCGAAATTCTTCATTGCCAGTGTTGCAATCCCATTAATACTCATGTAAATGTGCTTATAGATGAGTAAACAAGCGTAAATTACTGCACTCAAATGTAAACTTTTCTATTTTTGTTTTACGTCTCTGTACTCAACACTATATTACGGATTTTTATTCCATAGACAACAATGCATCTCATTTCAAATCAGTAAAAAACATGGTGTTTTTACTCCTGTGTGCAAGAGGCCTTACTCCTAGACTTGGTGGATCTAGACATTCAGGTCTTGTAAAAGAAGTGCAGGTTTGCCCAGCACGCCTGAGAAAAACTAAAAGGGAGCTCTTCACCACAGAAAGCTTTCCAGTAGGGGCTTCTCTGGAGTAAGATGGTACTCTTGCCTCCATGTTTTTCTTGATGCAAGTGTCTATAGAGTCACCAAATAAACATTATACCTCAAAAACATCTGAGCAAATAGTTTTTTTTGCAGAGAAACTCTGTAGAACAAAACTTGAACCAAAAGGTTTTACACATGCAATAGCATATGGCAACAGAAAGAAGCTCCTACTTCGAGGACAAATGGATCTGAATAATGGACCCAGGAACTTGGGCCAAGCCCTTGGAGCAGACACACATGGTGGCCACAGCAGGTTGCATAGGAGGACCAGCCAGAGAAAACATTTTAAGTAGGGCTGTTAACCATTTATCCACAGGGTGCCTTAACACCAGGCCATCCCCAACAGGGACCACAAAGGTTTTGTTAAGGCGGGATCTGTCAGGGACTGTCCATTTTTTTAAGTAACCTCTCTTCAATAGGGCATTGCTGAGCAAAGTGTTTGGGAGGAACATAGGTTTTTTTTTTTTCAGAACAAGGCCAGTCAAAGTACAGGACAGCTCCAACAGCAAATGTACATAGAATGTTTTGGTGGGGCAATTTCTAAGGAACAACATGGGTGACATTTGGCCGGGATGATACAGGCTACTCAAGGGCAAGAAGGGGGTGTACTTCAACTATAAGGTAAGAAAGAGTCCTTTAGCTTGGGTGAGATATAAGCACACTGGGTATCCTCCTGAGTGCAGCCTTCAGAGTCAGATGAAGAGTCCCCCTCTTCAGGAAGCACTGAGGCCACAAGAGGATAATCCGAGAGACTCTGGAGGAGAGACAGAGGGTCTTGCTTGTGGCCCTTACGATATGAGGCGCTGCATGAAGGGTGAATATCTCCTAAACAGTGCACAGTTAGCAGATATTTATTTTACCTACAGGCAAGCCTTATTTTAAGCTTACCTGTAGGTAAAAATAAAGCGGAGTTTACAACCGATTTAAAGGGACAACGGTCTAAAATCTCAAATGAAGTGTAATTGTTTATTTTGTGGCTTTCTTTACTGATTTGTTTGTCACTGTCAAATCTCCTGCAGACATATAATCCAATTGCTTAAGACTAAGATGCTGTGTTGTATATTTACTAAAATTATTTTAGAGTGAAACTCAGAAAAAAATACTATTGTTAGTGCTAGTGACAAACTGCATCATATATGTTAGTTTTGATTTTTCACCAGAGTTCAACTTTAAAGACATTTACACTACTGGTTCTGTGGTAACATGTATTCATTTTGAAAAGCACCTTGCCAATATATGTATCTTGCAGAGCAGAGCAATGCACTAATATATGTTGAAGTGCACTGCCAAAATGATACATGTAGCTTTTTGGTTGGTTTTTGTGTGTTACATTCTTATCAATAATGCAGTAATACAGCACAATAGTGTCAATGGTCCCCAAGTCAAAAATCAAGCGATAATAGTGCTCACAAAGCAAAAAACTATCCAAATGGGATGTTGGGGTGGGACAATTTCGATTCCAGATGATGACACGGAACCAAGATGAATATATATATATATATATATATATATATATATATATATATATACACACACACACACACATATATATATATATATATATACACACACACACACACACACACACACACATACATACACACAGTGCATGCATTCGGAAAGTATTTACAGCACTTCACTTTTTCCACATTTTATATGTTACAGCCTTATCCCAAAATGGATTAAATTAATAATTTTCCTCAAAATTCTACAAACAATACCCCATAATGACAACATGAAAAAGTTTGCTTGAAATCTTTGCAAATTTACTAAAAAAAGAAAGAAAAAAACACATGTACCCCATGGGCAGTCCCAGGGGGTATACGCTCTCTCCCTGCTATAGGATGTCAGTTTTGTATCAAAGCAGTGTCAGAGAAAACAATACTAAAGCCCCGTACACACGTACCGATGGTCGGCTTACAAATGTTCCTCTTTTCTCCCCGGGATGTCGGTGTCTGCTGAAAAGTGCAAAGACAGCACAAGGACAGCACAAGAATTTTGTCCGCCGACTGCAGAAGTGATGTCATGTAATGGTTAACTTTCCCTGTGTTTTCTATTTTCTGAGCATGCCCAGTCTTGCAAATCTGCGGTCTGTCGGCCGAATTGTGTACTGACAGGCGAACAATCGTCCGTTCTGGTGTCGGCATACAAATATTTTCATGTTTGCACGAAAGACTTTTGTCCGCGGATTGTGCGCAGACATCTGTCGGAGGCACCATACTAACACGCGTACAATCGGCAGATCCTTCGTCCACCGACGTTTGTATGCCGACGATCGGTACGTGTGTACGGGCCTTAACCCAACTCAATAATAGAGGGGCGAGTACTGCGCCCGTCAATGAACTTCAGAGAAAAGGATTTTACGGTAATACAAAAATCCCATTTTCTCTATCGTTCATTGACAGACGCAGTCTTCTTGTTCTCAATAGCAGTAAGGATTTTACGGTAAGACAAAAATCCCATTTTCTCTATCGTTCATTGACAGACGCAGTCTTCTTGTTCTCAATAGCAGTAGGGACGTCCCAAAGCAGTGCCATAAAAACATGAGGGGTGGGAACAGCAGAAAATACGTCCCCAAGGCTGAACCACAGCCAACCAGGCAACATAGGACCCATCAGAACAAGATGAGATACACCTGAAAAACATTAAACACCCTCAAGGGAAACTAAAAACACCCTTAAACAGCAGCCTGCAAAACATATCACCTTATAAAACTTTGTGAAAGTATGAACAGACGACCAGGTAGCCGCCTTGCAAACCTGAACCACAGATGCGTGATGGCGAAAAGCCCAGGAAGCACTAAGCTCTCGAGTAGAATGCGCCTTAACAGGGAAAGGAGGAACTTGACCCTTAATGGAATAAGCCTGCACAACCATCAGTCTGATCCATCTGGAAATAGTCACAGCAGACGCAGGCAGCCCTTTCTTTGGTCCATCAAACAAAGAGCGAATCTGACTTTCGAAAAGACTCAGTAGTCGCCAAGTACACCCTGATTGCCCGAACCACATCCTTGTACTCAAGGCTAAATTTGAAGAAAAGCCAAGATCCGAGTCACTGAGAACCCAAAGAGACTAACACCACGCAATATACGACTTCCAAGTGCGATGATAGATCTTTCTAGAAGTCGCTTTTCTCGCTTTTAGCAGAGTGGGAATCACAGAAGCAGACAATCCCCTGTCCTTCAGCACCTGCCTTTTAACAGCCAAGCCATCAAAGCCAGGGACCATAAAGCAGGATGGAAGATTGGTCCTTGAGACAGCAGATCCTCCCTGAAAAGGAAGTCTCCAAGAAACGTCTGCGACTTGCCTGACCAGGTCAGCGTACCAAGCCTGGCCAGGCTGACTAGGCAGAATAAAACTTACATCCTATAGCAGGGAGAGAGGGTATACCCCCTGGGACTGCCCATAGGCGTAGCCAGAACTTATTTCTGCCTAGTGTCCTACTCTTGTAGGGGGCAGCATAATCCTACTGCTATTGAGAACAAGAAGACTGCGTCCGTCAATGAACGATAGAGAAATGGCTGTGCACTGATGCTCCCCATCTAACCTGATGGAACTTGAGAGGTCCTGCAAGGAAGAATGGGAGAAACTGCCCCAAAAATAGGTGTGCCAAGATTATAGCATCATACTCAAAGACTTGAGGCTGTAATTGGTGCCAAAAGTGCTTTAACAAAGTATTGAGCAAAGGGTGTGAATACTTATGTACATGTGATTTTATTTTTTAATACATTTGCAAAGATTTCAAACAAACTTCTTTCACAATGTCATTAAAGGGTATGGTTTGTAGAATTTTGAGAAAAATAATGAATTTAATCCAATTTGGAATAAGGCTGTAAGATAACAAAATGTGGAAAAGTGAAGCACTGTGAATACTTTATGGATGCACTGTATATAAAAAATTACACATACATCAATATTTTTGTTCTGCTATAAGGAAATAATCTGTAAAAACAGAGTGGGCCCGTGGAAAATGAACCTTGGCCAGAGGGCCACTAAACTGGTCATTAGCACAATTTTTTGAATGGCCAACAAATCTTTACATGGATGGTAAAACAGTACATTAAAGATTTTAATGAAAAGGGAGTTTACATTTATTTTTGTGAGACAAATGAAAGCATTCAACCATTGGAATATTCATGTCTTAAGAGACGTGACATGGCATATGTAAGAAATAGTGGTAAGCAATGTTACAAAAAGACAAAATAAATAAAACATAAAATCATGTTGGAATGGCAGAAAATAAAAATATCCATGAAAGCTGTCTGTATACGAAATCATAAGACTACGTCCTCACAAGGACCCAACCCCTGGAAGATCAATGCCCAGAGCCATAAAAGGCTGTGCCAACGCAACAGGGAATAGCTTGGAAACTTGATGGTAGGCAAATATTTTAGGCACTTCTGGCCTTTGAGCTTCATGAAATAAAGTTTATATATGACCAACTTCACTCAATATTGAAATGTCACCAATCGGTGTTCAGTCCTTTGGCATATCTTGAGAAGGTGCAATAGATTTTAAAAAGGTACCTCAAAATCTTACCCAGAAAGAGAGAAATGGAGAGCATGGCTTAAATGTCTCTTGAAACCACCAGCTTGCGCCTTAATCTCCCTCTCTACCAGATCTTGGTTTCACCTAAAGCACAGCTTTGCTTATGCAGGGAAAATCAACAGGGCTACTTTTTTAGGGTACCCACCAGCAGAACATACTCTACTTCCCTTTGCTTCACAGTGATCAAAGAAATATATGGGATACTTCTGGTCAGAGAGAGTATGTGACTCACATCCTCCTACATGACCACAGTGTTTGGCTGATGAGGCACCGAGCAACAAAAAATTAGGGCAGGTTGAGATTCCTCAGATTTATGTAAGCTCCAGGTCTCTCTTCAATCCCATTGACCAAACACAGTAATGGAAGAGATATAGAAATGTAAATATGTGAAGCTGGAGGAGCAGTCTTTGAACCAGTTATCTTGGCCCACATGAAAATGTTTAGTTTGTGTGGAGATGGTGTTCTGAACCATGGACATTCCACCAGTTGATCAGAGTACCATGGCTGGAAACAAATTTTTCTCAATTCACTGAAAAAAAGAACATACTAGGTTAACCTGGAGTCACCTCTTAAATATTAAGGGTTAGCTGCTCTCAGTGGGGCAGGGTTCAGACAGCCTCAGGCTAAAGAGTTCAAATGGTTTACCAAGGGCCACTATAGATTTCATGATAAACAATTCAGTTGTGTGTAATCACAGCATTTAAGTGACCCTGCCGCTATAGAAAATTGTTTAGGGCTAGCCTGTTAAGGAAGACAGGGATACTTTACTTTCCTGCTGCCAGTGTGGTCGAAGTCTACTCCGACACAGAGAAACTGTCTGTTAAAGTCTGAAAGAGAAACCAATATTTTTGAGAGTGTCAATATTCTGGGTCCCTCACTGGTTCAATCCTACTGAATTCTATGTCCCTATTGTATCCTGTAATGGGTGGAGGTCAAAGGGTGAAACCAGTGAGAAATGCAGGAGACCAAACAGATTGACTCTCCTGGAAAATGCCCCTTCTTGCTCAGACTTCATCTGAAGATTTTTCAGGATCAGGGCAGAGTTCAGCAGCATGGGCAACTGAAAAGGTGATTTATTTATTGTGTTCTTTTACAGGTGAGCTTTTAATAATTTTCTATAGCAACAGGTTTGCTTTAACATTTTACATTGCATATACAAGTCCATGTGTAAAAAAACATCTGTGACCACAATAAGTTTAATCAACTTTGATTTCAGCATATAAAAGCATAACAAAACCTTAAAGGGCACTTGCTTGTGAAAGGGTTGACCCTCTCTTGGAAAGAAGAGGAAACACAGACCCCCTTCACTGCTCCTCTATATAACCACACACACAGGACCATCAAAAAGGATGCCTAATTAAAATTACACCGCTATATTTCTTGATGTCAGGCCAGTGAAAGGAATATATTTATATATGTATATGCATATATTTATATATAATAAAATAATACATGTATAAAAATATTACGTGAATAGTTGTGTTACATTTAATATATATCCTGGAATATTGGGTTTCATTGGACCAAGACAAAAAGAAAATCCCACTGTATATAGATATTGCTAAATATTATATATAGTTTAAAAACTGGATTCCTATGGAATTTTTTTTTATGATGGTCCAAAGAAAAGACAAAACCAGCTGGAACAAAACCTCAAATGATAATAGGCAAGAATAATGTCAATAAATATACAACAAAGAGGGTGCAAAATTAGAGTAAAAACATCAGCCATAGTCATTATAAAAACAAAACAAAACAAAAATTGCCATAGAATGATAAAAGCTGCAAAGATATACATATGGCACCCTGCAATGTACAGAACATTTAAAAAAAAAAATCAGTCTGAGGCTAAAAATTTAAATTATTTCTAAAAGTCCAGTGTTATTCACTCAAAAAAAATAGAAGTGTGAAAAAAAAAAAAATAAGATAAAAAGCACAGGGAGCATGATTTTGGCACAAAAGCCAAAGTGAATGTGTGGTGCCTGCCTTTTTCCACAGAGGCCATTGCCGAACGATAAACTCATCTGGACAAGCCGAAGACAAAGACAAAAACTAGGTCTTGTTTGCAGAGCCAGAAGAGCGCCGTAGCTTAATGGACATGTGGCTTTTGCTGGTCCGTGGTGACATAGGGGATGCCAATTCTGAGCCATCACCCTGAGTCAGTAAGATCTCGTTCTGCTCATCTGTTGGGCAAACAGCTGTAAAATAAGACAACACAAACATCAGGCTGCATTCAAAGATAACAGAATCACAAAACGCAATAATAATGTTTTCATATTAAAGTGAACCTATGGCTAAATTATGACTATGCCATATACTTGGTATAATAACAATGCATGAACTCTTTTAATGCAGTTCGGCCTTCAGTGACACTTGCTTAAAATGATATTAAAGGCAGATTTTTTTTTTTTAAATAACAAACATGTCATACTTACCTAATTGCAGTGGTTTTGCACAGAGCAGCCTCGATCCTCCTCTTCTCAGGTGCCCATACTGGAGCTCCTGGCCCCTCCCTCCTGCCAAGTTCCCCCATAGCAAGCAGCTTGCAAACATTCTTTGCAAAGCAAATTAAAATAAGTGTTTTGTAAAAAATTGGATTTTTGTACTTACCATAAAATCCATTTCTCTGAGTTCATCGATAGACATAGAGCTTCATAAATCATAACTACTGGGTTATATTGCCTCCTGCAGGAGTAGGACTAGGCAGAACAAAAACACCTGGCTACGCCCATGGGCCGTCCTCAGCTTGGTATATAACCCCCCTCTCTACTCTAGAAAATCAGTTTAGTAGCAAGCAGTATTAGACGTATCAGAACTCCATAGAGGGGTGGGAGCTGTGCCTGTTGAACTAAGAGAAATGGATTTTACGGTAAGTACAACATTCCCATTTTCTCTTTTGTTCATCGACGGACACAGCGCTTCATACATCATAACTACTGGGACCTCCAAAAGCAGTAAAAGGAAAATGAGGGGTGGGGAAAATAACCCAAGGCTAAACATAAGTGCCCTTAACTAGGACACAGGAGCCCAATCTGAAAAATAAAAGTTTAAAGAAAAACACCCCTAAAGAGGAAACAGCCCCTCTTAAACAGCAGCCTGAAAAACTTTGCAGCCAAAAGAAGCATCCGCAGATGCCAAAGTATCTATCTTATAGAATTTTGTGAAGGTATGCACCAACGACCAAGTGGCCGCCTTGCAAACTTGCGATATTAATGCCTGATGATGGAAGGCCCAAGAAGCACTCAGCGTCCGAGTAGATTGCTCCTTGGGACAGGGAAAGGTGGAACCTGACCTTTCAATAGAATAGGCCTGAGACACCGTCTGTCGGATCCATCTGGAGATGGTAGCCGAAGGAGCAGCCAACCAGCCCTTTTCTTGGTCTGTCCGTAACCACAAAAAGCGAGTCTGACATCCGAAAGGACTCAGTAGCTGACAGATACACCCAAATCGCACAAACCACATCCAAGGTGTGCAAAGCAATGTCCTTGGGATGAGTCGGCTTGGGACACAAGGAAGGCAACACAATGTCCTCATTTAAATGGAAGTCAGAGACAACTTTGGCCAGGAATGATGGACAGGGACGAAGAATCACTTTATCGCTATGGGCCACCAAATAGGTACTGCAACAGGATAATGCTGCCAATTCCGATAACCTGCGGGACAAGGTAATAGCCACCAAGAATGTCACCTTCTGAGATAACGTAGAAAAGGGAATCTCCTGAATATTCTCAAATGGAGGTTTCTGGAGAACCAAAAACACTAAATCGAAATTCCATGGTGGCAAAAGAGACTGTACAGGTGGAGCTACGTGTCAAACCCCCTGAATGAAGTTACAAACTAAAGAGTGTGTGGCTAGGGGTTGCTGAAAGAAGATTGCCAAGGCAGACACCTGACCCTTGATGGTACTCAAGGCCAACTTCTGAACAATCCCCCGTTGAAGAAAAGTTAGTATCAGAGCCACAGAGAAGGATCGAGGATGAGCACCATCGACTCACACCAAGAAATGTGCGCTTTCCACGTACAATGGTATATCTTGCTGGAAGACAACTTCCACGCCTTCACCATAGTAGGGATCACTGATCCAGACAAACCGCTATACCTCAGTATCTGGCTTTCAATAGCTAAGCCATTAAAACCAGTGACTGTAAAGCAGGATGATAGATTAGCCCTTGGAACAACTGGTCTTCTCTGAGAGGAAGCCCCCAAGGGACGTTTACGGCCACTAGGATGATTGGAAGATCCTCGCTCTTGATTCCTCATAGGAACTGCAGAAGAAGCCTGAACCGAGGATGATACTGGCCTTACTGTGGCCCTTGGATGCCTGCGGCGTCTGCCAGAGGAACCCGTGATCTCACCACGAACTTCGGTATCCTCCTGTGGAGCCGAACCTGCTAAAGGAGCTGCATGTAGGATTATGCAAACAGAATTGTCTCGAAGGTCTCACCAGACTCAGAACCTGTATACAAATTGGAAGAGAGAATTATCTGTGTGACAGCAGCCAGTAAATCACACCCTGTGGTTTCCAAAATTTGTCTAGAGGAAGGACCACCCTGGTCAGAATTAAAATCAGACCTGGGTAATTCGATTCCTTGGGCAGGGATAGGGGGGACCTTAGGTAGTTTGGACATTACCTGAACCTTTGCAAGAATTAAATCCGGACAAGGAGACTCAGGACCTAAAAACCAGAAAAGAACAAGCTTTGCCCCCCTTTCTGGGTACTCCCAAAATAAACATTTTGCAGATCTCCTTGATGCTCACAAAAGTAGTCCATGGGGGCCGGAAACGAGCGAAGATGTCCCCCCACCCCTGCCCCAATAATGGGTGAGGGCAGACCTTCAAGGGGTCTTGTCTGCGGGTCTAGAGAAGCTAGCTCTAGGATCTAAGATCTATTTCCCTTATTAAAGAAAAAGAAAGAATAAACGCGCTAAGTAAAAAGAGAAAAGCAGCAGCTTCAAGTGTGACAACACCAAAACTGTATATAAATAAAACAAGCTGCGCTGAAAAACAATAATGCGTGCTATGATCACACGTGTATGTAAAGTCCACAGTCTCTTAATATAAGTGCATTCCTCAATACACAAAGATCTTCGACAACTGTAGGGCCTTCTCTGGTGATAAAATCTGCTTACCAGATATTGATGAATAATCAGCCAATTTCAAAACACCAGCATGACTCTCTCGTGACTGGTGATCCGCTGTGTTCCCAATACCTGGATCATATGACCTCAGCAAGTGTAGGATAATACATGTGAAAATACATGTGAAAAAAGAAAAAGGGGTCCGGTCGGCGGCTTGCTACATTATACATCCCTTCACTGATGCTTGTGAGTTTTATTTTTTTTATTTTAGTACAATACATCTGTCAGTTTTACGCTATGGGGTGTTTGTAAATTTTATTCACACATGCAATCTGGGGATCGATGTCCTTGCTGAGTGATTTCATCCTTGGAGGTTATCTGAATCACTGGGTTCTGAACACCGGACCTTATACGATCTGGAATCATCCTCTACTGATTGGCTAAATTTATATTGGCATCTGGTAAGCGGTTGGCACTATTGGGTGATGGTACTGCCTGCTTCTGGTGGAGTCTGGTTTATTTCTGGATGGTCCATATATTTTCTATGCTGCTGTTTTTAATTTAATTTTGGTAAGCAGTTCGTACTTTCGGTGGTGGATATTCTGATTTTTGTATTCACTAATTATAAATCTGGTAAGCAGTTGGTACACTAGGTGGTGGGCTATTTGGTGTACGTTCTTGCATTACTCCTTTGGTCTTTCACGATCTTTGGTGTGATAACAACCTATACACTTGCACCTTTGGGTTTCCCTTTTTTGTTTCTATATTTGTATCAGTATTATGCTATGGGACCCCTTTTTCTTTTTTCACATGTATTATCCTACACTGGCTGAGGTCATATGATCCAGGTATTGGGAACACAGCGGATCACCAGTCACGAGAGAGTCATCCTGGTGTTTTGAAATTGGCTCATTATTCATCAATATCTGGTAAGCAGATTGTATCACCAGAGAAGGCCCTACAGTTGTCGAAGATCTTTGTGTATTGAGGAATGCACTTATATTAAGAGACTGTTGGGACTTTACATACACGTGAGATCATAGCACGCATTACTATTTCCCTTATTGTCAAGTCCCAGAAGCACAAAATAATTTTTTATGGGCTGAGGGGGGCCCCCGTCTGCGACAACGTGCCTCCTCCCCCCCCTGTGATACCCTTAATGTCGTCATCCAAGGTAGCCCCAAACAGGCAATTGTCTTGAAAAAGCAGATCAATGAGACCTTTCTTGGAGGCTTGGTCTGTGGACCAATTCTTAAGCCGCAGCACGCGCCTAATCACCACCGCTGAAACAGAAAGTTTGGACAGCACAGGAGCTGTATCCAAAGCTACATCACAAATAAACTGCAGCCAATAAACCAACTGGTCCGCTAAATCAACATACGGATCACACTGTTTTAGCACAGGATTGCACCTGGATACTTTTCCAGTGCCCTGCCTGTGCTTTTCCAGTGCTTTGTGCCTGGAAAATTTTGAACGACCATGGCATTCAAAAAAGCGTTTTTTTTTTGCGCAAAAGCACTTTTTTTTTTTTTTTGAAAATCTTTTTATTGGTATAAAACAGAGAAAACCAACAACACAATACAATAAAACAAAATCAACATAGGTGCATTCAGTCAATTACATGGCACAGAAAAGGTAAACACAACACTGCCATTCACAATACTATTGCGTAGGTATACAGCGTTCACAACCAGCATATCCAAAGAAAAAGAGGGAAAAAAAAAAACACACCCCCATGCGGAGGCAGCAAACCATTGAAGAGCGGGGTGGCAGGCCCGAGAGTTCAAGCTCACTCCGGGCATGCCAGCAGGGCGGCCGAGGAGCCCTCCAGCCACCGCAGCCAGACGCGGTCATGTTTTTTGGGGCAGCCCCTATGAGCATAGGTGTCCCGGTATAGAGGGATAACCCCATCCACAAGATCTCTCCAGTGGTGGAGCGTGGGGGGAGTCTGCCTACGCCAATGCAAAGCAATGTTTTTCCGGGCATAGAAAAGTAGGAGGCCCAAGAGGGTGCGGTCCGCTACCCTGGGCACCAGGTCATCCAACAGCCCCAGGAGGCCAAGCCGGGGGGAGGGCTCCAGGTCCATCTGCAGAAGTGCAGAAGACACGGAAAAAATACGAGACCAATAGGCTGAAAGTCTCGGACAGGTCCAAAAAACGTGAAAAAAATCTCCCGGAACACCCCCACAGCGCCAACACTCCGGGGACTGTGTAGGATAGATTCGGTGCATGCGATGCGGGGTGAGGTAGGCCCTGTGCACAATTTTAAACTGGACTAGACGGTCACGCATGGAGACCAGAATCCTGAACGGGGAATCCCAAATATGCAACCAGTCCTCCGAGTCCAAGTCCGGGACATCCCGGGCCCAGCGAGAGTGGAGGCCCAAGAGTTCCGGAGAGGAGACCCGGAGGAGATGGCGATGTAGCACCGAGACCGCTCGAGAGGAGCAGTCGTAACGTAGGACCCGCTCTAGATCCGGCTGCACCAGCTGGGAACTCTCAGGGGGAAACTGGGCCCTGAAGGCGTGGGACAACTGCAGATAGTGGAAGAAGTGCGAGGGGGGGATATTGCGGTCTGTAACAAGACATGTGAAGGACGGAAGAGTCAAGTCAGGCGTGAGGTCCGAGACCCTCTTTATGTTATACTTAGTCCATCGCACCGGGTCAGGGAGATTGTACAAGTGGGGCAGGGAGGGGTTCCTCCACAGAGGGGCGCTCGGGGAGGACGCGGTGCTCGGGTAAGACTCCAACAGGAGCCCCTGGCGCCACGCCCGAAGCGTCGTGCGCATGGAGGTAGTCAACCCGTAGGGGGCCTGAGGCCCACGAAACAAGAGAAGGGACAATGCCTCCGTGGAACCCAGCACCGCGGCCTCCACCACCACTGCGGAATTAGAAGCCTCCGGAGCCAGCCACCAGACAGCCGTGACCAGCTGAGAGGCCAAGAAATATTTGTGACAATCGGGGAAAGCCAGTCCCCCCTGGGAGAGAGGGCGCATAAGGGTGGCAAATTTATATCTGGGGGGGCGGGGGCCCCACAAGAAACTGGAGAACATCTTGTTCAAGGCAGTGAAAAAGGACTTCGGGATCCACTGCGGAGAGTGGCGAAACAAATACGTCAGTTTAGGTAGGATTTTCATTTTTATCAAATTGATCTTGCCTAACAGGGAAAGAGGGAGGTTCTCCCACGCCCTCAGCTTGGCCCTAATTGCAGCTACAGCCGGATCCAGGTTCAGGGTGATAAAATCAGCAGGGTCCCGTGAGACCCGCACCCCAAGATAAGTGAAGCCGTCAACCCACTGGAGAGAGACATCTGACACACACCCACTCCTGGCCCCGGGATCGATTGCCAGCAGTAGGGATTTGGACCAGTTAACCTTGAGTCCCGTCACCTCGGAGAAGGCATTCAGGATCCTGAGGGCACCCCCGAGAGACGGTCCAGCATCGTTAAGAAATAAGAGTAGGTCGTCAGCGTACAGAGCTACCCTCTCCTCCAACCACGCCACCCTCAGGCCCCTAACATGTGGGGAGATCCGAAGGGCCTCCGCCACAGGCTCCATGGCTATGGCAAAAAGGGCCGGGGAGAGAGGGCAGCCCTGCCGCGTGCCCCGGGACAACTGAAACACTGAGGACAGCCTTCCCCCGAGACGAATGGCGGCTCCGGGGGAGGCATAGATGGTTTGTAGCCAGCGTATAAATAAAAGCGGGAAACCCATTCTCCGAAGTACTTCCCATAGGAATAGCCACTCCACTGAGTCGAACG
The DNA here is from genome assembly GCF_965119305.1 of Pelophylax lessonae. Lineage (NCBI taxonomy): Eukaryota > Metazoa > Chordata > Amphibia > Anura > Ranidae > Pelophylax > Pelophylax lessonae. The sequence continues at coordinate 116,315,389 of NC_138780.1, forward strand.
CCTTCTCAATGTCGAGAGAGGCGACGACTCTGGAGCCAGAGTTGGTGTGATTGGCCTGTAAATTTGTAAAGAGCCTGCGGAGGTTAATGTCCGTGGACCTGTGAGCCATGAAGCCCGTCTGGTCCTGGTCGACAACGGAGGGGAGCAGGGGTTGTAGCCTAGCCGCCAGTATCTTCGTGAGAATTTTTAGGTCGTTGTTAAGTAGAGCAATCGGCCGATAGGAGGCGCACAATTTTGGATCTTTAGGAAATTTGTGAATTAGAATTATATGGGCCTGCGCCATGGAGGGGGGGAGAGCCCCCTCCGCCAGACAGTCATTAAACAGGGCGGCCAGCAGTGGGGCCAGCAGGTCCAGATGAGCCCGATAAAATTCGATCGGAAGCCCATCCGGGCCCGGAGCCTTCCCCCTGGGAATAGAGCGGATCACCACTCTCACCTCCTCCTCCGTGATCGGCCGGACCAGACCGGATCGTTCATGATTAGACAACCAACCCAAAGCAATCGGATCTAGAAGGGGGTACAGGTCCTCCGGGAGGAGGCCCGGCGGGAGGGTGGTAGTGTACAAATGGGAATAAAAATCCCTGAATTCCGACAGAATCGCCTCGGGAGAGGTGAGGACCTCCCCTGTCGAGGAGATGAGCTCGGGCACCAGTGTCAGTGGATTGTCTTGCTGAGAGAGTTGAGCTAACATGCGACCATTCCGGTCCCCCTGTTCAAAACAACATTGCCGTGAGCGGTACAGGGATAGCCTGGTGAGCTCCGAGAGGTGAAGCTGGAGGTCCCGACGGGACGCCTGAAGCCCCTCAAAGTTCACTGCCGAGGGGTCCTGCCCATAGCGGACAGAAGCTTCCTCCGCCGCCGTCTCCAGCACCACCGTGTCAGCGGCCAACTGTGTGCGTACCGCCTTGATTGAAGAAATATAATGACCCCTAGTAAATGCCTTGAACGCATCCCACACCACAGCAGGGGAGGTCGTGCCAGCATTAATGTCCCAATACTCCCGCAGCACCGGAGGGGCCTGTCGCGAGACATCCGGCTGGTCTATCCAGTGTGCGCCTAAGCGCCACATAGATCCATCGCGGGTCAACCCAGAGCGCAGCGTGACCAGCAAGGGACTATGATCGGACAGACCACTCGGGAGATATGCCACCCCCTCCACATCCAACAGGACAGACGGGCCAGCAAAGGCAAGGTCGATCCTGGAGGAGGTCTTGTGCGTAGCGGAGAAACAGGAGTATTCCCTCCGCTCAGGATGTTTCCATCGCCAGGTCTCCCGGACCCCCGCCGCCTCCGCCCAATCAAGGAGGTCGCTGGAGAACACCTTGGGCGGAACCGGCCTGTCCAGATCGGGGGAGAGGATGGCATTGAAATCTCCAACAATTAACAGTTTGGCTGGGGCGTAAAGAGACACCTTTTCAAGCACAGTGTAAAGGACTTCGGTCTTAAAAGGTGGGGGCACATAGACCCCCACCACAACGTAGCGCTGCCTCCATAGGATGAGTACCAGCACGACAAACCTGCCCAAAGGGTCCGTATGGACGGCCTCAACCTCGTGGGGCAGGGTCTTACGCACCAGCACCGACACTCCCCTGGCATAAGAGGAATAAGATGCATGGAAGGCCCGCTGGACCCAGGGTTTCTTGAGGGCCTGCAATCTGCCACCCACCAGATGTGTCTCTTGTAGCACCAGGATAGAGGGATTGTGGGACTTAACATATTGAAATAACTGCGCCCGCTTAAATTTGTTATTCAGGCCGCGGACGTTCCATGAGAGGATTGAGAAGGTAGAGGGCTTAAGTGACGCCATAATTAGGTACAATAGGCATGAGAGGGCCAGCCAGCCCGCAGGCTAGCAGACACAGCTGGTGAGTAGCAGCGTAACAGAGAGTAATGCACCAAACAACAAAACACACATGTAACAAAAAGAAAAAAAAGAAAAAACAGAAATACACAGTGAAGCATACAGCCTGTTTTCCAGAGCCGGTGTTCCGTGAGAATTACCTACCCGTGAGAAAAACCTACCCCTCGTCACTTCCGGTTCACGGCACTGTATGGAATGCAGCTGTTACATTAAAACAACTGTGCTGCAATACGAATCATCTCCGCTCCTGTGCCTGTCACGTCCCTGCTCTCGGCAAGTAAATATAAAAGCGGCGGCGGCTGTATGAAAAGATAAATCACGGAGACGCCAGCCGCTTTTATATTTACTTGCCGAGAGCAGGGAAGTGATAGCCACAGGAGCGGAGATGATTCGTATTGCAACCCCGCTGTTTTATTTAACCGCCGCGTGGGTAGGTTTTTTTCACGGTACACCGTGCTATTTCCATACTAGTGCGCATGCGCACTAGTCTGCTCCTCTGTCGTCCCTTTAGGTATCCGGCCCTGTGAGCATGCGCACTGCTGCGCTGCTCAGCTGTTCCTGGCCGGAAGTGACGAAGGGTAGGTAATTCTCACGGGGTAGGTAATTCTCACGCTACACCGGAACGGCTCACCCTATCGTACCCCGGACACCCCATAAAACGCAGGGGAGGCAGGGGGACGATCTTGACCCAAGAACCAAACAGAAAAAACATTTTCGCAGGCCGCTAACGGTGCAGCCTGCCGAGCAGTCTTAGCAATGCGGGGAGAGAACAAAAAGTGAGGAGACCCAGACTCCCTTCTGGGCCAGGAAATCTCAGTCCAACCAGCACAGAGAAAAACTTAGCAGGTAAAAGGAAATCAGCAGCACTAGGAGAGGGATAACTCCAGTAAATAGGGACATCCATCCAGGTGTGGAGAGAGCAGGGGGGGAAGGGCAACACGGTGGTAAGATGGGGACCAAACAAACAGGCCAGTCCGAGGAGGCAAAGTCAGCAATAGAGCGGTCCATGCAAAGAAAAAGGAAGACAACAAAGGGGGGGGGGGAGCACAGGAGAGGCGCCCGGCTGCAGGGGGGACAGGGAAGTACAATACTTGCGACAGTTCAGGAGGTCCACGGGCAGCCGAGCGATCATCCAGATCAACGAACATCCAGCCAGGCAGAAGCCGCCTCAGGGGAATCAAAAAACCGAGCGCGGTCTCCATCAATGACTCGCAGGCGACTGGGGTAGAGGAGGCTGTACTTCAGGCCCTTGTCCCGGAGTCTCTTCCTGATGTCGGTGAACTGGCGCCGTTTGCTCTGGACCTCGGGCGAGTAGTCAGGGAAGAACATCAGCTTGGCATTCTCGTAGCAGACCTCCTGCTTGGCCCTGGCTGCAGCCAGGATCTGGTCCCGGTGTCTGTAATTGAGGAGGCGGAGGAGGAAAGGCCTCGGAGGGGCGCCCGGCACTGGGGGAGTCGGGGGGACCCTGTGCGCCCGCTCCACCACGAACGTCGGCGGCATGGCGGGAAGGCCCAGCAGTGAAGGCAGGAACGATTCAGCAAATTCCGCCGGTTTAGCACCCTCCGCCCGCTCTGGAAGGCCCAAGATGCGGACATTGTTGCGACGGAGGCGGTTCTCCGTATCCACCGCTTTGTCCTGCAGTGCCCTAACCTGGATCTGAAGGGCACGGAGTTCCGTAGAGTCGGCCCGAGTGGAGTCCTCCAGGTGAGAGATCCTCTCCTCCGCCTCCGTCACGCGGGAGCGGAACTTATCCAGGTCATGACGGATCAAGCTAATGTCCGTAGCAAGGTAGTCCATTTTCGCGGTAAGGGTGTCTTTGCACGCCTTTATCGCCTCCAGGATGTCAGCCGGGGAAGGATCCGGGGGGCCGCCGGGGTCCCGAGCGGGCTGAGCACTAGCAGACATCTTCGCCGGAGGAGACCTCGTGTCCAAGATGGCCGCCGCGGGACCCGAAGGCCGAGAGGAGCTCCGGGATGACGTGGCGGACCGCAGCTTCCCCGGTGAAAACGGAGGAATCCGCGGCGTGCCACCCTTCCTCCTGGTCCCCAGGGTGAGTTTTGTGGGGGTTTAAATGCAAGGGATGGATGTCGATGGTGTAGAAAGGATGAAGGCAGGAGCGGAGCTAGAGCCCAGAGCGTCCGTGCAGTCTCACATCCCGGCCACGCGCAAAAGCACTTTTAGACGAACTGGAAAACAGCGACAGCGAAACTGAGTTACTTGAAGAACTAAACGATAGCGATTCGTGGGAAAATTCGTCATAAGGTACAGAAAGTGACGACAGCGAGGATTCTGATGTCTTTCTGGCACATAGCTTGTGGAATTTGGGAAGTATATCAAATGATTATTCAGAATTTCCAAAGGAGCTATGTGCCAGAAAGAGACATCAGAATCGTTGCTGTCGTCACTTTCCGTACCTGATGAAGAATTTTCCCACAAATCTCTGTCGCCCAGTTCTTCAAGTAACTCCATTTCACTGTCGCTGTTTTCCAGTTCGTCTAAAAGCTATTTTGCGCCAAAAGAAAGCTTTTTGGACGCCATGGTCGTTCTCAAATTTTCCGGGCACAAAGAACTGGAAAAGCACAGGCAGGGCACTGGAAAAGTCACCAGGTGCAATCCTGTGGTGAAATGGCGTGATACAGTGTAATCTGTTAGGATCACAACTTTGTATCATGTCATTTAGTTTATTTACATTTTTGAAATTGCCGCCAGTAGCACCCCCCTGTGTCGCAATGCTCGCAGGGAAGGGAACCGGAAGACAGGTGCCAGCATCGGCCGAGCACACAGCAGGAGGACAGCGGGGGATCGGAGGGGAAGGTGAGTTTTAAAATGTAAAACAACAGATTTCCGTGCAAAACAATGTATCGCTTTTAGCACAGAAATCTGGACGTAATCATACCGCCAGGGAGGTTAAAGGACAGGGATTCCTCTAAAGCAGGGGTGTCAAACTCCATTTTATCGCGGGCCGCATCAGCATTATGGTTGCCCTCAAAGGGCCGGTTATATCTGTAGGATTAGATGTCTAGAGCACCCCATGTCCTGGGGGGGCAAAGAGGAGCCTTTCTACAGCTGCACAGAGGAGTGCAGGATCTGGTAAAGGAGTTCTGTCCTCTCTGCTGTCGACTACAGAGACAAGGTGGGGGCAGAGACAAGTGGGGTGCCGCAGCTGCAGAAGAGGTGTGAGGGCCACATGAAATGGCCTGGGGGGCCGCATTCGGCCCGCGGGCCTTGTATTTGACACCTGTGCTCTAAAGGGTAGCTTTATTCAACCTGAAAACAGGAGAGTCCACCACTGGTGAACCAGTCCACTTTTTAAAAGTAACTCCTCAAAAGGGTAACGTACAGCAAAATGTTTGGGGACCACAAAGGGTAATTTTGATCGTCCCCATTCCTTACAGGAAAACCTGCCAAAACAAGGCACATAAGGAAACACCTTTGGAGTACGAGGTGAATTATGCGTACCAAACGACACAGCTACGCCCATGGCTACATCAGCTACATTCTCCATTTTTAAAGTTTCACGCACTAGTGATAAGTGCGTCTACCAGCGCTTTTTCATTCGCTGCTGTGACCATGGAGGAATCATCCTCACTAATCTGATGGATCTGGGAGTGTGATATTAGGTCCCCCAGGACGGGCCACGTCCACAGCGGTATCAGGCTCAGATGAGACAGACTGAGCAGAGGAAGGCTTCCTCCTGGGCCTTTGCCCACACACCACTTCCACCCGGGACACTAAAGACTGCAGGACTGCAGTCAGTGCAACCATGGGAAGCTGGGGTTCTGAGGGACCTGCCACCTCCATTAGGGGGTCAGTGGGGGAGATGTGACCCCGAGGCTCCATAAGGAAATGAAGACCTTGCAGTACAAAAACAATCTTTTTGCACTACTAAAGGATGCCCTCAAGGCTCAGGGTACCTATCAGCAGAGAGAGAGAGATAACAGGGACCCCCAAAGACTCACCCTACTGACCGGAGGAGCGCAGAGAATTCAAACCAAGCATCATCATCATGGACGCCATCCCTGTTCATATGTCCCGGGCACAGGAAAAGGATACTGAGGAGGAAGAGGAGCTTCGGCATCCCCACAAAACTTTGGTGGTCTCCAGTGTCTCCCGCACTAAGGGAAAATGGCCCCCGTGACATCATCGGGCTACACGAACATGGCCACCCACCGGAGACCAGACAGACTAGGGGAAAATGGCCACCATCACAAAACGCTGAAGCATGCTGCCAGGATCTTCCCTGCACTGTCTGAAACGCTGCACCCTAGGGACACACGTTAGGGGAGACTCTGCTGCGCACTCTGCACTGGGACACCCCTGCACTATACCCACACTGCAAACAGTAGGGCATGCACCTAGAGGTCTCCTACACTGGGACTCCTCCAGACTACCAGGACAGGACACACACTATCCCAGGACCCTTACAGAGTGGGGATAGTGGGGGAGAGCCCAGGGCTCTCCCTGCTGCATTCTCTGCCCTGGGAGCCCCACCAAACTCTAGGTCCAGACAGGGCGGAAAGGGAGTGGGGGAAGTCAAGCTCAGTGAGGGATTTAAGGATGGGAGGAGGGAACCTGCAGGCAGGTCTGACCGTACCTGGAGGTTACATGTGTGCACCCCAAAAAACGCCAAAAGGGGAGAGGGGGGGGGGACTGTACTTACCCTTCCATGGTGTGGGTAAACGCTCAAGACAAAATCCTCACCGCCGAAGTAAGGGAGCTGTCGGCCAAGGGACTGCTGTGACTCAGACCCAAGCCTGGTCGTATTTGACCCTGCAAGACGTTTAACTCGCGGGTCAGCCTCTGCCCAGGAGGATATGTCGCGGCCGACCTAGTGCATAGCTGTGGTCTGCACAAGCTCACTGGCTGGGCTGGGGGGACCACTGGATCTAGATTATCCAGCCCGTCATCCTGCCCAGCAGTTGATTGTAGATCTCCCGACAGAAAAAAACAAAAAAGATTTAAGGAAAGAGAAAAAATTGCTAGGACCAGAGAGATCCCAGCCGGGGAGAGCCTAGGTCCTTACTCCTCACTAGACAGATTAAAAATGGATTTTTGTAAAATCTTACCGTAAAATCCTTTTCTCTTAAGCTCATTGACAGACGTAGTCCTCCTTGATTAATATCAACTCGGGTTATACTGCCCTCTACAGGAGTAGGACTAGACAGGAAAGAAAACGTTCTGGCCACACCCTAGGGGCAGTCCCAGAGGGTATATCCTCTCACTTCCTGCTACAGCAAATCAGTTATGTCACAAAGCAGTGTTTAGAGAATTTAACCCAACCCAACTCAAAAACAGAGGGGCGGGTACTATGTCTGTCAATGAGCTTAAGAGAAAAGGATTTTACGGTAAGATTTTACAAAAATCCATTTTTCTCTGTCGCTCATTGACAGACGTAGTCCTCCTTGATTAATATCAACTCGGGACGTCCCAAAGCAGTACCACAAATGAGGGGTGGGAAAATGGAAATCAAAATCCAATCTAGAAGGCCCAACCGGTGCCAACTAGAAGTTTTAAAGGCTCATCAATCAAAGGATGAGACTCAACTGAAATTCCAATGGAAAAAAACCCTCGAGGTAGACCACCGGTCTCCTCAGATTGCGGCCTGCAAAACCTTGCGGCCAAATGAGGCATCCGCCGATGCCATCACATCAACTTTATAAAATTTTGTAAAGGTATGCACCGACGACCAGGTAGCCGCCTTGCACACCTGGACCACTGACGCCTATGGCGGTAGGCCCAGGAAGTACTGAGCGCTCGAGTGGAGTGCGCCTTAACAGGGAACGGAGGATTCCGACCCCTAATCGAATAAGCCTGTACCACCGTCTGTCTGATCCATTTTGGAGATAGTCGCGGCAGATGCAGGCAACCCCTTTCTGGGGCCATCCGTGATCACAAAAAAGTGAATCCGTCTTACGGAACGATTCCGTAGCCTTCAGGTATACCCTGATTGCCCGAACCACATCCAAGGAATGCAACGCATATTCCCGAGGATGATTGGGCTGAGGACACAAGGAAGGTAGCACAATATCTTCATTCAGATGAAAGTCTGAAACCACCTTAGGAAGAAAGGATGGCTTCGGATGAAGAACTACCTTATCCCTATGAACCACAAGATATGGGGAATGGCATGATAATGCAGCCAGTTCTGACACCCTGCGTGCAGAAGTGATAGCCACCAAGAAGGCCACCTTCTGGGATAATGTCAGCAAGGGAATCTGACTGATATTTTAAAAGGGAGGTTTCTGCAGAACCGACAAAACCAAATTAAGATCCCAGGGCGGTAAGGGCGCGCGCACTGGCGGAGCCAAGTGCCGCACCCCCTGGATGAAATTCCGCACCAAGGAATGAGTAGCCAGCGGCTTCTGAAAGAAGATTGCTAACGCTGAAAACCTGACCCTTGATAGTGCTCAAGGATAGTTTCTGCTCAACCCCCTTTTGCAGAAAAGCCAAAATTCGGGTCACCAAATAGGTACGTGGGGGAAATCCCAACGATTCACACCACGCAATATAAGTCTTCCATGTGCGATAATAGACTTTGCTAGAAGTCGCTTTCCTTGCTTTAATTAGAGTAGGAATAACTGAAGCTGACAATCCCCTGTCCTTCAGTACCTGGGTCTCAATGGCCAGGCCGTTAAAACCAGCGACTGTAAAGCACGATGGAAGATGGGTCCTTGAGACCGCAGATCCTCCCTGAGAAGAAGTCTCCAAGGAGCGTCTGCTTCTATCCTGCGGAGAAATCTCAGCAGTAACTTGAGAGGGGGGAAGACATACAGTAGCTGATACTTCCCCTACGGGGCGCTCAGCGCGTCTGCTGCGTCCGCTAGAGGATTGCAGGCGCGAGCCCTGTTGAGCCAACCTGCCAACAGATCCATATCCGGGGTGCCCCAATGAAGGGACAGCTGGTGAAATACCTCTGGATGAAGAGACTATTCCTCTTGATCCAGAATCTTACGGCTGAAATAATCTGCCTGTCCACCCCCGTGATAAATATCGCGGAGAGAACTGGAACAACTGTTCCCCCAATAAAGAATGTTGGCCACTTCTATGGCCGCCAGGGCACTCTTGGTGCCCCTTGGTGATTGACATAAGTCATGACCGTGGCATAGTCCGATTGGATCAGAACCGGACTGCCCTGGAGCTGCTCGGTCCAGTAAATCAGACAAAGTCTGATCGCTCTCAGTTCCAACACCTTTATCGGTAACCTGGAATTTATCAGAAGAAATTACTTCCCCTGGCTGAGCATCGGAGACCGAAGCCACCAGACCAGAGCCTCCCTGGTCTGCTCGCTCAATCGGATCCGATTGTCCAGGGAATCGGGTTTACGATTCCATATGAGAAGAATCTCCTCTTTGGAGAATTCGGGTACAAGACTGGGCAAACGGTACTGCCTCTAAGGAGGCGACCATCAATCCCAGCCAGTTGACGGACAGCAACATCCGAATCATTGACTGAATCTTCTGGAGTTTCTCCGCCTGGAGAAACCTCTTGCCAAGGATGTATCCAAAATTAGGCCCAGATAGTTCAGTCTCCTGGTGGGAACCAGGGATGATCTTTGGGAAAAGCAAAGAAAACGCTGATGTCCTGCGAAGATGGGGATATGAAGATAGGCATCCTAAATGTCTATGGACGCCAGGAAATCCCCCTGATGCAGGGAGGCCACCACTGTATGGACGGGCTCCATCTCTTCCAAGACCAGAATTGGACGCACCTAGCCCTTTTTCCTGGGCATTGTGAACAGGTTCGACTAGAACTCCTCCAAGGAATGGGAACTACCACTGCTTGTTGCATCAAGCTGTTCCCCGCAAAGCTTTTTAAGCAACCCGGGGATGTCGAATATTGGAAGGGAAGAATCGCACCGGTGGAAGTGATCGAAACTCGAACTTGTATCCCAAACATATGACCTTGCGAACCCCTTTATCCGGGATTCTGGAAAGCCCTGGATCCGGAAACCGGTGAAGACGTCCCCCCACCCTAGAGATGGGAGGGGGCCCATTCTGTCAATCCAACAAGATAACAGTGGTTTTATTTAGTCTGGAAATCGGTGAGTCCACTATTGGTGGTACCGTCCATCTTTGTAATGAGGGATTCCTCAAAATGATAGCGCCTAGCAATGCGTTTGGAAATAGCAGGGGCTCGTTTACGGAAGACCCCATTTGGGCAAGGGAAACCCTTCACCATTTTGGTAGGCTTGCTATTACCAAAAAAGGAATATGAGTCTCAGCTACCTCTGCCAGTGTAACCTCAAGATTTAAGGTTTCCCGGCAATGACAAGCTCAGAATCCGTATCTGAAGTATCAGATGACATAGGGGTAGGCGGGGGTCGCTCTTCTTGACCCCCGTCCCTGACAGGCTACCTCCACCCGGGATACCAAAGACTCCAAAACTGCTGATAATGCATCATCACAAGTGAGGTACTGGAGGGTCCTGCGGCCACCCCGAGGGGATCAGGTGGGGATACATGAGTGGCAGGGTTTATGTAACAAGACACTTGCCAGCAAACACAAAAAAATTAATTGCAAGAAAAAAACATTTTTTTTTTTTTAACTTAGTCCCCCAGCGCAGTAGCGCCCCTCAGTCTACCTGCTTGGACCCCTCAGAAAGAGAGAGAGAGAGAGAGACCCCAAGGCTCACCTGATGCACAGAAGTTTCATATCAACCTGCTTCCAGCACTGTCTGTTACAGACAGGAAGTCTTTGGCTTGCTTTCCCTGGGCCAAGGAGGCGGCTCCGCCCCTTTACACGCCTTTCGGCGCCTCCCAATTACTCCACGAGGTGTTTGGTCACCTCAAACATGGCCGCCCCCATGCTGGAGACACGAGGCTACGCCAATATGGCGGCCTCGTGCGATCTGCAGGAAAATGGCGGCGGCCTGTGTAGGATAGCGGCGGCTTGCAAGCTAGCAGCGGCCTGCGGGATGTGTGCATTCGGCCTGTGCGGCCTGCGGAAGTGCCTCGGCCTGCGGGAGGTGTCCTCCGCCTGCGGGAGGCTGTGTGGCCTGTGGAAGTGACCGGCTTTCTTGAGGGATGGCGATCTGTGGCTGCAGTAACTCAGGCATAGGCATCGGCCTGTGTACACACTAGACAGGTAGGATACCTCTATACCTCAATAGTAATGCCTTTTAGTAGTCTGCCACTGACTTCAGTCACCCTTACAGTCATATAGTGACTTTAGATAGTCAGCTCCCAAACCAAGCCTCCTGGTTTCTATTCACAAAAATCACACTCAAATTGGGGGATCTGTGACCTGTTATAGGATAGAGGGGAGACCCAGAAAACCGAGTGTCCGACCATCCCAGAGAGGGGCCCGCGTCCACCAACAAACCCGACAGGGGGAGAGGGGGAACATTCTACTCACCATACCGGAACCAGGCGGGCGCCAACTCCTGACAGAACCCCTCTCCACCGGGGTGGGGGGGCTGTCGACCAATACGGACGCCGTGACTCTGTTGGTCATTGGCGTCCAGGCGAGACGTTTAACTCGCAGGGTCAGTCCCCGTCCAGTGGGACTATGTCGCGGCCGACCCAGCGCGGAGCTATGGCCTGCACGCGCTCGTAGGCTGAACTGGGGTGACCACTGGATCTCAACATCCAGCCCGTCGCCCAGTTTCAGCGTACTTGCTTGAAGATCTCACAGGAACACTGGAGAAAAAAAGCTGTCTAAAAAAGTATTTCTAAAAAAAAATCTTGCCAGGACCGAAGATCCTAGCAAGGAATCTAGGTCCTTACTCCTAACTAGACAGAAAAAAACTGATTTGCTGTAGCAGGAAGTGAGGGGATATACCCTCTGGGACTGCCCCTAGGGTGTGGCCAGAACGTTTTCTTTCCTGTCTAGTCCTACTCCTGTAGAGGGCAGTATAACCCGAGTTGATATTAATCAAGGAGGACTACGTCTGTCAATGAGCGACAGAGAAAACTGATTACCTAGAGCAGAGAGGGAGTTTATATACCAAGCTGAGGATGGCCCATGGGCGTAGCCAGGTGTTTTTTGTTCTGCCTAGTCCTACTACTGGAGGAGGCAATATAACCAAGTAGTTATGATTTATGGAGCACTGTGTTCGTCGATGAACGAAAGAGAAAACGGAATTTTTGTAAAATCTTACCTGTAAAATTCCTTTCTCTGAGTCCTCCGACAGTCGCCGCCTCTTCATATTCGTCACATATGGGGTATTAGACTTTGCTCCGAAGGAGTAGCTAGGCAACAGAATATGTTAACAATAAAGCTTTAACATATCCCACCCTCAAGGGGTGGTCCCCTCAGTCAATACCCTCCTACTTCCTGCAACCATATCTCAGTTTTAGTGGAATAGCAGTAGAGTATACATTCAAACCCCAAAAGAGGGGCGGGGGCGGCGACTGTCGGAGGACTCAGAGAAAGGAATTTTACAGGTAAGATTTTACAAAAATTCCGTTTTCTCTTACGTCCTCCGACAGTCGCCGCCTCTTCATATTCGTCACATATGGGGACGTCCCAAAGCAGTGCAAACATGAGGGGTGGGAAACGCATCCGCGCCGAAAGGCAACGCAGTCTCCACATCAAAGAAAGGAACCTTACCAAAGGAAGGAAACCAGCTGGGCAACAGCAAAAATAAGTGCTCAACAGGAGCAACAACCCAGGAAAAGACAAAAAACCAGGGGATACAAAACTTATCCCAACAGCCAGGAGTCCCCAACAAGGGACCCTAGGGAACAGCCGCACTAAGAACCTTGCGGCCAAAGGAAGCATCCGCCGATGCCTGAACATCTACTTTGTAGAATTTTGTGAAAGTGTGTACGGTCGACCAAGTCGCCGCCTTACACACCTGGGCTACAGAAGCCCCATGACGACAGGCCCAAGACGTACTCAGAGATCTAGTAGAGTGCGCCTTCACAGGCACAGGGGGAACCTTCCCCTGCAAGGCATAGGCCTGTTCAATGGTCTGCCTGATCCATTTGGCAATGGTAGAGGCGGAAGCCGCCATGCCCTTCCGAGGACCCTCTGGAAGAACAAACAAGGAGTCCGTCTTTCGAAAAGACTCAGTCGATTTAAGGTAAACCCTAATCGCCCGAACAACATCCAGAGAATGCAATCTCACCTCCTTTGGATGTTTTGGCTTCGTGCACAACGAAGGCAAAACAATATCCTCGTTAAGATGGAATTCCGAAACTCGTTTCGGCAGAAAAGAAGGATTAGGTCGCAAGACCACCTTATCCAAATGAACAACCAGGTACGGAGACTTGCAGGACAAAGCCGCCAGTTCCGACACTCTGCGAGCCGAAGTGATCGCCACCAAAAAGACAACGAGAGCTCCCTGATCTGTTCAAAAGGAGCACGTTGTAACACAGATAGGACTAGATTCAAGTCCCAAGGGGGCAAAGGATCCCTCCTAGGAGGAACCAGATGCCGCACACCCTGAATAAAAGTGCCAACCAAGGAGTTGGAAGCCACGGGACGTTGAAACAGAACGGCCAGCGCAGACACCTGACCCTTTATCGTAGCCAGCGCCAAACGCTGATCGACACCCGTCTGAAGGAAAGACAGCACACGGGAAACCGAGTACGTGCGGGGTGAAAACCCCCTGGACTCACACCAGGCAAAATAGGCCTTCCAAGTACGGTAATAAACCTTTCCCGAGGAAGACTTCCTCGCGTTGATCAAGGTATGAACAACCTCTGGAGAGAGACCCTTCTCCTTCAGGACCTCGGTCTCAACAGCCAGGCCGTCAAAGCCAGCGACTGTAAAGCAGGATGGTAAATCGGTCCTTGAGACAGTAGATCGTCCCGAAGAGGCAGACGCCAGGGGGCGTCGACCGCCAGATTCACGAGGTCTGCGTACCAGGACCGGCGAGGCCAGTCCGGTGCCACAAGAATCACCGTGCTGCGTTCCGAGTGTAACCTGCGAAGGAACCGGGACAGCAACTGAATCGGTGGAAACGCGTACATCAGCCTGTACTGATGCCACGGGGCCACTAACGCGTCCGACGCGTCTGCCCGAGGGTCGCGCGTCCTTGCCACGAACCTCTTCACCTTGTAGTTGAGGCGAGACGCGAACAGGTCCACATCTGGAAGACCCCACTTCGCGCACAACATCTGGAAGACAGCCGGATGGAGAGACCATTCCCCCTGATCCAGGGTCTGGCGACTCAGATAGTCCGCCTGCCAGTTCTCCACTCCCGGAATGTGAACCGCCGTTATCGCCGGGACATGAGTCTCGGCCCAAGACAGAATGTCGGCCACTTCTCGAGCCGCTCGGGCACTCCTGGTGCCCCCTTGGTGGTTGATGTAGGCCACCGCCGTGGCATTGTCCGTCTGCACCCGAACCGGGCAGCCCTGCAGCCGGTCCGTCCAGCGATGAAGACAGAGCCTTATCGCACGCAATTCCAGAATGTTGATCGGGAGGGAAGACTCCCCCTCCGACCAGGTCCCCTGGGCGGACAGAACGCCCAGAACACCACCCCAGCCCGACAGGCTGGCATCCGTGGTGATTATCGTCCACGAGATCGGACGAAACGACTTGCCCCCGGACACCAACGGGGACTGGAGCCACCACAGAAGGTTTTCCCTGGTGCGATGACTCAACGAGATCTGAAGATCCAGAGATTGAGGTCGCCCGTCCCACTTGGACAAGATCTCCGCCTGGAGACCCCGCGTGTGAAACTGCGCGAAAGGAATCGCCTCGAAAGCCGAGACCATCAATCCCAGACATCTCATACACGTCCGCAGAGACGAGTTCGGAACGTCCCTGAGGGACCTGACTTCCTCCTGAAGAGTCCTGAGTTTGTCTTCCGGCAGGAAGACCTTCGCCTGCACCGAGTCCAGCATCATTCCCAGATAGGGAAGACGAACCGACGGACTCAGTGTCGACTTTGAACATTTATCGTCCAACCGAACTCCTGCAGAGTTTGCATCGTGACAGACAGGTCCTTCTCCAGACCCTGACTGGTCGCAGACCGAATCAGAATGTCGTCCAGATACCCCAGGACAGAAATGCCCTGGGCCCTCAATAATGCCAGAACCGGTGCAAGCACCTTGGTGAAGACCCGCGGAGCCGAGGCGAGCCCAAAGGGCAACGCCACGAACTGGTAATGATCCTCCGCAATGGCAAATCGAAGGTATCTCTGATGACCCTCGAATATGGGGATGTGAAGATACGCATCCTTCAAATCGATGGAGGCCATGAATTCCCCCGGAACCAGGGCAGCCACCACCGAGCGCAGGGATTCCATGCGGAACTTGCGAACCCGCACAGAGCGGTTCAGAGCTTTCAAGTCCAGAATTGGACGAACCTTGCCCTCCTTTCTGGGCACGGTGAACAGATTGGAATAAAACCCCCGAAATCTGTCCCGATGAGGCACCGGAACCACCACTCCCTGAGCCCTCAGGTCCCGCACCGCCAGGTGCAGATCCCGCAGGCGCTCTGGAGACAGTTGTAGATTTGAGGGAAAAAAATCTGCTCTCTGGCCGAGAGAGAAACTCGATCTTGTAACCAGATCGAACGATTTCCAGAACCCATCTGTCCCGCACACGGGCCAACCAGGGCTGAAGAAAACCGAGCAAGCGTCCCCCCACCCCAAAACTGGGTGAGGGCGCCCCTTCAGGCCGAACTGTTATGGGCCGCAGGTCCGGATTGGCCGGACTTCTGTTTCCCAGACCAGGGTTTCTTCTGAGAGCCCTGGCCTTTGAACGGTTTGCCCTTGTAGTGCGGCCGAAAGGCACGAAAGGACCCCTGAGGGGGCCGAAAATTCGCATGCTTCTTCCCAGAAGCCCCCTTAGCCTTGGGGAAATGGGGCAAGAGAGTGCTCTTACCCCCGGTGATCCCCTTAATCAACACATCCAGGGACTCCCCAAAAAGGCGAGACCCATCATAAGGCAGATTGGCTAAGGTTTTACGTGAAGATTGGTCCACCGACCAACATTTCAACCAAACCAGGCGGCGAGACAACACCGCCACGCTATGCACACGTGCAGCCAATGGAATCAGGTCCAGGTCCGCATCACACAGATACATGACACCCTGGTGGATCTGATCCACCATGTCCAGGGTCGCCGCCGAGGCCGAATCGGCCACTAGGACGCGCCTAAGCACCTGCGTCCAACTTGCGATCGCCTGGGCCGCCATGAGAGAAGCAAATAGAGCCTTAAGCATAGAACCCGTAACAGAATAAGTATGACGGGCAAGAGACTCCAGTCTCCTATCCGTGGCATCACGGAAAACAGGGGATCCCTCTGCAGGAATCGCAGTGGCTTTGTTCAAAACCGCAATTGCATGATCCACTGGTGGAGGCACACACCACCGTTCATCAGTGGCAGGGGAGAAAGGATAACGCAGCTTGAATTTACTTGGTACCGCAAAAGGTTTGCGCAGATCGCGCCATTGATCCTTTACAGCGCGCTGAAAATCAGCATTGCAGGGAAAAACCTGCGGCGTCCTGCGTTTTCTCTGCGTCCCATAAGCCGCCAAGGCAGCGGGGGGACACACTTCGTCCTGCAAACGTAGCGTCTGCTTAATGGAAGCAATCAACTCATCCATGATTGCAAGCTCTTCAGGCGAGCCAGGGGGAGAATTATCAACCCCCTCAACCTCAGCCTCTACCTCAGACCCCACCAGATCAAGAGAGGAGCGGGACCCCGATAGGGGGGTCCCTGCCAGAACAGCCCCATCACCTTCACCCTCAGAATCGGAGGACAGAGTAACTCTGGGCCGTTTAGTAGATTGAGCAGCCACCAGCATTTGCACCTGGGCAGCAAGGCCAGCCACAATAGTGGCTAAATCCCCCCCTGGGGGGGAAACAGCGGTCCCCTGGCTTTCCACCAATACTGTGGGAAACTTGCCCTCCTGAGAATCCATTGCCCCTGTACGCCAGACAACCAAGGGTTAACTGCCCCCTTTCAGCAAGCGCGGTAAGCGCAGCCCACCGCACACACTCAGGCACAATGAGACCCCCACAGGGAATATACAGACTGAATACAGGCAATGGACAACAGGAATAGAAGGATAAAACCTGAGGAGACCCCGCTGCTGCTGCTGCCTCGACCGGTGTTCCAGGAAAAAGGAAGTGATGCTGCCAGGGCGCTCTATGTAAGCCTATGGAGGCTACAAGAAAATGGCCGCCGTGCATGTGAACCATGCGGCCGGAGCGGGCGCCGGTAAAATGGCGTCGTTTGGCGCCGAAACCGCCGCTCCACAGTGCATAAAAACACACACAAATTCATCCCATTATATGGATACATGTTAGATCGCCGCAGCGGTCGCTGTATATGCCCCAACATGCCATTAAAAACATGCCCCACAGCACACAGCTTCCCACACTGCCCAGCCTGACACACACAGTGTCATACAGCTCCCCCCCCCCCCCCTTGCAGCCCACAGCATGCAGCCGAGAGATAGGGAGACAAGCAGTGTGATTTAAAGGCAGGTTACACAGTCCCAGACTGAGACCCCCCCCAGACAGACAGGTCCCCACATAGACACACTTACCTCATATGGCGTGGGGAACCCGCACAGGCGAACAAGCCGCTGCACATGAGGCAGGGAGAGTCGCAATTCAAGACGCACACAATGGCGGTTAAGAAACCGCACAGCGTCCGGTGAGGTAGCCACCTCACCAAACATCCCTGCACCGAACAGGGATGGGTCGTTCACCGTGCCAGGAGCGTTACCTGGCTGAACGCTCGATGGCAGACTGGGAAGCCACTGACCCACGACCTGCGATCAGGGGGATCAGCCCGAGACCCAGTCCGCATGATCCTCTTCGTCCAAAGAACTAACTAATGCTGACAAAAACAACAGCTAAGTAAAGGTAGAGAAAAAACTCAAATAAAATATTAAAAAGAAGAAAGAGTCTGGGACAAAAAGTCCCAGCACAGAGAGAGCCAGCCACTCCTGACAAGCTAGACATTAAAACTGAGATATGGTTGCAGGAAGTAGGAGGGTATTGACTGAGGGGACCACCCCTTGAGGGTGGGATATGTTAAAGCTTTATTGTTAACATATTCTGTTGCCTAGCTACTCCTTCGGAGCAAAGTCTAATACCCCATATGTGACGAATATGAAGAGGCGGCGACTGTCGGAGGACGTAAGAGAAATATGATTTAAACATGTGATGCACACAATTCTGATACCAGTTATGCCCAAATTTGTATTCCACTGAGTTCAGAAGGAACATACCACAGACTAGTTTAGAACCTTCCTTGTAAAAGAACCAACAAACTTAAAATGAAAAACTTGATTATTAAAATGTTACATACATGTTTTATAAACTATCAATATATACATTCAAAATTATTCATGCAAACATGCTTAGTTATGACTCCAGCCAAAAGGTGAGGGCTCATTGGGGATATTTTCCCACACTTCCTGTCCCAGGGATGATAGCAATACAATGATGGGGTTTTTTTGCCTTCCATAAAGTGTCAATAAAGGCAGAAATTAGTACGGAATAGATGGAAGCTCTTCCAATGGGGACACTAGTTCTGGTGACACTCTGGGATTCCCTCACTTTGGAGGAATTTCCTCTCATTTCATGCTTTGGCTATGGGATAGAAAGTGAAGGGAAATCTCCGCAATGGGACACAAATGGAAGAAAAAAAAAAATAAATAAATAATAATAACAGTATTGACGGGGGGTATCCAAAATGAAAAAAAAAAAAAAATTGTGCCTTTAGTGACACTTAATTCTACTATTTAAAAGTGTTTTTCATTGCTATCTGTGCACCAAAGAAACAGCCTGTAAGTTTCCTCTACAGGAATACTGGGCAGAAAGTTAACTGTTAAAAAATATTCCAGTCTCCAATAGAGGACATTCATTCCATTCAGATTTTTTTTTTTTTTTGGTGGACCTATTGCCTAAAAAGTGATTAATACAAAGTGCCTAGGTAGCCCCACAATATAGCAAACTTTACAACAGATTGGGCTACCAAATGTTACATTATAAAGATGAATATTTAAAAAAATCCATTATAATTCTTGGGAGAATAATATCATCAATGGATCCCAGGAATCAATGGAATCCATTTTTATAAATTTATAATGTATTTTTTCTTTAACCACTCAGTATTTCTGACACTTGTTGTTTACAAGTTAAAATCAGTATTTTTTTTCTAGAAAATTACTTAGAACCCCCAAACATTATATATATTTTTAAACAAAGACTCTAGAGAATAAAATGGCGGTCGTTGCAATATTTTTTGTCACGCGATATTTGCTCAGCGGCCTTTTTTAAACGCAATTTTTAGTTTTTTTTTGGAAAAAATACATTTCACTGAATTTAAAAAAAACTAAACAGTAAAGTTAGCCCAATTGTTTTGTATATTTTGAAAGATGTCACTCCGAGTAAATCGATGCCTAACATGTTATGGATTAAAATTGCGCACACTCGTGGAATAGCGACAAACTACGGTACTAGGCGACGTTTTAAAAAATTTTAACGGTTACCAGTTTAGAGTTACAGAGGATTTATTTATCTAGAATTATTGCTCTCACTCCGACGATTGCAGTGATACCTAACATATGTGATTTGAACACTGTTTTAATTTGTGGGCGCGACTTCCATATGTGCTTTCTTTCGTGCGCAAACTCACGGAGACGGGGCCATTTAAACATTTTTTTTCCTATTTATTTTATTTTTTATTTTTAAAACTTAAAAAAAAAAAAAAATTATAATTTGTTCACTTTTCTTGCTGTCACAAGGAATGTAAATATCCCTTGTGACAGTAATAGGCAGTGACGGGTACTCTTTATGGATGGATCTGGGGTCTAAAAGACCCCAGACTCCTCCACTGCACTTCAAAGTATTCAAAACGCAGAAATCAGCATTTTTTTTAAAATACTGAGAGTTGTTTTAAAACAACGCCATTGGCAGCCGAGTAAACCAGAGGTGACGGGTTACATGATCGGAGACCCAATCGAAGCCGAATCTGGCTTCGTTCGGGACTCCAACCAGCCAGCGGACATGCTGCCGGCGGGTTTGCTCGGGTCTCCCAGTGTGACGGGAGACCCGTACAGAGCCGCAGAAGGTGCCAGGTTGAAACCGGTACAAACACTTCTGCAAGCTGACGTACAAGTACGTCCGTTTTCGGGAAGTGGTTAATCACAGTTTTGCCTAGGGCCACCACACAATATGTATGGTTTACTTTTCGGCTGCATTTAAACACAGCTTGGTCACCTCATGACCCTCATCCTGTGATTGGCCAGAAAAGGAGGCACAACAAACGGATGAGGTTATCACTCTACTCTTCTCCTGTCAGCATATGTACATGCAACACTTGTCATTGGTAACATGCACTGTTCTTCCCTCTCACAGGGAAACACAAAAACTGATACAAAGTCAAACTCAGGTAGTTCTGCATTTATTTATTTTTTGCTTTTTTAAATACATTAATTACCATATTTACTGGTGTTATGTTTCTCAATACACAAATATACACATTTATCTCCACACACACACACTGTATATACAGTGGATATAAAAAGTCTACACACACCTGTTAAAATGTCAGGTTTCTTTGATGTAAAAAAAAAGAGATATTTCAGAACCTTTACCACCTTTAATGTGACCTATAAACTGTACAACTCAGTTAAACAACAAAACTGAAATCTTTTAGGTGGAGGGACGTTAAAATAAAAATGAAAATAACATGGTTGAATAAGAGTGCACACCCTTAAACTAATACTTGTTGAAGCACCTTTTGATTTTATTTAGAGCATTCAGTCTTTGTGGGTATAAGTCTAACAGCATGGCACATCTTGGCTTGGCAATAGTTGCCCACTCTTCTTTGCAAAAACACTCCAAATCTGGATGTATGCTTTGAGTCGTTGTCATGCTGAAAGATGAAGTTCCTCTTCATGTTCGGCTTTCCTGCAGAAGCCTGAAGGTTTTGTGCCAATATTGACTGGTATTTAGAATGGTTCATAATTCCCTCTACCTTGACTAAGGCCCCTGTTCCAGCTGAAGAAAAACGGCTCCAAAGCATGATGCCAAAAGAACACCATACACACAGTGAAGCGTGGTGGTTCACTGTGTGTATGGTGTTCTTTTGGTGACGTGCAGTGTTGTTTTTGTGCCAAACATATGTTTTGGAATTATGGCCAAAAAGTTCAACCTTGGTTTCATCAGACCATTTTCACATTTTCCCACATGCTTTTGGGAGACTTCAGATGTGTTTTTGCAAAATTTAGCCGAGGCTTGGATGTTTTTCTTCGTAAGAAAAAGCTTCCGTCTTGCCACTCTACCCTATAGCCCAGACATAGGAAGAATATGGGAGATTGTGGTCACATGTACCACACAGCCAGTACTTGCCAGATATTCCTGAAGCACCTTTAATGTTGCTGTATGTCTTATGGCAGCCTCCCTGACCAGTTTTCTTCTCGTCTTTTTATCAATTTTGGAGGGATGTCCAGTTCCTGGTAATGTCACTGTTGTGCCATATTTTCTACACTTGATGATGACTGTCATGGCTGTGTTCCATGGTATATCTAATGCCTTGGAAATTCTTTTGTACCCTTCTCCTGACTGATACCTTTCAACAACGAGATCCCGCTGACGCTTTGGAAGCTTTCTGCGGACTATGGCTTTTGCTGTAGGATGCGGCTAAGAAAATATCAGGAAAGACCTACTAGAACAGTTGAACTTTATTTGGGGTTAATCAGAGGCAGGTGTGTACCGACTCCTATTGAACATGAGTTTGAATGTGATTGCTTAATTCTGAACACAGCTACATCCCCAATTCTAAAAGGCTGTGCACACTTTTGCAACCACATTATTTTCTTTTGTTTATTTTTACTCCTCCCCTTAAAAGATTTTAGTTTGTTTTTCAACTGAGTTGTACAGTTTATAGGTCACATTAAAGGTGAAAAAAGTTCTGAAATGATTTATCTTTGTCTCATTTTTTACTTTACAGAAACCTGACATTTTAACAGGGGTGTGTAGACTTTTTATATCCACTGTACATCAGGACATTTATTTTTCACAGTTAAAAAGAATTCCAGATATGGACATTTCTACATTTCCACAGGGCGGGGCGGTGACACCACAATCTCCGCCTTGTCCAATTAGAAAACACTTTCAATTTATTATGATAATGCAATGTATCCTTTGAATGGCCCCTGCGTTGACCTGGCAACCTCCTATGTTCAAGTAATTAGCAGCTGTTTGCCACGGGATGCGGAAGCTAGTGGAGATCACTGTAGTAGTAGCTATTACAGCAATCTCCAGCTTCCAGAATGATCATTCAGGTATGGAATATGCAAAGTCACATCTGTCCAAGCTGGACCAAAGTAACTGTAAAATTATCCATACCTGGAAATCATATTTAAACACCGTAAGGGCTGGTTCACACCATCCACTGCATTGCAAGATTGCAACATAGCTGCTTGTTGAAAGATGGTGGGGCCAAAAATAGTTCAGTGATAATGTGCTAAGCTTGGCGAATCACACAGTTTCCTTTTTTTTGTTTTTTAACAAACATTTTTGCGATGTCACACAGACATCTCAAAATTCAATCGGTTGAGCAAAGCAGTGGATTGCCTTACACTAAGCTGTGCTAATAAAAATAACTGCATGCAGCAATTTTTTTTTTTAATCATACCTCCCCACACACAATGCAGTGGTGTGAACCAAGCACATAGGAGACAGGGCATTTTGCCTTGTCCATGCGGTGGGACTACGCTGGTTTAGCCACCCAATGCAGTCCCACCGTATGTGGTGTGAACAAGCCCTAAAGAAGGCAGTGGCACATGTTTCTTGTAAGCTGCATAATACTCTTGTCTGCAATCACAGCTCACCTTGAGGTCAAAATAATGCAAGAAACAGTATTCGTTAGTAAAGTGAATTTATCTAATGTTTCCAATTCTCCTTTTCAATTGAAATTGGTAACAAAATAAAAAACACCCTTGTGGCAGGGCTAAACACAAAGGTAAGAGATTTGCTATGCATGACTTTGGATTCATTGAGAAATTCCTTCTTCTGTTGCTCTAAGGCAGCACTATGAGTAACACCTTCCCCCGACCACTTCCTAATTGTGCATCTGTTTGGATTGAAAATAAGTCTCAAATTATAATACACCACCTTAAAATTATTAAGTGGCTTCCTTTTTTTTTTGGAATATGGTGCATGCCGATAGGAAGTCCGGTATGACTTTCATGCAATTTGATAGTTTAAAATCACATAAGTGGCACCCTATTGTCCGCAATGGAAGCGGTCAAATCGGTGCAACTCTAACACCATCGGAGTGGCACAGATTTTTAAAGTAGTTCTTGCACTACTTTTTTCAATTTCAGGTGCGATTTGCATAGAGTCACACAGATGTCTTCCAAGTCGCACTGACATGTGGTTTAGAATTTGTGCGATTTCAAGTGAAGTCACAAGATTTCAAAGCCATATTCGGTGTGATTGAAGTTTAAAGTACAATTGCACAATTCAAATGTGTCTAGATGCAAGACAAGTTAATTCAGTTTTAAAATGTAAAGGCTAATTACACCTTTTTGAACATGTTAAACTCGTATTCAGGGTATAACATGTTCCTAAGCACCTCCCCACCCCTGAGCCCCCTGATTGTGGGTACAGGCTCCAATGGGGGGGGGGGGATAAATGCAGGTTTTTTTTCCCTGCAGAAAATCAGGGAAAATATTTTTTCCTTATAGGTGAACTTACCTTTTAAATTAGAAACAGATTAGAACGATTCCTCTTTAGAAGCTAGCAGGCCGGAGCACTTAGAAACTTTGCACTTTGTTGTGCAATTAGTGGATTTACCCACCTACTGTGTGCAGCACTGTGCCAGCTAGTCTAGGGGTCTCCTCCCTGAGTTCCGTCTATAAATCATGGCTTGGCAGCGGTCACCAAAATAAACATTTTTTGCTGTAACTGAATATATAATTTTGGTGATTGCTGTCAAGAGCTAGATGAAGAATGCTGAATTAAAGTGCAAAATGGCAATGTCCAGTTCTGTAATAGTTACTGTCCCCTTTCTAATTACTGACCTGCTGAGAGAGTTAAAAAAGAAGTGCAATACATTGAAGGTTATGTGCACAAAGACCAAAGGAAAGCATCACTGAGAGACCGCAAAAGCATAGAAGGGTTTGCCTCAAACAAGCCAATATGAAGACCCGACAACAGAAAAATGAAAAGGAAGGACTCCAACACTGCAAGGGTTGTTAAGCCCATCCAAAATTTGGGAATTGATGGTCATACTCATCAAGCTTGCTGACAAAAGAGGTATTATGAGAAAAAACTGCTAGCAGCCACTTTCTACCTGCAAGCACAGTACAAGTTCTTTAGGTAAGTGAAAGGTGCTCGTCAAAAAAATAAAAATAAAAAAATCCATGCAGTGATTTAGTAGCAATGAAATAAGTAAACGATTGGAAAGATTTAATACAGACAAATAAAAGGGAGATAAAAAAAAAATAAAAAGAGATAGGAATCAATCATGTCTTACCTTTTATAAACAGAACAAAGATTTAATGATCTAAAGAGAAGGAATAAAGAAACTTTATATATTTCAAATTATGTTCAGAGAGAGACCTGATTAGATAGAAGGCAAATTAACAAGCAAATGCAAATAATCAAGAAACTGAAATCATTTGTATTTCATCTTTCATAAAAAATTAAAGAGCATTTTGTAATACGGAGGAGAAAACATTAGAAGTGACTCTTTCAGCATGAAATGTTTAGGTCAAAATCGCCTGTAAAAAAAAAAAAGTTTGATTCATTTGTACTATGTAAAAGAAGGTTCCATTTCTCCAATGTATTGATTGCTGACAGTCATTAAATCAGCAATAATTGCTGTCCGCAAATGTACTTTTAAATCTTTGTTTGTGTAACTGATGTCAATGAAGAGCATCAATACTATCTAACTGAAAACAGTCTATAGAGCTGAAAATAAATCAATCCAGTAAAGCTATCTGTGAAGGAGAAGCAGCAGACTGTCGAGTTTGTCTCTCTGCTCTCTCCTGCCCATGAACATAATCCTTGTTAGCACAGCTTGATTGGCAACTTGTGCTAGTCCTGCCTTTTCCAGTTTGGGCTCTGCTACAGGGAATAAAAGATGCTATCATGTCAAATTGAGATATTTACACAATTTGCATTTAAAACATAAATTGAGATAAGTATTAATGAATACAATGAAATGCACTCATTTGTGTCTTTTATATCTCCATGAAGCTCAGCTTTATACATTGGTCACTAGCAAACAGTCAAATCACAGGACCCCAAAACAAAAAATTATTTTAAAGGGGAACTACTCCCATAGTAGGCTTATTGAAAATCTAGAGAATAAAATGCAGTAGCCGATAGTATCTAGTTAAAAAATATCTTTTACTGACTGTTCTGTACTAAACTTTAAAAGGACCAGTTATTGGTACTGAACTTTACACTTTACCATGTTTACAAGGTAAAAATACGGTACACTGGAATCTTATTAATAAGCTCAGAAATTCCTTTAAAAGACAAAAAGAGGCATTTACAGACAGAGAAATAAAAGTCAATGTTTCGAGTAGCAGACAGGCACTTTAAGGGGAAGTTAAGAATGTTCTCAAGTAAGCATTCTTCTAATGCATTCCTGGGTCTGGACATCTTTTATGGCCAATACATTGGATCACTGTTCCATCTAGGATTTTTATTATGTAGAATGCAGCTGGACAGGGCAGGGGGCACTTCAAGGGAAGCGGAGGTAGAAACCTGGAGTTTGGCTTTAACATCAAGTTGTGTATACAAAACAATTAACATCATATAGTTAATATGGCATCTGTATTTTGCCTCATGGAGTTAAGAAAACACAGTTAAAGCAACATCATCTGCTGAGGCTGGCATCCTAAACGATCAAAACAAGACCACCATATGTGATATCATATTTATAGGATTACCTTAAAACAGTGCAAACACATCAGCAATATTTTTAGACACAAAAGAGAAAAACGCAATTGAATTATTTTCCTGCCAAATGATAGAACATATTGTGCACCTTCAGAAAAAAATAAATCAGAAAAGTGGCTCACCTATTGAAGAAGGGTTACAGGTTCCAAGGCATGACACTGAAAACAAAGTTATCGTATTTCCTATTTTTGGAAAGTGTGTTTGTTCCTGAGACCAAAATAATAGGATTTTTCACTTACCAGTAGCATCTGTTTCTTGTAGTACTGTATTGGACACAGGACCTTAGGCAGCCCATATATTAGTCTGTCTGTCTTTTTTTTTTTTTTGTTTAACCAGCGGGTATACTGACGTCTGTAGAACCAGCCTGCTCATACATGGATCGAAATCCGGCTGGTCCCTACTGAACGGAACAAATTTCACTCCATGTATGGCCGGATTTAGTCTTAACCATGGGTTATATGCAGCTATCTTCGGGTGACTGAACAGTGTCCAAGTAATGGATTTTTTTGGCAAGTCAAAAATCCGTATTCCTTATTTGTACAGTACAGGGTGCCGGATCTTACTTTTAATTATGAGATGTCCAAAAGCAGTCCAACTAAGGGGTGAGCAACACAGCAAATAAAAGCTAACAGGCCCATGCAACAACGGGTCAAGGAAGGCCTAAAACATGGGTAGGCAACCTTGGCACTCCGCCTGTTGTAGAACTGAAAGTCCCATGATGCACTGTAAGACTGCCAACAACAGGCATGCCTCCCCAAGGCAGAGGCATGTTGGGATTTGTAGTTTCAGCACAGCTAGAGGGCCAAGGTTGCCTACCTCTGGCCCAGATAGAACTCAAAGAGCAGCACGATACTACTTACACCCAAAACTGGTATCAGAAAGTGGAGCAAATGAGAAAGAACAGCAGCTGAGAGATGAAATTGAAAAGCTTGAATACCCAACCAAAGAAAGTTCCAGATGATACACAGGAGCAGGATAGAGTGAAGCCGGAAAAATGTTTCGGGTCCAGGTGAATAAATACAACACTTTAGGAAGAAAAGACGCCACAGTCTCAGAACAACACTGTCGTTACTGAAGAAATGGCTCCTAGTGAATACTGCAGAACTATAACTTGTGGGGTAGTAGTGATGGCAATAAGACCAATGCCCCGTACACACGTACCGATTGTCGGCCGTAAATATTTGGCCGACGACCGATCGGCCGATTGTAGGCTTGTTAGTATGATGCTTCCGACAGCCGACAGCGCATTTTCGGCCGAACAGAATCTGTCGTGCAAGCATTAAAATTTTTGTTGGCCAACACCAGAACGGCCGATTGTTCGCCAGTCAGTACAGATTTCGGCCGACAGACAGCAGATTAGCAAGACTGAGCGTGCTCAGAAAAGAAAAAAGACAAGGAAAGTTAACCATCACATGACATCACTTCTGCAGTCGGCTGTTGTTGGCCGACAAAATTCGTGTGCAGTCTTTTGCCGTTTTCAACAGACACGACAGCCCTGGACAAAAGACGGCCGATCGTTCGGCCGACGATCGGTGCTTGTGTACGAGGCTTAAGGCTAGACAGGAAACAAAAATTTCAAAATTTCAGGGGCAGTCCAAAGGCTCGGACAAGCATCAGATTGAGACCCCCACGGAATCACTAGGAAAAATATAGGGAGCACAAGTGCAACATCTTCTACAAAGACTCCCACACCAAAGAGTAAGGGGCAAGTGACCTCTGAAAACAACCACTAAGGCTGAGACTAGACACTTGATGATCCTCAAGGCCCAACGCTGATCCAAACCGCACTGGGGAAGTGAGGATTTCCCTCACAGAGTACAGCCTGGGAATGAATCCTGGTTCTACACCAAGCTAAAAAACATCCAAAAGTGAAGGAAGACTGTATGAAAAATCAGTCCCTGAGCCACCAAAGGTCAGGATGAACTGAACACACAAATTCACAAGAATATCCAATGCAAAAACTAGGAGATCCTTGGGACAGGAGATAATCCAGCGAACTGGTGCTCCTGCCTATGGCTGCAACGCACATCTCAAGTGTCACAGCCAGTACTTCATTGGACCTCAGGGGATGGGAACATAGCACACTGGGCCCAGGGAAGAGCTGTAGCCCATACTCACCACAGCAGATAGTCTTTCCAGGAGAATGGCTGCTCCCTCCCTTAATGGGCCCCCAAAGGGGTTTTCAGGGACAGGGCTCCACTGAGGTAGACCATGGCCCTGGACCTGTATAGAGCCCTGAAGCTAACTCTACATGATGCACTATGTGAGAATTTGAGCACCCATTTAAGATCTAGTGCCTGAAACAAGGTTATAGTCCAGCCCTACATATACATCCATGAGAGGTTCAAGTTCAGTCCCCCAAGGGTCTGAAGCAAGTTCCTCTCAGTAGGGAGAAGACATCTATCACCTAAGGACACTAGCAAATAACGGAAGCTTTCTAGGCATGGGAGGGGTAACATAGGTAATGTCCCTGCAGCTTTATTTTTGCAAGTGTCCAATCACTTGAAGGTTGTGGCACAAAACCCATCAACCCTTCACATTATATGCGCCTATTGTAGAACAGGCTTCTCGCTTTTACAAATGCCCCAGAACCTCATGTTTCATGTTTTTTACACATAGACTCTGTGGTTGCCTAGGAGTGGCAACATTTTATTTGGCTGCTTAAATCTTCCAGCTTTCTATGATCCATGCTACAACCAACATGCCCCTTTGGGTGCCCCTGGAACTTCCGAACTATGACCTGATCCCAACCTCCCTCTCCAAGGCTCCCTCATAGCATTCACCACCCCCCCCCCATTTCTTCCCTAAGCCCTTTATTACTACACAGCTTAAAGCTTCGGGATTTTGTCCACTACTCAGGTAACAGAATGCCCCTTTCTTACCCCTTCTCCTGCTCTTGAACAACCCCCTCTTCCTGCCCAGTTATGAACAACCCCAGACATTCTCGTGGTGGTCCTCGCAGAGATGCACACAGGTTCGTTCTCTCACATCACCCTGGCCAGCGGATTCATGCAGCAATTATCTACGAGTTTCTGCAACTGGAATCTCAGGCATGTACAAACAACTGCAGCTGCTCAGCCTGTATAAAACAACGGCAATATGACATAAGTCATGACTGTCCACTACAGTTAGCATGTAACAGTACACATCCAGCAGTTACCTATGGTTAGGGACTGATGACTGTCCCTTGACACAAACAACCCTAATCGCAAGTGTGAATGGGACCTTACTGGTAAAAGGCACTTTGGTAAAAAAATGCTCCATACCACACATATAGACTTTGAAGAATATCAATAAAACACTCAACAAATCCTTCACAGGGTTAGGCTAGGAAGTTACATTAATCAGTGTGTGCATTATGCCTTTACTTCTGATAAAACATTCAGTTTGCCACAATCCCTTTAACATGAAACTGGGGAATAATGACAGGAGCCAGGGACAAAGTCAAACGGCAAACCAATAAACAGCTTGATATTTCTTCAAAGTTAAATTGCAGCCTTACCTTTTTTCTCCATGCATATAGCAAGGCCTCTACTGTGTTCATTTCTATGAACCCCGCCTCATTTTCAGCCCCAAAGACCGCATGCATCAGAAAGCCTCTCTCCTCCCTACGGTCTATGACATGTTCCTTACATCTAGTCACTGTGCCACTGTCAATCTTTTTTTTTGCTTCCTTTATTTTGGGGCGTGATCATTCGATCTCTGCATTGTTTGTGGATATATGTTTTGTGTCATATTTCTTTGGTGGATGCTAGCTTAAGCTGACTGTTGTTGATGTTGCAGTGAAGATGGGAAGTTTTGTGCTTCCTTGTATATTACCCATGCGCCCTTGGCTAAAATTAACATACATAAACCTAGGAGCTTGCCCAATGTGAGGGCTCTTGCAAGGCAGAGTAAGGTAATTGCTGAAGCATCTTCCAGCTCCTCTAGCTGTACAGAAACTTTCAGTAAAGCAGAGACCCAGTGAAGAGGTTATCTACATATCTTAGTGCCGCACATTCCAGACACCAAGGGATAAAAGATTATTCCTGTAGATGGAGCGCCATTGCATCACACTGCTATCCTTGAAGCTGGCGTGTGTTCCACAAACCCATAAGCCGAAACCGGCAAGCAACGTTACATGCAGTAACCATGCCCCCAACAGAAGTTGCCTACATGTTCCTGACATTTATTGTACGAATCAACAGCAGCGATGTATATGGATGTGAAAGTTTCTCTGCTGGCTTGAAAATACTCCCTTTAAAGTGCTAATAGACCTTTTTTTTACCAAAAGGTAATCTGTTTCTGATGAGTTACACAAACCACTGGGTGTGAGCAATTTATTTGTTGCTGGTTAAGGCACTTTGAGGAATAGGAATTCACAGAATATAAGAAAACTGACTTATCTTTTTAAGATAACTTTTATTGTGTGTGCATAAGACATAGCTTAGTCCTGCCCCTGCTCCCTCCTCACTGGCTATGATTAATAGCAGCTGGAGCCAATTGCTTTCATCCTTTAGAACTACAGTGCCTTGCGAAAGTATTCGGCCCCTTTGAACTTTGTGACCTTTTGCCACATTTCAGGCTTCAAACAAAGATATAAAACTGTAATTTTTTTTGAAGAATCAACAACAAGTGATACACAATCATGAAGTAGAACGAAATTTATTGGATATTTCAAACTTTGTTAACAAATAAAAAACTGAAAAATTGGGCGTGCAAAATTATTCAGCCCCTTTACTTTCAGTGCAGCAAACTCTCTCCAGACGTTCAGTGAGGATCTCTGAATGATCCAATGTTGACCTAAATGACTAATGATGATAAATAGAATCCACCTGTGTGTAATCAAGTCTCCGTATAAATGCACCTGCACTGTGATAGTCACAGAGGTCCGTTTAAAGCGCAGAGAGCATCACGAAGAACAAGGAACACACCAGGCAGGTCCGAGATAGTGTTGTGGAGAAGTTTAATGCCGGATTTGGATACAAAAAGATTTCCCAAGCTTTAAACATCCCAAGGAGCACTGTGCAAGTGATAATATTGAAATGGAAGGAGTATCAGACCACTGCAAATCTACGAAGACCTGGCCGTCCCTCTAAACTTTCAGCTCATACAAGGAGAAGACTGATCAGTGATGCAGCCAAGAGGCCCATGATCACTCTGGATGAACTGCAGAGATCTACAGCTGAGGTGGGAGACTCTGTCCATAGGACAACAATCAGTCATATACTGCACAAACCTGGCCTTTATGGAAGAGTGGCAAGAAGAAAGCCATTTCTTAAAGATATTCATAAAAAGTGTCGTTTAAAGTTTGCCACAAGCCATCTGGGAGACACACCAAACATGTGGAAGAAGGTGCTCTGGTCAGATGAGACCAAAATCAAACTTATTGGCAACAATGCAAAACGTTATGTTTGGCGTAAAAGCAACACAGCTCATCATTCTGAACACACCATCCCCACTGTCAAACATGGTGGTGGCAGCATCATGGTTTGGGCCTGCTTTTCTTCAGCAGGGACAGGGAAGATGGTTAAAATTGATGGGAAGATGAATGGAGCCAAATACAGGACCATTCTGGAAGAAAACCTGATGGAGTCTGCAAAAGACCCGAGACTGGGACGGAGATTTGTCTTCCAACAAGACAATGATCCAAAACATAAAGCAAAATCTACAATGGAATGGTTCACAAATAAACATATCCAGGTATTAGAATGGCCAAGTCAAAGTCCAGACCTGAATCCAATCGAGAATCTGTGGAAAGAACTGAAAACTGCTGTTCACAAACGCTCCCCATCCAACCTCACTGAGCTCGAGCTGTTTTGCAAGGAGGAATGGGCAAACATTTCAGTCTCTCAATGTACAAAACTGATAGAGACATACCCCAAGTGACTTACAGCTGTAATCGCAGTAAAAGGTGGCGCTACAAAGTATTAACTTAAGGGGGGGCTGAATAATTTTGCACGCCCAATTTTTCAGTTTTTTATTTGTTAAAAAAGTTTGAAATATCCAATAAATTTCGTTCCACTTCATGATTGTGTCCCACTTGTTGTTGATTCTTCACAAAAAATTACAGTTTTATATCTTTCGGGTTGAAGCCTGAAATGTGGCAAAAGGTCGCAAAGTTCAAGGGGGCCGAATACTTTTGCAAGGCACTGTATTTCCAAGCACATTGATTGCTATAGAGATTTAATAGGAATTGTATAAAACGTAATACATAATTATATTGTATGAAAAAAAAAAAAAACATATATTATACTTACCTGCTATGTGCAGTTGGTTTTGCACAAAGCAGCCCAGATCCTCCTCTTCTCGGGTCCCTTCCTTCTATCAAGTGCCCCCACAGCAAGCAGCTTGCTACGGGGGCACCTAAGCCAAGCTGCAGCTCTGTGTGTCCATTCGGACACCGTGCTGCTCTTTGGCCCCACCCCTCTTTCCCCTGATTAACTCACTGACTTTGATTGACAGCTGTGGGAGCCAATGGTGCCATGGCTGTATTTCAGCCAATCAGGAGGGAGAGTCCCAGAACAGCCGAGGGACTCGTGGACATTGTTGGACAAAGAGTGGGCACAGGTAACTATTAGGGGTACTGCTACACACATAAGGCTTAGAATAGAATGCTTTAAAATAAAAAAAACCTTCCTGACTTTACAACTCCTTTAAGCATTGCCAATTTACACATTTAATAAACATTCCATGTTTTAAAAAAACGGGGACCTTTATGTGGGTGTAACTGTTAAAAACTATCTATCTATCTATCTATCTATATATATATATATATTTTTGTTTTAAAGAAATCATTAGTTTATTGCCATCTTATAATTTCTTTTCTCTTTAATAGATGCTTTATTAAAAATCCAATTTTTGCTATTCTGAAAGTCTTCAATAAATGAATATTCATTTATTGATCGATTAAAAAAAAAAAAAAAAAAATCTTATTTACATGGTGAGGAAAATAAAGCATTTGTTATGCTGAGCCCTAGTCCTTCAAAATACCAGACTGTAAACTGAGAGAAAACACAGGCACAAAATTAAAGCAAATCATCCCTAAACTCAAAAAACAAACAAAAGCAACTTACGTGCATTCACTAGGTGGTGATTATGATATGGAGCTGGACAGAAAACTTGTGCAGCATAGTCTTCAAATGTGGTGGGCTCCACATGTTGCTGGATAATCGAATCCAAATACCGCATCCTCTCCTCAAAGCTTTACACATGGGTTAAGATGAAAATATTTGAACAGCAGATAGTGGATCATAAATGGTTCAGTCACAACTCCCTTAATGTTCTTTTTGAACTTTTTTTTTTTCTTTTTTAGGGGTACTGAGAACTATATAAAAGCAATGACCATAACTTTGACCTTTAGAAACATGACAAAATAACAGGGGCTTTTAGAATTGATCCTTGAATGGAAATAATGTCTACTGCAATTAGAGGGATACACACTGGTCTGTTTTAGTACTTTACACTTCCCCTAACCCACATGCAGCATCAATGTTTGCATTTGGTCTACAATCATTCTCCTTTGTGTATTGAACCAAATGGCCTTTGAGTAAAGCCCCACACTATCAGTTTTCCTTTGTTTAAGCCAGCGGGCTGAACGAAAAAAAAAAAAAAAACGAAGGAGCTCGGAAAGGAAAGACGCAATGTTAGTACAATGATCTCCTCGCTAAGCTTCCCTCCTTCAGAACAAGCCAGTCAGTGCTGGCAGCCATTGGCTGCCAATGCTGATTGGATGCCGATCAGATGCTGGTTTTCCAGCATGCCCGTTTAACAAAAGCTGGATGTTTGGCTGGCTTCTGTCGGACAGGCTGGTGTACACACGGCCCAAATGTCAGCCGGTGTCTATTGAACTGCCCTATGTTGTACCCGTGTGTGCTAAGCTTCAGGATGAGGGATTCAATCTGTGATTTGGGCAGACTGGTAACATTCAGGTTAATTATGATTCACCATTTGCTTATTTAATACAATAATAAAAAACAAAGGGTTGTATATATTCATTCCAAAGTTTTAAACATATAGTCATGATTCTTGACAACATGCTGAATAGAGCCAGAATAGAAATGTAAAAGCGAAGATCTAAGAGCTAAGCTATAGAACCACAGGTTTATCTACTGTAAGATCTGAAAAGTCTGTAGTCTAGGTAACATTGCTGAACATTGTTTCCCACAGTCTTGGTGGCAGCATCATTGTCATACAGCCCAACATTCTGAACTGGATAATACAGAAAGGGAAATAGTACAGTATGGGTATATAGTTTTACAGAGCAGAAGTACAAGAGGACACGAAATAGAAGGGAATAGCATGGAAAGATGATAGAGGGAAGAAAAAAGTTTGCGTGTGCGTGAGTAGGTAAAAAACAGTCTGGGTATAGATAGAACAGGAAGGGATCGCCTAATGGCTGGCTCCACATCTGAATAAGATCTGCAATGTAAGTAATGATGGATTAGATCTAAGAGGAAAATAGTTTCCTATCCATGGCGTAAAGGCTTCTTAAAAATGCTCAATTGTCTTCATGGACTGCGGTGTTAAAAAAAAAAAAAAAAAAATTAAAACATGGTTTGGGAGTCTCTACGGTTCGATTTAGATGTAGGAGAAAATACTAAATTATAAACAAAATATAGCATAAACTGCAAACAATACATTTTGTATTGATTATGGTCATTAAATAGTTTAAGGTGCCATCACTGACTCTGTACTACAAAGAAGCAGATTTCTTCCTTTATTGTTGCTGGATTTTGGGAATCACAATTTATTAGAATGCAAGTACTAAGTGTGTAAAAATTTCCATTGTACAGAACAACGGTCCTTTATGCTCTTGTCAGAGCGCACATCCAAATGATGAAGCCTTTTTGTTTAAGCCCTGACCGCTGTGTTTATGTGACCCCAGCAACATGCAATCTACTTCTTATTCGGAGCTGCTTTTCAACCATACAGACTAATATGAGAAAGCAGAGTTAGATTGTTTCCTGAGCTATAAAGAGCCTTCGGATTCCTCTCAATGTCCCCTCTAGCACATTATACTATACAGTTCTGCAGAATATAGTCAGTGTGGCCAGAGGAGAGAAAACCTGAGGATGAAGCTATTGCAGTATGTACAATTTAAAGGCTTGATGTCCCCATCTAACCCTAGGCCTTGGCCTTTTCATGAATTCAGCCCTGGGTGTCAGCACTGGACAACCCTAAAATGCCAACTTCTTTAAACTTATCATTTGTAAGCCCAGTGCAGCATTTTGAAGTACTGACAGATTCTTCCAACATAAACTTTTTTACACAGGCCCATGTCCCGAGCAGATAAAACACAGGAGCGGTGTAATGAAGACGGGTGCATTAGTACTAGCTTGAATGTAAAAGACCTACAACCCCAGTTCCAAAAAAAGTTGGGACACTGTGCAAAATCTACATAAAAACAGATTGCAATGATTTGCAAATCTCATAAACCCATATTTTACTCACAACAGAAAAAAGAAAAACTTATCAAATGTATAAACCGGGAAAATTTACCATTTTAAAGAAAAAATAAGATAATTTTGAAATTAATGGCAGCAACACATCACAAAAAAAGTTCAGACAGCAACAAAAAAACTGGCATGGTAAGTAGTGCTAACAAGAAAGAGGTGGAAGAACATTTTACAACTAACTAGGTTAAATTGGCAACATGTCAGTAACATCATTTGGTATAAAAAGAGCATCTTAGAGAATCAAAGTGTCTCAGAAGTAAAGATGGTCAGAGGTTCACTGCAAGGCAAGGAATAGTTTTCTGTGAACACAGTTCACTTGGCATCCAAAAATGCAAGGTAAAGCTCTATAATCAAAGAAAAAGCCATATCTGAACACAATTCAGAAATGCAGCCATCTTTTCTGGGCCACAGCTCAATAGTCTACTGCAAAGTAGAAAACTCGACTTCTGAGGTCAGAGGAATTGAAATATGGCATTCTTTTTGGCAACCTCCAGACTAAAGGGGAAGGAGAACTTTCGGCTTAACTGCGTTTAGTTCAGAAGTTTGCATCTCTGATGGTATGGGGGTGCATTAGTGCATATGAAATGGGCAGCTTTCACATTTTGAAAGACACCATCAATGCGGAAAGATATATCAAGGTTTTTGAGCAGCATATGTCCCCATCCCGACAATGTATTTTTCAGGGAAGGCCTTGTACATTTCAGCAGGACAATGCTAAATTGCAAACTGCATCTAACAACAGCTTGGCTCCGTAGTAGTCCGGGGGCTTAACTGGTGTGCCTAAAGTCCAGACCTTTCGCCAATTAAAAATATTTAGTGTATCTTGAAACGAAACATACAAAGAAGACCCAGGACTGTTGAGGAGTTAGAAACCTATATCAGGCAAGAATGAGACAACATTCCTCTCCCAAAACTCCAGAAACTGGACTCCTCAATTTACTGATGTTTACAGAGTGATCCTAAAAGAAGAGGGGCTACACTGTGGTGCACATGGCCTTGTCCCAGCCTTTTTTCTTTTTTTTAGACATGCTGCTGCCATCAATTTCAGAAGTATTCTTTTCTTAAAATGGTACATTTTTCCAGTTTAACAATTTGAATGTTTTCTCTTTTCTACTGTTAATAAAATATGGGTTTATGAGGTTTGCAAATCATTGCATTCTGTTTTTATGTAGATTTTTTACAGCATCCCATCATTTTTGGAATTGAGGTTGTATGTTAACCAGCAGTTGTGTAGTAAAACATATAACTACAACTATACAATTCTTACTTGTGCATTCGATTTTGTTGATGACTCGCCTGTAATCTTGTGATGGGAGGTGTGTGCCTGTATAGAAAGGGAAGAGGCTACAGAAGTCTCTCCCAGCTGCTGATCTCGGTGCAGTTAATAGAATCTTCAGATTCACAGCAAGTCTCCATTGCACATGAAAAACTGCCCTTTATGTATTACCAAAACTAATTTTCTATTTGGCTGAAAAAGAAAAAAAAACACAGTTCTCTTCTGTCTCCTGTGGTGCTTTTCATTATGTTTAGTTCACTCAGAGTCTAAGCTATTCCTCTGAGGGAGAAAGGAGGAACCAAAAAAAGAGGCTAGAGGGACAAAATGAGCTTGTTAGCACATTAGAAGTGTGGCATCTAGGTGGGCTCTAGAAAACCCCACTGGTGTGTTAACTTATCACTCTAGGCATGCTGAGAATGATGCGCTTCAATTGATCCCTCTTGTTCACACTAGAAGAGAGGAACGGGCGCATAAGCATCACTTTGCATTAGAACAAATACTATACAAATTAGAACAAATACTATACAAAAAAAGGGGATGATTTTACATTTATTCTGAAGTCTGAAGTTTAAGAAACTAAGCAGTGTAAGCATAAACTTTCTACATGTTCACATAAATCTAGAAATACACTTTTTGAAATATAATGTATATCAGATTAAATATGGTCTGTGATGTGATTTTTTTTTGTTCCTGAATGTCTGTTTTGTAGCTAAAGGGCAGTCCCAATTTTGCAGCCAAATGGGGATGACATTCACATTATTTTTGATACATGTCACCATTAACATAGCATAATTTAAAAAAAAAGTGTTTTTTTACTTGGTAAAAATCCTTGCATGCTCTCCCTGCTTTTTAATGTTTAGGAAGGGACTGTGGAATAATGTTTAACATAAGTAGTGTCTGTACTGTGTTCACAGTTCTTCGTTATTAGCTGTAAACTAGTATTGAACACTGGCCATCCTAACAAAGGGTTAGAAAGCAACCCTCCTGCACTGTATGTTAATGAGGCATACCTCACTCTGTGTGGGGACAAAAGCATAGTAAATCCAGGCATACATGGATCAAAATTTTAAGGATTCAACAATGATTGGCTACATTTTTAACCATCTATGAGCAGGGAGGCTGTACAAACAAAAACCCATCGACACAGGCCATTCTCCTGCTCGTGTGTGCACTGTTGCAGCGTTAGCTATCAAGAAGAAAATGTACTGCCATATTGCTTCTCTTTGTTTGATTTTGGGGAAGAGAAACTTAGAAGAGACTGGGAAAGAGCATCAGAACACGCTTCCAAGAAAATGTTCTAGTGTGTTCAAAGCCTCATGTACATGGGGAGTAAATACAGCTCTATTTCATCCAATGTGTCCATGCACATTGTGGCTTTTAGATTTGTATTTTAGAGCAGTGTTCAGGTGCATTAAAAAGTCCCAAACCTGCATATGGAGAGGAACTTACTGGCATCATTTACACATGGAAAAAAAGCATGCAACTTCATTGTAGTGGCTAGAATAAATAATATTTTTAAAAAAAATGTTTTTTTTTATCCAAACGCAGTTAAACCGAATGCACCTAAATGCAGGTACCATTTAAAATCATTACACACATTTACACTACCAGTTAAACATTTAAAAAAAAAAAACTAGGGATAGGCCGATATGCACTTTGCCCGATATATCGGTATTGGCCCCGGAACTGGCCGATATTGCAGATATTTTTGTGACTTCATTCTGCCATCTTAGGCCGCCTCCCTCGCCTTGGACAGCCTCGTCTAGAGTCGGGACTAGTCTCGCGGGAGTGTATCACAGCCATACACCCACCCACAGCAGCCCGGCGCCAGCCAGCCACCCACAGGCCCTGTACCAGCCAGCCAGCAACAGGCACTGTACCAGCGAGACAGCCAGCCACCCACAGGCCCTGTACCAGCCAGCCTACCACAGGCCTTGTACCAGCCAGCCACAGGCACTGTACCAGTCAGCCCCTGTGACAGCCACCCACCCACCACAGGGTGCCAGACAACCAGCCACCCACAGACAGGGTGCCAGACAGCCGGCCACCCACAGGCCCTGTACCAGCCAGCCACAGGCCCTGTACTAGCCAGCCGCCCACAGGCCCTGTACTAGCCAGCCGCCCACAGGCCCTGTACCATAGATTATACTGCCCCATACAGGAGTAGGACACTAGGCTTTAAAAAAGTCTGGGTACGCCTCTGGCCAGTCCCAGGGGTATACTCCCTCTCTCTGCTATAGGTACTCAGTTTTGTTACAAGCAGTGTAAGAAGTACAACTCCACAGAGGGGGGTGCTGTGTCCGTCAATGATCATCAGAGAAATGGATTTTACAGTAAGTCAAAAATCCCTATTTCTCTTTCGTTCATTGGTGGACACAGCTCCTGATCTTCTTAACTATTATGGGACGTCCCAAAGCAGTGTTAAACATAAGGGGTGGGGACAGAGAAAAATAAACTCCCAAGGCTAACTATAGCCAAACAGGTAAATAGTAGCTCAACCAAAACAACTGGAGCTCATCTGAAAAAAAAAAAAACAATACACCCTCATAGAGGACCAGGTCCTCTAAACAGCAGCCTGCAAAAACCTTGCAGCCAAAGAAATCATCCACAGATGCAAACACATCCACTTTAATGAACTTTGTGAAAGTGGGCACTGACGACCAGGTGGCCACCTTGCAAACCTGCGTCACTGATGCCTGATGATGGCAGGCCCAGGAGACACTGAGTGCCCGAGTAGAATACGCCTCGACAGGAAAAGGAGGAACCTGACCCTTGATGGAATAGACCTGAAAACCACCGCTTGTCTGATCCATCTGGAAATGGTCAAAGAGAAAGCAGCACAAATAGGGAGTCTCACTTCCTAAAAGACTCCGTAGCTGCCAGGTACATCCTAATTGCCCGGACCACATCCAAGGCATGCAAATCAATTTCCTTCAGATGTTTTGGCCTGGGACACAGGGAAGGCAACGCAATGTCTTCATTCAAATGAAAATCAGAGAAAACCTGAGGAAGGGACGACGGACAGAGGCGAAGAACCACCTTATCTCTGTGAACCACCAAGTAAGGTGAACGACAGGATGACGTCGCCAATTCCGACACCCTGTGTGCAGAGGCGATAACCATTAAAAAGGCCACCTTCTGGGACAGCATAAGCAGGGGAATCTCCCGAAGGTTTACAAAAGGAGGCTTCTGGAAGACAGAGCAATAAATCCCAAGGGGGCAAAAGAGACAGGACTGGAGGGGTCAAGTGCCTAACTCCCTGAAGAAAAGTACCTATCGGGGAGTATGTGGCCAAGGGCCATTGAAAAATGACAGCTAAGGCCGACACCTGACCCTTTATAGTACTCAAGGCCAGTTTTTGCTCAACCCCCCGTTGAATGAAGGTCAAGATCCGAGCCATTGAAAAAGAGCGAGGATGAACTCCAAAAGACTCACACCATGCAACGTACGTCTTCCACGTACGATAGAAGATCTTCCTAGAAGTAGATTTCCTAGCTTTTCACAGCGTTGGAATCACAGACTCTGACAAACCTCTATCCATCAGCACCTGGCGTTCAACAGCCAAGCCGTCAAAGCCAGCGACTGTAAAGAGGATGGAAGATTGGTCCTTGGGAAAGCAGATCCTCCCTGAGAGGAAGCTTCCAAGGAACGTTGGGGACCAGCCGCACCAGATCGGCATACCAAGCCCGGTGAGGCCAGTCCAGGGTCACTAAGATAAATGGAATCCCTTCTGCCTCGATACTGCGTAGAAGTCCTGGCAGAAGCTTGAGAGGTGGGAAGGCGTAAATAAGATGATACTGACCCCACGGGGCCACCAGGGCATCTGTGGTGTCTGCCAGAGGATCCCGCAACGAGCCACAAACCTCTGCACCTTTCTGTTGAGCCAAGATGCCCCACTGGAGACACAACTGATGAAACACCTCCAGATGAAGGGACCACTCCCCTTGGGAAGGAGGGGAAGCCGGAAGTCCGACCGTCCCATGGAGGGGCCTACGTCCACCCCAAAATCCTCCATGGGGAGAGGCGGTCAGCTACTCAACATCATCAGACGGGCACTGCTCCAGACAGAACCCCTCGCCATGGAAATAGAGGGAGCGGTCAGCCAGGAGGAACGCTGTGACTCAGGCCGAGATTTGGTCGTATGCAAACTCGCGAGGCGTTTAACTCGCATGCCAGCCTCCATTCGGTGGGGCTATATCGTGGCTGACCTGGCGTGGAGCTGAGGTCTGTGAGCGCTCGCTGGCCAGATTGGTGTGACCACTGGATCTAGATTATCCAGCCCATCGCCCAGTCCGGCAGTTCATTGTAGATCTCACAGGAAAAAAAAAATCTATCTAAAAAGAAAAGATTTGCCAGGACCAGAGATCCCAGCAAGGAACGAAGTCCTTACTCCTGATCAGGCAGAAAAAAACCGAGTACCTATAGCAGAGAGAGGGAGTATACCCCCTGGGACTGCCCATAGGTGCAGCCAGACTTTTTTTTTCTGCCTAGTGTCCTACTCCTGTAGGAGGCAGTATAACCCAATGGTTAAGAAGATCAGAAGCTGTGTCCACCAATGAACGAAAGAGAAATATAGTTATACAAAAAGGCCTTTTAAGGGACAAAGTAATGGGTTAACAATTCACAGTTCTGAAGCAATCTAAGTAAATTAAGCCTTGAGAGTTTATGCTAACAAATCATACAGGTGTCCTAACTTTTGTTCGTTACTTTTAGGCTCTCTGTATAAAGCAGTATTAAAGCAGACTGTTACTACACCCTCTAAAGCAATATTTGAACAGTATTGTACTGCATTAAGTAGGATATTGCTCTCAAAAAAAGACACTTAATAACGAGACAGACAGACTACCCGAACCCTTTAAAAGGTCTTCCCTTTAGCCTAGGTTCACACTGAGGCAGGTTTGAAATCGTGGGAGTTCAGCTGAACTCGCAAAATTTCAAACCAGTATTTTTAGTTTGACTTTGGGGGGAGATTTCACAGACATCTGTGGGGGTTCCTACACAGATGTTTATTGAAATTGCCTCCTGAAGTCACCAAAAGTAGTGCAAAAACTACTTTTGGGAATCGGTGCGGCGCTGCAAAGTCCGCGTCGCACCGATTCAGACGGTGCCATTGCCGGCAATTGGCTCAAATTTGACATGTCAAATCGCATGTCAAAACGGCCCAATGTGAACGTGGGCTTAGAAAAATTGCAAACTGGAGGAAAATCTGACAGGAGGAGTTCTGGCAGACCCAAAGCCATAACAGTATGAAAAGACAAGTTTCATGAGTCAACAGCATGCATGACAGGTTGCTCACAGGACAACAGCTTCAAGCACAGCTTAACACTGATCAAAGTAAGGAAGTCTTGGTTTCAACTGTGAAGAGAAGACTTTGAGCTGCAGGTTTGACAGGTGAAGTGGCTGTAAGAAAGCCCCTGCCAAGATGGCAAAAAAGGAATAAGAGGGTTGCCTGGGCTATGAAGCACTACCAGTGGTCTACTGAAGACTGGAAGAAAGTCTTATGGACAGTTGAATCAAAATCTGATATGTTCTGTTCATAATGCAGGGCTTTTTACGCCGTCAAGTAGGTGAAAAGATGGTTCCTCGGTGTGTGACTCCAAATGTCAAGCATGGAGAAGGAAGCGTGATGTTCTGAGGCTTTTTCTGGATCCAGAGTCAGTGGCTTGTACAGAGTGAGTAGCAGCCTGAACAAAAACTACTACTAAAACATTATGCAGTGCCATGCAATACCCTCGGGAATACGACTAGTAAGTCAGGGGTTCATCGTACGGCAAGAAAAAGATTCAAAGAAAACCTCCAGGCTGTGTCAAAATTACCTTTGAAGAAGACGGTAGGCTTCAAATCATGGAATGGCCAACAGTCTCCAGACTTAAAGCTCATTGAGCTGGTTTGAGATGAACTGGACAGAAGGGTGAAGGCAAAGCAACCTACAAGTGCAACACATTTATGGTAACTTCTGCAACAATGTTGGGAAGAACTTTAAAAAGAATATTTGATTTCCATTGTAGAAAGAATGCGTGCGTTTAGATGTATTACCTGCAAAAGGTGGCATTGATGACAAGTGGTGGCTGGTGCTCAATTTTCTTTGGGGTGGGTGGCTTCTCCCCGTGTCTCCTCCGCAGTCCTGGCGGTCCATTCTACTCCCGGCCAATCAGGAGTTAGGACTCTCGGCTATTTGGGACTCAGGACCGCTTCCTGATTGACCGGGAAGAGAAACAGGAAAACATTAGCGAACATTAATTCGCTAATGACACACAACTGGGTAAGCTTTGGGAGCAGTGCTCTGTGCCCCGAGCCCACCATTTTTGAAGCCAATTAAAGCCTCCAGCTCTAATCATGTGCTTCTTTGAAAAAAAAAACATTGGATTTTGGGGGGGGCAGTGCCCCTGTAATGATATCTCGTACTGGACATACGAAAAGCTGTAGCAAGTGGCCATGTTGTTCAGTCATTATAGGTCAGCCATGACAGTCTTGCATAACCGTTAAACATGCAGAGATGTTATCCCCCTCCCCACCTCCTTTAATTCATGGAATGCATAGGTTTTACACTTCAAAAGAGCCATTATCTCAACTCAGACATCAAAATCCAGCACTTAGGCCGGTGCAGAGCTGTAAACCGCTAAATGAGTCCTGGCAGGATGTCTGTTTCTTCAATACAGGCCTATCGTAAAACTTTGATGAAATCCATTAAGGATAACCAGAACTAATGGGGATCGTAAAAGGCAATCATAGAGCCCTGCCCAATTACAAATGCACACAC
Source organism: Pelophylax lessonae (assembly GCF_965119305.1). NCBI lineage: Eukaryota > Metazoa > Chordata > Amphibia > Anura > Ranidae > Pelophylax > Pelophylax lessonae. The sequence continues at coordinate 116,358,564 of NC_138780.1, forward strand.
GATTCATAAATCAGACAGGAACATGACATTAATAAGTATATTTGGATGAGAAATATCATACTGAACAAACAAAAGTCATACATGACCACACTAGCACATATAGAAGGGAAGATAGCTTTCAGATATTCCCTGGGTGACGTTTTTCTGAGATATTCCATGTTTATTATCCCTGGATGCGAAATTACATGCTGAACGATAAACTATCAGTTTAAAGAACGTAACCGGTACATATTGGAAAATATGAATAGTGGTATAAAAGTGTCCAAAGAGGAGGGACCTGATATTGTCAAACTCAGGACAGCCCATGGACGTTTTATTGGTCAGGGGCATCTGTCAACACCCCTTTGATCCCAGAGAAAAAGGGAGACCCCTAACCAGTGATCAGTTCTCCTTTAACATCAAAGCAGGGGCATCTGTTAAGTTTGAGAACCAATAACACCTGGCTTATCGACTGAACTCTGATAACACCCAGGACATTGACTATTCTTCCTCCTCAATTCTACCTTATTTATTTTTGTATTGCTGAATTAGGTCTATTTCTTTGAAACACCTTTTTTCTGAAAAATATTTTATTTGCGCCAACTTTGAGTTTTTCATGAATAAAACCTTATTTTGAAAAAAGCGTTAGCTTGCATTAAGAGCTTAGGGACAAGGTTAACAAAGAACCTGTCTCTTGAAGAGTGCTACTGTAAAGAATAAATCCTATAGACATACCCGTCTGTGGTGACAGTGTGTGTTACAGACGATTATTCAAAAATCATAATTGATATTGCTAGAATTACGAGCTTCCTCCCGCTCGTTTAAAACTGAGGTGGTGGCATTAAAAGGGCTAGTTGCTTAATTAGCCCAGTGAAAATCGCTCTCAGCCTGCTGGCACCTAGACTGTGGTCCCGCAAGCTGAAAAATCTTTGTGCACGGTGCAGTTGAGAGCGGCATTGTTACGTAAGTGTAGTGTGAGATTGGCCGGTCCTTTCTCATGAGTTAGTATGAAGGACAGGGATCTGATACCCGCATCCGTCACACGCCCCATATGGACAGGCCACCACTGTTGATGAGTCAAAAATTTTGATTAAATTTTGGTAAAGAAATTGATTCAATTTTTTTTTTTTTGACCAATTGTTTTTTTGTTCTATGCTTTATTTTCAAGTACATTGAGACAATAAACTGCATAGATTTCAATTTCAATAAAAACTGGAAAAATGGGGTGTTCTAAAACTTTTGACTTGTAGTATATATTCCTTTTGAAACATTCTATAAAAGCATGTATGTAATTGTCAGTGTGTGCGTGTGTGCGTGTGTGTGAAGTCAGAGCAAACCCCTGCCATAGATGGAGGGAGCTCGGTGGTCGTGTCATCAGGAGGATGAAGGGCTGCAGTGAGAGAACTAGAATGTAATCCTTCATTTCACAAAATTTTAAGACTATACAAAATAACCGAGTTGCTAAGTTCCTGTTATGCTTTACTGGAAAATACACTTAGCTCTACTTACATGAAAAGCAAACCCAGAATTATGAATATTACACATATTACACGAAACTGGATGAGCGAAGTAGAAAACTGTTTTAATCCTGTGAATTTAGGGAGAGTTGAAAAGACTATCACTGTTTAGGAATAAGAAGGCAGATCTTTACTTTGGCTTTCTAGTAGAGCTGCAGGACTCGGGATAAAATGAGAATCACAATTTTTTTTAGCTTAGAATAAAGATCACGATACATCCATGATTTTCGGGGTAACATCAGCTTTCACATTATATAAAAAAATTGGGCTTACTTTACTGTGTAGCTTTTTTTAAATTGTATTTGTTAACCACGTGCCGACCACCCCGCGTAGATTTACTGCGTCAGGGCGGCTTGGCTGCGCATTATCACGTAGATCTACGTGATTATGTGCATGTGGTTTCGGCAGCACGAGCCGCACTCCCGCTGTGATTAGACAGCAAAAGCCAGACCGAGGGAGGAGCGGGCTCAATCACCGCTGGCCTCTCGCAATCTTCAGCTAGAATGACAGAAGAGCTGCCTGCCTATGTAAACAAAGCAGGCGGCTCTTCTGTCAGAGAGGCAGGGAAAGATCGTGTGATTTAGCTAAGCTGAATCACTGATCTCTCTCTGCCTCTGTCCAACCCATCCCCCCACAAAGTAAGTACAATAGGGAACACATTTAACCCCTTGATCACCCCGTGTTAACTCCTTCCGTGCAAGTGTAATTTATACAGTAACAGTACATATTATTTAGCACTGATTGATGTCACTGGTTCCCAAAAAATGTCAGTTAGGGGGCTGATCTGTCCGCCGCAATGTTGCAGTCCCGATAAAAATCGATGGTAGCCGCCATTACGAATAAAAAATAAAAGTACAAAAATCTATCCCGTACTTTGTAAACGCTATAAATTTTGTGCAAAAAAATTAAAAACGCTTTTTGGGATTTTTTTTACCAAAAATATGTAGCAGAATACAAATTGCCCTAAACTGATAAAATTAGATTTTTTTTTTAAAAAAAATTTATTGGGAATGTTTTATAGCAGAAAGTAAAAAATAGTGTTTTTTTCAAATTGTCGCTATTTTTTTGTTTATAGCGCAAAATCTAAAAACCATAGAGGTAATCAAATACCACCAAAAGAAAGCTCTATTTGTGAGGGAAAAAAGGACATCAATTGTATTTGGGTACGGCATCGTACGACCGTGCAATTGTCAGTTAAAGCAACGTAGTGCCGAATCGCAAAAAATGGCCTGGTCATTAAGGGGGTAAAACCTTTTGGAGCTGAAGTGGTTAAAGTGTATTTTTCCCAAAAAAATTGCTTTGGAAAGACCACTGCCCAAATCCAGTGTGATATAAAATATTGCAACGACCGCCATTTCTCTCAGTGCTTAGCAATGTTGATAAACATTTGCCGGATGCTCTCTCTTTTTTTTTTTTGACAGCTGAGAGCGAGCACAGAAATGCTGGATTAAGATTGTGAGGGGGGTTGTATCGAGATCGCGATTTTTTTACAATTAATCATGCAGCTCTACTTTCTAGTCTTCAAGCTTCCAAGGCCAGGGAATCCGATATTTTGCAGCCAGAGATAGCCAGGGATCTGTTTTTTTAGAAAAAAGATCTGCAGTGGTGGCCCCAGTGTCTCTCTCCATACAGGTTTACTCTAAAGACAAATTTTCAGTTTTGATTTTTCAGTTTTTGCTGTGACTTCAGCTTTCAGCTGCAATGCAACGGCTAGCTTTTGCTATAGCGTAAAAAGCCAAAATCACTAAAAGGCTTAAATGCTCATAGACATATTAAGTCCATGGCCTATAAGGCCAATGATGTCCCAAGTATCCTCGCCCCGGTGTGTATATGCAGTTGTGGGTCATGCCCTGGCCACAGCTGATTGGGCCGCAGCTGAAAGCTTCGTTCTGGGTTCGGAGCAAGCCCGAGCCCAACACCTCATCCCAACAATGAAGCATGATTGATGGTGTACAATGGTGTGAAGGTGCCATGTTGCCTCATGACAATGATCCAAAACACAGGAGTAAATTAACAACAATGTGGCTCAAATAGAAAATATTCCATATAATATAGAATGGTGCACATCTTAATTGCACTGAAATAAAAAAAAGTGTGATATCAAAGCATCAAGAAATGTTCAATGAGTGTCAGGGACACCTACTGAGTATTTTTTTTCTTCATCTGTGTATTCCGAGCTTTAATGAGCCTTATGTGTGTGTTGTTATAACTGAAGCTTGTTACCACACATATTCCAGGATTGGATTTCTTGCTGTGGTAATATGCTAAATCAGGTTCCCCATGGCCTGATGGAGGTTGCCTCCCTCAAAAGGAATTAAAAGTTTCCTGGCACAGAAACCAAACAATTCACCTAATTAAAAGTAAAAGTTTAACTTCTAAGCAGTGCTTTATAAACTGGAAGAAAACAAAACAAATTGGTTTGCCCTGTTAAAAAATGTAAGACTGAAGAAAAACGTTAAAAAATAAAATGCAAGATGTAAAAACAGCGATATTTCCTCAGACATATTCCTACAGTAAAGATAATGAAATAGAGTTCATCTACTAAGATGCTGTCACGTCATTTGTGTTACTTTTAATTTCATAGAGCCACAAAAAAGGGACAACAATATGGCTGATCTAAAACCTCGAGGTTTGTCTACTGTGCTACACAGAAAATTTGACTGCTGTCTGGTCTTGCTGAAATGCAAAAGCTTAACAAATCTCTGTTTTCTTTTGATAACTATTTGTTACAAGCAGGCCCGGAATGGGACAAAAAATAGGCCTGGGCATTTTAGACTGAGCAGACCATTTATTTTTTATTTTTTAAAACCAAATTACAAATAATGGCAACGATCGTTTTCTCGATGTCTTTTAGTTATATTTAGCCTGCTTCAATTACTGTGGGCAGGGAAGAGGATTCTCATAAACTTACTTTGAGAGGAGGCTCAAGACCCCTGCGGGCTTATTGGAGGATGGTACAGCCAATCAGTTCCACTAAATTCCACCCCAGCCGCTGCTCCTCTCCAGCAGGTTTTCGATGAGTTGCTGACCCCCAGATTAAGATGTACCCAGGCATACCCCCTTGTGTATGCCTATAGGACCTGTCCTCATTTCTTTATGTGCAGAGGAGTTGGGAATTAGCCTTGTACATGCTTTTGGGGGATGCAGCTGGCTGATTCTATTGACCACACTAATACTTCAGCCTACCAATACTACAGACAACCACAGCAATACTACAGATCACTATGCGACGAGGCAGGGCAGCACAACATGACATTTAAAGTAGGCTGCTCTGTGCAGTGGTTTTGCACACAGCAGCCTAATCCTCCTTCTCTCGAGTCCCCCGCCAGCGCTCCTGGCCCCTCCCACCTGCCGAGTGTCCCCACAGCAAGCAATGGGGGCACGCAAGCAGGCTCGCTCCTGATCTGTGTGTCTATTCCACACAAAGCCAATTGCTTCAATCTTTTGCTCCCCAACAGGGACTTAAAGCGGAGTTCCAGCCATTTACTCACCTGTCCAACGGTCCAGCGATGCGGCCGCCGGAAGCCTCGATCCTCTCCCTCGGCATCACTGCTGTGGGCACCCGGCTGTTACAGTTTGCGGCTTCACGGCCGGGTACCCACTGCGCGAGTCGCGCTGCGCGCCGTGATTGGCCGGCAATCTTCTGGGACCTCTGACGTGTCCCAGAAGATTGCAGGGAGGGAGGGGGAGAGGAGAACTTCCGCTCAGGGCGCCGCGGCGCTCCGAGCGGAAGTGGGAGCGGGTACCTGTCAAAACTAGGTACCCGCTCCCCCCCCCAAAAAATGACATGCCAAATGTGGCATGTCGGGGGGTCAGGACTCCCTAAAGCAGAAGTTCCACTTTTGGGTGGAACTCCACTTTAAGGTAGACATACACTACACAATCTGATTGCACAATCTCCTTTAGATTTATAAAAGCAACGCAATATGAGGACACATCTAATCAATGCATTGCATTTGTATAAAATAAGCAGGCCCTTACACTATATAGTTTTTGGTAGATCTAAAGCAGATTGTACAATCAGACTGTGTAGTGTATGGTCATCCTAAAGCATAACTTGTGAGCTTGAAATACTTGCATTACAGCTTGTTGGCTTTTGCAGCCTGTTTGCATCTACAGTAGGCCGTGTGGCTGCTGTCTGAGTAAAACATGTCCATCTTTGCCATCAGCAACTAAAAGCCAATCATTATGGTCACTAAAGTAATCCCCATTGTTGGTGTCAGATCCCTCTTCCTCTCCCTTCCTATGGGGTGCTTCAGAGTCTTCAAATTCCCAAGCTGACTATAGTGATAGGAGCAAAGAGGCTTTAGCACTATGGTGGCTGCATGCAGGAGGGGGAACTGTAGCATTGCAATATTGCCACAAAGTTCTACCCCCATAGTTACATAGTTAAACTGGTTGAAAAAGACACAAGTCCATCCAGAAAATTTCCGTATATACAATCCTATACCCACAGTTGATCCAGAGGAAAGCATCCCACCTTCCCAGTAAAGCATGATCCAATTTGTTCAAGTGGGGGGGGGGGGGGGAATCCTTCCTGATCCCCAAGAGGCAATCGGTTAAAAAAATCTGAGTACCCAGTTATATTATGTACATTTAGGAAAGAATCCAGGCCTTTTTTTAAACTATCTACTGAGCTGATCAGAGCCACCTCTTGAGGTAGTCTATACCACATTTTCACAGAAGCCTTTCTGTATTTAGAGACTAAATCTTTTTTTCTCCATACTTGTTTAACCCTTAACGCTCTTTCGAGGCAAAGCAGCATTAGCACCTTGACTACACAGAATAAAATCGCACCAAAATGGCACAGGAATAAAATCGCATCAAAATTGCCCACAATCTGCATAATCATACCTAAAATTGCCACAACACACATCACACTAGTGTGAACCATGCCTAAGTGCTGGACAAATATGCTGCAATCTAAAACAGTCAGGTAAAAAACTATGTGTCCTCTTCTTGCTGAAATGATATGCATCTTTACCAGGGGAATTCTTACAGGCTGTGTGCACATAACGCTAGAGGTTTGGAATGAGTTGGGACAGTAGTCCTTGCTTAACCACTTCAGCCCCGGAAGGATTTGCCCCCTTAATGACCAGGCCATTTTTTTTGATTTGGCACTGTGTTAATTTAACGGAAAATTGCGTGGTTGTGCGACGCTGTACCCAAATAAAATTGATGTCCTTTTTTTCCCACAAATACAGCTTTCTTTTGGTGGTATTTGATCACCTCTGCGGTTTTTAGATTTTGCGCTATAAACAAAAAAACAGCGACAATTTTGAAAAAAACGCCATATTTTTTACTTTCTGCTATAAAACATTCCCAATAAAAAATGTTTTAAAAATGTATATTTTTTTTATCAGTTTGGGCTAATTTGTATTCTGCTACATATTTTTGGTAAAAAAATCCCAAAAAGCGTATTTTAATTGGTTTGCGCAAAAGTTATAGCGTTTACAAACTACGGGATAGATTTTTGGATTTTTTATTTATTTTTTATTAGTAATGGCAGCGATCTGTGATTTTTAGCGGGACTGCGACATTGCGGCGGACAGATCGGACCCCTGACATTTTTAACACACTTTGGGGACCAGTGACACTAATACAGTAATCAGTGCTAAATAATATGCACTGTTACTGTATAAATGACATTGGCAGGGAAGGGGTTAATACTGGGGGTGATCAAAGGGGTTAAATGTATGCCTGTATGTGCTTACTCACTGTGTGTGTTTCCGGGACGATCGCCACCTCTCCTTCCGCGGCCCGCCTCCCGCTGTGTCTAAACACAGTCTGGGGCGCGGCTCTGGCGGCGCGCGAAACCACATGCACTCCAGTACTAAGTGATTGGAAGCAGCCGAGCTGCCCTGCCGCAGTAAAAAGCCGGCGGGCGGGCAGTCGGTAAGTGGTTTAAATTAAAGTCAGTGACAAGCAGTTCTTGAAGCCCTCAAATCCCCCATAAGATCTATCTGCTCTTGGTTGACATAAAGCATGCAAAGTAAGGGTTCACATTGTCACACAATAGTAAAGTTTTTCCCTATGCAGACACCATATCACTACAGCTTACCCTGCCAATTCTATGCAGCCACCACTCATCCCCCTTCATATTAGGCATTCGCATTACAACACAGGAAAACAGACCTTCTAAACTTCAATGCATGCTCCGCATTCTCTGCTACACACAGGGAAGGGTCGTGGCTGAGCCGAAGGACATGGACAGCAGACAGCCAGAAAGATAAGGAACACAAAGGACAGTACGTGAAATCAAAGGGTTGCTCCATACACTCCAGCATCACTTGTTATTTATGGGCTGCAGATGGCGGTTGCAGGATTTATTCTGGGGGTGTTGAAGCACCCACCTGGCGCTGGTCGTGCCTGCTCCCGATTGCCCCACACCCTCCCTCTTCCTGGTCCTGCTGCAGTGCTAAGTTGACAGCCTGTCAGTGACAGGAGCAGTGAAGCAGCTACCGCTGTCACTACTACTTTAAGCGGCGATTGGCCCTGTTAGGTCATGAGCCACCTCCCCATGCAGCTTTTCAGCACTGGACTGCCTGTTAGATGTGGCCCCCACTCGGGACAAAGCCGATGATTGGCCCGAGGGGAACTCTGCAGCTCAGTTACTCCGGGGTGTGCACTAACCGCGAATTCCAGCACAGTGCAGACTGCTGGTTGTGGGGGCTGCAACCACCACTCATAGGGCTCCCTACTGCCAGCTTAGGTAGGGACTGCATCATCCTCCTCTGCTGTCCCCTTAAGTATCTGACATCGCTGTACTCCCCATCACTTCCCATCTGCAAGCGGCAGTCACCACGGAGGAAAGACAAGCCTGTGGGGCCCTCTGTCTGCTATACCGGCCCACTGGGCAAATGCCTGCTGTGCCCAATGGCCTGGAAACAAGAGAGTTCATCTTGATACAAATGATGCATTGCTATTTACAGTCTTCAGTGTAGGGGGGAATGGCTGCAAGTTTAAATACTTGGCCATGCAATAGTAGAATTTCTTTTAAAAGTTTGTATGCAAATTCTCACCAGAACATCTTTAGAATGTTCTCTCTCGTCATCGTGGAGTCAAAAATTCAGTTTGATAGTCATTAACAATGTTGTCCACAGCTGCTATTTGAATCGAATCCCAGACGTATTAAACTAGTTTCATTACAAGATGTACAACTTATTGTAAGGTTTATTCTGAACATAAAAACAACAGTTACAGTTAGAATTGCATTTATTCAAGAAAACTGTTCTGCCACTGTGGGCGAAAAACGAATGTCGATTTAAAGCGACTAACCATTTAATTTCCTAAACTGAATTTTTTTTTTTTTTATGAAATTCTACAAGTGTATGGCCAGCTTAAAGGATAAGTTATCTTAAAAAAAAAAAAAAAAAACGCACAAATTTTTGCAGGTAAACTTTTTTAATGGACCTGTAAAGCACTTAACCCACGATCAGCAGATTGTTGGTGAAATGCAATGGTCCTGCAGACTGTCTGTGTATCTGTATTCTCATACCTCATATACAGCCAGGAAGTTACACTGTGACAGGAAGACATAATGGACTACCACAGCACTCAACAGCGCCATGGTAGTTCATTGAGAACTACAAGCTGTCTGGACTTGTAGTATTCCCATTCACAGAACACGGTTTGTTGCAGAATGTGACATTCTGAATATGGGTCTAACAGGTTACAAAAGGTGAACTTTCTTTAAGTCTAAATGCTGACGGACTACTTTTATGTATCGGTCAATGTTGGTATGGCACCTTAGTTGAAACACTGCATTACCAGCAGCCTTTGTCATAGAGTACTGCGTCCAGGTAAGGTGCAAGGGAATGCACAATGGCGGCTCGATTCTTTACTAACACTAATACTGTGTAACCAAATGAACACAAACTGATATTATAATCATGGACAATAACTAACAACCTTAAAGCCACCAACTGAGTTCTTTCTACACAATTCTCTCATTTCCTAACCACTTGCCAAACGCCTACCGCAGATATACTGCGGCAGGCTGGCTCGGCTGGGTGAACCGACGTATAGGTAGGTTGGTTCTTCAGAGTGCCCCTAGGGGTCCCCATTAGGAAGTGAGGAAGCCGATCCACGGGACCAGCAGCAATCGCGGCCGCTGGTCACCTGCGATCGCTCCCCGCTGAGAGAGAACGACAGTCTGCTGTTGTAAACAGAACAGACCATTGTTCTCTCTGAAATGAACACAGAGAGAGCCCGTGATCCTCCTATTTAGGATCACAGGTCTATGTGTAGATTCCAGAAGTACCTCCCCCATACAGTTAGTAAGCCCTCCCCTAGGCTCACATTAACCCCTTTGACCACTCCTGGGTTAACCCCTTCCCTGCCAGTGTCATTATTACAGTAACAGTGCATATTTTTTAGCACTGATTACTGTAGTAATGTCACTGGTCCCCCAAAAGTGTAAAAAATGTCAGTTAGGGGTCCGATCTGTCAGCCGCAATGTCGCAGTTTTGCAAAAAATCACAGATCGCCGCCATTACTAGTTAAAAAAAAAGACAAATCTTTCCCCTAGTTTGTAGACGCGATAACTTCAGCACAAACTAAAATATTGTTATTGTATATTGTTGTTTTACTCTTTTTTTTTTTTTTTTTAGTGCAAAAAATAAAAATCGTACAGGTGATCAAATACCACCAAAAGAAAGCTCTAATTATTGGAAAAAAGGACATCAATTTTATTTGGGTACAGCGTCACATGACCGCTCAATTGTCCGTTAAAGTAACAGTGCCGAATCGCAAAAAAATGACCTGGTCATTAAGGGTACAAAACCTTCCAGGCCAGAAGTGGTTAACACCTTAATGTTTCGGCAAATCCACATAAACTGCTTCTTGAAATAATCATAACAAGGAAAAATACGTTACTATTCAATTTTATGTGTAATTTTGATATTGTGATCTGTCCTTGAAGAGCTGACAATACAAACAGAATGAATACTGCAAGAGGCCAATACAGCTTAGAACCATTGTGTGCTATATCACATCTTACTGATATAGAAGTGGAGTAAATCTGTGTTTGTGCATAACTGCCTATCAGCAGAAAAACGGTGAGCTTTATATTAGTCATAAGTACAATGCTCTTTAGTCATAATTCTGTATATTCAAGTTTGCATAAAGGGTAAATATACCTAACGTTAAACTTTGTGATAATGTGGTTTTTCCTATGTATTACTAACATTTAAAGATTCCCAGTGGTGTATCATGATTTAAAAAAAAAACATTTCTTTACAGAAAAGTAAATCTTAACCACTTCCCGCCCACAGTACGTCATATGATGTCCTGGGCTTTAAGTGGAGATATCTGAATGATACCATATTTTTTTCAGTCGGCAATTCCCTGCACTGTAAGAACAATCATTGCGGCTGTTCAGCCGCTTGATTGTTCTTATAGGCGGGGACGTCCCCCTCCTGCCGTCCTCCAATGCGCACCTTGCCCGTGCGATCAGCGAGCCAGAGAAGGAATCCGCTGGCAGGGAAGTTCACCATAGAGAATACCGAGGACCAGATGGTCCTCGGCAGTCTCTATGACCCTCGGGCTTGACGGTATGACGCCACGTCCGACCTGGCACTTGTAAATACTGCCGTTGACTCGGCTGAAAAGCCGAGATCTTTTTTTTTTTTTTTTTTTGATCTTAGGTTTTCCAGCCTGGAGGAGAGATTTGGGGTCTTACTCCATAAAGAGGACCTGTCATGCACTATTCCTATTACAAGGGATGTTTACTTTTCTTATAATAGGAATAATAAAAAATTAAAGGGAAAGTAAAAATAAAAATAAACAATTAAAAAAAAAAATGTAAAATGCCCTAGTCCTCGAAACGCAGAAGTAAACACATACGTACATCACGCCCACATATGTAAACAGCATTCAATTCACACATGTGCGGTATTACCGCAGACTTTAGAGTGAAAGCAACAATTCTAGCCCAAGATCTCCTTTGTAACTCTAAATAGGTAACCTATAAATTTTTTAAAAGCGTTGCCTATAGAGATTTTTAAGTACCGAAGTTTGGCACCATTCCATGAGTGTGAGCAATTTTAAAGCGTGACAAGTTACGTATCCATTTCCTCGGCATAACAATCTTTCACATTATACAAAAAAATTGGGCTAACTTTAGTGTTTCTTTTTAATTTTTCCCCCCAAAAAATGCGTTTCAAAAATTGCTGGGGAAATACCATGTGACATAAAAAGTTGCAACGATCACCATTTTATTTCCTTGGGCAGTGATGCACTACAGTCCATTTAACATGGTTTTCTATGGTACACGTTCACATCTATTCATTTTTCAGCAGGTGCGTTTATGGAAAGTACCGGGGACTTTTTCCCCACGGCAGATTGCATTTTGCAAGTAATAGACTTCATTGGAGTTGCACCGGAAATGCAAGTGTCGCGTTCTTCATGTGTTTTTTTATGTGTATTGTTTTTTTCCCTCTTTACAAACACTATATATAGCCAGAGATGTATAGTAACTAAGTAGAACTACTTCACTTCTGTACTTAAGTACCGAAAGGCGGTATCTGTACTTTCCTAGAGTAGAATTTTTTTCTCCTACTTCCACTTTTACTTCACTACATTTTTTCAATGATTTCAATACTTCTACTCCAATATTTTTTTGTGCTGCATAGTTACTCGTTACTATTATAAAAATGACCACTGCCAGAACAGTAGATGGCAGGTTTCATGAAGCTCAAAACGTGTATTATCAGCGCATACGAAAATAAATGCTACTGTATGCATAAATAAAAGCTGCATTTGAAATAATAAAAAATATGATGTTCAAACTTTTGACTTCTTTCTTTAATAACTACATAACACAGTACTTGTACTTTCAGTACTTGAGTAGCAATTTTTTTTCAAAACTACTGGTACTTTTACTTTCAGTACTTGAGTAGCAAAATTTAAAAAAAAACTACTTGCAATACTTAAGTACAAAAAATGTTGAATACTTTAGTACTTCTACTCAAGTCACTTTTTGATTGAGCACTTCCACTTCTACTCAAGTCACTTTTTTAACGAGCACTTGTACTTTTACTCAAGTATGGGTTTCAAGTACTTTATACAACTCTGTATATAGCTGGTCGGAAAGTCGGCCACAGCATCCTTAACAACCCATGAATCATCAGCTGTCAGCGGGATTTCCCCACTGACAGCGAATTGTTAAAAAAAAAAAAAGAAAAATAAATTCCATACCAGATCTTATCCAAGCATGTAGCCTCAGGTAAGGAAAGGACAGGGGGGCTCATGTTGATGGGGACAAATGTCCGATTCCCCACAACCCTGAAGCTTTTTTTTTTTCCAGGTCCTATGGGTGGCATAATTGATGATGGATCTACATCGGGGGACATGATCTTTGGATAAAGGAATTACTTTTAATAAAGGAATTTTCAAAAACTGTATTTGTGTTTATTTTTCTAAGTAACACTTTTTGGTGAAAGAGTAGGGGTACAATGTACTCCTTCCTTATTCAAATAGGGGGTGGCCAGGATCTGGGGACCCCCTAGTTCAAGAGGGCTTTCAGATTCTGAAAAGCCCCCTTCCCGCAGACCCCCACAACTACGGCCCAGGGTTGTGGGGAAGAGGCACCGGGTCTTCTATTAATTTTGGCACCAAAAGATACAGTAGGGCTTATTTTTGGGGTAGGTCTTAGCATGTAATGTGCTGTCTTCTCTCCCCCTCTCTCTCCCTGCCTGTCAGGAATCCCCTGTGTGAACCGAGTAAAAGTGTTTGTAAGATACTAGAATCCACTCTATTATTAGTATTATATCATGTCCAATGTGCGTGTTCCTGTAATTTAATTGTGCCAAATACCTTCGTTACAGTGTCGCTCAGCGCTTCCGTGACCCGCCAGAGCTCTCTTCTATGCTCTGAGCACTGCAGAGAGGAGGGGCTGAGATTCCCCACTGACAGCTGGGAGAAGAGGAGGAGAGCAGTAAGAGGTCAGCTGAGCACCGAGCGGCGCTCTGCCAAAGTATTTGACACAATTATAATACAGAAACACACACATTGGACAATATATAAAAACAGTAATAGAGTGGATTCTAGGATTTTACAAACCCTTTAAACTAGAGCTTATTTTCGGAGAAACCCGGTAGGTCTGGACTTTAATTGGGCCATTCTAACACATGAATATGCTTTGATCAAAACCATTCCATTGTAGTCCTGGTTGTATATTTAGGGTCGTTTGTCTGCTGGAAGGTGAACCTCTGCCCCAGTCTCAAGTCTTTTTGCAGACTAACAGGTTTTCTTCTAAGATTACCCTGTATCTGACTCCATCTATCTTTCCATCAACTCTGACCAGCTTCCCTATCCCTGCTGAAGAAAAGCATCCCAACAACATGATGCTGCCACCACCATGTTTTACAGTGTGGATGGTGTGTTCAGGGCAATGTACAGTGTTCGTTTTCCGCCACACATAGCGTTATGCTTTTAGGCCAAAAAGTTCAATTTTGGTCTCATCTGACCAGAGCACCACCTTCTTTCACACGTTTGCCGTGTCACCCACATGGCTTTTCACAAACTGCAAATGTGAATCCTTATGATTTTTTTTCAACAATGGCTTTCTTCTTGCCACTCTTCCTGGGGACAGGTTCTCCCAACTGAGCTGTGGATCTCTACAGCTCCTTCAAAGTTGCCATGGGCCTCTTGGCTGCTTCTCTGAATAATGCTCTCCTTGCCCGGCTTTTCAGTTTAGGTGGACGGCCATGTTTTGGTAGGTTTGCAGTTGAGTCATACTTTTTCCATTTTCGGATGATGAATTGAACATTGCTCTGTGAGATTTTCAAAGCTTTGGATATTTTTTTATAACCTAACCCCGTTTTAAACTTTGCAACAACTTTATCCCTTACCTGTCTGGTGTGTTCCTTGGCCTTCATGATGCTGTTTACTAAGGTTCTTTAACAAACCTCTGAGGGCTTCAAAGAACAGCTGTATTTATACGGAGATTAAATTACACTCAGGTGGACTCTATTTACGAATTAGGTGACTTCTGAAAGCAATTGGTTCCACTAGATTTTAGTTAGGGGTTTAAGAGTAAAGGGGTGAATGCAAATGCACGCCACACTTTTCAGATATTTATTTGTAAGGAATTTGAAAAATCCATTATCATTTTCCTTCTACTTTACAATTTGTGCTACTTTGTGTTGGTCTATCACAAAGTCCCAATAAAATACATTTACGTTTTTCGGTTGTAACATGACAAAATGTGAAAAATTTCAAGGGGTACGAATACCTTTTCAAGGCAATGTTTGTTGTACAATACCTGATTGATCCTGCCTGTTCCTGTGTTCCCCTGTGTGTATTGACAACGCTTATCATGACTGCTGTTCCCTGATAGCATGGTCCGATTACGTGTCTCCATCATCCTGCTGTGTATTTAGTGTCTCTGTATTCCACTCCCTCTCTCCCTGTCATTTCATTAGTCTGTGTGAAGCAGATCTCCTCCTCTCCCTTCCCCTCCTGCCTTGAATGAGTATTCTGCTGCAGCTGCTCCTTACCTTTAGTAAAGTTGTTGTAACATGTTATATACATTTATCCTCTCTGTTTCAGGAACATATTTAATACAGTGTGTGTATGTTTTTTTTAAATTATGAAGCTAATTACCTTCTTTGCCCATGGCTACTGTGTGGTCACATGTCCTCCCTCTGCTAGCTTGCATACATCAGAGAGGAATTTCAGCCCTACCCATAGTACTTCTTAGATTGAGAAGGAGAGCAGAGGAAGGACATGTGACCACACAGCAGAGCTGGGCAAAAAACAATTTTTGTAAAATCTTACCGTAAAATTCCTTTCTCTGAGTCCTCCGACAGTCGCCGCCCACTCATACAGTCTTCACCAATGGGTATGGACCTCTTATCCATAGGAGCAAGCTAGACATAAGACTTGTTAAAAACAAAGCATTTACATAGACACACCTATGGGGGCTGTCCCACTGGTCCAATACCTCCCCTGCTATCAGCCATCCCAACTCAGTTTGGTAGCAAGCAGTTAGAGTCCAAGAAAACCCCAAAAAGAGGGGCGGGGGCGGCGACTGTCAGAGAACTCAGAGAAAGGAATTTTACAGTAAGATTTTACAAAAATTCAGTTCTCTTACGTCCTCCGACAGTCGCCGCCCACTCATACAGTCTTCACCAATGGGATGTCCCAAAGCAGTGTAGACATGAGGGGAGGGAAAACGCAACTGTCAGAAAAGCAACGCAGTACCCACGTCAGAGAAAGGAACCTTACGTGATCAGAAAGGTAACCTTCTGGGTAAACAGGCAAAAAATTTGGGGGAGCATACCCATGTATTTCCAAAGCTGCTGCAGCTATGAACCAAAAGACATGTATATTAAAAAAGAATAGCGCGCAAATGCAAAAGAAATTACTACCAAATCTGAAGAGAGTCCATAAATAAAAATGGGGGTTTGGTCCCACCATATGGCCATATCGTGCTCAAGCCCACTACTGCGTCAAAGTACCCCATTATCAGTGGGTCCTACACTATCCATGAAAAAGAGATGAATCCAGCCTTTCTAACCCTTGGAGATAATACTCCTTGCTGGGAAAAATGTGCAAATGCACTACAGGGGACTCCTCCTATATCCACTTGATGGTGGACACTGATTGAGTACAGGTGTATGTGGGGGGTGGGGAGGGCTGCTCAACCTCGATAGTCTGGTCAGACCGAATACATAATAAACAGGCAAAAAATTTGGGGGAGCATACCCATGTATTTCCAAAGCTGCTGCAGCTATGAACCAAAAGACATGTATATTAAAAAAGAATAGCGCGCAAATGCAAAAGAAATTACTGACCAGACTATCGAGGTTGAGCAGCCCTCCCCACCCCCCACATACACCTGTACTCAATCAGTGTCCACCATCAAGTGGATATAGGAGGAGTCCCCTGTAGTGCATTTGCACATTTTTCCCAGCAAGGAGTATTATCTCCAAGGGTTAGAAAGGCTGGATTCATCTCTTTTTCATGGATAGTGTAGGACCCACTGATAATAGGGTACTTTGACGCAGTAGTGGGCTTGAGCACGATATGGCCATATGGTGGGACCAAACCCCCATTTTTATTTATGGACTCTCTTCAGATTTGGTAGTAATTTCTTTTGCATTTGCGCGCTATTCTTTTTTAATAAACCTTCTGGGTAACAGAAAAAAGCTCAACAGGAACAACAACCCAGGAAAGCAAATAACCAGGGGAATAAACAACCCCAACAGCCAAAGACCCGTAATAAAACTAGGGTCCCTTTACGGTACTGCCGCACAGAGAACTTTGCAGCCAAAGGAGGCATCCGCTGATGCCAGAACATCAATTTTTTAGAATTTTGAAAAGGTGTGCACTGACGACCAGGTCGCAGCCTTGCACACCTGGGCTACCGAAGCCTGATGTCGGAAAGCCCAGGACGCACTCACCGCCCTGGTAGAGTGCGCCTTGACAGGGAATGGAGGCACCCGTTCCTTCAACAAATAGGCCTGCACAATTGTCTGTCTGATCCATTTTGAAATGGTCGCCGCAGACGCAGCCATACCCTTCCGAGGTCCCTCAGGAAGGACAAAAAGAATCCGACTTCCGAAAGGATTCAGTAGACGACAGGTAAACCCTCATCGCCCTGACAACATCCAAGGAATGCAAAGCAACCTCCTTAGGATGCTTAGGATTCGCACAGAGCGAAGGCAACACAATGTCCTCATTAAGGTGGAAATCAGAGACCACCTTTGGAAGAAAAGACTGGTTAGGTCGCAAGACCAAGTTATCCTTATGAACCACCAGGTAAGGGGAGCGGCAAGACAAGGCCGCCAATTCCGACACTCTGCGAGCAGAGGTGATCGCCACTAGAAAGGCAACCTTCTTTGACAGCAGAGGCAACAAGATTTCCCTAATGTTTTCAAAGAGAGAACGTTTTAGCACGGACAGAACCAAGTTCAAGTCCCATGGAGGTAGAGGTGACGCACACCTTGAATGAAGGTGCGAATCAAAGAGTCAGATGCCAAGGGGCACTGGAAAAGGACAGCCAGTGCAGATAACTGGCCCTTAATCGTGGCCAACGCAAGGCGCTGATCCACACCAGATTGTAGGAAAGCTAACACCCTCGCCACCGAGTAGGAATGAGGATAGAAGCCCCTGGACTCACACCAGGCAAAATAAGCTTTCCATGTACGGTAATAAATCTTACCAGACAAGGCTTTTCTAGCCTTGAGCAAGGTAGGAATGACCTCTGAAGGAAGACCCCCGTCTCTCAGGACCTGGCTTTCAACAGCCACGCCGTTAAAGCCAGCGACTGTAAAGCAGGATGGAAGATCGGTCCCTGAGACAGTAGATCTTCTCGCATTGGCAACCGCCATGGAGGCTCGATGGCCAGGTGAACGATGTCCACGTACCAGGACCGGTGTGGCCAGTCCGGTGCCACTAGAATCACCAATATTGGTTCCGAGACCAACCTGCGAAGGAACCTGGACAACTGAATCGGGGGAAAGGCATACATCAGATGATACTGATGCCAAGGCACCACCAGCGCATCCGAGGCCTCTGCCAGAGGATCACGCGTCCTTGCCACGAACCTTTCCACCTTGTTGTTTAGCCAGGACGCGAACAGATCCACATTCGGGGATCCCCATCTCACACACAGCATTTGAAAAACCTCGGGGTACAGGGACCATTCCCCCTGGTCCAGGGTCTGGCGGCTCAGATAATCGGCCTGCCAATTCTCCACACCCGGAATGTGAACTGCCGAGATCGCCGGCCCAAGAATAAATTCTGGTCACTTCCTGGGCCGCCCGGGCACTCCTGGTGCCCCTTTGGTGGTTGATGTAAGCCACCGCAGTGGCATTGTCCGTCTGCACCCATACAGGACAGCCCTGAAGACGATCCAACCATTGGAGCAGGCACAGCCTGATTGCTTTCAATAACAATATGTTTATGGGTAGGGAGGATTCCTCCACCGACCAAGTGCCCTGGGCAGACAGGTTGCCCAGGACGCCACCCCAGCCCGACAGGCTGGCATCTGTGGTAATTACCGTCCACAGTAACGGCCGGAAGGATTTCCCTTCCGCCACAGCCGGGGACTGAAGCCACCACAGAAGATCCATTCTGGTCCATCTGTCCCATCTGGCCAAGATCTCCGCTTGGAGAGACCTCGTGTGAAACACTGCAAACAGTATAGCCTTGAAGGCCGACACCATCAATCCCAGGGACCGCATACAGGTCCTGAGTGACGAGGATTCGTTGTCCCTGAGGGACCTGACCTCGTTCTGTAGGGTCTGGAGCATGTCCTCCGGCAGGAACACCTTTGCTTGAGCAGAGTCCAGGACCATCCCCAAATACGGGAGACGAACCGAAGGAGACAAGGTCGACTTCTGAACGTTGATGGTCCATCCGAACTCCTGGAGCGTCGGAACCGTAGTGGACAGATCGTGCAGCAGGCTCTGACTGGCACTCGATCTTAACAGGAGATCGTCCAGATATCCCAAGACCACAATGCCCTGTGCCCGTAACAGGCCCAGAAGGGGAGCCAGCACTTTGGTAAACACCCTTGGAGCCGAAGCGAAACCAAAAGGCAACGCCACAAACTGATAGTGTTCCTCCGCGACAGCAAATCGGAGGTACCTCTGATGACCCTCGAATATGGGGATGTGTAGATACGCATCCTTCAGGTCGATTGAGGCCAGGAAGTCTCCTGGACTCAGGGAGGCCACCACCGAGCAGAGCGATTCCATGCGGAACTTTTGAACGCGCACAAAGCGGTTCAGAGCTTTTAAGTCCAGAATCGGACGCACCTTGCCTTCCTTTCTGGGCACAGTGAACAGATTTGAGTAAAACCCCGGAATCTGTCCCGATGAGGCACCGGGATGACTACCCCCTGGGTGAGGAGATCCTGCACCGCCTGATGCAGGTCTTGTAACCGCCCTGGGGTCAAATGAAGATTTGAGGGAAAGAATCTGTCCGCCGGTCGGGAAAGGAATCCGATCTTGTATCCTGATTTCCTGAACCCACCTGTCCGGAATTCGGAGCAGCCAAGGTTGGAGGAAACCGCGCAAACGTCTCTGGCCACCTTGGCCTTTGAAAGGTTTCCCCTTGTTCTGCGCCTTGAAGGCACGAAAAGACCCCTGATTAGTTTTAAAGGAAGGGCCCCGCTTACCGCAAAAAAACTTACCCTTAGGATTCTGGGGCAGCAGAGTGCTCTTGCCCCCAGTGAACCCTTTAACCAATTCATCCAGGGATTCCTCAAAAAGGCGAGACCCTGCATAGGGGATGTCAGCCACCGTTTTCCTGGAAGTCTGGTCAGGCGACCAGCTTTCCAACCATATCAGGCGACGGTTAATCACCGCGACACTGGACAGGCGCGCAGCTAACGGGGCCTCATTTAAGGCCGCATCGCACAAATACATGACCCCTTGATAAATCTGGTCCACCATCTCCAAGGTAGTAGGGGGGGGCAGAATCAGCCACGAGGGTGTGTTTTAGCACCTTGGTCCAATCCGCCACAGCCTGAGCCACCATGACAGAGGCAAAGATAGGTTTCAGCATGGAACCGGCCACCATGTAGGCATGGTGGGCAATGGATTCCAGCCTCTTATCCGTAGGATCCCTAAACACCGGAGAATCTTCGGTGGGTACCAGAGTAGCCTTGTTCAATCTGGCCACAGTGTGATCCACCTGAGGAGCCACACACCAGCGCGAATCCGTAAGAGACGCAAAGGGATAAAAGAGTTGAAACTTCTTTGGCACCACAAAGGTGCATTTTACATTACGCCATTGATCATTCACAGTAGCGGGACAAGGAAAGACCTGCGCCGCCTTGCGGGTCCTGTGCGTACCAAAAGAGGACACAATGCCCGGAGGATTTGGCTCATCCTCTAAATGTAGTGTTTCCTTAATGGCAAGAATCAGCGCATCGATAGCTGCGCGGTCTTCGGCCGTCCCAGGGGGGGAATCATCCACCCCTGCAACCTTCGCCTCCCCCTCAGACTGAGAAGAGCGAGACCCTTCAAGGGGCACGCTACCTACGTCAACCATGTCAGATTCCAAATCAGAAGAAAAAGAAAGCCTAGGCCTTTTCCTATCAGCCCGTTCAGTCATCAGAATATCCACTTTGGACACCAAAGTCGCCACTGCAGCAGACAAAGTAGTCAGAGCAGAAGATTCAGAGGAACCTGAATCACCCAACCAAGGCTGGGGGAAATTTGCTGTCCTGAGATTCCATAGGGAAAAAACGTTTTTTTTTTTTTAAGGTACTGGCCTTTTAAGCGTGCTGCGGACCCCCGCAGTACACCGCTATAAAGACTGTGAAAGACAGACCCCTAAGCAGGAATAAGCTGATAGCCAGAAGTAATTGCACAAAAAAGGACAGCAGACAGACCCCCACAATGTGCTACCACCGCAGCCGATGTCTTCTGAGCAGAAAGAGGAAGTGATGTCACCGCAAGAGAATGCACTGAGACTCCAGGCCAAGGAAAAATGGTTGCCCATAGAAAGAAATGGGAGGCTTCGGAAAAATGGCCGCCGACGTGCTCGGAACGAACATTTTGCCACACACAAGATGGTGCCGTAAGGCGCCAAAAACACACTACATACAATGCTGTATAAGCGCCCACAGTGAAGCCAGCATGCTGCCCACAACTAAAATGGCGGACCGGCGGCGTTTAACCCCGCAGCGGTCGCCACACGTGTCTGTACCTCCAAAAAGCACCCTAAAGTGACACAGGAGAGGGACCCCCACAAACCCACACAGCGCACTAGCTGTGAGAAAAACCCCCCGCAGGGACCGGGATCAGGGTGCCCAAAACGCACAGACATGAGGGGATAACACAGACACACAGGACTGCCAGCCCCAGACAGAGGCCCCACACAGAATGTACTTACCTGTACTCGATGGCGTGGGGTGCCTCTCATCGACGGGAAACCTCCAACCCTCAGATGGCAGGGGTGCCGTCAGCCAAAAAACGCAGGACGCTAGCAGTGCACGGAGAACCGTGGATGAGGCATCCAGGCGAGGTAGCCACCTCGCAGGCTAGCATCCCTGAGGACAGGGATGGGTCGTTTGCGAGGCCAGGGCGAACACATAGCCTGCTAAACGCTCGATGGCGGGCTGGGATTCCATAAGGCCCTCGGTCTTGGAAAACCAGGACGACCAGTCCGACTCCCAGCTCCGCAACGCCGTCATCATCATGAAGAAGTGACTAACTAAAGCTGAGAAATAAACAGCTAGTAATGTAAAGAAAAAAACACTTTTCTTGAAATAAAAAAAAAAATCATAAAGAAACAGAAGAAGGCTGAGACTGTAGCCCCAGCACAGGGAAGAGCCTATCTCACTCCTAACTAGGCAGAAGACAAACTGAGTTGGGATGGCTGATAGCAGGGGGGGTATTGGACCAGTGGGACAGCCCCCATAGGTGTGTCTATGTACATGCTTTGTTTTTTAGTCTCATGCCAAGCTTGCTCCTATGGATAAGAGGTCAATACCCATTGGTGAAGACTGTATGAGTGGGCGGCGACTGTCGGAGGACGTAAGAGAAAAGGTATTTAGCTTTATAATTAAAAAAACGATTTTATTACTTTGCCCTTGGTTTTGCTAATAAGCTAAAAGGTCCATTTACATTTGACATTTACGATTTGACATTTACGTTTGAATGTAGGGGTTGCTATTGCATATATTAGTAATAAAAGTGAAAGCCATGCACTGCTCTCTAGGTTTCTCTTTAAAGTGGTTGTAAAGTCACAACTATTATATTCTTTTATCCTGTCCGTTTTAGTAACATAAAATACATTAAATAATTAAATTAAATACAGTGTGTGTGTTTTTACTTTATGCATATGTATCCAACTGCCTTCTTACCTGTACCACTTTCTGAATTCATATAAAAAATAAAAAAAAATGGTCACATTTCTCCTTCCTCGCAATTGACAGTCTTTCACAAAATGCCATGAAAACATTCTAGGCCAGATCAGACGCTCAACAGCCAAGAAGTGCATGGCAGACCAATCCATAGTTTTTAGGCCAACATTGTTGGAGAGGCAGTCAGTCGGTAAGCCTGACCTAGTTAATCATTTACCAAACTCTGCAGACATGGTCAAAACAAGTGATCTTTAGAAAGCAGAGCAGACAGGCAATCTGTCTAAAAAGCTAGCACTTGTGCTAATCCACAGTTAAGCTCCCCAGCATGCAGACATAGACATGGTCAGCTGCCTACACCATGAGTAGTAAATTACTCAAGGCTTATCTACATCTATGTGCAAGGCAATCATATCCTGGTCCAATTGAATCTTGTAATTATCATGAACACACATAAAGTTTGATTGTATTACTTAAAGTGAACTGTGACAAATGACAGCCCAAGACACTGTCTCTATCTTCCTGATAAGCTGCATATTAGTTTAAACTAATGCACACTGTGCCCCTGGGGGTCAGCTGGCTTAGCTTCTAGAACAATAATCTAGACTTAAATATATACAGACATCAAAAGGTACAAATGGCTTTCACTATATTAACTTCTATAAATAAATATAGAGATGTCCGTACATAGCCATATTGACAACCGGTAAAACATAGAAAACCACACACTTAAACTCGGACAGTAAAACACCCATACTAAGTTAATTCCAAAATACAATATAATTTACTGAATATTGTGGATAAAAACCTGTACTGTATTAGTAACATGACTAAGGCTTTTTAGATAATGTGATTAATCACAATACTTCAATATTTTTTTTATATGTCTGTACAACTAAACAGTCAGTATTAAATATATATATATATTTGTTCAGAGTGACTTTAAAGTACTAAAAGGCATGGGGATCAGTACATCAGTCAGGGAACTAGCATTTTCATAAGGAGAGGTCAGCAATGGCAGCCCGCATAAAAAAAAAAAAAAATCAAAAAAGGCTTCAAAGGATAAGTTCACCTTTTGTAACAGGTTACACCCATGTTCAGGGTGTAGCATGTAACCTTTTGCAAATGTAGTGGTGCCACCCACCATCCCCTATTTCGACAGCGAGTGGGGGATATTTTCGTCCTGCTCACTGCCACAATCTAAAGAAAATGTCAGTGTTCTGTGAATGAATGGACTACAACTACCAACAGTCTTTCCAGTTGTCAGCTTGTAGTTCTCAATTAACTACCACGACGCTGTTGAACGCTGTGATAGTTCATTGATTCTTCCCATCAGGGTAAAACTGCTTGCCCGTACGTTGTACGGGCAGAAAGCTTTCACTGGCAGTCTGCAGGAGACCTGCATGGCATCAACGATATGCTGATCGCTGGTGCAATGCTATCCAGGCTCCTAAAACTAAAAATAGTAAATGCACATTTTTTTTTTACCTGCAAAAAATTGTGTATTTATTATTTTTTTTGTTAAAAGGTGAACTTTTCCTTTAAACTGCATGTACAGTGCCTTGCAAAAGTATTTGGCCCCTTGAACTTTGCGACCTTTTGCCACATTTCAGGCTTCAAACTTAAAGATATAAAACTGTAATTTTTGGTGAAGAATCAACAACAAGTGGGACACAATCATGAAGTGGAGCGAAATTTATTGGATATTTCAAACTTGAACAAATAAAAAACGGAAAAATTGGGCCTGCAAAATTATTCAGCCCCCTTAAGTTAATACTTTGTAGCGCCACCTTTTGCTGCGATTACAGCTGCAAGTCGCTTGGGGTATGTCTCTATCAGTTTTGCACATCGAGAGACTGAAATTTTTGCCCATTCCTCCTTGCAAAACAGCTCGAGCTCAGTGAGGTCGGATGGAGAGCGTTTGTGAACAGCAGTTTTCAGTTCTTTCCACAGATTCTCCATTGGATTCAGGTCTGGACTTTGACTTGGCCATTCTAACACCTGGATATGTTTATTTGTGAACCCTTCCATTGTAGATTTTGCTTTATGTTTTGGATCATTGTCTTGTTGGAAGACAAATCTCCGTCCCAGTCTCAGGTCTTTTGCAGACTCCATCAGGTTTTCTTCCAGAATGGTCCAGTATTTGGCTCCATCCATCTTCCCATCAATTTTAACCATCTTCCCTGTCCCTGCTAAAGAAAAGCAGGGCCAAACCATGATGCTGCCACCACCATGTTTGACAGTGGGGATGGTGTGTTCAGGGCGATGAGCTGTGCTGCTTTTACGCCAAACACAACGTTTTGCATTGTTGCCAAAAAGTTCGATTTTGGTTTCATCTGACAGAGCACCTTCTTTCACATGTTTGATGTGTCTCCCAGGTGGCTTGTGGCAAACTTTAAATGACACTTTTTATGGATATCTTTAAAAAATGGCTTTCTTCTTGCCACTCTTCCATAACGGCCAAATTTGTGCAGTATACGACTGATTGTTGTCCTATGGACAGAGTCTCCCACCTCAGCTGTAGATCTCTGCAGTTCATCCAGAGTGATCATGGGCCTCTTGGCTGCATCTCTGATCAGTCTTCTCCTTGTATGAGCTGGAGGTTTAGAGGGACGGACAGGTCTTCGTAGATTTGCAGTGGTCTGATACTCCTTCCATTTCAATATTATCGCTTGCACAGTGCTCCTTGGGATGTTTAAAGCTTGGGAAATCTTTTTGTATCCAAATCCGACTTTAAACTTCTCCACAACAGTATCTCGGACCTGCCTGGTGTGTTCCTTGTTCTTCATGATGCTCTCTGCGCTTTAAACGGACCTATGAGACTATCACAGAGCAGGTGCATTTATACGGAGACTTGATTACACACAGGTGGATTCTACTTATCATCATTAGTCATTTAGGTCAACATTGGATCAGAGATCCTCACTGAACTTCTGGAGAGAGTTTGCTGCACTGAAAGTAAAGGGGCTGAATAATTTTGCACGCCCAATTTTTCAGTTTTTTATTTGTTAACAAAGTTTGAAATATCCAATAAATTTCGTTCCACTTCATGATTGTGTCCCACTTGTTGTTGATTCTTCATAAAAAATTACAGTTTTATATCTTTATGTTTGAAGCCTGAAATGTGGCAAAAGGTCGAAAAGTTCAAGGGGGCCGAATACTTTTGCAAGGCACTGTAAACCTTGGTTTTAAAGCTAAATTGCAGGTATGGATTTTATTGCGTAAATTCATTTGTCCAGCACAGGCTAATGGAAGTATGCAAAATCCATATCCGTGGGCTGCTGTGGAAGCTGCACACCACTGTAGTAGTCTCCGCTACTACAAGTGTTTTCCGCAGCATTCCAGGTCCTGTGCCAAGTGGCTGCCCTACTGCATAGTTACCACAGAGGGTTGCATGCGACAGGCACCATTCACAGAACAGCTTGCATTTTTCTCAAAGAATGCAACACATTCTCCGATTAGACGAGGTGGAGATTGTGAAGTCACGGTCTTGCCTCCCCATCTTGTCTAATCAGAGAACACTTTGCATTCATTGAGAAAAAATACAAAAAAAGGCATTTTTTGAATGGCATGCATGCCAAAATGGGTGACCCCCTACGGTTACTATGCAGCAGGGTAGCTGCTTGGCACAGGACCTGGTTAACAGCATAGAACATTTTAGTAATGGTGACTAATACAATGATTTCCAGCTTCCACAGCGATCCCACAGTTATGAAATATGCATACTTACATTGGCTCAAGCTGGACCTCTTGCCTCTAATAATCCATTCCCCATAATGCTTACTTTCTTTTATAGAATAATTTCAAGACACTCTAGACCTGGTGGTGTTGACAGTCTGCTTGGCTTCCTCTAGTTTTCTGACAATGCCAACCATGGAAGTAAATCTATGCTAGTGTCGTCAGTTTGGGTCCTTTCGACTTGTAATAGAACATACAGGATGGCTTTTTGACACTAGACAAGTTTAAAGCTCCAAAGTGAGCCTATGACCACAGGTTAATACACCAGTGCCCAACTCTGCACTCTTTGATCATTAGTGGCTCAGAGCCATGTTGGAAAAAAAAAAAAAAAACAGTTTCACTTTGTAAATTCCAAATGAAGGGTCATCAAAACAGAGTCCTGGAGTCACACAAACAGGAAAATAAAAAGTGAATTGTAAGGTACTTGTCAGCGTTTAATAACACCTAAAATTATCCTTTTACATATCCATAACTGCAAATCATCTAATAACCTGCTTTAAAAACCAAAGCAAACCAAAAATAAAATGGAAGCATTTCTAAAGCTGCACCTTCCCATTTGGAATCAAGTGAAAATGTCTCCAAAGTGAAGGGAAATCCCCCTAGACTGACTGAAACAGGTCTCCCCCCCCTTAGAAGATGTTCCCCTCACCTCCCGCTCCTTGTGACAACTAACATTTTAGAATTCCCCTCATTTTCTGCCCTGATAACAATGGTCATTAGGCACCCATAGAGGGTCATAATACCCAAGGGGGATAAAGCTGTGTTTAAAAGTATACCGTTGGACTAGGTATTGTGGGATCACAAAAAAAAAAAAAAATATTAAACATTCTTGGAACAACGTTTAACGTGTTGAAAGACAGAAAAAAAAAAAAAAGATATAAACTATGTTTCCTAATGTTTTCACTGGTGGATCGCAGGTTTGTGCTAAACTGAGTATTAGAAGGATGAAAAAAATCTTGCAGCAGGGTTGAATCAAAGAAAAAAATTACCTCTCTGCCAAATAAGCCTGTTACAGCTCTTCCCTGCTACAAATGAAAGGTTAATGTGTGACACAGCAAGAGTGCAGCTTTTCAGTTCCAACCCAAGCCTCCATAATTATCACAAATCTCATTTTTCCCCTCATTTTTGACAGCGTGTGTAGAGTTTCAGGTTATAACCCGCAGATGGTGTTGGGAGGCAGATTCCTTGTACTCCCCCATAACCTCTTCTTCCAGAAGCTGTCAAACTGTTTTGAGAAATTTGCAACAGGACAATGCAGCTATTGTAAACGCTGGCGGTCAGCTCTTCCCACTGTGAGAAGCTCCTGCTGGCCCTGATTGGTGTCTAGAAGAACAAAGGCCCAGATTTAGGCTCTCATCAAGACAACCAAGCCAAGCGCTGCTATCAGGCTATAACATATGCCAACACGGATGGCAGGCCTCTTGGGCTTATGAGAAGGGAGCTCCAACTTCACACCCTGCTTTCTGTGCATGCCATTGTCATAGGCATGGCAATGTTAAAATGGCATTGGACACTTAACATTCGTGAGGACCCCACTATGCTATTGTTAGCAGCAGATGGATTGAAGCTCTAAAGCCTGATCAAATCCTGATAATGTTTAGTCCCACTGGAGAATTTATTTTTCACCATTATGTAAGACTTTGGCACTGGGAGTATGGGAAATACGGGTTCAACCAAACATACTACATATCCTACTGATCTCAGAGATGGTACATGATGCTTAAATGTGACTATGAAGTTGTTGAATAAAAGGTTGCAAGCAAAAGACAAGATTATCAAAAACGAATGCAAAGATTGGCAAGATTTTTCCACTATATTATATGAAATAAATTAAAATATTCACTAAATCATACATACAGATATGCAGTCCTTTAGCCAAATTTGCTTTCTGATTAATAGATACATATATATGAATTGTCATGGGCTCCCCATTTTGAAAATCAAACATAAGCTAAATATGCTTGATACCCCAGTCTAATGCTTGCTTTGGGTGTCATACTAGGTCTGTATTACTCTGATGCTAATGGTACTGTATCACTGCGTGACAGACATTTTTGTCATACACCTCACTGACCCTTTCTTTTTTTGCTTTTATGTAAGAGCAAAAATGTAATAAAAAAATGGTTTCTTAAAGGAAAAAAAAAAAAAAAAAAAGACAATTTGACCATTGAAGTTTTTGAAACTACAGTTAAATAGAATGTTAACTTTAAAAAGGAAGCTTAATAGCATTCAACAAAGGCAGGATATCATAGAAGGTCTCATACTACTTTGCATCTTTTAAAATTTGGACTATAGTCCTTCTACCTGAAGTGACCAATCAGATGATATAGTTAATTGCAAATGTGATGTGTACTGCATGTTGCCAGCTTTTAATTTGGGACTATTTCCTGATTTCCTGGCATTCAGAATCTGCCAGTGGGCAGTATGTACCACATAACAAGTACTGCTTCACCCCACAGGAAGGGAGCAGTCTGGACAGACTGCTACTTAGTCATCTCACCTCGTAAGCTTCCAGAGGGACAAGTTGAGAGAGAATAAGGGGAAATTACAAGTGTGCCATTGGAAAAGAAAAAGGCGGTTGAAAGAATCCAGCAGTGGCTACCCCACACATAATGACATGCGTATGTGTCACACTTCACTAAGGGCAGCATTAAGGCTTACAGTCCGACAAGTAAATTATACTTCTTCATACATCAAGAGCCTATTTAAGAATAAGGGATAAGAAGCGCTGACATACAAAGTGCAGAAAGTCACAGCAACCAGTGATACGACTTTGGTAAAGCTTTGACCTATACAATGGGTACACACCGCATTTTCATTGGTCTTTGGACTAGAGTCATTTAAACCAGTGAATGAAGCCACAAACTATAACCAGCCTGGAAAGGAAGCAGTTAAAAAATCCTGCTAGCAAACACGCAGTTCAGGCACGGTACAGCAAGGCCTGTTACAGTAGTTCTTAGCGTTACAGTAGCAGACATAATGCCATTTAAAGGTTAAGGACAACAATCCAGTCTGGGTCTCAGCTGAACTTTGAGGCTTTTAAAGAAATTATCACAGGGGAAAAATAACCCAGCTATCAACAGGTAAGTAATACACTACTGGCTGACACCAAAGCATCTCCGACTAGTTCAGAAAGGAGCAATTGTTCTTCAGATCGCTGCCTGTTGTACCTTCTCATTGTAATTGCAGAAGGCAGCTGTTAAAAGTGGGCACTGGAGACAAAATGTAGCAGCTTAGAGGTTTGGAAAAGCTGGCAAACTCGCTGGAGGATAAGGACAAACTAGGGGAGGGCGAGAGACCTCAAAGCCAGAGCCACGGGCAGTGATAGAGACAGATTGCTGTAATTCTGTCTGATTGATCCAAGAAGCAACTTGCGATCAATAAAACGGCCTATTCCACTCAGGAGCACAAATACACATTTGTTAAAACTCTTACACCACTAGAAACAAGGCCTTCGAGGGGGTTGGCAAAGTTTTTTTTTCTCCTCTAACACTGGCTACTTGAATATCTACTTCTAAAAACTGGGATCCATTTGTTTGAAAGAATTGAGGAGCACAAAGGGAGAGCAATCCCCTCCCAGGATAATGATCTTTTTATCTGTTATGGACTTATTATTTGAATCTCCATTTATTAGGAAAGCTCTGGGTCTTCTTTCTCTGTTCAACATAAGAAATGGCTTTTACTTTTTGTCAATGTCGTTTTTTTTAGGACCAATATGAAAGATCATGTTATATACAGTGTGTGGGCATATATTTTTTTATTTAAGGTGATATTTGTAAGGATTCAAATCACTGGTTTAAAAACTGTGCCGTATTTCTGGTTTAACGGCTAGTTCACACCACATGCAATCCAATGCATTTTTTTCTGCATCACTAAAGCATGGATAGAAGGTTATGTGGTTTCCAATGGCATAGTTCACACCAGTGTGGTCAGTTCTAGTGCATTCCAGTTCCAGGAAAAAAAAGTAAAACATGCTGCATTTTTCCTGTACTGGACTGCGGTAAAACGCATCAAAAACACACTGGAATGCACTTAAATGCCCCAAAAATGCACTGGAATGTACTTAAATGCCCAAAAAACGCACTGGAACACACCTCCTTACTTAGGGTTAAGAAAAAATGGGGGAAAAATGCACTGGACTGCATTAAAAAACATACCAAAAAAAGCATCAAAAACTCACTGGAAAACGTCAAAAACATGCATGTAGAAATGCATCTGGAACGCATCTGGACCGGATATCTATGGTGTGAACTGGCCCTTAATGAAACATTGCCCAGTTTTTCAACAGGTTTGCTGTAAACTTCTTAAAGCAACATTGTATTAAAAACTACTCCTACCTTGTACACTCTCCCTTGCCACTCTGATTTGCTGCTTCTGCCCCCTGAAAAACTTGTGTAGGTACCTGGTGCCTGCTATTAACTGATGATTAGATTTTGCTCTTGTATACAGAGTTCAATTTAAAGGTATTAAACATAGAAGCTGTCATAGATGATCTCTCTTTCTAAAGGTGCAAGTCTGGTTTTCATGCTGATGCAATGCAACGGCTTTAATACTTTCTCAGTCACAGACCTGAACAAGTATGGATAATAAGAGTCTTTACTGTCCTGACCCTCATGTTTGCACCAGGTCAGTGTCTCAAAATGAATAATGAAGCCTGAGTCTGCCAGGTAACAAGTAATTTTTTTAAAAGCAGATCAGTTTTGGGAGTTAATTTTTGCCTTCTCAGTACAGGTTTTCTTTAACCGCTTGCCGACCGCCGCAAGTAGATATACTGCAGCGGTCAGCCCCTCACAGGCAAAGTGACGTATATATACGTCACTAGCCTGTGAGGCTCTGGGGAGCAAGCGTGCGCCACCGCCGGCGCGCTCCCGCACGGTCACGGACCTCCCCGCGCGTGTGACCGGCGGACCCGATGTCCGCCGCTCACTCTGCGATCGTCGGGGGAGAGGGAGAAAGGCAGGCAGCTTGTGTAAACAAGCGGCCTGTCATTCTCCCCTGTGTAGAAACACTGATCATACGGTTCTACTATGTAGGACCGTTGATCAGTGTTCCTACAGCTCAAGCCACAACCAATCACAGTTAGAATCACGCCCCTAGGGAAACACACAGCCCCTCCCTCTCAAATAAAGTTAACCCCTTCACTGCCAGTGTCATTTTACAGTAACAGTGCATATATATAGCACTGATTACTGTAGAAATGTCACTGGTAACCCCAAAAGTGTCAAAAATGTCAGTCAAGGGTCTGATCTGTCCGCCCCAATGTCGCAGTACCGCAAAAAAATTGCAGATCGCCGCCATTATGCGTAAAAAAAAACCACAACAAAAATCTTTCCCTTTGTTAGTAAACGCGATAACTTTTGCGCAAACCAATCAAAATACGCTTTTTGCGATTTTTTTTACCAAACATATGTAGCATAAAACAAATTGGCCGAAAATGTTAAAAAATTTTGATTTTTACCTTTTTTTTTTTGGGGGACTTTCATATAAAAAAATGTGAAAAATATTGTTATTTTTGCAAAATTGACTTTTTTTTTTTGTTTATAGCGCGTGATCAAAAAACCGCACAGGTGATCAAATACCACCAAAAGAAAGCTCTGTTTGTGGGAAAAAAAGGACATCAAATTCGTTTAGGTACAGCGTCGCACGACCGCACTATTGTCCGTTAAAGTCACGCAGTGCCGAATCGCAAAATACACCCTGGTCTTTTAGCAGCCAAATCCTCCGGGGCTTAAGTGGTTAAAGATGAATTTCAGGCATCTGCATTTTATACATAGATACCTAGCTGATGCCAATGGAAGTTGGAAATCACTGAAGTGGTCACCATATAACAGTGATCTTCACTTGCTTTCGGGTTTTAAACTGAGCAGCTGCTCTCCTGCATTGTGAACACAGAAGGTCGGCCGCTTGGAACAGGCACCATTCAGAGATCGTTTTGCATTCTCTGAATGCAAAGTTTTCACTAATTGGACAAGGTGGAGAGGCTGGTGATGTCATGCTCTTCACCTTGTCCAATCAGAGAATGCTTTGCACTGATTTAGAAAATGCAAAGCATTCTCTGAACAGCGCCCGTGCTGTGTGGCCTGTATTCACAATGCAGCAGGCCGGCTGCTCAGCATGGGACCAGGAAGCAAGTAGCTGTGTTTACTTCAGTTATTTCCAGCCTCTAGGGGCATCAGCAAGGAATAGTATATACATATTTACCAAGGTGGACCAATGTTAACTATGTATAACATACAGATGCCTGGAATGCTTCTTTGAATTGTATCTAAAGCCAAAACCTTTTAGTTAGCTTGGGATAGAGTAGGGAATGTTTAAAACCCCTATGCCCCCCCCCCCCCCCACAATTTCCTAGTATATATACACTCACTGGCGACATTATTAACCACTTAAGCCCCGGAGGATTTGGCTGCTAAACGACCAGGGGGTATTTTGCGATTCGGCACAGCGTGACTTTAACGGACAATTGCGCGGTCGTGCGACGCTGTACCTTAACGAATTTGGCGTCCTTTTTTTCCCACAAACAGAGCTTTCTTTTGGTGGTATTTGATCACCTGTGCGATTTTTTGATCACGCGCTATAAACAAAAAAAGAGCGTAAATTTTGCAAAAATAACAATATTTTTCACTTTTTTTTATATGAAATTCCCCCCAAAAAAATGTAAAAATCAAAATTTTTTAACATTTTCAGCCAATTTGTTTTATGCTACCTATGTTTGGTAAAAAAAAAAAAAATTGCAAAAAGCGTATTTTGATTGGTTTGCGCAAAAGTTATTGCGTTTACTAACTACGGGAAAGATTTATGTAATTTTTGTTGTTTTTTTTTTTAACGCGTAATGGCGGCGATCTGCGATTTTTTTTGCGGTACTGCGACATTGCGGCGGACAGATCGGACCCTTGACTGACATTTTTGACACTTTTGGGGTTACCAGTGACATTTCTACAGTAATCAGTGCTATATATATGCACTGTTACTGTAAAAATACACTGGTAGTGAAGGGGTTAACTTTATTTGAGAGGGAGGGGCTGTGTGTGTCCCTAGGGGCGTGATTCTTACTGTGATTGGCTGTGGCTTCAGCTGTATGCAGAGTGATCAACGGATCTACATAGTAGATCCATATGATCATCTCTCATACAGAGGGGAGAATGACAGGCAGCTTGTTTACACAAGCTGCCTGACTTTCTCCCTCTCCCCCGCCGATCGCAGAGTGGCTGGCGGACATCGGGTCCGCCGGTCACACGCGCGGGGGGGGTCCGTGACCACGCGGGAGCGCGCCTCCGGCGGCGCGCGCTCGCTCCCTAGACCCTCACAAGCTAGTGACGTAGCCCTACGTCACTTTGCCTGTGAGGGGCTGACCGCCGACGTAGATAGTCGTGCGGCGGTCGGCAAGTGGTTAAGGAACACCTTGCTAATACTGAGTTCGCCCCCTTTTGCCATCAGAGTTGCCCTAATTCTTCGTGGCATAGATTCATCAAAGAGTTGGAAACATTCCTCAGAGATTGTGATTCATATTGACATGATAGCATCACCACCACCAACCTGAACTGTTGATTCAAGGCAGGGTGGATCCATGCTTTCATGTTCTTTATGCAAAATTCTGACCCTGCCATCTGAATGTTGCAGCTGAAATCTAGACTCATCTGACCAGGCAATGTTTTTCAAATCTTCTATTTTCCAATTTGGTGAACCTGTGCGAAATGTAGCCTCAGTTTCCTGTTCTTAGCTGACAGGAGTGACACCAAGCATGGTCTTCTGCTGCTAGTAGACCATCTGTTTCATGGTTCAATGCGTTGTGCATTTAGAGATGGTATTCTGCATACCTTGGTTGTAACAAGTGGTTATTTGAGTTATTGCTGCCTTTCTATCATCTCAAACCAGTCTGCTCATTCTCCTCTGACCTCAACAAGGCTTTTTTGCCCACACAACTGCCGCTTACTGGGTATTCTCTTTTTAAGAACATTCTCTGTAAACCCTAGAGATGGTTGTGGCTCAAAATATCAATAGATCAGTTTTTGAAATACTCAGACTAGCCCGTCTGGCACCAACAACCATGCCATGTTCAAAGTCACTTAAATCTCCTTTCTTCCCCATTCTGATGTTCGGATTGAACTTCAGCAAGTCGTCTTCACCACGTCTAGATGCCTAAATGCATTGAGTTACTGCCATGTGATTGGCTGATTAGCAATTTGTGCTACAAAGCAATTGAACAGGTTTACCTATTAACCACCTTCTTCCCAAGCCTATACTGACACTTCGCTCCTACATGTAAATATCTTCTATTTATTTGCTAGAAAATTACTTGGAAGCCCCAAAAATTATATTCATTTTTTTGCAGAGACCCTATAGAATAAAATGGTGTGTGCTGCAATTTTTTTTTATGTCACACAGTATTTGCACAGCGGTTTATCAAAAGCAATTTTTTGGGAAAAAAGCATTCATGAATAAAAATAAATAAAAAAACAGTAAAGTTAGCCCAATTTTTTTGTATAATGTGAAAAATTATGTTACACAAAGTAAATAGATACCCAACATGTCACGCTTTAAAATTGCGTCTGCTCATGGAATGGTGGCAAACTACGGTGTTTAAATAAAATTCTTCATAGGTGTCGCATTAAACACCTTTACAGGTTACCAGTTTAGAGTTTCAGAGGAGGTCTGGTGCTAGAATTATTAATCTGGCTCGGACGTTTGCGACAATTCCTCACGTGTGGTGTGATCACCGTTTACATATGCGTGCGGGAGCAAGGTATGCGTTTGCATTTGCGCATAAGCACGGTGAGACAGGGGAACTTTAGATTTTTTTTTTTTTTTAATTTCCTTTTTTTTGTACAAACTTATTATAGTTCTAGTTGCTATCTGAAATGTTATACCGTAGTTGTTATCTGTGGTGGTGGCGGACTCCAGTGGCAAGATTTCTATACGTATCTCTAGGCTCTGCTATTTTTAAATAAAGGAAGATCCATTTTTGAAAAAAAAAAAAAAAAAAAAAAAAAAGCTACCGTGTCACATTTTTTTTTTGCTCACATCTGCCCTCTATATTACATGAGGAAATGTTGACCCACAAGATAAATAGCTGAAAAAGTAAAACCTCATGGGAGAATAGCTAATATCTGAGGAACGAATAAGCATACCTATCTTTAAATGCTTCATACATTTTCGTAACTCATACAATTCATGCAAAAAGGATACAAGTTCTGATAGAGCGGGATGAGAGATTTAAGAGCTCGGCTGGCATTGATGGCAGTCGCTCGGACCAGGCCTGGAAGGATTTTACCATTTACAATGGCTCCATCGAAGAGTGGTCCAAAAAATGGGATCTGCGGAGGAGGAGACCAATGTTAGATAGGAACCATTTACATTTTCCAATTCACAAAACAAAGGATGTGACTGTTGTCAGAGCAGTGTGGCCCATAAACAATGGCATGTGAGAGGTATACAACACCAGCTGCTGCTGAGGATCAAAAGGATGTGTAGAACAGAAGACCTTGTCAAATAGGTAACAATAACATTAGTCGATCATATAAATTAGCCAGGTATTAAAATGTTAGACTTAGATCTGCATTTCAGGTGTGATTAGAAACCAGGCAGAAACAGTATTGTGGTCACAGATGGGTTTTTTGGTCAGGAAAGTCTGGATGATCATTAAATAATCCAGTGAATGAAGAATTTGACTATAAACCTGCCATTAAAACAATGACATTTGCCCAGAGCCTTTTCTTTATGCAGATGTATTACAGTACTTAAAGACAAGACTAAATGTATATGCCCCTTAGATTTACACTAAAAACCGCTATGTAAGCTGACAACCTGCTGTTGCAAGTCTATCTAAGCAAAGTTCATGCTTGAAGCAAGAACAAATAAACACAGGACAATAATTTCTATAGTGCAGCTGTCAGTTGTACCTTTTGGTGACATCCGATTTCCAAATACTGCATAATTCTACGCTAAGCTTGGGCCGTTATTACTTTCTCCAATTAAATGGGATAAAAAAAAAATTAAATAGATACAGAAAGCAATGAAATCTAAATAATACTGTAAATGCTGACAATTGCTGTGATAACTTTGCCAGAGGTGCAAAGTCACCTGAAACGGTTTGGTAAAGTTCTCTTATGGCACTTTTCCACTGCAAGTACCGGCTCAGCTCTACTCGGCCCTGCTTGGCCCGATTTGCTTTTCCACTGCTGGTACCGCATGGTATGGGGTTGGAACGGTACGGTATGGTTTGCTTTTCCACTAAAGTAGTACTAAAGTTAAGTGGGTGGGATAAAAACGTGGTGGGTGGGATTCTCTGACCAATCAGTGGCTAGTAGTGACTGCATGCAAAGGATTGTGGGATATGGTACCAGGTATGGTACCTCTTGGAACCACAATCGAGGTGGTACTGTTTTTGAGAGCCGTACCGTTCGGTTCCATGCAGTGGAAAAGCGCCGCCGTACCGAACTGAAACGTTCCTACACCATACCATGCGGTACCAGCAGTGGAAAAGCACAAAAGCGAGCCGAACCGTTCGGTTCCATGCAGTGGAAAAGCGCCATTACACTAGTAATTACCAGACTGTTCAAAAGAAGAGAGACAAACAGGGAGGAGCCATTTTGGGTCCGCCCACCACACCCCCCCTTCAGAGGCCTGACCACCAACATTCCCCAGGGCCCGCCCACTGGCTGTCCCACTAAATCAGCCCAATGGCTGTTCCACCGAGTCCCATCCTATGTCTCCTTCCTCGTCCAGTATCACCCCCCTCCCATCCTCCCATCCCATGACTTACTCCTTCTCTATCCCAGGATTCCCCCCATCCTCCAGTCCCATCCCCCCCCCCATCCCATGTCCTCCTCCTTCTCGATCTAATGTCTTCCCCCTCCTCCAGCCCCATCCCCTCATCCTCCTCCTTCTTGATTCCATGTCTCCCCCTTCCTCCAGTCTCATCCCCCCATCCCGTGTCCTTCTCCTTCTGGATCCCATATCTTCCCCCTACTCTAGTCCCATCCCATTTCCTCCTTCTTCTGGATCCCACGTCTCTCCCCCCCCCCTCCATCCTATGTCCCCCTTCTCAAACCCATGTCTCCCCCTCTCCTCCAGTCCCACCCCCTCCATCCCATGTCTTCCTCGATCTAATGTCTTTCCCCCTCCTCCAGCCCCATCCCCCCATCCCTTGTCCTCCTCCTCTTTAATCCCATGTCTCCCCCCCCTCCTCCAGTCTCACCCCCCCCAATCCCATGTCATCTTCCTCCTCGATTCCATGTCTCCCCCTTCCTCCAGTCTCATCCCCCATCCCATGTCCTTCTCCTTTTGGATCCCATGTCTTCGCCCTACTCTAGTCCCATCCCATTTCCTCCTCCTTCTGGATCCCATGTCCCCCATCCCATGTCGTCCTCCTCAAACCCATGTCTGCCCCTTCCTCCAGTCCCATCCTCACATCCCATGTCCTCCTCCTTCTCAATCTCATGCCCCCCCTCTCCTCCAGCCCCACCCCCCATCCCATGTCTCCCCCCTCCTCCAGTCCCACCCCCCCATCCCATTTCCACCTCCTCAAACCCATGTCTCCCCCCTCCTCCAGTCCCACCCCCACCCCTTGTCCTCCTCCTTCTGAATCTCATGTCTCCCCCCCTCCTTCAGTCCCATCCCCCCCACCCCATGTTCTCCTCCTCCAGTCTCATCTCCCCCATCCCATGTCCTCCTCTTCCAGGAGGATAATTCTGCACAGACATAATGAACAGACAGTCAGCATTGTTTGAACACAGCGTCATATCCCCAGGATAAGACTATAGTCGTTCATAAACCTGTCATTTTAAAGTGAACTTAAATCCACTTTTTTGTTTTAGTTTTGGATAGAACAGTGAAGGATTAGGACCCCCCCCTTCACAACACTTTTTTTTCCTTTTGGACACCAGGACAAGGAGCTCCTTGTCTCAGTGACCCCTTATGGAAAATCCAAAACTTAGTGTTGTCAGCAGAACAGGAAAAGAAAGGAAACCTTCCAATGGGAACACTTCTTCTGGTAACAACGGTCTTCGAGAGCATTTCCCTCTCACTTACTGTTTTGTCTGTGACCCCATAATGGGATGCAGATAGGGAAAAAAAAAAAAAAAAAACAATTTTGCTATTTCATCATTTACCCAAAATGGAAAACAAAAGTGCTGGCTTTATATACACTTTAGATTCATACATAACTAGCACATCTAAGAGGGTTATATCATTGCAGGAGATTTCCACTCACTTCCTGTCTTGGTGTCACCAGGAAAGGAGATGGGGGAATCTCACTGTGGGGACAAAGCTTGCAATTGCTAGAGATAGAGATCTTTAACATGTTAAACAAAGTAGCCGAAATTTTTATTTCAAAGTTTATAAACAAATTACCAGAATGGACAGTAAGGTGGAGTTAAGCTGTTGGATAGATCTATATCGAACGTAAAATGCAAATACCGCAACATGCCAAATCAACAAATTCTTAATGCCATCAATGAATGTTGTTGGCAGCATGAACCAAGAGTACATCCTTCTGGGAATTTCTGACTTTAGATATGACTTGGAATTTTGCCATGTCCCCAATCCAGAGGTGTCTGTATTGGCATGGCTGAAAAACGATTATGCACCCAGTATTCATATGGTGACTAGAAGGAATGATCCTTTGTAGATATGAAATTAGAGCAGGCGGCTTGTTGTAACTGCTTTTCAGAAATGACTTTAGTTCAGGGCTTGACAAATTTTCTTTGAATCTAGCAGCCAGCTAAAAACGTTAGGAGCCAGTTTTTTTTTTTTTTTAAACAAAGCTTACAGGTAAGAACGTGTAACAAGTTCCTAAAGGTGAACTTATCCTTTAACCCTTTTGCTGCCAGAGCAGTTTTCTTTTTTTTCGCACACGTATAAAAAATAATTTTAGGCCTGAAGATTACATAAAACTCCCAAAACATTATATATTTTCTGAAAGCTAACCACCCTGGAGAATAAAATAGTGGTAGTTCCAATTTTTTATGTTACACAATATTACCGCAAAGGTGTAGAAAAGACAACATTTAAGGGGGCACAAAAATGCAATAAATGCCTCAATTTGGGAAGGGATTTTATATGCTTGGGTGTAACAATTTTTTTTCCCCCCTTAACTTTTTTTTCCCATCACACACAAAAAGTCTCCTATGTGATATTTTGGTGACAGGTTCCCTTTAATGAGACATCCGGGGTCTAAAAGACCCTGCATATCCCCCCTGTGCTCCATTGAATGTAATGCAATGCACATCCGTCTGCATTACATTCTTTCCCTTAATGGCCAGGAAAACTGTCTATGGGGACCCCAAAGTGACGTCTTAAAATGCCACTTGCGGGTCAACAACAAGAAAGACACAAGAACACACATCTGCTCTCCTCTCTCCCCTCTACCCAGCAGGCATCTGCTATGCCGTTACCTGGCCTGCAGATGGACAAGCAGAGCCCAGAATATATTGCGGAGGGAGGCGCATGCAGGGTGTGAGGAAGCATTCGGTTGTCAGCCCAGGCACCAGGATGAAATGTATTTTTGCCATGTTGACCTGGGATTTGTCAAACCCTGCTTTAGTTATTTGTGCAAATCCAAGTGACAGGTTCATTTAATGTAAGCTGTGGAGCCTATTTTAAACCCAAATGCATTCTGTATGATAGCAGCTAAACTGCTGTCTTGTATCAACCACCAACACAAACTATGCATCTGTGCACATTCACTCCATCCACTACATTAATTCCGACATCAGAGTTTACGAGAAGCAAATGAATGTATATAGCTTTCTTCACCCCTCCATTTTGTGGAGTCCATTGAGGGATTCAGAAAGTACTAAATCTTTGAAATGTGCTGCTGTCTACAGTAGGATCCTAAACCTTTGGGATGTCCAAAAGCAGTCCAACTGGGTGGTGGGCAAGACAGCAAACAATCGCTAATTGCAATTGTCCAATGTAAACTGGAACTAGGGACTGCTTGCAGCTCAAGGAGGCATCTGAAGAACGCTACTCCTGAAACTGGCATCAGATGAGGCAGAAAAGTCAACCTGGTTGAACTTACAGAACATGTGAACAGAAGACCAAGTAAAAGGCTTGCAAATCAGGAAAAGAGGCTTGATGCTAAAAAGCCCAAAAGGTTGTGGTGAGTGTAGTAAGAACCTTAGATGAGAGGGCAGTGGACCCAGCCACACGCATTGGAGCCAAAGAGGACTTTAAAGAGGGAAGAGAATCTAGCAGGAGAGGACAATATGACTTCAGGCTGCAGACATTTACACGCTGTAAGCAACTCCCAACCAACTAGCAGAAAGTGTGCTGGGAGCACATGATACAGTGGGATTGTACTTCCCATGCCTGTAATCATAACTGTTGCAGAAAAGGAGTAGACTCAGTGGAAGACGTAAGGCCTTAAAGTGATTGTAAATGATCACCTTGTAAAAAACCCATTTAGTTAAAAAAAATTAAAGGCAAACCATTTTTGTATATAGATAAAAAAACAACAACATTATAAATACCTTTTACCCTTTTATAAATGATCACATTCCCTCGGTTTGCAGCTGCATAAGAGCTGGGGAGAAGCAGCAGAACACTGAGCTTGCCAGTGAATGGCTGTGCAGTATGGGTGTGTCAGGATAAGTCTTATCATTGGAGGAGAGAAGGCCGAGTTCCCAGCATAGCTAGAGAACTGACCACAGTGTGTGCGCCTGCATAGTGTGGTCAGTTTTTAAAAGGAAAGCAGAGGGACTGGCAGAACACCAAGGATTTCACATAAAGAAAGAAATACAAAGAGAACAGGATACATTCTCATACAAGTACACGGTACAGCAGCCACATATTAGAAATATGAAGTGTTAGGGTAGCAAAAACATTAAGTTATTGCTGGGGTTATGTCATTCCTCCAGACATACTTCTAATGACATACTGTAGACTAAGACACATAGACAAACATACACAGTGGATTCTCAGATAAAACTAAGCTTCAACCTTTCCATGATAAGCCATGCTGACCCCAGAACCCACTTTAAAAAAAAACCTAATGTCCAAGTGCTGAGCTAAAGGGAAATGGTCCAATGGGGACAAATGTAATGGGGCCAACAGTTCAAGATAGGAATTCTTCTAAAATTTTTGGAGATTTTCTCTCACTTTCTGTAGCATCTTCAAGACAGGAATTGAAGGGAAATCTCTCCAGGAAACAGCAAAACTAACCCGATAAGGTTTTAATCCTTCCCTACTATATCCAAATGAAACAAAAAAGTTTTGGTTATACATACACTTTATTCATTACAAAACAAAATAAGACT
This sequence comes from Pelophylax lessonae, assembly GCF_965119305.1. Lineage (NCBI taxonomy): Eukaryota > Metazoa > Chordata > Amphibia > Anura > Ranidae > Pelophylax > Pelophylax lessonae. The sequence continues at coordinate 116,399,882 of NC_138780.1, forward strand.
AACAGGGTTGCGACTCACATCTGGTTTCTTCATAATCTGGATGCTAAACATGTGATTCTTCATAGGATAAATAACCAGCAGCACATCTCCAAATTCAGTGGGTATAATGCCACGGCGATACTCCCGGCTGTGCTCTGACCACACGATATGTACTTCATCATTACCAAGGTGGCGAAGCTTTGGAGAAAAAGGAAATTAAAACAGACATGAAGAACTATAAATTGTAATAAAGATTAAAGTTAACCGTTATGAAATGTAATTTGCTCATGAAAATGTAATCTACCTTAGGGTGTTAGGCACAATAACAGCAAAGCATACAATGTGCAGATATGAAAAATGGTGCATGTTCAACATAATAAGAAACTTATATAACCTAATTATATGCAAGCTGGTGTGCAGGGACAGACTAAATGAAACAGAGTGACAGCCCTGCCGTAAGAAAAAAAACAAAAAACTAGCTGAAAGAAGTTAAAACCGTAGATTACTCACATTTTTTTAAGGAAGTAGTAATGCATGACTCCTACCACTGATTTATTTTGGGGCTGCCTAACAAATAACCTGAAACGGCTACATATTATGATCTTAATATTTTAAGTGAAACTTCATATTAAAGCTCATGGATTCAGGGTGAGGTGACCAACAAGCTGAAATAGGTGTGATGGTCAATTGTCTACATGCTTTTGGCCATATAGCGTTTTCCGGTAAAATTTTAAGCAGACCTTTCCCCATTAGATTCACTAGGCATTGCATCACTGCACTCCTCACCTCCTCTGCAATGTAAAACATCAAATATATTTTTTGGTTAACATTTTTTTTTGGTTTGCTTCATCCACTATTCTGGCCTAGGTGAGAAGGACATCATCTTCACTCCAAAGCCTCCAGGGATATACACATCACATATCCAAGGATGCCTCAAGTTCCATACAGAGGAGGGCAGACCTAGTGGCACATCATCAAAGAGTGCCTGAAACAGAATAGAAGTGAGGGAACTGGTGTATAATAGCAGCGTGATGACTCACAGCAGGATAAATCTGGATTCGCAATCCAGTTGAGTTTGTGAATAACACCAGGGTAAGAGGGAAAAAACTTTGGGAGAGTGAAGTTCCTTTCAAACAATCAGCATACATACCTTTAAAACTTTTTACAATGGCTGTTTTTTTGGTACTGCAGGGGATATTTTGGTGTCACAATATATTACAATTAAAACAAAATCACATATAGGGATATCAGTGGCTACTCTTTTGATTGGGGAGACAATTACAATACAATTATACACTGATTCAGTAAAGTAGTTGTGACACTTTCTGCCCATACGACCTCAGTTGAAAGTGATGCGCCAATCTGATGCAACATTTGCGACAGATTCTTTTTTTTTTTTTTTTTAAAGATCTGTTTATTATATATAATAACAAAACAAACACCACAACACACGCTAAGCACAGTATACAAAAATGCAAGTACACAGTCACATTAGGATATGGCTACTCATGAAACAGGACCAGTAGGGAACATTTGAACATCAGTTTATATTGTATATAATAAAGTGTGTCATTCCAACTAGCACCTCAATACTTGCTCCATAATGCAGGAAAAAAAAAAAAGTTATTCCGCACCAAGAGAGCAGCAACATTCGAGTAGCACCAACCAAGAGATGTAAATAAAGTTCCTATGGGCTTTTGGGAGTGTTCGAAGCCGTGGAAGGCTCGGCCAACCACTTAGACCAAACCTTATCATATTTACAGGGGCATCCCCTGCTGAGGTAAGTGTCCCTATACAATGGCAAGCTGGTATTAATCAATTGTTTCTAGAATGAAAGTGGTGGGGGCATAGGTTTTTTCCAATGGAGAGCAATAGCTTTCCGAGCATAAAATAATGCAAAAGTCGCCAACAAACACTCCGCGTGGGAGAATAGGTTCCATCAGTCCCAGCAGACATACAGACACTGAAGTCTGCAAGGGAGACACTGAAGTCTGCAAGGGAGAGGAGACAAAGGAGTTCAAAAAAGTAACTACCGCCTCCCAAAATCCAGCAACCAGTGGACAAGTCCAAAAAATGTGTGCGAAATCCCATGGGGTCCCACCACTCCGAAGAGAGCGTGGAGTTCATTTTGGGAAGTCTATAGGGTGTAAAATATGCATAGTGCACCACATTAAATTAAGGTAGACCAGAGATCAGAAGGGGATGTCCCACACACCATCCCAATTTGCGACAGATTCCTAGGAAGTTATAATGCATACAAAAAATGTGCCCCCCCCCATCCCGATTGTGCCCTGGCCAATGCAACTTCATTTTTTGCTAAGACACTGGTGGTCCAGGCAGCACAGCATTGCTGATTGCTAGGTCACAGGTGACTGAGCTGCACACCATCTATGGTTTATATGGTATAGGTGGCCAAAGGGCTGAACATGCATGGAGGACAGATGGTCTGGTATGGACACTTGGGACCCAGCAACACCTCCCATCGTGCCTCCATGAGTGCTGCCTAAGGGTAATAATAGGCCAAAAAAAAAAAAAAAGAAAGAAAAAACGCCCCTCTTAAACAGCAGCCTGCAAAAAATTGCAGCCAAAAGAAGCATCTGCAGATTCCAAAGTATCTACCTTATAGAATTTTGTGAAGGTATGCACCGACGACCAAGCAGCAGCCTTGAAAACTTGCGATATTGATGCCTTATCAGGGAAGGTCCAAGAAGCACTCAGTGCCCGAGTAGAATGTGTCCTGACAGGGAAAGGTTTAACCTGTCCTTTAATGGAATAGGCCTGAGTCACCATCTGTCTGATCCATCTGGAGATGGCAGCCGAAGAAGGGGCCAGCCCTTTTCTTGGTCCGTCCGTAACTATGAAAAGAGAGTCTGACCTCCGAAAGGACTCAGTAGCTGCCAGATACACCCGAATCGCACAAACCACATCCAAGGTTTGCAAAGCAAATTCCCTGGGATGAGCCGGCTTGGGACACAAGGAAGGCAACACAAAGTTCTCATTCAAATGAAAGTCAGAGACAACTTTGGGCAGAAATGATGGACAGGAACGAAGAATCATTTTATTCCTATGGACCACTAAATAGGGACTGCGACAGGATAATGCTGCCAATTCCGATACCCTGCGGGCTGAGGTAATAGCCACCAAGAATGTCACCACCTGGGATAACCTAGGCAAGGGAATCTCCCGAATATTCTCAAATGGAGGTTTCTGGAGAGCCAAAGGTACTACATTTAAATCCCATGGCGGCAAGAGACTGTACAGGTGGAGCCACATGTCAAACCCCCTGAATGAAGGTACGAGTTAAAGAGTGCATGGCTAGGGGGTCGCTGAAAAAAAGATTGGCAGGGCAGACACCTGGCCTTTGATGCTACTCAAGGCCAAGGATCCAAGCCACAGAAAAGGATCGAGGATGAGTGCCAATCAAATCACACCAAGAATTGCACGTTTTCCATGTACGATGGTATATCTTGCTAAAAAATGACTTCCTCGCCTTCACCATAGTAGGGATCACTGATCCAGACAGACCTCTATCCCTTAGTACCTGGCTTTCAATATTTAAGCCATTAAAACCAGCCACTGTAAAGCAGGATGGTGGACCTTGGGACAGCTGGTCTTTTCTGAGAGGTAGCCCCAATGGACGTTTATGGCCACCAGACTGGTTGGAAGACTCTCGCAGGTATTGCAGAAGAAGCCTGAGCCGAGGACAATACTTGCCTTACCGTGGCGTTTGCCAGAGGAACCATGATCTCGCCACGAACCTCGGTATCCTCCTGTGGAGCTAAACCTGTCAAAGGAGCTGCATGTAGGACTGTGCAAACAGAACTGTCTTGAAGGTGGATACCACCAAACTCAGAATCTGTATGCAAAATGGCAGAGAGAACTATCTGTGACAGCAGCCGGTGAATCGCGGCCTGTGGTTTATGAAGTTTGTCCAGAGGAAGGACTACCCTGGTCAATTAGAATCAGACCTAGGCAAATACATTTTCTGGACAGGGATAGGGGGGACCTTAGGTAGTTCACCTGAACCTTTGCAGGAATTAAATCCGCACAAGGAGACTCTGGGCCTAAAAAACCTGAAAAGGACAAGCTTTGTCCCCCCTTTCTGGGTATCTCCAAAATAATCATTTTGTGGATACTCCTGACGCTCATGGAGGAGGTCTAAGAGGACAGAAACCAGCAAAGATGTCCCCCCCACCCCAATAATGGGTGAGGGCAGACCTTCATGCTGAAGGGGTCTTGTCTGTGGGTCCAGAGAAGTTAGCTCTAGGATTACCAGACTAAGGATGCTTGGAACCTCCTGGGGAAGATTTGAAAGATCTATTTCCCTTATTCTCTCCCCTAGAAACACAAAATAGTTTTCTATGTGCTGAGATGGAGAAACCCCATCTACAACAAGCCTCCTTCCCTTTCCTAGGATATGGCAGGAAAGTACTCTTCCCCCCCGTATTACCCTTATGATGTCATCCAGGGTAGCCCCAAACAGGCGACCGCCTTGAAAGGGCAGATGGCAATAGGGACCGCGCCTAATCACCACCGCTGAAACAGAAAGTTTGGACAGCACAAGAGCTGTTATCCAAAGCTGCATCACAAAGAAAAAAGCAGTCCATGGACCAACTGGTCTGCTAAATCAACACAAGCAGTGGGGACCTGCTCATCCCCAGGCCCTGGCGCAAAAGCTTGGCCCATTCAGTTAGGATCTAAGACACCAGGGCTGAGGCAAAGACTGGCCACAATGTCGAACCAGCCATAGTAAACATGCTGCGTGCCACAGCCTCCGCTTTCCTGTCGGCCGGGTCCTTAAAGGATGGGGATTCCTCTACTGGGATCATGGTAGCTTTGTTCAACCTGGAAACTGGAGGGTCCACTTTTTTAAAAGGGACTCCTCAAAAGGGTAAGGTACAGCAAAATGTTTGGGGACCATAAAGGGTAATTTATGGCACATAAGGAAACACCTTTGGGGTGCGAGGTGACTTATGCGTACCAAACGACACAGCCATGTCCGTGGCTACATCAGCCGCATCCTCCATTTTTTAAGTCTCATGCAATGCAGTTATAGGTGGGTCCTACCAGTACTTTCTAATTCGCTGCTGCGACCATGGAGGAATCATCCTCACTATCAGATGAATCTGGGAGTGTGATATTAAGCCCCCTTGGGGCATCAGGCTAAGAATCAGATGAGACAGGGAAAGGCGGAAGACGCTTCCTCCTGGGCCTTTGCGCACACGCCACTTCCAACCGGGAACTAAGGCCTGAAGGACAACCATCAGTGCAACCATGGGAAGCTGGGGTTCCGAGGGACCTGCCACCTTCATGAGTGGGTCAGTGGGGGAGATGTGACCCTATGGCTCCATAAGGAAAGGAAGACTTTGCAGTACAAAAACAATCTTTTGGCACCACTAAAGGACCCCCCCCCCCAAGTCTCAGGGTATTTAGCAGAGAGAGAGAGAGAGAGAGATAACAGGGACCCCCAAAGACTTACTCTAGTGATCGGAGGAGTGTTCATATGTCCCCGGGCACAGGAAGAGGAAACTGAGGAAGGAGAGGAAGAAGAGGAGCTTTGGCATCCCCACAAAGCTTCGGTCGTCTCCAGCGTCTCCCGAACCAAGGGAAAATGGCCCCCGTGACATCATCCGGCTACACAATAATGGCCGCCAGCTTGAGACCAGCCAGACTAAGGGGAAAATGGCCCCCGCAACATTATCAGGCTACAAACACATAGCCGCAAATCGGAGACCAGCCAGACGAAGGAAAAATGGCCACCATGAGCTACAGCATGCTGCCAGGATCTTCCCTGTGCCCTCTGCAATGGGACCCCCTCCTAAAGGTAGGACACACATTAGGGGAGACTCAGCTGCACACTCTGCACTAGAGACCCCCTGCACTATACCCCCACTGCAAACAGTGGGGCATGCACCTAGGGGCCTCCTACACTGGGACCTCTCCAGACTACCAGAGCAGGACACATTATCCCAGGGCCCTAACAGAGTGGAGGTAACGGGTGCAACCCCAAGGGTCTACACTGCATTTTCTGCCCTGGGACCCCCACCAGACTCTAGGTCCAGATGGGGAAAAAGGAGTGTGGGAAGCCCAGCTTACTGAGGGATTTTTAAGGATGGGAGGAGGTCTGACCGTCCCTGGAGGTTACCCGCGTTCAAAAAAAAAAAAAAAGTCAAAAGGGGAGGAGAGGGGTAGAGACTGTACTTACCCTTCCATGGTGCGGGTAATGCTCCAGACAGAATCCTCACCACCAAAATAGGGGAACTGTTGGCCAAGGAACCACTGCCACTCAGACCCAAGCCTGGTCATATGCAACCTTGCAAGAGGTTTACCTCGCTGGCCAGCTTCTGTCTGTAAGGCTATGTCACGGCCAACATAGCGCATAGCTGCAATCTACCATGCTTGCTGGCTGGGCTGGGGGGCCTCTGGATCTAGATTATCCAGCCCGTTCCCCAGCCTAACAGTTGATTGTAGATCTTCCGGGAGAAAAAACAAAAAAGGTGTAAGGAAGGAGAAAAAACAAGCTAGGACCAGAGATCCCAGCCAGGAGCTTAGGTCCTTACTCTGACTAAACAGATTAAAACGGATTACCTAGAGCAGAGAGGGGGGTTATATACCAAGCTGAGGACAGCCTGTGGGTGTAGCCAGGTGTTTTTTGTTCTGCCTAGTCCTACTCCTGGAGGAGGCAATATAACCCAGTAGTTATGATTTATGGAGCGCTGTGTCCATCGATGAATGAAAGAGAAATGGCAATTATTGCCACAGTCCTGTTAGATTAGTGACTAATTTATGTACATGTTTCTCTATATTTATTGCTTTTTATTGCATTCTCCAGCAAAAAAAACAAGTAAAAAAAGGATAGGTTCCAAATCAGAACCAACTTCAGCAAATATTCAGGGTCATTAGGAAGAAAAAAAGGATGTACACATAGTATAGAGAGTAAAAATTAAGCTCTGAGTGCTGTAAAGTCGAAGTACCCTCAAAGAGGTTCCAACAGCTGACCTCCAAAATTTTCACATGTAGATAAAGCTTCTAACAAAAAAAATAAGGACCAGAAATGTAAATGCTGATAGGACTTATTTTTAAACTTTCAAGAAAAAACAAAAGAAAACTAAAAAAAGGAAAAAAAAAAAACCATAATGAAGAATTTAGGGAGGGAATAGGGAGAGAAGCTGGAGTACGATGACCAACATGACAAAAGCATGTACATTGTTGTGTCATGTAAACAAACTTGCACACAATGTCATTTGTCACACAGGTGTCTGAAGGAATTCTTAAAAGTGTCTGCAACATTCCTTATGAATTCCACTAAATGTTTTTTAAATAGAGAGGCCAACATCAGAACAAGATTCCATTCCAATAGAACATTGATGCAGAGACACTACCTCATACTGTATCTTGCACAAAAATTGGATTTTTGTAAGATCTTACCGTAAAATCCTTTTCTCTTAGCTCATTGACAGACGTAGTCCTCTTTGATTCACATCAATTGAGTTATGCTGCCTCCGCAGGAGTAGGACTAGGCAGAAAGAAAAAACGTTCTGGCTCCACCCCAGGGGCAGTCCCAGAGGGCATATCCTCCCTCTCTCTGCTACAGGGAATCAGTTCTGTTGTAAAGCAGTGTCAGAGAATTTAACCCAACCCAACTCAATGATAGAGGGGCGGGTACTACGTCTGTCAATGAGCTAAGAGAAAAGGATTTTACGGTAAGATCTTACAAAAATCCAATTTTCTCTGTCGCTCATTGACAGACGTAGTCCTCTTTGATTCACATCAATTGGGACATCCAGAAGCAGTGCCACAAATGAGGGGTGGGATTGACAGAAATCAAAATCCAATCTAGAAGGCCCAACCGGTGCCAACTAGAAGTTTTAAAGATTCATTATAAACAAAGAATGAGACTCAAATAAAAATTCCAACGGAAAAAAACCCTCGAGGTAGACCACTGGTCTCCTCAAATTGCGGCCTGCAAAACCTTGCGGCCAAACGAGGCATCAGACGATGCCATTACATCAACTTTATAATGTTTTGTAAAGGTATGCACCGACGACCAGGTAGCCGCCTTGCACACCTGGACCACTGACGCCTGATGGCTAAAGGCCCATGACGCACTAAGTGCCCGAGTGGGATGCGCCTTAACAGGGAACGGGGGCTCCCGACCCTTAATAGAATAAGCCTGTACCACCGTCTGTCTGATCCATTTGGCAATAGTCACGGCAGATGCAGGCAACCCATTTTTGGGTCCATCCGGGACCACAAAAAGTGAATCCGTCTTGCGAAACGAGTCTGTCGTTTTCAAGTATACCCTGATCGCCCGAACCACATCCAAGGAGTGTAAAGCAAACTCCCGATGATGGCTGGGCTTAGGACACAGGGAAGGTAATACAATTTCCTCATTCAGAAGAAATTCTGAAACCACTTTTGGTAGGAAGGATGGATTCGGACAAAGAACCACCTTATCTCTATGAACCACCAGATATGGGGAACGACAAGATAATGCAGCCAGTTCTGACACCCTGCGTGCAGAAGTGATGGCCACCAAGAAGGCTACCTTCTGGAACAACGTAGGTAAAGGGATCTCCCTAATATCTTCAAAGGGAGGTTTCTGAAGAACCGACAATACTAGGTTAAGATCCCAGGGTGGTAACGGTGCACGCACTGGCGGAGCCAGATGTCGCACCCCCTGGATGAAATTCCGCACCAAGGAATGAGTAGCCAAAGGTTTCTGAAAGAAGATAGCTAATGCTGAAACCTGACCCTTGATAGTGCTCAAGGCCAGTTTCTGCTCAACCCCTTGTTGCAAAAAGGCTAATATTCGACTAACCGAATAAGAACGTGGGTGGAACCCTAGAGGTTCACACCATGCAATGTAGGACTTCCATGTGCGATGATAAATCTTTCTGGAAGTCGCTTTCCTTGCTTTAACTAGAGTAGGAATAACTGAAGCTGACAATCCCTTGTCCTTCAGCACCTGGGTCTCAATAGCCAGGCCGTTAAAGCCAGCGATCGTAAAGCAGGATGGAAGATCGGTCCCTGAGACAGTAGGTCTTCCCTGAGAGGAAGTCGCCACGGGACGTCCGCAACCAGCCTGACCAAGTCGGCGTACCAGGCTCGACGAGGCCAGTCCGGAGCTACCAGGATTACTGGAATTCCTTCCCCCTCTATCCTGCGAAGAAGTCTTGGCAGTAACCCGAGAGGAGGGAAGGCATACATTAGCTGGTATTGCCCCCACGGGGCGACCAGTGCGTCTGCGGTCTCTGCTAGAGGATCGCGGGAGCGAGCCACAAATCTCCGTACTCTCCTGTTGAATCGAGATGCCAACAGATCCACATCCGGGGTGCCCCAACGTAGGCACAACTGGTGGAAAACTTCTGGATGGAGGGACCATTCCCCCTGATCCAGAGTCTGACGGCTGAGATAATCTGCCTGCCAATTCTCCACCCCCGGAATGAACACTGCAGAGATAACTGGAACAAACCGTTCCGCCCAGCGAAGAATGCAAGCCACTTCCTTGGCCGCCCGGACACTCTTGGTGCCCCCTTGGTGATTGACATAAGCCACGGCCGTGGCGTTGTCCGACTGAATCCGAACCGGGCTGCCCTGGAGCTGCTCGGTCCAGTGAATGAGACAAAGTCTGATCGCTCTCAGTTCCAGTACATTTATCGGTAAACTGGATTCTTCCGGGGACCAAAGTCCCTGGACGGATAATTGACCAAGAATTCCTCCCCATCCGGATAGACTGGCATCCGTGGTCACTACCGTCCAATATATTGGCAGAAATGACTTTCCCTGGCTGAGCATCGGAGATCGAAGCCACCAGACCAGAGACTCTCTGGTCTGTTTGCTCAATCGGATACGATTGTCCAGGGATTCCGGATTCCGATTCCATTTGAGAAGAATCTCTTCCTGAAGAATTCGGGTATGGGACTGGGCAAATGGGACTGCTTCGAAGGAAGCCACCATCAACCCCAGAACCCTCATGCAAGTCCGAAGAGAAGACCAGCTGTTGGATAGTAACAACTGGATTGCTGATTGAATCTTCCGGAGTTTCCCTACCGGAAGGAAAACTCTTGCCCTGAATGTGTCTAGAATTAGACCCAGATATTCGAGCCTCCGGGTGGGAACCAGAAAAGACTTTTGCCGGTTCACCAGCCACCCGAATTCCTGTAAAGAGATCATAGTAATCTCTAGGTTTTGTAGCAGGGTCTGTGGAGACTCTGCATGAAGCAGAAGATCGTCTAGGTAACCTAGAATCGATATGCCTCTTTGGCGCAGTAGTGCCAACATAGGGGCCAACACCTTCGTGAAGACCCGAGGAGCCGTGGCGAGACCGAAAGGTAACGCCGCAAACTGATAGTGGTTCTCTTCTACGGAAAAACGTAGAAACCGCTGATGTCCTGCGTAAATGGGAATGTGAAGATAGGCGTCCTTGATGTCTATGGACGCTAGGACATCCCCTGAATGCAGGGAGGCCGCTACTGTGCGAATGGACTCCATCTTGAATTTTCTTATGTAGACAAAGGAATTGAGTGCCCTTAAGTCCAGAATTGGACGCACCTTGCCCTCTTTCCTGGGTATTGTAAATAGGTTTGAATAAAACCCTTGAAAGCGTTCTGCCCAAGGAACGTGGACTACCACTCCTTGTTGTAGTAAATCCGTGACTGCTCTCCGCAGATCTTCTAAACGATCCGGGGATAGTCGGATATTGGAAGGGAAGAATCGCGCCGGTGGGAGAGATCGAAACTCGATCTTGTACCCTGATCTTATGACTTCGCAAACCCACTTGTCCGGGATTCTGGAGAGCCATGGATCCGGGAACCGGCGAAGACGTCCCCCCACCCCAGTTATGGGTGGGGGCGCACCTTCAGGCTTTAGTAGTCTTATCTTCAGGTCTGGACGAGTCGGACTTTTGCTTGCCCGACCAACGTCCCCTGAAGCCTCCTGAAGGAGCTTTGGAGGACTTAGTTTTTTCACCCGCGGGACGAAAATTTTTTTTATGAGCGGAGAAAGAAGGCCCCCGTCTTTGACGAGGTCCTTAACCCTTAGCACTTTGCGGTAAAAAGGTGCTCTTTCCTCCCGTGAGATCCTTAATGATCTCATCTAAGTTGGCTCCAAATAAACGCTCTCCTAAAAAGGGGAGATTAGCCAATGCTTTTTTGGAACCTTGGTCAGCTAACCAACATTTTAGCCACAGTGTACGCCTGAGAACCACTGCTGAAACTGATGCTCGCGCCAATAATGGAGTGGCGTCTAACGCCGCATCACACACAAACTGTAACCCCTGTATCATCTGTTCCAACAAATCTGATACCGCCTGAGGGACCTCTTCTAAGTCCTGGCGTAACCACTTGGTCCATTCAGTTACAGTCTGCGAAACCAGCCCAATAGCAATTATTGGTCTGAAAGCTGATCCAATCAAGGAAAACATGGCGCGAGACATAGCTTCTATCTTGCGATCCACCGGATCCTTAAAAGACGGAGCGTCTTCTAATGGAATAACCGTGGCTTTATTTAATCTAGAAATTGGTGAATCCACCACCAGTGGTTCTGTCCATTTCTTAATGAGGGCTTCCTCAAACGGATAACGCCTGCTAATGCGTTTGGAAATAGCAGAAGTGCGTTTTGGCAGACTCCATTCTTCCTTGATCGGATTGCCAAAACATTTGGGCAGTGGAAATACCTTCGCCACTTTGATGCGTTTTTTAGTACCAAAGGGAATTTCAGTCTCAGCTACTTCCGACGGAGTACCCTGTAATCTTAAGGTTTCTTGAACAGATTCAATGAGTGCGTTTACCAACGCTTCCTCTCGGGCTATGGCTGATGCCAAAACATCCTCCTCACTGTCTGAAGAGACAGTACCCGAGACACCAATCCCAGATGAGGTACCTGCAACTGCAGGAATAGGCTCAGATTCTGAATCCGAAGTTTCAGATAAAATGGGGGTAGACGGGGGTCGCTTTCTTGCGCCCTGTCCCTGACAAGCCACTTCCACCCGGGACACAAAGGTCTCCATAATAGCTGACAATGATTCAATAGTAAGCGGGGTGCTGGAGGATCCTGCAGACACCTCGAGGGGATCAGGTGGAGATACATGAGTGGCAGGGTCCATGTTAACCCAGGACACTTTGCCAGAAAAAAACTTTATCTGTATCCCCCTAGCGCAATAGCGCCCCTCAGTGTACCTGATTCTTGACCCCCACAGAGAGAGAGAGGGACCCCCAAGGCTCACCACCCGATGCAGAGAAGTTTCCTAACAACTGCAGTCAGCGTTTGTCTTGTGCCGACTGGGAAGAACTGTGCTCGTTTTCCCGGGTAGAAGGAAGTGGCTCCGCCCCCTGTGTACGCCTTCCTCCTCTAGGCTAGCTGGGCTCTTCAAACATGGCCGCCCCCATACGGGAGACAATAGACTCCAAAAAAATGGCGGCCGGCGTGACCTGCGGACGCTCGTGTACCTGGTCTACAGCAAAATGGCGGCGGATTGCCGAAGTAGCGTTTTCCCAGCACATCCACCTGCATACCACGCTAATGGCGGTTTATCAACCTGCAGGAGGTCCACTACAATCAAGGTAGGCTTATACCTCCTATGTCTGCTGTAATACTGCAGTCTGCTGGGTAGAGTGTTAGCTCCCAAACCAAGTCCGCTTGCCCACCGAACACATTCTGCATTACAAGGGGGACTTTTAGTGTCAGAAAGACTCCGACCATGTATGGAGGGGCCCGTATTCCAAAATGCCTCATAAAGAGGAAAGGGAAAACATTTACTCACCATACCGGACCGACAGGCACCCTCTCTTCACAATACCCTCTCCACCGAAGTGGGGGGTTGTTGACCACTCCGGACGCCTTGACTCTCTGGTTCCTGGCGTCCAAGTGAGACCTTTTAACTCGCAAGGTCAGTCCCTCCAATGGGACTCTGTCGCGGCCGACCCAGCGAGGAGCTCTGGTCTGCACGCGCTCGTAGGCTGAACCGGGGTGACCACTGGATCTCAACATCCAGCCCGCCGCCCGGTCCTGCATACTTACTTGAATGTGTCGCGGCCGACCAAGCGTGATGCTATGGTCTGCGCGCGCTCGTAGGCCGGCTGGGGTGACCACTGGATCTCAACATCCAGCCCGTCGCCCAGATCCGGCGTAATTTGCTTGAAGATCTCGCAGGAAAAAAACTGGAGAAACTACCTAAAAAAAATATTTTTTCTAAAAAATCTTGCCAGGACCAGAGATCCCAGCAAGGAACTTAGGTCCTTACTCCTGACTAGACAGAAAAAAACTGATTCCCTGTAGCAGAGAGAGGGAGGATATGCCCTCTGGGACTGCCCCTGGGGTGGAGCCAGAACGTTTTTTCTTTCTGCCTAGTCCTACTCCTGCGGAGGCAGCATAACCCAATTGATGTGAATCAAAGAGGACTACGTCTGTCAATGAGCGACAGAGAAACGTAGATTCACAGCTGCTTGTCTAAACCGTAGCTAGCTGAAGGAAAATGTTCTGTTTGCTGGGGAAATCAATTATTGATATAAACTAAATTGGATACCTTATGGATACAATATCCTGACAATATACATTAATTAGGCCCTGCTTACATATTTAAATTGTTAAGCGATTTGTAATGATGAATTAAGCAAAAGAAAGCACATGACAATATTATGTAGATTTGTTTTTTTTCTTTTTAACACGGTAGAAATTATTTTTTATATCCCTATGTTCTTCTCACCCTAGGAAAGGAGGTGAGTTAGGACTACAGAACACATCCCTTTTCGCCTCACCTACATGAGGATGTGTTCTGTAGTGCACAGAAATAACCTGGGCAAGGCTGGCAAGACTAGGAATTTCAACTCAGCAAGGGCACTGTTTTGTCAGTTCACCATAATAGGTTAAGAGCTCACTGTATTTCTAGCTGGAACAAAATGATTTTTTTTTGTACTTAATGAACAGATATAGCAAAACACATTCAGTTGTATATTTACGAGGCCAAAAGGGAAGAAATAAAAGGAAGTCATTGTTCATGTTTACATGTACTTTATACCTTATAAAGATAAGCCACTTTGCTCAGCATAAACCCCCAAAAAATAGAAAATGCTGAAACTGATGCCTAAAATTTAAGTTATTTTATAGGCATTTCAATACAGTAATATTCAACTAAAAAATGAATTAAACATTACTTTCTTACCATATAGTAACCTCATTGTAGAGCAAAGTACCATTACAATCTATAATTAAGATGACTGACTGATTCTATTTCCCATTTATCGCTACATGCCAATGTTAACACAATTTCAATCAGATTTCTTTCTCTTGAAATGTTCCTGTGAATGACTTTATCTCCAATACTCTGTCCTGCTGTGCAGCATCATCTTCTCATTTAGGTTCCTGTGATACGTCTTGTGCTGTCAGACCTTATACAAACTGAACCTAAGAGAAATGTGAAATGGAACCTGGAGGCAAGACTGAATGCAATTGTCATCCAATAACTCTAATTTAAGATGGAACTGGCTGCCAGCACTGTTGTTCATGGATGTTTGCTCCCTAGACACTGTCACAAGCAAAGTGGGCCCTGACAGAAAGGCTATAGGGACAATTCACATGACGCAATGTAAATAGAAAATGTACTTACATGAAATTTACTTTCACCTAATTTTGCTGTAACTACAATGACCAAACAGGTACATGGTACTGCATTTTTAATTTGTTTGTTCAGGCTCAAGTTAACAAAAAAGCTAGTATTTTTTCTTTCTTTGTAAATTCCTTATTTTGTCAAGAGAAATTAAAAAAAAAAAAAAAAAAAAAAAAAATACAAAAGGCATCCATTGTATCAATTAATCCAAACAGTGACATCACAACTTGTCGAGTAAAGAAAGCAAGGTCCCAGTCTGTAAATTTACGAGAAGAGGTACCTCTTGACCAGAAAGGGTGAAACCTTGTGCAGGCCCAGAAAATATGGAATATGTCTGCAACAGCCTCTCCAGCAGAATGTAGAGGTCTAGGGAAACATGTTGTGCAGTCTATGGGGGGAATTTCTGTTACCTGGAGCACACAGGGATTTTTTTAAAGTACAAATAAGGATCCTGTCTATCTGCTTTTGTGTGAGACTGAGCTAAAGGGCTTGTTCCCATGTCAATATTTATGGAGGCTTAAAGTCAGTCGAGGGAGAGATGAGAAGTTTATATGTTAAATAGAGGGTGTGCTGTAGGGGGCAACTGAGTGTCACAAAGTTGTTCAAATTGTGTACGTTTCCATGCATATGAGGCAGCAAGGGGTCAAGAAGCCAGGAAATCTGACAGTTGTAGCTTGCACCAAAAGTTCAGGTTCGACAGTTCAGAGTGTAGGGGTAAGCTCCGACAGGGACAGTCATATTCAAGCTGATGAAGTGCCTGGCCTGGAATATTTGTCGTGTCGTAAGGGCTGTAAGTGAAGGACTGGTGAGCCCCGGACTAAAAGCTAGGTTACCAATAATATAGTGGGGTGGTAGAAAGGGAGAGTGATTTGTATAAGAAAGTTGGAGCAGACGCGTAAAGTCTACCCAGTCGTGAGATGTAACTTGAGATTTGGTGGGTCTCCCTAGGAACACCACAGCAGAGAGGTAACAGAATCTTGGAGGCGGACTGTTCAATGGTTATCCACTGTTTGTAGGCACCAATAAATAATTTAGTTTAAGTGACATGCCACATGATATAACACAACCTCAGGCAATGCCATGCTGCCTTGCTATTTAGGGAGACTGAGAATTGATTGAGAGAGCAGGAGAGTTTCCCAACCCAAAGAAAAAGTAAATGTTCTGTCGACAGCACTCAGGTCTGGAAGCGCTTGTAACATATATACTGTATTTTCTGGCGTATAAGACTACTTTTGAACCTCAAAAAAATCCCCCAAAAATGGGGGGTCGTCTTATACGCAGAGTATAATATCTCCAAGGTAACCGAAGTATTACCGGTAGATGTAATCTCTCAAGACGCTGGCTGTGTGGGAATCCTGTACCGGTATACCGTATGTACCGTAGCTTCGGCTACATACAGTGTACCGCGCTCAGCCAAACAGGGAGAGCAATGTATTCTATTATTGAATGCAAAGCCTGCTTGGATTGGCGGAGTAACATCAGCCCGCCTCTCTGACTCTGCCAATCTGAGCAGGCAGTGCATTCAATAATAGAATACATCGCTCACTGTGATTGGCTCAGCGCGGTATACTGTATGTAGCCGAAGCTACGGTACAGGATTCCCACACAGCTAGCGTCTTGAAATTACATCTACTGGTAATACTTATACTTAGGGTACCTTGGAGATATTATGAGAGATTACATGTATTACAGTACTTGGGGTACCTTGGGGATCTATGAGAAATCTGATGTTTTTCATTGGTGTTGCCTTGCTTCGGAAGGAGGGTAGTCTTATACGGCGAGTATAGCCCAAAACCTATGTTTTAACTTGAAAATTAGGGGGGTCGTCTTATATGCCCAGTCGTCTTATACGCCGGAAAATATGGTAATATACAAGGTATAATAATTCAGTTTTAAAATGTTACAGCGGCCAAACCAGAAAAAGGTTCCTTTGTGCCATGTAGCAAGGTCTTGTCTAATTTTCGTTTGGGGGAGGGAAATTCAGAGAGTATGGATACCTAGAAACTCTGGGTAGATTAGCCCCCAGGTATCTAATAGAGAATGTCGCCCATTTGAAATGAAAGGCACTTTGAGTTGGTTGAGGTAGGCGTCCGGAAAATACATTTTCAATGCTTCAGATTTTTTATAGTTAATACGAAAATCAGAAAGCAAACTATATTCATCCAACTTGACCATGAGGTTGGGAAGAAAAATGTGCAGATTTATGAGAAAAAACAATAAGTCATTAGCACAGGCTGTTATCTTCCATTGGTTCGAAGAGTCTACTGCAAGGCCGGTGATGTCTGGGTTAGCCCTGACTTTCTGAAGAAACGGTTCCAGTGACAAATCGAAGATTAAGGATGAGAGAGGGCAACCCTGACAAGTGCAGTTGGATATAGAGAATGGAGTGGAGAGATGACCATTTATTTTCACTTGGGTTGACGGATGAGAGAAAATAGCTTTAACCCAGGACAACATCCATTTATCCAGAGCGATATGGCGCATCGTTCCCTCCAAGTGCCTTTTCAGCATCAGTAGATAGGAGTTATAACAGGATCCTGCTGGAACAATTGTTATGTATAGTAGCAAGAGCCTTGGTGGTATGGTCTCTTGCTTCTCAGGTATAAACTTCATCTAGTCTAGGTGGATGATATCTGGGATGGGTTCCCTCATAGCAAGAATTTTAATAAACAGCTTCAGGTTGATATTCAAAAAGGTAGGTGAGTCTACAGTTCGGGTATAAAAGGGTCTTTACCCTCCTTCGCGATCACAGTGATATAAGCCTTTAAGGTATGTTCTGGAAAAACAGACCTGGAACCTATGGAGTTGAAGACTTTTAAAAAGAAGGGGGGGAGAGCATATCTGCAAACAGCCGTCTGGTCCCTTGTCGGACTGAATCTGTGACAAGGCGATTGCCAGTTCCTCTTCAGTTATCTAAAAATCCAGCTCCAGGAGATCTAAATCAGATAGGTGAGGCAAACCAGCCTCCTCCAAATAGTTACTGGTGTCCCAAGGTGCGTTTCCATGCGTGGGAGAGGGATCAATATTACAGAGGGGTTGATCGTAACAACGGAAGACATGAACAATTTTGGTTGGAAAATTGAAGTTTGCGCTGTTGATCATCTAGAAATTTCAGAATGTAAGAATGAACTTCTTGTGCCTTTACATTTGGTTAAGACCACCTTCACTTTGTAGAGAAGATGAGATTTCAACTATTTTCATAGGGCAGTAGGTTCAGCCGGTACTTAAATGGCGAGAGCGTGCATATGGACCACTTCCAGAGTGTGGATGTTTTGTGTCACAGATTCCATCTGTTCACTCCTCTCTCATTTAAGAGGAGTCCCTAGTTTGATCAAAGTTCCTCTTATATAGGCCTTGTGAGTTTCCCACAAAATTATGGGGTCACAGTTCAGAGGAATGTGGGCAGAGAAGAAAAACTGCAATGCTCTGGTTATTTCCGAACTTGCGGATTTTGTAGAAGCGTTTTATTGAACTTCCACTACCATGGTTTAGTGACAGAAGATGCTAAGTCTATATCTAAGAAGACAGGGGCATGATCAGGGATGTCTATAGAACCTATGGAGGCCTGAACAACTCTAGGAAGTAAAGGCTGAGGTATGAGAAAAATTAATCCTGGAGTATGAACTGTAAGGATAAGAATATAACTGTAATCTCTTTGATCTGTGTGAAGGACCTGTCAAACATCTATCAAATTATTGGTGTAAACGTATTCCTTGATGCATTTGAGAGCAGAGTAGGAAAGGTGGGACGTTGAGTGGCAGGCATCAAATATGGGATCCAGGACAAGATTGGAATCCCCTCCCACTATCACAGAGCCATCAGTAAAATCTCCGTCTTTCCATAAAAAAAAGGGATCTGCTGAGAAAAGGGAAGGTAAAGGTTTTCAAAGGAATAAATGTTGCCGTATGTTGTCGTAATGACCCTTTCACAAGCAGGGCTTTACCATCCGGGGGGGGGGGGGGGGGAGGGGGCGACCATGGGACATAATTTTAAAGTAAGATAATAACCTTGTTAGATTTAGAGTCGGCTGACCAGCTGTAATACACTGTGGGGTAAAACTAATTATTTAATTTCAGGATAGTCAATACAAAAAACCCTTCATGTTCACCTATTTGTGGATTAATGTATAATTTGAAAGCTGCAGCACTCAAAAGTTAAACAACTTTTCAAATTAAATCAAACCACTCAACAAATACATAAAAATCATGTGTGCAACATAATTCCAAAATAATAAATGTGAAAATATACCACAATACTAAAATTCCTGTGCCCAAGAATGTGTGTAGAACAATAAAAATAAAACTATTAAATGTAAACAACAGTCCATACAATAAAATGTCAAAGTCCTTCTCCAAAAACAGATCTCTGTGAATGTGTGAATATCTACCACCACCGAAAGGCTTATAGATGTACTCTCACCTCATAATAGAGACCTTCTGATTACAAAAGGTCTAATAGCGCTTGTTCCCTTTTAGCAGCTGGGATTAGCTGAACAACTGGTTAAAAGATTCTTCTCCTCCTCCGCTTCAAAGTACATAAAACCAGCCATAAAAGAAGGCAAAATACAGAAAATAGTGCTCTCTGTATGTGAATGTTTAATCCCTTTATTTGAAAAAATGCATCAATCCTTTCAGAAGTCCATGAGAATGAAAATGAAAAGTCCAACACACAAGCAGCGCTGAAAAAGAGTGTGACCCCTTAATATAGGCGAATCCACGAGCACGCTGATGGTGAGAGGGTCAGAAGGAGTGTAGATACAACAGTAACTTCCACCACACCGCGTGACCCCCCAGGGTAATGCTCACTCACCAAAAGTATATAATCTGAGAGCCTTGATAATCTGCATCAACCGGATCAAGTATTGGCGAATCCAGATTCCTTAGACACCAAGATCTCCCCCAATCAGGATAGCAAGGGATACACTGATTCCATATACCAAATGATCCAATGTATATATGCAGAGTAAAGAACATAGAGGGCTCGTAGGGTAGTATTTCTGAACAAGTATATTAAAACACACTCACCAATTCCCCCACTCTATGCACTCACATAATAAAAGACAATATAGGCACTCAAAATCCAAATCGAAATAGCAGTAGTGACGCTGCACGGAAGCTCACCGTTCCTCTCTGGCTAGGAGCGAGTGGAGACAGATCCGCATCAGCTGTTCACGATACTGGCGTCGGGGTGGCCGCGTGCTCACGCCCTGACATGTTTCGTCATCACACTGACTTCTACGGAGGGCGTGAGATAATATTTGGTCTTTCTTGTAATTTTGTATTACCCCAGTCTGAGTTTTTAATCCCTTTATTATTGTAAAAAAAAAGGCACTCACAAAAAACAATTCAACAGAGGCTATACACCACCACTCAGAGCGGGATGCAACCCACTTCTCACCTCTTCACGGTGCGGTCCGGCTGACCGCTCCAATAACTTGGAGATTGGGCAGCTGTCCAAAAGTAACAACACTCAACTATGGTCATTGAACGACTCTCAGACTGTAAGGAACGAGATTCTTTGGTATGATGAAACCAAGATTGAACGGGTTGGCTTCAATTCTAAACCTTATGTCTGGAGGAAACCAGGCATCAATTTTTCAGCAGCTAAGACTGGGAGACTGGTCAGGGTGGAGAGAAAGCTGAAAGGAGCACAAGAACAGATATATTCTCAACGGAAACTTGTTCCACAGCACTCGGGACCTCAGACTGGGCCCAAGATTCACCTTCCAACATGACAACAATTCTAAGGACACAGCCAAGACAACACAGAAGTGGCTTACGGACAACTCTGTGAATGTCCCAGCCAGAGCCCTGACTTGAACCCGATCGAACATCTCTGGAGAGACCTGAAAATGGCTGTCCACTGATGGTCCCTATTCAACCTGACTGAGCTTGAGAGGATTTGCAAAGGAGAATGGCAGAAAATCCCCCAAACCAGGTGTGAAAAGCTTGTTGCGTCATACCCAAAAAGACTCGAGGCTGTAATTGCTGTCAAAGGTGCTTCAACAATGTAGTGAGTAAAGGGTCTGAATACTTAAGTACATGTGATATTTCAGTTTTCTCTTTTTATTAAATTCACAGACATTTCTAAAATTCTGTTTTCACTTTGTCAATATGGGGTGCTGAGTGTAGATTAGTGAGAAATATATTGAATTTAAACTGCAACATAACAAAATTGAAAAAGTGCAAGGGGTCTAAATACTTTAGGAATGCACTGTAAAAGTGGCATATATTGCCAGATTGAGCAAACGTGGCACAAAACTGCTCCATCTACTTTTGGAAAAACCAAAGATGGGCTATACTAGGGCGAGTGGACATAGTGAACTACACTACTATAACAGTTATTCCAAGGCAATACAAGTGCCCCCTAGGCTGTTTCTTAAGCATTGTGGGTTGGCAGTTTCTGACACCACCCCTGGCTAAGGCAGCACTAGGGTTATGATGGGGGGCCAATCACTTATGCATGCCCACAACCGTAGGTTTTAGGACATGAAAAGACCATAAAAAAAGAAGGGCAAAGGTTAGTCTTTTTAAATGTCTTCTTTATCAGTTTGAGACACATTCATTTTTCATACATGCATTCTGGAAAATGTATATATTTTAAATGCACCTATAAACATTAAATGAATGGTATTTAGTTTAACTAAACTGAACCTGTAACTGGATCATGCACATTAAAGGATATGTTCACCTTCTGTAACATGATCCACCCATTTTCAAGGTGGAAAGTGTAATCTGTTCCCACTCCAGCGGCGGCTCGCCAATTTAAGCCCTGTGTTTGACAGCAGTATGGGGGGAGAAGCTCCCCGTACTAGCTGTCACACTGTGAATGAAGGAACTACAAGTACCATCATCCTTTGCGGCTGTCAGCTTGTAGTTCTCAATGAACTACCACGGCGCTGTTTAGCCTTAGGTAGTATCTAAGTATCTAACTAAGGAAGCATCCGCAGATGCCAAAACATCCACTTTATAGAACTTTGTGAAAGTGTGCACCAATGACCAGGTAGCCGCCTTGCAAACCTGCGTCACTGATGCCTGAGTGCCCGAGTAGAGTGCGCCTTGACAGGGGAAGGAGGAATCTGACTCCTGATGGAATAGGCCTGAATCACTGTCTGTCTGATCCATCTGGAAATTGTCGCGAGAGGAAGCGGACAACCCTTTCAGAGGCCCATCCATGAGCACAAATAGTGAGTCTGATTTCCTAAAAGACTCCTTTCCTTAGCTGCCAGGTACACCCTAAATGCCTGGACCACATCCAAAGCATGCAAAGCAATTTCCTTTGGATGTTTTGGCCTGTGACACAGGGAAGGCAACACAATGTCTTATTCAAGTGAAAATCATAGACAACCTGAGGAAGGAACAATGGACAGGGGTGAAGAACCACCTTATCACTGTGAACCACCAAGTAAGGTAAACGACAGGGTAACGCCGCCAATTCTGACACCCTGCGCATAGAGGTGAAAGCCACCAAAAAAGGCCACCTTCTGGGATAGCGTAAGCAGGGGAATTTTCTGAAGATTTTCAATAGGATGCTTCTGGAGGACAGAGCACCAAGTTGAGGTCCCAAGGCGGCAACAGAGACTGCACTGGAGGGGGTCAAGTGCCCAACTCCTTGAAGAAAAAAGTGCACACCGCTAAGGCCGACATCTGACCCTTGATAACACTCAAGGCCAGTTTCTGCTAAACCCCCTGTTGAAGGAAGGTCAAGATCCGAGCCACTGAAAAAAAGAGCAAGAATGAACCCCACGCAATGTACGTCTTCCACGTACGATGGTAGATCTTCCTGGAAGTAGATTTCCTAGCTTTTAACAGCATTGGAATCACTGACTCAGACAAACCTCTATCCCTCAGCACCTGGCGTTAAACTGCCAAGCTGTCAAAGCCAGCGACTGTAAAGCAGGATGGAAGATTGGTCCTTGGGACAGCAGATCCTCACTGCTGTCCCAAGCACCAAGGAACGTCATTGACCTGCCGCACCAGATCAGCATACTAAACCCGGTGAGGCCAGTCTGGGGCCACTAAGATAAGATCTTGCATAGAAGTCTTGGCAGAAGTTTGAGAAGAGGGAAGGCATAAGTCAGACGTTATTGACTCCACAGGGCACCAGCGCATCTCTAGGGCCCGCCAGAGGATCCCTTGACCGAGCCACAAACCTCTGCACCATTCTGTTGAGCCGGGACGCCAACAGAACCACCTCAGGGATGTCCCAGTGGAGACAACACTGATGAAACACGTCTGGATGAAGAGACTACTCCCCTTGGTCCAACGCCTGCCGGCTGAGGTAATCCGCCTGCCAGTTTTCCACCCCAAGAAAGTGTATGGCAGAGAGGGCTGGAATGAACCGTTCTGCCCAACTTAGAATGCCGGCTACCTCCAGAGTCGCCAGGACACTCCTTGTGGCCCCCTGGTGATTGACATAAGCCACGCCTGTAGCACTGTCCGATTGAATGCACACTGAACATCCCTGAAGACGATCCGTCCAATGGTCCAGGTACAGTCTGATCGCTCAAAGTTCCAAGACATTGATCAGTAGTCTGGACTCTACCAGATCCCCTGAGCAGAATTTTTGCCGAGGATGTCTCCCCAGCTGGACATGCTGGCATCCGTGGTGATCACTGTCCAATACAAGGGGAGGAAGGGTTTACCCAGCCAAAGTGCTGAAGAACGAAGCCACAATGTCAGGGACTCTTTCGTTCCCCGTCTAAGCCATATCTGATTGTCCAGAGACTGCGGATTCTTGTCCCATTTGGCCAGAATCTCCCTTGCAGGGACCTCTGCAGGGAGCTGTACAAATGGAACCTGAAGGTAGACACCATCAGGCCCAGCACCCACATGCAAGTCCGGAAGGATGACCATCTGCTGGTCAGCAGGAGACGAAGTGCAGCCTGCATTTTCTGGAGTTCGTTCAGAGGAAGGCGCACTCTGGCTGAGTCCAGAGTCAGAACCAGATGGAGACCCAGATGTTCCAGCTTTGTGGACAGAACCAAAACAGACTTAAAAAAATTCAGAATCCAGCCAAACTATCAAGTTCGTATGGGGATTCCCAGGTTTTCCTTCAGAGCAGTAGGCTCCGTTCGCAGAGGGAGATCGTCCAAGTAGCCCAAGCGTTCTTGATGTGGATGGAGGCAAGAAAATCTCCCTGATGCAGGGAAGCCACCACCGTGCGAATGGACTCCATTCTGAACTTTTGCACCCGCACAAAGCAGTTCAGCGCTTTGAGGTTCAGAATTGGACGCACCTCGCCTTCCTTCCTGGGGACCGTAAACAGGTTTGAGCAAAACCCCTGAAACCGTTCCGAAGTCGGAACCTGACCATCACCCTTTAAGGTGAAAGGTCTAGCACCGCCCCAAAAAGAGCTGGTAAGCGGCATGGGGACAGTCGCACGTTGGAAGTAGGAACCTTAGTGGAGGGTAAGAACGAAACTCTATTTTGTAGCCAGACCGAATTACTTTGTGGAGTCCACAGGTCCGGGAACCTGCTAAGACGTCCCCCCATCTCAGAAATGGGTGAGGGCACACCTTCACACTGAAGGGGACTAGTCCACCGGTCTGGAGAAGCCCGCTTTTGACTTTCCAGACCAAGTTTGTTTGGATCCCCCAGAGGAGGCCCCGAAGGGCTCCGATATCCCTTGTCAGTCGACCCTGAGGGATAAAAAAAACTTCTTATGAGCCGAGAAGAAGGGCTTACATCTACGACGAGGGACCTTGCCCTTAGTAGCCTGCGGAAGAAAGGTACTCTACCCTCTTGTGAGACCTTTATTAATGTCATCCAGGGTAGCACCAAACAGGCAATCTCCTTGAAAGAGAAGATCAGTCAAGGCCTTTTTAGAAGACTGGTCCGCAGACCAACATTTGAGCCAAAAGACACGCCAAAGGACCACTGTCGAAACAAGGGAGCCAAACTACTAGGGGAGCGGCATCCAAAGAGGCATCGCAGATAAACTGCAGCCCCTGGACCAGCTGGTATGCCAGCTCAGAAAAGGCAGGGGGGACTACTCCCCCTCCAGGTCACAGCACAAAAACCTAGCCCATTTGGTCAGAGTCTGTGACACCAAGGCAATGGTGAATTTTGGCTTCAGTGCTGAACCAGCCAGGGTGTACATACTGCGGGCACAGCCTCCGCCTTTGTGTCAGCAGGATTCTTTAAGGCCAGGGTCTCTTCAACCGGAATCATGGTTGCCTTGTTTAATCTGGAAACCGGACGGTCCACCACCGGTGGAACAGTCCATTTCTTAAGAAGAGACTCCTCATAGGGGTATTGCCTAGCAAATCGCTTAGGGACCCCAAGGGGACGCTTTGGTCGTCCCCACTCTTTAGTGACAATTCTGTCAAAATAGGAGGGGAAGAGAACACCTTTTCCACGCTGGATGGCTGCGCCCCAATCTTTAAGGTCTCATGCACAACTTCAATCAGTGCATCCACCAGCACCTTTTCGTATGCGGTTGCAGAAGTGGAGGAATCCTCCTCATTATCTGAGGTTCCCCAGCAGGGTAACCCAAGTCAACCTAATTAGATTCAGGATCTGATGAGACAGATGAGGCAGGGGAAGGCGGGGGGCACTTTTTGCCAGCCTGCACCCAGGACTCCACCCGGGACACCAAGAACTCCAGGACTGCCGTTAGTGCATCGATGGATGGATGGGACCCGGAGGGCTCCGCAGCCTCAGAGAGGGGATCAGGTGGGGAGTGGTGCTCCAGAGACTCCATTAGTCATCAGGGGGACCCCACAAAAAAGTGTAAAACATTGTCAATGGACAACCCCCACTGCTCTTGCAGCCCTCCCGGTTGCCAGTCACAGACCACCAATCAATCCTCAGCAAAGAGGGAGAGGACCCCACTAGGCTCACCACCCCGCAGAAACCAGGCACCGCAGCTACCAGGAGAATCTGCACTGCAGGAGCGGCAATCAGGAAATGAAAGGATCCAGGAGTCAGCACCAGGGGATGAGGAGGGGCTCCCAACACTGAAAACGCTTCCCAAAAGGCTCCACAGACATGGCAAACCACCACAAAATAGCTGCCGAACAGGAAAGAGCCCCCATCAGGTACAGCCCCCATTCCGCACAACCGATTGTCTTGTCACTGGCAGTGCAACCCCCTGCCCCCATTGACAGTATTGCGTCCTGCTCCCATCCCAGGAGGTGGACCAGACCACCCACACAGCCCCAGCATAAGTAGAGGGGGGGTAGGATGAGGGGACAGATGGGGGGAGTGCCCGATGGAAAGGAGGGTAACCAAGGGGTCCGACTGCCCCATGGAGGGGCCCAAATCCACCCCAAAACCCTCAAGAGGGAGAGGGGGGGATAGCTACCCACCATACCAGGAACCAGGCTGACATCGCTCCAGACAGAACCCCTCGCCACCAAAATGTGCGACTCGGACCGAGACCTGGTCATATGAGACCTCGCAAGGCGTTTAACTCGCAGGGCAGCCCCTGTCCGGTGGGGCTATGTCACAGCTGATCTAGTCTGGAGCTGAGGTCTGCGCATGCTCGCTGGCCAGACTGGGGTGACCACTGGATATGGATTATGCAGCCCGTCGCCCAGTCCGGCAGTTGATTGTAGATGTCACAGGAAAAAAACCAGGAGAAAAAAAATGTATCTAAAAAGAAAAAATTTGCCAGGACCAGAGATCCCAGCAACTAGGTCCTTACTCCCGACTAGGCAGAAAAAAAACGTAATACGTATAGCAGAGAGGGAGTATACTCCCTGGGACTACCCATAGGGGTAGCCAGACTTTTTTTCACCCGTGTCCTACTCCTGTTACTCCTGTAATGCAATGGTTAAGATGATCAGGAGCGCCCCCCCCCCCCCCCAAGGCCCGCAGAGGACCCATCGACATTGCCTCTCTGATGCAGGTAGTCCCGCAGTCAGAGTTCCCCCGAGGGCCCCACAGCACCGGTGGGAAGGGTGCCTTACAGCATAATTACGGTTACTGCCGTCTGTTCGGACCACCCCCATAGCACTTCCCCTCCAGAATGAGGGGCCTGGCTCGGCTGAACGGCATAAATTTTCGGACGCCCTGTCGCGAGTGTGCGGATCCGAAGAAACCAGGACCGACCAAGGCAGCGGGAGGGGAGGGCAGATGTTAGCGCAGCTTCTTTACTTATTATACAGATGCCTGAACTGAGAGCGGCAGCTTCAGCCACCCTCACTAGAGCTGCCCCACAGAGCATCTAGCCAGTAGTCCGCAAAGTCAGGGCCTGAATTACCAGCGGGTCCAACCACGTGGAGTGCGGACCCGCGAAAGTCCGGTCAACCGCTCCCAAGGCCTAACAAGTAACTTAGGCGAGCCCAAGGGAGACTCCCCGCCCCCTCCTTTCCAAGTACAAACAACCCTCGAGAGTGGAGGTGGGACAGTTTACCCGCTAGATACCCAGTCCAGGGGGACACAGGGCATGTAGAATGCCAGCCCATTTGGGGTTTGATGAGAACTAATGGCGCCCAGTCATATGTGTCCTCGCGTGACATTTAAACTCGCTGGCCGCCCCGGTCCAGGATGGGGCCTGTCAAGGCCGACCCAGCACGGAGCTCTGGTCTGCGTTGACCAGACTAGGGTGACCACTGGATTTAGATTATCCAGCCCGTCAACGGCAGTTGATTGTAGATCTCACAGGATAAAAGAAAAAAAGCTATTTAAAAAGGAAAAAATCCCAGGACCAGAGATCCCAGCAGGGAACTAGGACCTTACTCCTGACTAGGCAGAAAAAAACTGAGCACCCTATAGCAGAGAGGGGGAGTATACCTCCTGGAACTGCCCATAGGCGTAGTCAAGTTCTTTTTCTGCCTAGTGTCCTACTCCTGTAGGGAGCAGTATAACCAAATGGTTAAGAATTTTAAGGAGCTGTGTCTGTCAACGAACGAAAGAGAAAGTGGTTTTTTAATGTAAAATGTATAATTATTCTTTCTTTATATACCCTATAAGACAGCAATTCTTCAGTTTTTGAGTACTTGTCAAATTTACAATAAATTTAAAAAAGCATCTATGACTGACTTACTAAACTGTGGGGATGTAATTATATCAATGCTTTTTGTATTTCGCCAGAGCCCTTCTTTAAACTCACGCTCAAGAGCATTTCCTTTATTGCATAATATGCTGTTTTTCAATTCATACAGAAGGCTATATAATGACACAACACCACTAAAGGTCTTCTTTATAGATAAAAAATTGATCTAACAGATGGCTTTTTGTTGCTTTCATATTTCTCTTTACGCTAATGATGATGAAAAGGATTTGTATCTGGAAGACACAGGAGGATCCATAACACACCAGAAGAGCTTGAGGCATGGCCAGATCCCCACACTCTACCGTTGTAATTTAATTAAAGGCATTAAACTTCATGCTGAGGTCAAGCAGCTCCCTCTTCCTGCATCCCCTGCTCTCCAGCCTGCTCTCATTATTGCTCCCACTGACTGGATTAACACTTTGGAAGATGCATGAGTGATGGAGCCGGGGGGTTTGGAGGGGGGGGGGGGACATGGCTCAGAGTGTGCAGCGCTAACAAGGGCACAGATCATAGGTTCTGACTTGTTAGCACTGAAGTGGAATTTATTACACTCATCAAAAACAAATACTTATAGAGGTAGATAGGTTCATATTATTTCCTTTTTTAGTAGCAATATAACACTTATGTGCGTTATCTCTTGGCAGATATGTAATTTACGAGCAATCATCACATTAAACCTACAGAATATGTTCTATACAAGAACACACAAAGATATACGAATTGTGAAAATGTATTCATACGCAGAAGGACAGGATGTTAGTCTCTGTAAAAAATGTCATACATACCAACCTTACCAATATGGATTAAACCACAAATAAATTACATTTACTATAATAGAAATGGCACAGGGGGACATGGGAGACATTCTGCTCATATAAAGTGTAATATACAGTAATATTTTTGTGGTATCCTTACTTGCTCCAACACTAGGAAAGTTGTATGTGTATGCGTAGTGGTGGAGAATCTCAAAAAGGGTGTAGGATCTTGCAGGAAGGAGTGGGCTGTATGGCGCTACAGCAAAATAGAAAATGTATAAAAAAAAATATTGTCTGGATAAGGGCCATTTCAGGGCTGAACAGTAGAAGTTTTAATTTGGACATCAAATTTAAATTTCATTTTAGTCATAGTCTTTTGACCAAAATGCCATTTTAGCTTTAGTTGTATTTTAGTCATCTGAATTGGTTTAGTTTTAGTCGTATTTTAGTCAGCTAAAATCTCCAGGACATTTTAGTCCACAAAAATCTACAGTTTAGTCAACTAAAATCTCAGTTACATTTTAGTTAAATCATATCTAACTGGTTTAGGTAAATAGTAAAGCATTATTTAACAAATTGCTGACCACCTTATAGCACTTTTACTGCTACAGGGCGTTAGCTATGTGCAGGATTACGCAGAATATATATATATATATATATATATATATATATACATATATATATACACACACACATACACAGCCCTCAAATTTTCAACTCGCCTGCTCACATTTTGCGAGTGGAAAATTATGTAGGGCAAGCTCAGGGGAAGAGAGGAGAGGAAAGCCAGATAATGTCAGAGCGGCGGATCATCCCGCTTTAACAGCTTCAATTGTAATTGCCGGCACTCGCCGACACGCACAGTCCCGCCTCCTAGCCCGGCTTCTTTGATAGACAGAACACCTGGCCAACCAGGAGGTGTGACGTCTATCAAAGGAGCCAGGCTAGGAGGCGGGACTGTGTGTGTCAGGGAGCGCCCGGCAATTACAATTGAAGCTGTTACAGCGGGATGATCCGCCGCTCTGACATTATCCGGCCAGCAGTGGCATACCAATGGGGAGGTGTCAAGCCGGTACTCGCGCCGATCATCTCATGTGAAGGCAGCTGCTCCCTCGGTCTGTGCTGCACTGCTCACGGGTGCTGGAAGAAGGTGAGTGTCCAAGGATTTAGCAGCCTCCCTGTGTGACTGGATAGGAGGAGCGGTGGGGCGGCTGCATATAGAGGAATTGATCTTTCCAGCTGGGTGCCTGATTCTCCTCTCTGCAGGCATTCAGCAGCTGCAGGAGGAATATGGAAAGATCAATTCCTCTATATGCAGCCGCCCCACCGCTCCTCCTATCCAACTTCTTTTTTCTTTTGCTGGCCCCCCAGTGCTGTACAGCCCCCCCCTCTAGCCCCCCCTCCAGCCCCCTCAGTGCTCTTCACCCCCCCACCCTCCAGCCTCCCCAGTGCTCTTCAGCCGACCCCCCCTCCAGCCCCCCCAGTGCTTTTTCAGCCCCCCCCTCCAGCCCCCCAGTGCTCTTCAGCCCCCCCAGTGCTCTTCAGCCCCCCTCCAGCCCCTTAGTGCTCTTCAGCCCCCCCTTTAGCTCCCCCCCAGTGCTCTTCAGCCCCCCACCCTCCAGACCCTTGATGGGCACTGAAAACATTGTTATTAATATTTATTTTTGTAACTTCTGCATTAATGCAAAAACATTTAACAGTGTAATTTTGAGATAATTTTTGAGGGCGTGTTTAGGGGTGGAATTAGGGGCAGGGCAGGGTAGGGGTTGGGTGGGGCAACTGGTGGCGAGTAACCCATAAGGCCTGGCTAGTATTGATTGAGGGAGTGCACAGGGCAGAAAACTGGTCTGGGGAGGCTGTTATTTTACACAGTGCCAAGCACTGTTACCTTGCTGGGAGCGGAAAGTGGTTTGCAGGGCATTGTTCCAGAACTCCCAGGCAGCAGGCAGACAGAGGGAGTCTGCGTCTCTCAGCCAATAAAGCTTGTCAGAAGGCTGAGGCTTTAAAAGACAGGCAGAGCTCTGAGAAAAGCTGAATATCAGGTGGGTAAATGCCCCATTACCCCCCCCCCCCAACACACACACACATTTTCGTTCCGTTTTCATTGGTTGACGAAAATTGGAATTGATTTTCATCATACTTTTTCGCCAATTGATTCAAATTTTATTTTCATTTACTTTTCGTCAATAAAAAAAAAAAAAACATGCAGCTGAAGAAAATATTTTTGTTGATGAAATGAACAGTAGTAAAGCGCTACTCAAGGGAGCACAGATATTTAGGTATTGAGCTCTCCATTACCTCAGAGTAACCAAAGATGCCCGTAGAAATAAGGTAAGTAGGGGTAATGTCTAGGGGTGCCCAGCAGATACAAGGTTTGAGACTTGTCAGTAGGAGAAGAGGCTTGACAGATTGAAAAGCTTTGTGTGATTCCTTTTTTTTCTAAGCCAGCTCTTGGTAAAACACTAATAGATGCATGATCTGATGATTTGGGTATAGGATCCCCAGAGATGGCATAAGTTGCCTTTGGATGTTTAGATCATGTCTGAAGATGTTGCCTGTTTCTCTCTATACTGATTTAATTCTTATATGTGATATACTTTGTAACACATGGGAAGAAATAGAATTAGTGTAGTTTGAGTTTCCTGAATCCATGACAAGTTCACTTCTATCACTTGTTATATCAACTGTTTTTATGTACTACAGAATAGGGGGAAAAACACATTTCACTGACTGCTACATTACTAGGCTAGGCATCAGGCACAAACAAGCACAGCAGGCTCCTCACCTTTTTCGTTAAGCAGTCATCGGAATCAGAAAGCATCCTGGTAGAGACATGAAACATAACTTCTACAATAGAGGTCGCGTAATATGGTGTGCTCAGACCAGTGCTTTTGTTCCTTTGAAGTCCTCCTAAGAAGCCACAGTGGTTTGCCAAATTCACCTGCAGAAAAGATGCTTTTTATAGATCACAGTAGGTTGCCAACTGACAGGTCCATATATAGATGGCATAAATTGACATCAAACAAGCTGCACTCAAGGTCTTTTTTTCCTTAAAGCTGTGATCAATCCCCCCCCCCCCCCAACTACACCTCAAAGGATTTTTTTTTTTTTTGTAAAAACTTTACAATCAAACATGTTATACTTACCTCCTCTGTGCAGTGGATTTGCACAGAGCCTCCTCTTCTCGGGTCCCTCATTGCTGCTTCTGGCCCCTGCCTCCTATCGAGTTCCCCAACAGCAAGTGGCTTGCTGTGGGGGCACCCGAGCCGAGCTGCAACTCTGTGTGCCCATTCAGACACTGAGCTGGTGTTCGGCCCGCCACCTCTCTCCTGATTGGCTAACTGACTTTGATTGACAGCAGCAGGAGCCAATGGTGCTGCTGCTGTGTCTCAACCAATCAGGAGGGAGAGTCCCAGACGGTTGAGGGACTTGAGAACATCGCTGGACAGAGACAGAGCTTAGGTATTAGGGGCGGCTGTGGGGCTGCTACATACGGAAGAGCTTTTTATCTTAATGCATGAAATGCATTAAGATAAAAAAAACCTTCGGATTTTACAACTCATTTAGCCTGGGGCTGGAACAGATAAGGAGAAACAATTTGCTTACTACTGGCTCCAGCAGACTCCCTTGATTGGTGCAAGCAGCCCTTCACATTGTCAAATGTGAGGCACTTCAGGCTGCAGTTGTACGTTTGCTCCCACCACGTATAACACAGGTTTGGATGTTAATTCAAATAAAGTATCATGGAAATAATCACTTTCATAGATAAATTCAGCCGGTTCAGCAGTAAGCTGACAATGTTAGATCCATGGATATCCATTCCCAAGAAGCCCATCTAATGATTGACATCTCAAGAACGGGCTTGTAAAAAAAAATTTCTTTCAGTGAGTGCTGCAGCACTGATCAGTGTATTCTGACAGCGAAGGAGTACCCCGCTTTCAGAATACTGCCAGACTAGTGGGGAGGATTCCACTATCTTCTTGACTTGTGTGGATGGGGAAATCGATCAAAAAAAACTGACCCATCTTTACTAAGCATTGAACTCTTAAAGAGCAGGGGGCCCACTTCAAGGGTTTTTTTTTTTTTGTCACATTCCTGGAGTTCAGCTGTATTATGCGATGTATGTCTTTCTTGAAGTGATTGTAAAGTTTTTTTTGTTTTTTTTAATTAACAATTGTTTTGCATAGAGCCGTTCGATCCTCCTCTTCTAGGGTGCCTCGCTGTCGCCCCTGGCTCCTGCCACCCCCCACAACAAACTGCCTGCAATGGGGGCACTCGTGCACACTCGCTCCGGTGCTCTGTTCTGTGTGTCCACAAGAATCACAGAGTGGGGCTCGGCCTCGCCACTGGCTCTGATTGACAGCACCCCCCCCCCTTTCCTAACCTGCCAGGTTGCATGCTCGGATAAGGAACTGGTATGGATTTGGGGGGGGGGGGGGCACGCCATTTTCTTTTTAAATGCATAAAATGCATACCAGACCCGAAGAGCCTGGTATGGATTGGGGGGGGGGGGGGGGTGAGGGACCCCCACACTGATTTTTTTTTCACATTTTTTTTATTCATTTTACCCACAGCTGTCAGCAGGTAACCCCAATCACAGCTGATGACTCATTGGTTGTTAAGGACGCAGCAGCCGGCTGCCCGGCCTGCTTCTTAGCAACCAGCTATTCTTACATTCAGCTAAGGCATCGGTTGTTAGGACGCGGGCGGGTGACGGCTCCCAACAACAAATGCAAAAATGGAACCTTTGTTCGTTAACATCTGTTTAGGTCTGCTTCCATTTTTTTAAATGGAAAAATAGGGCTTTCTTTCGTTTATAAAAAAAAATGGATGTTAACAAAGGCTCATGACAGCGGATGTCAACGGATCATCCACTGACACCTGCTTGCCCATAGGAATACATGGGTGTCTGTTTTTCACCTGTCAATGAACAGAAAAACGGACAAACGCCTGTGTGAAAGAAGCCGTAGATCTCCTCATAATGACAAAAAGAAACAATTAAATTGCCGACAACCAATGAAAAACGAAGCCCATATTTTTGGTGCAGCCTCTGTTAAATTGTGTAGCAGTGTTCTTTTATGGAAAGATATGAACAGATGATTATTACCTCCCATCCAAGTCCTGAAATAAAGTCTTCATACTCCTGGCTGCCTCCAGTGTTCGAGAGTATGGACTGTTTGTCTTCTTGACCATCAGCAATATAGAAAACTGCTATTTTGTGTGTTTCACGGCTGACAGGAGAAAGAAGAAAAAATATTGAAATCTCAGATTCTCTATACATAATATGAATAATTATTCTAAACAAACCAACAGACTAAATAACATCACACAAAGTTTTTAAAGGATAAGTTCTGCTTCGGGAACATGTTACATGTTGCACCTGTTTATAAGGGGGAAAATCGAACTGCCTGGTCGTGTGATGCTCTCCATGCTGTGACCAGCCTTGCAGCATGGGGAGGAAGCCGTCTCCACTGCTGAAGCCTCTATTAGCACTGTTGTAGCTTGCAGATCTCTGCATAGGAACAGACACATCCTGCACAGGCATTGCGCCTTTTATATTTTTCAAAAAAATGTGGGTAAATTATTGTGTTTGCTTGCACAAAAATTACCTTTAGTGTGTTTTTTACTGAAATTTTGCGTTTCCTAGACCTTTGCAATAAAATCGTGGGACATAAAAAATTGGAACTACCACTATTTTATTCTCTAGGGTGTCGGTTTTGTAGAAAATATATAATGTTTGGGGGTTTTACATCATCTTTAGGACTAAAATGTTTTTGGTAAAAACACAAAAACGGCTCTGGCAGCGAAAAAGGTAAGGAGTACATAGATAGCTCACAATGCCCTTTTTTGTATTTAGTTTACCATCTAGGTTTTATCTATGCAAATTTATTTGTGTTTGTATATGTATAGCTCTTCTTTTTTTATTCATTTTTTTTAATCTTTAATTTTTACCCCTTTTTATTATGGCATTTATTGTAAGATATACTGATATTTGATTCTGGTCAGTCTGTAACCGGTCAGGAATTTGTTATATGCTACTATATACTGGGTACAGTGGATATAAAAAGTCTACAAATCCCCTGTTAAAATGTCAGGTTTCTGTGATGTAAAAAAATGAGACAAAGATAAAGCATTTCAAAACTTTTTCCATCTTTAAATTAAATTATAAACTGTACAACTCAGTTGAACAACAAACTGACATTTTTTAGGTGGAGGGAAGTAAAAAAAAAAAAAACTATGGCGTGCACGCCCTTAAACTAATACAATGTTGAAGCGCCTTTTGATTTTATTACATCACTCAGTCTTTTTGGGTAGGAGTCTTTCAGCATGGCACAACTTGACATGGCAATATTTGCCCACTCTTCTTTGCAAAAACACTCCAAATCAGTCAGATAGCAAAGGCATCTCCTATGTGCAGCCCTCTTTAGATCACCCCACAGATTTTCAATCGGATTCAGGTCTGGGCTATTCCAAAATTTTAATCTTCTTCTGGTGAAGCCATTCCTTTGTTGATTTGGATGTATGCTTTGGGTCATTCTCATGATTAAAGATGAAGTTCCTCTTCATGTTCAGCTTTCTAGCAGAAGCCTGAAGGTTTTGTGCCAATATTGACTGGTATTTGGAATTCCTAATTCTCTCTACCTTGTCTAAAACCCCTGTTCCAGCTGAAGAAAAACAGCCCCAAAACATGATGCTGCCACCACCATGCTTCACTGTGGGTGTGGTGTTCTTTTGGTGATGTGCAGTGTTGTTTTTGTGCAAAACATATCTTTTGGAATTATGGCAAAAAAGTCCAACCTTGGTTACATCAGACCATGACACATTTTCCCACATGCTTTTGGGAGATTTCAGATGTGATTTGCAAAATTTAGCCGAGACTTGCCAGATATTCTTGCAGCTCCATTAATGGTGCTGGACGCCTCTTGGCAGCCTCCCTGACCAGTTTTCTTCTCATCAATTTTGGAGGGATGTCCGGTTCATGGTAATGCCACTGTTGTGCCATATTTTCTCCACTTGCTGATGACTGACTTCATTATGTATTATAGTATATCTAATGCCTTGAAAATTCTTTTCAACCCTTCTCTTGACTGATACCTTTTAACAATGGGATCCCTCTGATGCTCTGGAAGCTCTCTGCGGACCATGGGTTTTGCTGTAGGATGCGACTAAGAAAATGTCAGGAAAGACCTACTAGAAAAGCTGAACTTTATTTGGGGTTAATCAGAGGCACTTTAAATGATGGCTGGTGTGTATTGATTGCCATTTAACATGAGTTTGAACTTGATTGCTTTATTCTAAACACAGCTACTTCCCCAGTTATAAGAGGATGTGCACACTTATGCAACCACATTATTTAAGTTTTTATTTTCACCCCTCCTTCCTTAAAAGATTTTAGTTTGGTTTTTCAATCGAGTTGTACAGTTTATAGGTCACATTAATAGGTGGAAAAAGTTCTGAACTGATTTATATTTGCCAAATTTACATCATCACAGAAACCTGGCATTTTTACAGGGGTGTTTTTTTATCCACTGTATTTTATTTCACTTATCCTTTCTTCCCACCATTTGATCGCATTGGGCACTATGAAATGATAAGATTGACCCATAAGGGGTTACTACCATTTGAGTCAGTACACCATATACAAGTATGTGAAATTGACACGTTCTGTAGGCTCTGAAGAGGGAAACCTTGAAACGCGTTAGCCAAAATGACTACAAGTGTTGTGGATTTTTGCATATGGATGTAAGCGTATGATTTTATGATAATGCTAGGACACAAGTACTGGTTTGTGAGTATATTCACCTCGATTTTATTAAATAAAAACATGTATTGAGGATAATGCACTAGGCCTATGCATCCTCTGTGTTCTTCTATGCTTTCGGCTCACAATGACAGCCTGGTGCAATGCTTTCCAGGCTCCTAAAAAAAAAAAAAAGTTGTAAATGTAACTTTTTTTTACCTGAAATGTATTTATTTATTTTTTTAAAAAGGTGAACTTATGCTTCAACCCTTTTGCTGCCAGGCTCTGTGCTCCACTTTTAAACTCAGCTGGACGGACCATTTTTGCAATTCTTCCATTGCTTTGTTATTGTTTCCTTACAGCTTTTAGAGTTTGTAGAAGACCCACCAAACCATATTTTTTCTGAAACACATGACTATTAGAATAAAAAGAAAGTGCTACTGATTTTTAAGGCCCCGCAAAATTTGCACAAATGTTTTAAAATTCCTCCTAAATTCCTACCAAATATAAAAGCTTAAAGTGGTTATTAAGCCACATATAAAAAATGATCTAATCCCCTCTGAAATAGAATAAGAAGTGTCCCTGTGCTATAGAAAAAAATATGCAGATCGGTACCTAAATCAAAGTGGCTGCCGGCATTCAGCAGACCCCTCGGCTCTCTCCTCTGCCCGGCTGACAGCTCCAGCGGGCGGGGCCGAGCACTGCCGCTGTCAGCTGGGGAGGGAGGGAAAGAGAGGAGAGAGAGAGCGGTCACGTGATCGCCAGGAGCCGCTCTGTTGTAGGTACCCATCGCATATTTTTTCTATAACACAGGCACAGGGACACCTTTTGTTCTATTACAGAGTGGATTAAATGAGTTTAAATTGAATATAAGAGCAGCAGGAGTTGAGGGGCGGGCACTGTCGAGCAGACAGGCAGGGAGGGGGGGGAGAGGAGCAGAGAGGAGGGCAGTGCAGGGCTGCGGATGACGGAGGTATGTAAACGGATCACGTTGTAAGGGCTCAGTAGCCATGATACACCGTGGTCAGTGTACGGGGGAGGGTAGAAAGTGGCAGGATCAGCGAGGCTTTTTTTTAGATGATACAGAGGCCAAATGACACAGCACATGCACTATGCTGTATGACATGTTTTATCAGGATCTGTTTTGTTTTTGTTTTTTTAGGGTAACAAATGCTTTAACCTGTATTGAGTTAAAAAAACAAAAAAATTTGTGAAAATTGAACGTACGCAAAAATGTAAATATCCAATATAAATGTAAAAATCTGGAGGTTTTCATTCTTCACTTACAGCTTCTCAGAGTTTGTAAAGGACCCCCCCAAACCATATATTTTCTAAAAGAAAGGTGCTTCTGATTTTTAAGGCCCTGCGATAATTGTGCAAATGTTTATCAAAACAATTTTATTAATGGATTCATACATGGCAAAATTTACATTTCTGACAAATTTCTATTTAAAAAATTAAAACTGTTTTGAGTTAATAAAAAAAAATATATATTTGTACTTTTTAAATTGCACCTTTTTGTGAAATGGTGAAACCTGAAGGTGCGCAAAACATTAAATAAACACAATTTACTTTAAAAAGCTGGAGGTTACCATTTTCCCTTACAGCTTTCAGAATTTGTAAAAGAGCATCCAAATCATTGATTTTCTAAAAAGACATGACCTATCGAAGAAAAAAAAAGTGCTACTGATTTTTTTAGGCCTTGTAATAGTTGCAATAATGTTCATCAAATTGCTATTTTAATAAAAAATAAACTAAAATCTTAATTAACGGATACATACATTGAAAAACTTTAAAAATTCCTGATAAATGCCTACTAAATAAAAAAGTTAAAACTGCATTCAATAACTCATATTTGTAAATTTTAAATTGAACTTTTTGTGAAATGGTGAAAACTGAATATACGCAAAACTGTAACTAAAGGCCATTTACGCTAAAAATCTGGAGGTTACCATTTTTCACTTACAGCTTTCAGAATTTGAAAAGACCCCCCCCCCATAAATTTTCTAAAAGCACATGCCCTGTGGAGTAAAAGATGTACTCCTGATTTTTGAGACCTGCAATAATTGTGTAAATGTTTATCAAACCACTATTTTCACAAAAAATACACTAAAATCATTATTAGTGCACACAAACACAAAATAACTAACAAAACTCCTGCTAAATTGCTACTAAAGCATTGTTCACAAGAGGCGTACTATAGTGTATGCCCTTGGAGGGCCATGTTTACCTGCACGGGGATGCACAGATGTTTCGTTAATCTCTGTGCAGGCAGTCCCATTTTTGTCAATTGAGATGCAATGGCTGCACAGGCATAGCCACTGCTCCCAATCTGACATCCGTGTGAGTGCACGACCCTGAACACAGGCAGTGTGAGCTCAGGGACATGAGCCCGGACCTACATGGATGTTAATTGGGAGCAATGGCTCTGTTCGTGCAGTTGCTACATTCCAAATTACATCAAGTGGACTGCCTGTACAGGGATGCACTGAACACCTTTGCATCCCTGTACAGGTAAACACAGCCTTGCGGGGGTGCACGCTGTGTATGCCCTGAGTGAACAAGGCCTTATTCCCTTTTCACATGAATGGAACATTGTTCTCTATGGAGAGGCAGATGTAAGCGGACATGTGTTAGTTTACACCTGCCTGCATCCAATCCAGTCCAGTCTATATTGCCACCAGACCAATGTGACCATAGTGACATTGTACGCCTCTGGGGGGGGGGTGATCAAGAGATTTTTATTTTTTACAATTCGATTGCTTATTACAGTGATGATTACTGTAATAAGCAATCGGTAAGACTGTCTAAAGGTTACAGTCATGAAACCTGGTTTACTACTGTAATGCTGTGATTGGTCAGAGCTATTACATGGTAGAGGTACTGTACATGGACATCATTTTCAGTAAACCAACATTTCTCGATTAAAAATTATTTTTTTTTTATTGGTCTTTTGTAATATTCTATTTTTCTGAGATGCTGGATTTTAGGTTTTCACTAGCTGTAAGCCATAATCATCAAAATTAAAAGAAAGAAATGCTTGAAATATATATAACTCTGTGTGTAACCCGTCTATATAAAATATATGAGCGTCCCATTTTGAATTGAACTACTGAAATAAATTAACTTTTATTTGATATTCAAATTTTTTTGAGATGCATCTTTTACGTTCATTCCTTTGATATGCAGATGAATGAAACAGAATAGATACAAAAGTAACAATGTTACTTTCTATCTTTCTAGTTACTGTTTCGAAATTGTTGTTGATGAACACCTAGTCAGACAGCTTTTTTTTTTGTACACAGCAACTCCAGCTTTGATTAATTAGGGCCGTAAAACAGCAGGACCGGATGTGCTACACATGCTCTGTGTACTAGGATTACTTTTTTTTTTTTTTTAGGTGTGTTTAGAACTTTTAATGTCTTGAACTAGCCAAAGAAGAATTCCATCAAAAGGTTTTGAGTGGAATGAAGTACAACAAGGATATAGTGAATATTTTGCTCATTTTTGTATAACTGTACAATTTATCCACGATTCTAACCTCTGTCACATATACCTTTTAATTGAGCTTTCCTCAAGAGCCCTTAGCAGAATGGAACAGAAGGGATACAAGAAAATTCAAACAGACATTTAGCCTTGGTTCACACTAGATGCAGTGCAAATTCAAAGCAAATTCGCTGAAGACCCAGCACTGCATTAAAATTGCAACATGCAAACCGATTGCAGAGTGTATGTTAACGACACCCCAAAAGTTTGTAAAAAGCAGTGCGATTTGCAGAACTGTTCACACCCATGTGATCTGATTCTGGTGTGGACAAAAAAGGAATGTGCTGGGATTCCTGAGCGGAGTACATGCGGTGTTGTGCACCGCATCAGTGTGAAACCAGACTCAGTTAAGTAACAGGTGGCAGGAGGGAAAGAATTAAGATAAATTAACCAATCAGGGTAGAAATATGGTGCATGGTTCCTGTGACAAACCCACCCGAGACAAAGACTTTTGGAGGGGACAGCAGGCTAGCCTCTTGCCTACTCACTATGGGCCCTGGCTTTTAAGGGAACACTACTCTTTGTGAGGTGTATGCTGGGGGGGGGGGGACCCTTGGAGTAATGTTACTTTGGATTCA
The DNA here is from genome assembly GCF_965119305.1 of Pelophylax lessonae. Lineage (NCBI taxonomy): Eukaryota > Metazoa > Chordata > Amphibia > Anura > Ranidae > Pelophylax > Pelophylax lessonae. The sequence goes on from NC_138780.1 coordinate 116,440,088, forward strand.
AATCCATGTCTCTCCAAGACACACAGACTCTGGGACTGTGGTCCCTGTTTAGGGCCTAGCTGCCCCATTACCAATAAGGACTGCTCCACACAGTCAAACTCATAGCAGATGTTATTAATCATCAGCTCAACCACCAGTCTTCCACACATTGATAATTGTGCTAATTAACACACCTATTATCTGCTAGCAAACTATTGGGGGGTGTGATTACACTTGTAATAGTGTATAAAAAGCCTGTATTCTTGTTCAATAAAAAGTTCCAGTTTTAGTATATGTGCTGCCGAACCCATCATTGTAGAAATATGGTGCATGGTTCCAATTCTTCATTACTTAGTGAGTCACTGACCCAGAAAGCAGCCAATAAAGCATCAAGCATGTACAAACATGCAACTAATGGTGATTTCAGATGCATATTATGCACATGCCTATTCTTTGTTGGTGACTAACTAAATTGTGGAATAAAAAGCATAAGAACTATGGAGACTGTACATTTAATAAGAACTGGCAGCAACCATATCCTTATCCTGAGAGGCAAAAGATATAAGCAACCCGTTCATTAAGACTTTTTTCATAAAAAAAAAAAAAAAAAAAACACACTCATTGCGGATGAGAGAATCACTCCCGCTGTGCTATTGTGTACTGACTGCAGGTAGACTTCCCTGCCATTGGAACACACAACAGAGGGTGTTTGCTGATTTTTACTATCACTCTGCATTCCATATATAGTGAGATATTGCAGGGAAGTGTTCACTCATGTGTTTATAATCACAGATCAGTGCTGCCTGCTATAGTGGGTGGCACGGATTGATTGGGAAAAAGCTGACAGGCTGGTTGTACAGAGGTCAATTGGTACTTCTGTATAGCCAGCGTGCCCATACACGGATCAACATTTGGTAAAATTTCAATACATGTATGGCTGGCATTACTCTTCACCCGTCATATAAAACCACTGCATACCCAGACAAATATAGTCCAACTGCACAGCTCTTACCATTGCCTGGAATCAAGGTTTCTCAGCTCCCTCAGTAATTTTTCATTTTTCCTAAGAAGGTGAAAATTTCTCCTAAAAATGGAATTACATATAGAGATATAATACCAGAAGGCCTTAAACAAATTCACAACTGATTTTCTACAGACATTTAAAATTTGTATTTTTTTAAAACAATGAAACCCAGATATACACCAATTCCAGGTGTCAGTTGTCTTCCTTCCTATTCAAAGTAGTTATAAACCTTTTCAAACAGCTGACCGATTTCATCTAACAGACAAAACTGGTCCGGTGTGGTCATGTTAAGATTTTTGGTTTTAATAAACGTAATGTACTGGAAGTATTTTTCTTCCTTTATCATCCCTCATTTGCTGCACTGGAGTTGGGGATTGCACATTCCTCTTGCAAAATAAAGTTAAAAGGACTTCAATTTAAAAGTGATTTCGCACTGAGATGAAAGTATATATGTAATCACCATACCATGCCTTTTTTACCTTTCAAGAACTTCCAACGCCAGATGGACCAAAGAAAACCCAATAAATCCATATGAAATTGTCAAATTTCTGAAACTCCTCAGTTACACAAGACTAACCATGCTTTTGTCTCCTTTTTTTGAGAGGGCTCTGGCCTCGCAATCAGTAGCTCAGTCCCGGAGCTCTGAACTGGAGGAGGCAGGAAGGAGCAGCTTTGACAGGCTTCGTCTATGTTAGAACCACTTCTCTCCCCCATACAAGTCAATAGGAATGCAAAAGCTGCTTTAGGTAGGACTAAAGAAGGTAAGGAGGAGGGTGAACTGCAACTGTCAAATTCTGTATGTTCTCAGACGCGTCTTAAATGAATATCTAAAGCAAGATGTATTTGTCTATTGACACAAGCCCTTACATCCTTCCTTCCTCTAATATTCACAAATAAATACCAGGTGTTTTTAGGAAGTTCTTTATGCAGATCAGGCAAATGGGGAAACCATGAAAAAAAAAAAAAAAAAAGATGCACCTTATGACTTACTGCTTCTAAATTACAGGGATACTTTCCTTACTCGATTCTCAGTACACATTTCTCTTAAGGTAGCTTAGTGGATACATGGTTAGCACTTCTGCCTAGCAGCACTACAGTTGTTGGTTCAAATCCCAACAATGGCACGGAGCTTGCATGTTCTCCCTGTGTTTGCGTGGGTTTCCTCCAGGTACTCCGGTTTTCTCCCACATTACAAAGACATGCTGGGAGGTTAATTGGGTCCTATCTAAATTGGGCCTAGTATGAGTACGTATGAATGTGAATTAGAAACCTTATATTATAAGCTCTTTGAGGGCAGGAACTGATGGGAATGTACAATATATATGTAAAGCACTGCATAAACTAACAGCGCTATATAAGTTCCTGTAAATAAATAAAAAAATAAAGACAGAAAACCCCCAAAAAAATTTAGATGTGCAATTACAGTTGAGGAAGATGAAGCCCTTACAAAATACAAACAAACAGTATACATGCTGCATTATAGCAAACAGCAACATAAAACCAATAAACCAGGACAAGCTCTACCTCTTCTCCCAGGAGTTCATCCCAAGGATGCTGAGCAACAGTCGTGAGTAGTAGAAGGCTGACTCTGGTTTTTGGTTAGCTGGTTCCTCCTGTGGCATTGCTCTCATGTGCAGATTGCTGCAATGCTTCTCCACAAACTCCTTCTCTTCTGCACTCTGTTTTAAAATGGCATTGCTGACCTCATTCTCTAGTTTCTCAGAGAAGCAGGCAGGTGGAGGTGAAGGAACATTCAGAGGGACTCCTGCTCTTTGAAGGCACTCAGGGCCCGTAGCTCCCAGGTACTGCAAAAGGCAGTCAAGGGCATCTTCCTCATCAGATAAGCTGTCCCATAAAGGCAGAGATTCCCTGCCTCTCCTCCTTGACTGGAATGGAGAAAACTCTTCAGTTTCCCGTTGGCTGGTTGAATGTTCTTCCTCTAGGTTAACAGAAGATGCAGGAAAAGTAGGTGGAAGGGAAGACCACTGAGACTTTTGTCCAGAAAATTCTAGTGCAGGTCCATAAAGGATGGAAGATTCCCAACTGTATTTACCTGAAAGGTCCCTCATGATAACACGCACTATCGAGCTGGCAGAAGACAGGTCCTCACCAGGAGGTAGCTTCTCTTCAGCTGGAATCTGCAAACAGGACACCAGTGTAGTGCTGTTCAAAGAAAAGAACTGGAGGTTGGGGCTGTGGAAGAGCTGCGGGGAGAGGTCGGAGCTGTCACTGTAAGGATTGTCTTGATTCTCACAGATCTGACTAGTGAGCATGGAGGGGTCTCCACTCATTGGATAATGTCCTAAATGATTCACCAGGTGCGTAATAACCGTTCGTGCTGCTACTGGGATCAAGCCTTGTTGCTTGGGTATTTTCACTAGAAAAAAAAACAAAAAAAACACAAAAATATTATCCTGTGGACAGAAAACATTAAAAAATACAGTAACAAATTGTGTATTAAAGAATAACTAGAAAAAAAAATAAAAAATTGGGACAAAATCAAATAATTAAGACTACATGCACACAGCTGTAAGAGTATTACTTATTCTATAAGCAAGTTTTTTTGGAACAAAAGTTCCTGCGTAAAGTGATCAGTAAAGAGCTTGCATGTTTTTTTAATGCATAAAATTGTAGTTCTATATCAGTGATGGCGAACCTTGGCACACCAGATGTTTTGGAACTACATTTGCCATGATGATCAACTACACTGCAGAGTGCATGAGCATCATGGAAAATGTAATTCCAAAACATCTGGGGTGCCAAGGTTCGCCATCACTGTTCTATATCTCGCTTTTATCCCAATATCACAATGCACACAAAAACCAATTCATTTTCACTTAATGGGAATTTTTTTTTTTTTTTTTTTTTACCAAAACACATGTAGCACAATCCATTTTGGCCTAAATGTATGAAGGTAGTGATTGTATTGGATATGTATTATAACAGAAAGCAGAAAATATATACAGTGGGTACGGAAAGTATTCAGACCCCCTTAAATTTTTCACTCTTTGTTATATTGCAGCCATTTGCTAAAATCATTTAGGTTCATTCTTCTTCCTCATGAATGTACACATAGCACCCCATACTGACAGAAAAACACAGAATTGTTGACATTGTTGCAGATTTATTAAAAAAGAAAAACTGAAATATCACATGGTCCTAAGTATTCAGACCCTTTGCTGTGACACTCATATATTTAACTCAGGTGCTTTCAATTTCTTCTGATCATCCTTGAGATGGTTCTACACCTTCATTTGAGTCCAGCTGTGTTTGATTATACTGATTGGACTTGATTAGGAAAGCCACACACCTGTCTATATAAGACCTTCCAGATCACAATGCATGTCAGAGCAAATGAGAATCATGAGGTCAAAGGAACTGCCTGAAGAGCTCAGAGACAGAATTGTGGCAAGGCACAGATCTGGCCAAGGTTACAAAAAGATTTCTGCTGCACTTAAGGTTCCTAAGAGCACAGTGGCCTCCATAATCCTCAAATGGAAGACGCTTGGGACGACCAGAACCCTTCCTCGAGCTGGCCGTCCGGCCAAACTGAGCTATCGGGGGAGAAGAGCCTTGGTGAGAGAGGTAAAGAAGAACCCAAAGATCACTGTGGCTGAGCTCCAGAGATGCAGTCAGGAGTTGGGAGAAAGTTGTAGAAAGTCAACTATCACTGCAGCCCTTCACCAGTCGGGGCTTTATGGCAGAGTGGCCTGACGGAAGCCTCTCCTCAGTGTAAGACACATGAAAGCCCGCATGGAGTTTGCTAAAAAAACACCTGAAGGACTCCAAGATGGTGAGAAATAAGATTCTCTGGTCTGATGAGACCAAAATAGAACTTTTTGGCCTTAATTTTAAGAGGCATGTGTGGAGAAAACCAGGCACTGCTCATCACCTGTCCAATACAGTCCCAACAGTGAAGCATGGTGGTGGCAGCATCATGCTGTGGGGGTGTTTTTCAGCTGCAGGGACAGGACGACTGGTTGCAATCGAGGGAAAGATGAATGCGGCCAAGTACAGGGATATCCTGGACAAAAACCTTCTCCAGAGTGCTCTGGACCTCAGACTGGGCCGAAGGTTTACCTTCCAACAAGACAATGACCCTAAGCACACAGCTAAAATAACGAAGGAGTGGCTTCACAACAACTCCGTGACTGTTCTTGAATGGCCCAGCCAGAGCCCTGACTTAAACCCAATTGAGCATCTCTGGAGAGACCTAAAAATGGCTGTCCACCAACGTTTACCATTCAACCTGACAGAACTGGAGAGGATCTGCAAGGAGGAATGGCAGAGGATACCCAAATCCAGGTGTGAAAGACTTGTTGCATCTTTCCCAAAAAGACTCCTGGCTGTATTAGATCAAAAGGGGGCTTCTACTAAATACTGAGCAAAGGGTATGAATACGTAGGACCATGTGATATTTCAGTTTTTCTTTTTTAATAAATCTGCAACAATGTCAACAATTCTGTGTTTTTCTGTCAGTATGGGGTGCTATGTGTACATTCATGAGGAAGAAGAATGAACTTAAATGATTTTAGCAAATGGCTGCAATATAACAAAGAGTGAAAAATTTAAGGGGGTCTGAATACTTTCCGTACCCACTGTATATATTTTTTTTCAAATGTTTTGGTCTTTTTTTGTTTATATACTAAAGAATAAAAAGCTTTGGTGAGCAAATACCACGAAAAGAAAACTATTTGTGTAAAAAAAAATATATATATAAATTTAATTTGCGTGTTGCATGATCGAGCAATTGCCTGGTTAAAGTAGCACAATGCCGACTGGCAAAAAATGCCCTGGTCATTAAGGGGGTAAAACCTTCCAGAGGTCAAGTGGTTAAAAAGTGGATAAAAATGTATGTACATATGCAAAACTAAATGGGTCATTAACAGAGCACAACCATAACAACAAGTAAAATCACAAGTTACAACAGCTAACACACCAGGTTCAAGTTCCTTTTTTTTTTTCCAGTAACAATTTTGATATCAGCATACTTGTTTTTGCTGCCTTGATTACCAAGAGCCAGTCCATACACTTTGTGTAGGGAAAGAGCTCTTGGGAGATGTCATTCTGGGTGCTGACCATAACAAGAGAAAATCCTGGCCCATCTACAGGGAGACAGACCTGAAAAATACAGACACGGCCAGGCCAAAATGTTTCTGGATAGATGACAGCTATTTTTTAGCCAAATTAGTAATCACTGGATATGAATTGACAGAAAAGTCACAAAACTAATATTACACAAAGAAACAATGTACCTGTCTATATTAAATTTTTCTGTAATTTATTAACAGCTTGGTAAAAAAACAAAATAGGAGTTGCGTCAATATGAGCTTTACGTGATTAGCTCCAAAGTGAAAATGACCTGCCATAGAACAATGCAGTTACAGCTGAGCTTCAGCTCAATGGTAAATGCTCTGCCCTTATATCACATCTTAACACAAGAATGAGAAATGGTCCCTTTGGGCCTCAGAGTTTAACTACAGGTCACCAGGGGAAGGCAAATCTGATCATCTTCTAATTAAGGGCAGAATATCAAACTCATCCTTTCCGCTAATATACCACTCTAACTTGGCATCTGATAATTAAACAATACACTCAGTGAAGGCTAACAATTCATCTGTATTTAGGAGCTCTGGCCTCAGGCATTGACAATATTAGAAAAGCTTTAGACGTATGCATGCAATTACTTTTCCTTTACTTTAATTAAGACTGGTGTACGTGTGACTTTTATGCAAACGAACGGCTATTAGACTGGGCAAATGTAAAAATTACACACAAAAAAAAAAAAACAGATGAATACAAAACAGTTGTGTTTCTAAAGGCAAACATGGCAGGAAGATTGACAGAATGCCCACAAAGATTACAGGTTTTCTATAAATGTCATTCAGACATTTCTGGAAATTTACTGTTGGTACAAGAATTGTGCGCAGTATAGCTATCAGTCCTGAAAGGGATTTTTGACGCACAAAGCAGTTCAACGCCTTCAAGTCCAGGATTGGACGCACCTTGCCTTCCTTCCTGAGGACTGTAAACAAGTTTGAGAAAAAAAAAAAAATGGAAGAAGATCAGGAGCTGTGTCCGTCAATGAATAAAAGAGAAATGGGATTTTTGACTTACCGTTAAAAACCCCATTTCTCCGATGTTCATTGGCAGACACAGCTTCTGATTCTTTTTAACCATTGGGTTATACTACCCACTACAGGAGTAGGACACTAGGCAGGAAAAAGCTTGACTATGCCCATGGGTAGTCCCAAGGTATACACCCACTCTCAGCTATAGGCACTCCGTTTTGTTACAAGCAGTGTGAGAAGAATTACAACTCCACAGAGGGGTGGGTGCTTTGTTTGTCAATGATCATCAGAGAAATGGATTTTATGGTAAGTCAAAAATCCCATTTTTTCTTTTGTTCATTGACGGACAAAGCTTTTGATTCTTCTTAACCATTGGGACATCCCAAAGCAGTGTTAAACATAAGGGGTGGGAACAGCGAGAAAAAAAAAAAATTCCCAAGGCTAATGATTATTAACCAGGAAAACAGGAGCTCAACTTTTTTTTTAGGTGGAGCTCACCTAAAAAAAACAATACACACTCAAAGAGGACCAGGTCCTCTAAACCGCAGGCTGCAAAACCTTTACGGCCAAAGGAAGCATCTGCAGGTCAAAACACATCCACTTTATAGAACCGATGACCAGGTGGCCGCCTTGCAAACCTGCGTCACTGACGCTGATGACTAAATGCCCAGGAGGCACTGAGCGCCCAAGTAGAGTGCGTCTTGACAGGGAAAGGAGGAACCTAACCCTTGATGGAATAGGCCTGAATCACAATCTGTCTGATCCATTCAAAAATGGTCAGAGAGGAAGCAGACAACCCTTTCCAAGGCCCATCAATAAGCACAAATAGTGAGTATGATTTCCTAAAAGACTCTGAAGCTGCCAGGTACATCCTAATTGCCCGGACCACATCCAAGGCACGCAAAGCAATTTCCTTTGGATGTTTTTGGCCTGGGACACCGGGAAGGCCACACAATGTCTTCATTAAAATGTAGATCAGAGACAACCTGAGGAAAGAATGACGGACAGGGGCGAAGAACCACCTTATCACTATGAACCACCAAGTAAGGTGAACAACAGGGTAATACCGCCAATTGTGACAGCCTGCATACACTCTGCGTGCAAGCCACCAAAAAGGCCACCTTCTGGGACAGCGTAAGCAGGGGAATATCCAGAATATCTAGAAGAAAAGGAGGCTTCTGGAGAACAGAGCACCAAACTGAGGTCCCAAGGCAGCAACAGAGACCGCACTGGAGGGGTCAATTGCCTAACTCCCTGAAGAAAAGTATGTGGCCAAGGGCGGTTGAAAGAAGACCGCTAAGGCCACCACTTGACCCTTGATAGTACTCAAGGCAAGTTTCTGCTCAACCCCCCCGTTGAAGGAAGGTCAAGATCCGAGCCACCGAAAAAAGAGTGAGGATTAATCCCAAGAGACTCGCACCACGTCCTTGAGGGTAATGGAGACAAGAAAAATCCCCCTGATGCCGGGAAGCCATCACCTTGTGAACAGACTGCATTCTGAACTTCTGCACCCGCACAAAGCAGTTCACCACCTTGAGGTCCAGAATTAGACGCACCCTTTCTTCCTTTCTGGGGACTGTAAAGCGCTTTGAGTAAAAACCCGGTCGGAACAAGAACCTTCACCTTTTAAAGTAAAAGGTCTTGCACCGCCCCAAAAAGAGCCTGTAAGCGGACTGGGGACAGTCGCACGTTGGAAGGAAGAACCTTACCGGAGGGAAAGAACGAAACTCAATCTTGTAGCCGGACCGAATGACCTCATGGATCCACCTGACTTGTACCAGGGGAATCCACGGGTCCGAAACCAACGAAGACATCCCCCCACCCCAAATACAGATGAGGACGCACCTTCATGCTGAAGGGGCCTTGCCAGCAGGTCTGGAGAAGCCTGCTCTTGACTTGCCAAACCAAGTTCGCTTGGATCCTCCAGAGGCGGCCCCAAAGTGCTTTGATTCCTTGTCAGTCGACCCTAAGGGACGAAATAACTTCTTATGAGCCGAGAAGGAGGGCCCACGTCTACGACGAGGGTCCTTGCCCTTAGTAGCCTGCAGAAGAAAGGTACTCTTCTCCCCTGTGAGACCTTTAATGATGTCATCCAGGGTAGTACCAAACAGACGATCACCTTGAAAGGGAAGATAAGTCAAGCCTTTTCAGAAGTCTGATCCGCAGACCAGCATTTGAGCCAAAAGATGTCCCGAAGGACCACTGTCGAAACAAAGAGCCGAGACGCTAGGGAAGCCGCATCCAAAGAGACATTGCAGATAAACTGCAGCCCCTGGACCAGCTGGTCCGCCAGCTCAGCAAAGGCAGGGGGAAGCTACTCCATCTCCAGGTCATGGCACAAAAGCCTATCCCATTCAGTGAGAGCATGCGACACCAGGGCAATGGGGAAAATCGGCCTCAGTGCCGAACCAGCCCGGGTATACATGTTACGGGCCACAGCCTCCGCCTTCCTGTCAGCCGGGTCCTTAAAGGCCAAGGTCTCTTAAACCTGAATCATGGTTGCCTTGTACAATATGGAAACCGGAGGGTCCATCACCGGTGGAACAGTCAACTTCTTAAGAACGGACTCCTCATAGGGGTATCACCTAGCAAAATCGATTAGAGACCTCAAGGGGATGCTTTGGTCGTCCCCACTATTTAGTGAGAATTCTGTCAAAATAGGAGGGGAAAGGGAACACTTTTTCCGCTCTGGATGGCTTGTGAATGCCAAAGGGAACTTGCGCCTCTGCCGCAGATTCAGCTGCGTCCTCCATCTTTAAGGTCTCACGCACAGCTACAATCAGTGCTTTTTCGTATGCGATTGCAGAAGTGAAGGAATCCTCTTCACATCTTGGGGTTCAGGGTGCTTGGTCGCAGATCCAGCAGGGTGACCCACATCAGTGGCAACTGTATCAGATTCAGGATCTGATAAGATAGAAGAGGCAGGGGAAAGCAAGGGGTGCTTTTTGCCAGTCCGTCACCCAAAAGCCACATCCACCTGGGACACCAAGGACTTCAGGACCGCCGTCAGTGCATCATTGGATGGATGGGACCCGGAGGGAAACGGAGCCACAGAGCACCAATCGATCCGCAGTAGAGAGGGAGAGGACCCCACCAAACTCACCACCCCGCAGAAACCAGGAGAATCAAAACAGCACGAACGGAGATCAGGAAACAAAAATATACAGGAGTACCAGGGGATGGGGAGGGACTCCTACCGCCGAAATCGCCGCCCAGGGGGCTTCCACTCTCATGGCCGCTGCTAAATTCAATGGGAAACCACCGAAATATGGCCACCGTGCATTAGGCACACAGGCTAGGAAGGATCCCTAGGCCTCAGAAAATGGCACAGGCAGACAGAGTCCCCCACCCCCCACAGTCGATAACCCTGTCGCTGTCGGCACCCCCCCCCGCCCCCATCGCCAGCAAAGCACCCTGCCCCCACCCTAGGCGGTGAACCAGGCAACCCCACAGCCCCGGCATCAGTGAAGGGGGGGGCGGATGGGGGGTGATATGGCCCACAGGGACCACCAGACCGGTGAGGGGGGTGCATAATGGGAAGGAGGGGAACCCAGGGGTCCGACCATCCCATGGAGGGGCCTACGTCCATCCCAAAATGTAGTACCTATAGCAGAGAGAGGGAGTATACCCCCTGGGACTGCCCATAGGCATAACCAGACTTTTTTTCTGCCTAATGTTCGACTTCTGTAGGGGGCAGAATAACCCAATGGTTAAGAAGATCAGGAACTGTGTCAGTGAACAAGAGAGAATCCGTTATTTCCTCCTCAAATTCATGCTGCTAGACCTGCAACAAAAGCAGGCCCTTGATCTGTACTAGAGAAATCTACTTTGGGATACCCGTTCTTGGTCCAGCTGTTAACTTTCACATGCAGAAGCTCTGAGGAAGAGAAAATTGGTAAAGCCCCTAAAATTAGTGGGCTATCATTTTTATTCTCAACTAATAAAAATTAAACAGGAATGCAACCATACACCTACCACTCATTCTACCAAACTTACTACTGTCATTCCTTGGGAACACCTCTTTGGACCCATTGGAACGTAAAAAACATCCTCCTATTTAAATTTCAATAGACCTAAACATCCAGCAAAAATCCAGATACAGCACACAACCAACATATCCTACTTGGATTTGTGGAATAATAAAAAAACAAAAAAAAAAAAAAAAAAAAAAAAAAAAAACTTACATTGTGTTAGCAAATGCAGAAATAATTAAATCTAGATACCTGTTTAAAAGCAAAGCTTTAGATTGCCATCAATTTCAAAGTAACCTTATTTTTTTTTCTTAAAGTTGTGCATTTTTCTCAGTTTAAACATTTCATATGTTTTCTATTGTGGATAAAACATGGGTTTATGGGATTTGCAAATCATTGCATTCTGTTCTTATGTAGAATTACAGTGTCCCTTTTTTTTTTTTTTTGAATTAGGGTTATATAACCAAACAACTCTAGCACTGATTTGCCAGTCTTTAATACATTGTTTCAGAAGGCCCGATATTTGCCCTTACATTCAATGGAAAAACATAGGCTTGGAATAACGTTATTTTTGGACACCAAAGGCTTTTTACTGGCATACTTTTAGAAAGGGATTGAACCTGCTATGAACTTAGATGAATGCAGATGAACATAACTGTTGCAAGAGTTACCTGGAAATTTTGCAATTTAATTTAGTGGTTCTCTAAAACTTTTTTGACCAACAAATGGTCAAAGATTAAGCTGAATTCACTGGGCTGGCCAGACTTGGACGAATTAGCAGTTATTTTAACTCTAAACCACAAGTAGATTTTTTTTCTTAAAGCTTAAATGGTTGATTTCAAATAATTTGTCAATCTCTTTAAATCCTTTTCCAGACTAATAGGCATCATCAACCTTCTTTCTATAAGAGCCTAAAGTGGAGTACACTATAAGAAAATTGGGTAAATGATCGTCCGATTTTCCTCATTGTATCACAGCAAAATCGGAACCAAGGAAGGAAAATGTACGAAAATTCTCGTACTAAAAAGTTTTTTTTTCTTCTTGTTTTAGGTTTCTGATCATGCGCCATCTTTCTTTTCTGATTCTTCTTGTATGGAAATCATACAAAAAGTACACATTAAACAAAAAAACTTTCGTTCTGTTGCCATACAAGAAAAAGTTTGGAGTTTGTGCCTTCAGAAATTTTCATTTGGAAGGTAAGAATCGGCTATCGATTGTTGTGTACACACTTTCAGAAAATTGCATGATCCTTCCTCATACGAAAATGTTCACCTAATTTTCTTAGTGTGTACAGGCCATTAGGGCTCCGTTACACTGGGATTGCTCTCTAAATAATGATCCGTGGTGGAGTGCCTCTCAAAAGATGTTTGACCGGTGGTGAGAAGACATTCTGTTGCCTTTTGATGGTGGTAAATGTAGGGGTGTGCTTACCTTTTCCATATGACAAATCTTAATTTTCAAATACAATAATTATGTGAATAAATACATAATGCCAAATGTATGTATCATCTGTTTAAATATTTCAACGTTACTTGCTTGTATTCAGTGGTTGAATGAAGATCTAATGTTTGCCCCTTTAAATGTGCTTAAAAATGTAACAGTTTTCATTGGGTGCACTTACTTTTTCAAATGACCACTTTGTACACACACTCTGAGTTTTTTTTTCCCAATTTCTGCAAAGAAGAGGGTACAACCTATACTCATTCACACAAATCTGTATATGTGATGTATATGTGATGGAAAGTGCTTTAAGTACTTAGTACAGCCACCAAGAGAAGAACTACAGAGCTCAATCTTGGCGCATTTGCCTTAAGAACCTATCCCTTACAATTTTTAAAAATAGTGCAAGTAACCATCATGCAGACTAAGAAGAATGGGTGACATGTACAAAAAGACAACCTACCGACAGCATGGATACAAAAATCTGTATTTGCAAAGACACGTGTAGAGAATGCAATCCCTTGGATATTTCTGATAATATGGCTTTGTGCAACTTCTATTTACTTAATAGGAGGGCCTATTCAGAGAAGGCTATTCAGCTTTAAACAAACACCCATGCATTGTGCAGCAAACTCAGTAATTACAGCCCATTATCACACAGAGAAGCGGCACAGCCACAGAACGCCTGCTGTCCTTACAGCCAAGGGAAAAAAAAAAAGGAAAACATGAAACCGATTGTGACAAGAGGCCCAAATGTTAGCCTCTTGTAATAAGCAAGAGGTGAAAATGTAATTATGGCAGAAAGGATCTGCAGTGGCCTATGGGTGAGTACATTGCACTAATAGGGCGATTTGACGGGGGAAAGATTTCTGCATCAGCTATAATTATGACCTCTTCAGCAAAAGAAACTATACACCTTTATTTGAATGAATAGCAATTTAATATAATTCTTTAGGAGTAATGAATTGCACCACATTTACATCATGAGCTGAAGGCAGCCAAAAGGAATAATTAATAGAAAAGTACAGAACATCACACGTGTCCCCTTAAAACATGGGAACTAATAAGCACATACATTTTTATTCATTATTTTCTAAGTGGTTATCTTGGTGGGGGCCACAGAGACAGTAGGCTATGAAGGCCAACCCAGACTATTATTGCTTGATGAGGACTCAAACTCAATAAAGAAATACCAAAACGAATATAGAATATATGTTGGGCATCTTTAAGTAGGACATGAAAGGAATAGTTATGAAATAAGCCTCCAAGTGTATATAGTTACATAGTAGGTGAGGTTGAATAAAGACAATAGTCCATCCAGTTCAACCTGTGTAGGTGTGTGTGGCTGTAATCATCTCACATACCCCTGAATGTTCTGATCCTTGAGATGTAAGTCTAAGAGTCTTTTGAAAGCCACCATACTACCCGCAGAAACCACCTCTTGTGGTAGAGAATTCCACAATCTTGTAGCCCTAACAGTAAAGAACCCCCCACGTTGCCTGAGGTTAAAACGCTTATCCTCCTCTAATCGCATTGTATGCCCTCGAGTCCTCATGCAATCCCTTCGAATGAACAGCTTTTTTTCTAAGCTGGGATCCCCATTAAGATATTTATAAATTGCTATCATGTCCCCCCTCAGATGTCTCTTCTCCAGGGAGAATAAATCGAGAGATTGCAGACGCTCTTCATAGTCAAGGTCCTCCAATCCCCTAATTAGTTTAGTTGCCCTTCTCTGGACTCTCTCCAGCTCCAACACATCCCTCCTGAGGACTGGCGACCAGAACTGGACAGAATACTCCAGATGCGGTCGGACCAGAGTTTTATAAAGTGGAAGGATTATAGTCTTATCTCTGGAATACATACCTTTCTTTATGCATGCTAATATTCTGCTGGCTTTGGCAGCTGCCGCTTGACATTGCATGCTGTTGCCTAATCTATCATCAACCAAGACTCCCAGATCCTTCTCCATTTTTGATTCCCCCAAGGGTTCCCCTCATAACGTTTATTGTGTTTTTATGTTTTTAGTCCCCAAGTGCAAAACCTTACACTTCTCCACGTTAAACCTCATTTGCCATGTCGTTGCCCACTCTGTAATTTTGTCCAGGTCATTCTGTAGGATATCTGCTTCATGCTGTGCAGTTATTGCCCTGGCCAATTTTGTGTCATCTGCAAAAACTGATATCGAACTACTGATCCTGACCTCAATGTTGTTTATGAATAAATTGAACAAGGTTGGTCCCAGGACTGAGCCCTGGGGCACCCCGCTTACTACCTCAGACCAGTCTGAGTATGCGCTGTTTATTACCACTCTTTGGACACGCCCTTTAAGCCAATTCCGTATCCAAGAGCAAACCCTGCTGTCGATACCTGCAGACCTTATTTTATAAATTAAGCGCTTGTGGGGAACTGTATGAAACGCCTTAGCGAAATCCAAGTACACCCCATCCACTGGTCTCCCCCTATCTAGCTCACAGCTCACCTCCTCGTAGAATGTTAATAGATTGGTTTGACAAGAATGCCCATTTGTAAACCCGTGCTGATTACTGCTGATGATGTTGTTGTCTTTAGCAAACTCTACGATATAGTCCCTTATCATCCCCTCCAGAAGTTTACATACTATTGATGTCAAACTGACAGGCCTATACTTTCCCGGGATATGCCTCTGGCCCTTTTTGAATATCGGAATCACGTTAGCTTTCTTCCAATCCCCTGGTACATCTCCTGTCCTAATACTGTCAGCAAAGATCAGGAACAGTGGTCTGGATATAACCTTACTGAGTTCCTTGAGTACTCTCGGATGTACGCCATCCGGGCCTGGTGATTTGTTTGTGTTAAGTTTATCCAGCCTTTCCCTGATTTCACCCTCTGTTAGCCATAGTGGCAAGTCCTGTGTATTACTACTAACCAAACAGTCATGGTCAGTGTACCCCTCCGTTTCCTGTGTAAAGACTGACGAGAAAAAAGCATTCAGCACGGTTGCTTTTTCAGTGTCCTCTGTAACCTCATGCAACACTGTACCCAAACTAAATTTATATTGATTTATTTTTTTTTTTTAAACAAATAGATTTCTTTTGTTGGCATTTGAGCACCACTGGGTTTTTTTATTTTTTTGCAATAGGAACGAAAAAATACAGAAAATTTTGAAAAAAAAAATATAATTTTTTAATTTTTGCTATAAAAAAAAAATAAAAAAATATTATTTTAAAAATCTTATTTAGCCAAAATATATTCTGCTAAATGTTTTTGAATAAACAAAATCGCAATAAGTGTATATTCATTGGTTTGCATGAAAGTTATAGCGCCTACAAATCTATGGTATATATTCTGGAATTTTTATTTCTGATTTTTTTTTATATTACGAATGGCGGCGATCAGCGACTTATAATAGGACTGTGATAGCGGGAAATATGACACTAACAGGCACTGAGGGGAGCTAACATCACCAGTGACATTAATACAGTGATCAGTGAAATTATAAACTGTCACTGTACTGACACTTGCCGTGAAGGGGTTAACATTTTGGGCAATCAAGAGGTTAAGAGGTTAAATATGTGCCTTTGTGTAATATGTGTAACGTGCACTGGTTTTTGCTAACGATCTCTCAATTTCTCATCCCTGCTTTGCCGACAACACAGAGCTCTGGGCTATGATTTCACACAGCCAATCAGCAGGTCCTGGCCATAAATCATTGGCTGGGACTTGCTGACAGGCTCCCACTGTTTACAATTGTGCACAGCGGGAACAGGACGGGGGGGGGCACATATGTGCACCCCAAACCTGTAAGTAGGCAGCAGGTACGTCACTTTGCCTACAGTGGCAGCTCACCTGCAGTACAGTACGTGACTGCCAGGTTTAAGGTTGGTGTACAAAGCCAGCTCCATAAATTTAAGGTTTAATAAGCTTGGTGTGGAGAATATTTGGTGCCCTGGCCTCAACCCTACTAAACACCTTTGGGATGCATTGAAATGCCAACCATGAGACAAGTCTTCTAATCTAAGATCAGGACCTGACCTTGCAAATGCTCTTTTGGCTGAATGAACACGAAATTCCGCAAAACACACCCCATGATCTTAAAGAAAGCAGTCCCAGAAGTTTGGAGTTACTGCCACAGCAAGCCTGATGAAAACTTGTTTTATGAGCTGTTGACATGATAGAAAAAGCTATTGCTTGTACATACTAGGTAAGAGTCCAGCGAGGAGTTCAGAGTAATAATCAACTAGTTTGCACAGCATTTGCTTTGGGGTATAATGAGTTTGCCAGAAAGCATAGGAATAGCGCCTATAGTAGGTATTTTGACGAGATTGGACAAACTTGGCTAATAACCCGCCAGTTTTCTCCCCCTCCTTGTAGAATGCCAGTTTACTAAAAATATACAAAGTGCTTCCTCTCAGCTGCTGAGGAAGTCAAACGAGTTAACACATCCTGAGCAGATAACCATGCTTCTCTTGTTGCATCTGATTGGTTGTCAATATAGGCCCTCTTCAAGCTGGTGTACCTGATGTTCTACTTGTTGCTCCTGGTGTGCAGCAGCCTTTTTTATGGCAGTAATCTCTGTGTCTCCTCGGAGATGTGTCTTAAACGCCTCCCATGTTTGAAGATGGTCTACCTGGTCTCCATGTATTGAAGAAAATTCAGGCATTTTCTGTTCAATACCATCACGGACTGGAAATAGATGCAGCCAAAAGGCAATTATTTTCCAGGGTTCCTTAGTAAGTGTACTGAGGGGTTGTGCAAAAAGCCAGAGCACAAGGGGAGAGTAATTAGAAACAATATGTGGCATATACTGTATTTTAGTAAGTAGGGGAGCTAAGGATGGGGACTCGAAGTATAAATCTTTTCTAGATATGGGTCTCACAAAAACATGAAAATTGCTTTTCACTTGCAACCTATGGCTCCATATGTCTATCCAACTTAACTTCTGAAGAAAACAGGATAGCATGATTTCTCTTGCTGCTGGCCCAGTAGGGGCAGCGGGGATGTCTATCCAGGGAAGGGTCCAAACAGCAATTAAGCAAGGAACCAAAGAGGAACATCAGTTTTGTCCGCAAAGTACAGAAATAGCATATGCAAGACCTCTCTAGAGAAAGGAGGAGGGATGTATATCATCGGTAATAAACAATAGTATACAGACTGCAGTATAGAAACACCAATCAACCAACAAGGGGAGTTACCCATCTCGAAGGGACACCAAGCCTGCACCAGTAAGAGGCTGTAAACCAAAAAAAAAAAAAAAAAATACGAAAACAGATGGAGTAAGATAACTACCTGACTGGGAATAATAGCTCAAAGTGATGAGGTCAGCAAAAAAAGTACACTTTAGGACAAGAGACCAGAAAACAGGTTCTCAGAAGGAATACTGGACAATAGGAAAAATAAATAAATAAAAACAGGTCCAAAAAAAAAACAGGTCCACAGAAGACAACAAGCTGGTTTACAAGCAAAAAGCCCAAACCTTACACTTCCAACCCTTGGGATTTAGGGATAGAAGGTTCAAAGGTAAGAGTGAGGTTGCCTGACCGGACAAACAATCTTGTAGGAACATATCCGAGGAAAGTGAGACCCCCCCCCACAGTGTAATATGCCAAAAGGATATCCAAAAGACCCCTGAGACTGGGGCAAAGCCTATGGTAGCTAACCATGAAGTCAGCCTGACTAAATGAGGGAGGTAGGATGTGCGAGATGTACTCTTACAAAGGCAAGCAGTAGTGAAGATATAGCACAACTCCAGAATGGTGCATACAAACACCAGAAGAGCAAGAGGTAGCGCATGACCCATTCATCTAAACACTTAAACATTAGGATGTTAAAATGCTTGGTGATATAGTACGCCTTCCACTTTGAGAAGGGACTCCTTTATTCTTTGAAACATAGGTCACTCACTGTTCATGAACTGCTGCTTTTCTCAAAATTTAAAGGGCTTCCTCACTAGTGTACATTGTTTGTATACATTGTAGCGTACATTGGCAGTGGCTGTACTGGTACCTAAAGACGCTGGTCCTGGTTGGTGATCAGGATACCAGTTCCAGCTAACAATGGTACAAGATGGAGACAATAAGGGAGAAAGGGGCATATTAGGTGGACCTATATCATATCACTACTCATAATAATGTGTGGACCTATATCATATCACTACTCATGGTTTAACCAATTCAGTATCCTGGTCTGGAAAGACTTGTAGACGTTTTCTCCTTGCACATAAACACGTATGGGTACAATATATTTAAACTGATTTGTTTTTTCCACAGGTTTTTCTTTCTTCTTTTCCTTTTTTGGATATTTTATATAAATTCTATTGAATTAATGATATATACAAGCTTTGATTACAACATTTACAACCACCTGAGGCTGTGACAAGCCAATGCATAGTTTAGATGTAGCTATTGGCTTTAGTCGATACAAGTTGTGTCTCAAGCATTTGTTCTACTTACCTTTAGTATTTGTATATGTATTTACAATCTTCTCGTGCGATTGAGGAGTTTTTTTATCGCAGGTCTATGGGTTAATTTATATAGTATACTAACTAAAAGCATTTTTTTTCCTAATTTGTGTTTTTGACTAATACTTATACCAGTATACCAGTGATAAATATACCAAGGTTCCCCCATTTTGAATATATATGTATTGTTCTCAATGTGGGAAATAAAACTTACCTTATGTACTTCACGATGTATGGCCCTCTCTTCTTTTAACGGTGATATCGGAGACGATTTCAACACGGAGGTCACATCGGAGGAATCCCATATCAGATCCTGGGCAAATGTGCAATAAAACCAAGGGCTTTCTTACAATTTTAATCCGGTGAGTGGGGAACCAAGAGGG
This sequence comes from Pelophylax lessonae, assembly GCF_965119305.1. Lineage (NCBI taxonomy): Eukaryota > Metazoa > Chordata > Amphibia > Anura > Ranidae > Pelophylax > Pelophylax lessonae. Next base: position 116,459,392 of record NC_138780.1, read on the forward strand.
CACCTTCACCATACAAGCACCTTTATTCACTTGGCACTTTGGCACCTTTTGGATCAATAAGGACTATATTTCACCATTTATGCACTTTAACTTTTATATTTTTTTTATATTTTTTTTTATTTTCTTTTGCAAATTATATATATTAATTTGTTTAGCTTAATCATGCACTATATTTAATTATCACAGAAATTTATGCACTTCAAATGTGATTGAATTATCATTATATATTTAATATTGATGGGTATAATTTACATATTTTTATCACTAATTTGTTGCTAGCGCTGCATAAATTTGCTTTTATTCATTTATTCTAAGTTTTTCTTAGTGTTTGCAGCAGCTGCACACCTTCACAGTTTTCTCACTGAATAATCATCACAATTGTGCAGCGCGGGTTTAAATTTGTATTTTCATTGTTCTCAATGTGTTTTATTATGTGTTATTTTGGTCATTTGGTGCTTCTTTGAATGAATGCAGGAACCTAATGAATGTGCTAAACAGCGTAACTAAGCACCCATTATGTTCAGCTGAGTTTATATTAGCTTAGTGTAACATCTAGGGGTGCATTTTAGGTTATGACTAAGCAAATGTAATTTATGAAACGCGTCAACCCCTGCTGTTACTTGTCTGCATCGGTGTTGTCATGACTTGTTTATATTTGGAATAAAGAAATACTTTTTATCCTCTATATCATGGAGTGTGGTCAACATTACTCAACACTTTGGATATTTGCTCAGACCACGGACTGGACCTGCGCCTGGTCATTAGAGGGAGGATCATTCTCACCTGGAGAGGTGCAACCTCCCTAATATATTAGAAGCCTGGTCCAAGTGGCATCCATGCTAACTTAGGCATGTAGTGTAACATGCCATGTTAGCAGCAAGGTGCTATCTCGCTCTCTCTTTTATATATATATATATATATATATATATATATATATATATATATATATATATATATATATATACACACACACTACGGTAAGTTGGGGTTATGCCCCGTTTCCAAAGAGCACACAATGCCACCAAGTCGCTTAGGGGTATATATAAGGTGAAGGGGCAGGGCCTTCTTTCAGCTTCGGCCTGCTGAGAGGTCACACCCATTTCCCGGGAGGGTTGCTCGCAGGCTAAGTTGATGCCATGGATGTAAGTGTTTTTCTATGTTAGTATGTGCTGCCAGACTGCAACCTTCTTGATCACAGCAACAGCATTTGTCCACTGTCCATTTTTTTTGCAGTTCGGGCCAATTGTTATTCCTCGTAATGCTCTCACACTCATGCGTGGGCCTGGGGTGCCTTATGCACCTGCCCAGCTTCACTCTCTCTTTACACAGGTGCACGCCTTTTTAGTCTCTTTGTGCGCAGTCAGCTGGCACAGAAAGGTGCCCCTGCACTGCCTGCTTCATCTGGCTACAAGGCAAAGTGATTCTGATGTTCTGAGCTCACTCTTGCAACAGTAAATGGTCACAGAAGACACCTTTTCATGCACAGGTCATGAGTATCCCTTTGGGGTTTATTTCACTCAATTTAATGGCAGATCATAGACACGGGGGTAATGGGTGAGCAGTCATTGCTAGCTTATACTCCGCTAACGGCTCAGGGAAGGGGGATAGTTGCATAGTGCTGACCAGTGCCCCCAATCTGAGTAGCTACCTCCTCAGAGACTCTCCTTAGCTTCTTCTGGCATCTACCAGTTAATTCTCTTGTCAATCCAAAGAGGAATTCTTATCCATCATATCTGATTTCATAGGAAGGTTGTCCGCTCTGTGGTAAAGGCCTCAGATAGCAGGGGCTGCAAGTTAGCCACGCTCTGTCTCTGCTCCAGAGCTCTTCTTTAAATCTCCTTTTGCAAATTATGTTCCCTGAAGAGGAAGATGGCTAAGATTCTGTGGGCTCAGCTTCCTCCCAAGCAGAAGGATGCCCTCTCTGTCTCTACTAACACAGTATGCTCTTGACTTGCTCTGGAACAGCCAGTGTTGTCCTGGCCAAGGGTCACCAGTTAGCTAGGTAGATGTCTAAGCCTGCCATGTTTAGAAACAAGTCTTCCTCACAATGAGGGGGTGCCACAACTTGTCAGAGTGGTGGGAATTAATCAGTCCCTGCCAGGAGAACACAGTGATTACTACTGACAGCTATCACCACTGGCAATAAGTACATGGTAAATATCTGACATGCTAGTTGGACCCAAGTCGATTGATGGTACAATCGGTCTGCACATAGATGGACAGAATCTCTGTCCCTTGAAATTCTTGAAATCTATAGCTGATAAAATGGGATTTTTGACTTACCGTGTATACCAGTTCTCCGTTGTTAATTGACGGACACAGCTAATGATCTTCTTAACCGTTGGGTTATACTGCCCCCTACAGGAGTAGGACACTAGGCAGAAAATAAGTCTGGCTACGCCTATGAGCAGTCCATGGGGGTGTACTCCCTCTCTCTGCTATAGCCACTCAGTTTTGTTACAAGCAGTGTCAGAAGAATTACAACTCCACAGAGGGGTGGTTGCTGTGTCCCTCAATGAACATCAGAGAAATAGATTTTTACGGTAAGTCAAAAATCCCATTTTCTCTTTCGTTCACTGACGGACACAGCTCCTCATCATCTTAAACATTGGGACATCCCAAAACAGTGTTAAACATGAGGGGTGGGAACAGCGAAAAATAAATTCCCAAGGCTAAGTATAGCCAACCCAGGAAAACAGGGGCTCGACTAAAACAACTGGAGCTCACCTGAAAAAACAATACACCCTCAAAAAGGACCAGGTCCTCTAAAAAGCAAACTGCAAAAGCTTGCGACCAAAGGAAGCATCCGCAGATGACAACACATCCACTTTATAGAACTTTGTGAAAGTGTGCACCGCCGACCAGGTGGCCGCCTTGTAAACCTGCGTCACTGATGCCTGATAACAGAAGGCCCAGGAGGCACTGAGCGCCCCAGTAGAGTGCCCATTGACAGGGAAAGGAGGAACCGGACCCTTGATGGAATAGGTCTGAATCACAGTCTGTCTGATCCATCTGGAAATGGTCACAGAGGAAGCGGCCAACCCTTTCCAAGGCCCATCCGTAAGCACAAATAGTGAGTCTGATTTCCTAAAAGACTCTGTAGCTGCCAGATACACCCTAATCGCCCAGGCTATATCCAAGGCATGCAAAGCAATTTCCTTTGGATGTTTTGGCCTACGACACAGGGAAGGCAACACAATGTCTTCATTCAAATGAAAATCAGAGACAACCTGAGGAAGGAACGACGGACAGGAGCGAAGAACCACCTTATCACTGTGAAAGAAACAATGAGGAAAGAAATGCCTCTAGGGGGGACTTTAAAGGCCAACAGTGGAGTAACTGAAAGGTCAAGTAGGGAAAACAAGAATGTCATGGAATATGTATAAAAAAAACAAAATCACTTTATTACAATAATCTAAAAATCAACATGATTACATAGGTGAGCTGGCCTACATGCAGGTATTAAAGTGCAAGACCAATTGAACAAACATGGATGGAAATACAAACATAATAATGAGTAGACACTGTAAACTTGTCCTTTTCATTTGCGCAGCCCAAAATCATACATCAAAAACAGCAAATTGCAGGTAAGTAGGTCATAACCAAGCTGGTCCGATGGATCACTGGAATTCAACAAGACCAAAATAAGAGGTCAGGGCATGGCAAGCAGCCTGGATGTATATTCTTTGAGTCTATGAATAAAAGAAGGAAAAAAATATTTCATTTACTCAAGCAATATACATCCGGGCTGCTTGCCATGCTCTGACCTCTTATCTTGGTCTTGTTGAATTCCAGTGATCCATCAGACCAGCTTGGTTCTGACCTACTTACCTGCAATTTGCTGTTTTTGATGTATTATTCTGGGCTGAGCAAATGAAAAGGACATCAATGTTTTTCTGCTTCTATTGTTTTGAGCTGACCATTCTGGTTGAGCGTACTATTGAATGTAAGTGTATCCAACATGGTAACTTGGTTCCAATATACTATATGGCTATATTTTTATGAATATATAATCTATATATCTATATATAACCCTATAAGGTAGGTGCTAAGTAAAAGCATAATGGGCCTTAGCTGCCTAACAGCAGGACCATGATTTTCAGCTGGACTGTCATGTCTCCCAGGTGTGGCTGCTGAGAGGGGAGTCTCCCCACTGGCTCCATGAGAGGATTCTCATTGGACCGTGGAGGAAACCCAATTAGTGGCCCACTCAGGCCTGCATCTACCCCAGAAGGCAAATTCTGCTGCAGTGGGTATAAGTTTGTAGGGAACCCATGACACAGTGTCTTTTGCGGGAAGCAAAGCCCCAGGAGAGAGCGTACGCCTGTCTCTCCTCCTGTCAGAAGGATCGGGTGTCTCGGGTGGCTGCCTGAGAATACAGGAGGGAAAGCTGAGCTGAGTTGCAGACAGGATCCGGTGTGCCGAGGACCAGCGGAGGAAGAGGGGTTCAGTTCCAGGAAAGCCTTCCAAGGTCGTGAGTACTGTGAACTGGCCCTGGGGGTCTGCCTAGTGTAGAGGGGATCAATCCGGTGAAGGTCCCAGGGATCCTGGAGCCTGCAGGTGTCAAGGGGGTTGCCTAGTGAAAGGACCCTGAAGTGTCAAGGGGGTTGCCTGGAAGTGTGAGGGTGCCAGCGGTTGGGCCCTGAAGAGTCAAGTGTGCAGTGTTAGGAGTTGCAGCAGCACAAGCAGTTACAAGAAGTTACCTCAGTCAGTGAAGGGCTGGAGGGAGTCATTTGCAGGACTTTTGAGCCAGACAGTGTCAAGAGTCAAGGAGTGGTACAGTCCTAGATCTTCTGAGTTAACCAAGGAGTTAAAGTCGAAGTTTTAGCATTTTCAGCAGAACAGTATTTCAAGCGCCAGGAAGCGTTGGTCAGCATTCAGCTGGCGTCAGGACAGCGCTAACAGGCATATTTTCCACAAAGTGTCCCAGTTAAACCTAGTTGAGCCAGAGGAGTATCCCACTCATTCCCTTCTGCCATCCCCATTATATAAAATAAACAAAACAAACCAAAGATGCCGGAATGGTCATTGTCTCAGCTCTCACACTTGGGTTTTCAACTTAAATGTTTTGGAAGTGCTCCCGGTAACAATGGCAGACCCACATCAGGGCCCAATGCCTGGAAATTCTGCTACACATTTATATATATATATATATATATACATACACACACAAATGTTTGTTGATGTAATTTCAGAGACACTGTACCCTACTTGTACCACTGAAGGAGGAATCTCTGAAACACGTTGGGTGGTGGCAACAGGGGTTTTGACAGTTTACAGTGTCTACTCATTATTGATATATTTGTATTTCCATCCATGTTTGTTCAATTGGTCTTGCAATTTAATACCTGCGTGTATACCAGCTCACCATGATCATGTTATTGATTTTTAATTTATGGTTACAAAGTGATTTTGTATTTTTTATACATATTCCATGACATTCTTGTTTGCTCTACTTGACCTTTGAGTTAATCCACTATTTGACCATTAAATTCCCCCCTAGAGGCATTTCTTTCCTCATTGTTTCTTTCAATATATTTGGGATGTGGGCCTAAGTTTTGCATTGATCCAACCTTCATTTTCTTCTCTACCTTATCACTGTGAACCACCAAGTAAGGTGAACGACAGGGTAACGCCGCCAATTCTGACACCCTGTGTGCAGAGGTGAAAGCCACCAAAAAGGCCACCTTCTGGGACAGCGTAAGCAGGGGAATCTCCCCAAGACTCTCAAAAGGAGGCTTCTGGAGGGGAGGGAGCACCAAATTGAGGTCCCAAGGCGGCAACAGAGGCCGCACTGGAGGTGTCGTGCCTAACTCCCTGAAGAAAAGTATGCACCAAGGAGTATGTGGCCAAGGGCTGTTGAAAGAAGACTGCTAAGGCCGACACCTGACCCTTGATAGTACTCAAGGCAAGTTTCTGCTCAACCCGCTGAAGGTCCAGATCTGAGCCACCGAAAAGAAAAGCGAGGATGAACCCCAAGAGACTCATACCATACAATGTACATCTTCTACGTACGATAGTAGATCTTCCTAGAAGTAGATTTTCTAGCTTTTAACAGCATTGGAATCACGGACTCAGACAAACCTCTATCCATCAGAACCTGGCGTTCAACAGCCAAGCCGTCAAAGCCAGCGACTAAGGCAGGATGGGAGATTGGTCCTTGGGACAGCAGATCCTCCCTGAGAGGAAGCTTCCAAGGAACATTGGTGACCAGCCGCACCAGATCGACGTACCAAGCCCGGCAAGGCCAGTCTGGGGCCAAGATGACCGGAATCCCTTCTCGATCCTGCGTAGAAGTCGAGCCAGAAGCTTGAGAGGAGGGAAGGCATAAATTAGACGATACTGACCCCCACGGGGCCACCAGCGCATCAGTGGCGACCACCAGAGGATCCCGTGACAGAGCCACAAACCTCTGCACCTTTCTGGTGCAGAGGGACGCCAACAGATCCACCTTGGGGATGCCCCACCAGAGAAACATTTGATGAAACCCCTCCGGATAAGGGGCCACTCCCCTTGGTCCAACGTCTGCCGACTGAAGTAATCCGCCTGCCAGTTTTCCACGCCGGGAATGTGTACAGTGGAGAGGGCTGGAACAAACAGTTTTGCCCACCTTAGAATTCAGGCTACCTCCAGAGCCGCCACGACACTTTTTGTACCCCCCTGGTGTAAACTATGGCTGTGGCATTGTCAAATTGAATGTTCCAGGCACAGTCTCATCGCTCAGAGTACCAAGACATTGATCGGTAGTCTGGACTCTTCCAGATGAAGCTATGCAACTGAATTGCGAAATGTGTTGACGTCAATCTTGAACAGAAGTCGCCCATGTGATCCCTGCACAAGCCTGACTGGCAGCTCTGCATACAGCGGCGTATCGTCACTGCCGCCGCTGTGCCCCTCCACATCGGCTATTGTGATCCCGGAGGTTTACCTCTACGTGAACACCTTGACCAGGCACAGCACGAGAGCAATCCATCTCACCATTATTCATCCCTCGTGAGACACCCAGACCAGGATGCCCAGGACTTGAACTGATTGAGGTACAGTCTGCATATCCATGCATAATACAAACTGACACTTTATCTCACTGCATTTGCATCTACTAAGGATATTGCAGACTCCCAATCGAGTACCATCTACCAGGATCCTTACTGTGCTCCACACCGCACCCCAGTGTTTGTCACCCCCTACCTGCCTTTACATTAGTGAGGGTTGGAGATACTGTGTATTTACTATACTGGGGATAGTCAAGGAAAAACTTAAATCCTACCTTACCGCACATTGGGTCTGTATGGATGTTCCATCTTGTTCTTACATGATTGCTCCTCATGTGTCGACCACTCATCCAGGTGCTGCCCACTCACATTGCAATCATCAATTATATATTATCACCTCCAAAACTCTGGGACATAGCCTTTAGGGGCTCTCTGTCTGCCACCACGCCAATAGCTCGAGCTTTCAGGTGTTTGGCACTTTTAGCATTTCCCTAACTATCATCTTGATACATCAATTGATACGGTAATATGCCATGGGAACTGTCTTCAAGTGGCAACCTTGTTTTTACTTCATTTTGTTATATCTTTGGTTGCAATTCTATGCATGGTTTGTCACATTGCACTATTTCTACTGAACGCACCACTTTTTAGCAACACTATCACTTGAATTGCTAGAATAAAAATCTTGTATTGGTTTACACCCCTGCGCGTGGTTAATTGCTCTTCCCAATAAGGCTCTCTGGTTTCTTCCAGAGAACTCCTTTTTTTGCACATGTTTTAGAGCCAGGTGATGACCACTAACATTGTGGAAACCACAGGGGTACAATTATAAACCTATCCAGAATGGTCCATTTTTTTTTTTTTTTCCTGGACTCTTCCAGGGTCCAGACCCCCTGAGCAGAAATTGTGCCGAGGACGATTCCTCAGCCAAACAGGCTGGCATCTGTGGTGACCACTGTTCAATACAAGGGGAGGAAGGATTTGCGCAGCTGAAGCACCAAAGAACGAAGCCACCATATCAGGGACTCCATCGTTCCCCGGATCAGCTGGATCTGATTGTCCAGAGACTGCAGATTCTTGTCCCATTTGTCCAGAATCTCCCTTGAAGGGACCTCGTATGGAACTGTGCAAACAGAACCACCTCAAAAAGGTAGACACCTTTAGGCCCAGCAACTGCATGCAAGTCTGGAGGGATCACAAGCTGCTGGACAGCAGGAGGTGAATTACAGCCTGCAGTTTCTGGAGTTTGTCCAGAGGAAGGAGCACTCTGGCTAAGGCCGAGTCCAGAGTCAGACCCAGATAGCCCAAGCTGGACTGAACCAGAGAAGACTTCTGAAAATTCAGGATCCAGCCAAACACCCTCAAGCTCGTATGGTGATCTCTAGGTTTTCCACCAGAGCAGTAGGAGACTCCGCTCGCAGAAGGAAGCCGTCCAAGTAGCCCAGAACCGCAATCCCCCATTGGCGTAACAACGCTAGCACCGGGGCGAACACTTTCGTGTAGACCCGAGGAGCAGAAGCGAGACCAAAGGGTAACGCCACAAACTGATAATGCTTCTCTCCCACAGCAAAGCGGAGAAAGCGCTGGAGACTGACACATATTGGAATGTGAAGATAAGCGTCGATGGAGGCAAGAAAAATCCCCCTGATGCAGGAAAGCCACCACCGTGCGAATGGACTCCATTCTGAACTTCTGCACCCACACAAAGCAGTTCAGCGCCTGGAGGTCCAGAATTGGACGCACCTTGCCTTCCTTTCTGGGGACTGTAAACGGATTTGAGTACAAGCCCCTGAAAACGTTCCGAAGTCGGAACCAGGACCGTCACCCCTTAAAGTAAAAGGTCTTGCACTCCCTCAAAAAGAGCCTGTAAGTGGACCAGGGACAGTCCCACGTTGAAAGGAAGAAACTTACCAGAGGACAAGAACGAAACTCAATCTTGAAGCCGGACCGAATGACCTCATGGACCCACTTGACTTGTACGAGGAGGGTCCATGGGTCCAGGAAACAGGGAAGATGTCCCTCCACCCCAAATACGGGTGAGGGAGCACCTTCATGCTGAAGGGGCCTTGTATTCGGGTCTGGAGAAGTCCGCTCTTGACTTGCCAAACCAAGTTCCCTTGGATCCTCCAGAGGAGATCCCAAAGGGCTCCGATCCCTTGTCAGTTGACCCTGAGGGACGAAAAACCTTCTTGTGAGCCAAGGGCCCACATCTACAATGAGGGTCCTTGCCCTTAGTAGCCTGCAGAAGAAAGGTACTCTTCCCCCCGTGAGACATTTATTAATGTCATCCAGGGTAGCACCAAACAGGTGATCTCCTTGAAAGGGAAGATCACTCAAGGCCTTTTTAGAAGTCTGGTCCACAGACCAGCATTTGAGCCACAAGACACACCAAAGGACCACTGCCGAAACAGAGAGCCGAGCCAATAGGGGGGCCGTATCCAAAGATATGAAGATATAAAGATCACTGATAAACTGCAGCCCCTGGACCAGCTTGGTCTGCAAGTTTAGCAAAGGCAGGGGGGAGTACCGCGCTTTAAAGGTGCCTAATGCAAAATTAATCAAAACATATAAATATATATGTGAAAAAGTGCCTTAGTGCTTCTCAATATAATATTCACAAAATGTGCATCACAGCATACTAAATAAAATAAAATCCTATCAAATATAGATCCTCCAATCCATAAACAATTAGGTGGTTAAAACTACTGAATAAATATAATATTTCATAAATCAACAGTACATATATAATTTAAAGTGACAAAATTGTAAACTTCCTAATACGTGACCATCTAATAAAAGTCGGCCTACACAAGGACTGTCATGTGAAGCTGTGGCTGGTGGTGAAGTTGGAGGACGGAGTGCTGGGAATGGAAAGCAATCTGCAGAGACTATCTAAATATTTAACTTCCACATTACTGATCATCGTATCGGCAACGATTTGTTTGTTATGCTCTGGAAAAGACGATAAGCAATGTGAGTGTTACTCTTATTTATTTAATAAAATACGGGACATACTTCACTATATTGGCCCGCTTTGTTTTTTGGAGACACAAAAGGTCCACAGATTATCTCCTGGCACATCGCTGCATATATAAAAAAAAGGGAGAAAAATCGATTACGTATCATGGTACCCATACGCCAATAAGGAGGAAGGAGCAGTACTCTGAGGCATACAATACAAGGCTTTTTTAAAAGAGTATTGAGGTGAGCGCTTAGGACACCTAGTGGTCACTGCACAGAAGAGCACCTGCATGCGGTTTTGGATAAGAAGACTTGGTTGATCACCATATATTTATATTTTTAAGGACACTTTAGCACTTTATATTTCAATCACCTATTTAAGAGCACAAAAATATTTTATTAGATGGTCACGTATTAGCAAGTTTACAATTTTGTCACTTTAAATTATATATGTACTTTTGATTTATGAAATATTATATTTATTCAGTAGTTTTAACCACCTAATTGTTTATGGATTGGAGGATCTATATTTGATAGGATTTTACTTTATTTAGTATGCTGTGATGCACATTTTGTGAATATTATATTGATTAGCACTAAGGCACTTTCTCACATATATATTTATATGTTTTGATTAATTTTGCATTAGGCACCTTTAAAGCGCGGTACTCCCCCCAACTATAAGTATCTGTATTGTGTAGGTTACCAATAATAGTACCTGCAGCATTAAAGGAGATAACTAGGTATATAATAGAGACAGCGCGAGAATTTCACCAACCCCCCTTAAAGGCAGGGGGGAGCTACTCCCCCTCCAGGTCATGGTGCAAAAGCCTAGCCCTTTCGGTCAGTCTGCGACACCAGGGCAATGGTGAATATTGGCATCAGTGCTGAACCAGCCAGGGTGTACATATTGCGGGCCACAGCCTCCTCCTTCCTGTCAGCCGGGTCCTTAAAGGTGGGGGGACTCATCAACTAGCATCATGGTTGCCTTGTTAAATCTGGAAACCGGAGGGTGGAATAGTCCACTTCTTAAGATGGGACTCCTCATAGGGGTATCGCCTAGCAAAATTGCTTAGAAACCCCAAGGGGACACTTTGGTCGTCCCCACTATTTAGTGACAATTCTGTCAAAATAGGAAGGGAAAGGGAACACCTTTTCCGCTCTTGATGGCTTGTGAATGCCAAAGAGAACCTGCGTCTCCACCGCAGCTTCAGCTACATCCACCATCTTTAAGGTCTCACGCACAGCTACAATCAGCGCGTCCACCAGCACCTTTTGGTACGCCGTTGCAGAAGTGGAGGAGTCCTTCACACTATCTGAGGATTGAAGGCGCGTGGTCACAGACCCAGCAGTGTGATCCATGTCAGTGGCGGCTGAATCAGAGATTCAGGATGAATGATGTGACAGATGAGGCATGGGGAAGGCAGAGGGGCACTTTTTGCCAGCCTGTTGCCCAAAAGCCACCCCTTACCGAGACTCCAAGGATTCCAGGACCGACGTCAGTGCATTGATGGATGGATAGGACCGGAGGGCCCCGTAGCCTCAGAGAGGGGATCAGGTGGGGAGATATGCTCCAAAGACTCCATGAGACACCAGGGGGACCCCACAAAAAAGTGTAAAACACTGCTAAGGGACAACCCCCACCGCTCTGGCAGCCCAACCAGTTTCCAGCCACAGAGCACCAATCGATCCCCAGTAGAGAGGAAGAGGACCCCACCAGAATCACCACCCCGCAGAAACCAGGCACCCCAGCTACCAGAAGAATCTGCTCTGCACAAACCTCGATCAGGAAATGAAAAGATCCTGGAGTCAGCACCAGGGGACGAGGAGGGGCTCCCACCTCTGAAATAGCTGCCCAGAGGGCTCCACTGTCATGAGCCCTGCTATTTCTAATGGCAAACCACCAAAAAAAGGCTACCGGACTACACAAACATTGCCGCCGTCCATTAAGCACACAGGCTACAAGAAAATGGTGGCACCTTGAGGCTCCCAGGGACCCAGGAGGGATCCCTAGGCCTCAGAAAATGGCACAGGCAGGAAGGGGGGCACTGGTAGAAGCCCCCACCCACAGGTACAGCTCCCCCCACAAACGATCGCCCATTCGCTGGCGGAGTACTCCCCCATTGCCAGCACAGCACCCTGTCCCAACCCTAGGCGGTTAACCAGGCCACCCCCACAGCCCCAGCATCAGTGGAGGGGGGGATGGAGGGCGGGATGGCTCACAGTGACCACCAGACTGATGAAGGGAGTGCCTAATGGGAACGGGTGTGGTTGCCCCATGGAGGGGCCCGATCCACTCTAAAACCCTCCTGGGGGGGGGGGGTTACTATACCAGGAACCAGTGTGGGGCTGTCGGCCAGGAGAAACAAAGCAACTCGGGCCGGGACACGTCATATGCGACCTTGTAAGACGTTTAACTGGCAGGCCAGCCCCTGTCCGGTAGGGCTATGTCGCGGCCGACCTAGCGCAGAGGTAAGGTCTGTGTGCGAAGGCCAGACTGGGGTAACCACTGGATCTAGATTATCCAGCTCATCGCCCAGTCCAGCAGTTGAATATAGATCTCACAAGAAAAAATCCAGGAGAAAAAGCGTGTCCTACTCCTGTTAGGGGCAGGATAACCCAATGGTTAAGATGATCAGAAGCGTGTGCGTCAATGAATGAAAGAGAAATGTAGTTTTCAAACACAAAATAAGAAAAAAGGTATAAAGAGATTAGATGTGTTCCAATCAAAAGTTTTAACTGTACAAAATTTATAATGGACTGTGCCTCCCTTACGTAATTAAAATTCAGACAGTGTTGTCATATAGGCTGATAAAATGCCCCAATGCACATTAGGATCCCATAGCGCTAAAGCACAACTTTTCACAACTGAAAGGATAAGGAAAACAAATGTCTCAATGACCTCTAGCCACTAGGCAAATTCAGATGATCGTAAATTCATATTCAAGGAGTTCTATAGACCCACAATCTGGATTAGTTCAAGTATAGTTGCATACATGTAATTCATGGTTATAAACTCTGACAGTGATGGGCTGGGTATAAAACCAGTGCAGATCATGCAGGGGTGGCTCACACAATAGAAGATAAGCATCCCTGGCCGCCAACAAGTGTAACTTGCTGTGTATCAAACAACAAGTTCAACAGCAGAGGAGCTGAAAGATAATGATTAGTCCATGGGTGGCACGTTATCATAGGGCAAGACACAGAGCCCTCAAGTATGAACAATGTCATGTTCCAATCATTTCCAGCTCACAAAAAACATGCATCCCGATGTTATAATCAATCATCGCGGTAGGAACATCTTATTATTCAAAAACAAAAAAAGTAGGTCTAGAAGCAAGAACTTGGCATCTAATAACTTCTGTGCTCATTTTAAAAGATGCTTTTAAATCCAGGAAATGAGGCTGCAGTCTAAACAAGTCTAAATCCCATGGATGAATTGAGACCCATATGGAGGATTCAATTTATTTGCTGATCCAAGAAATGAAATGATTTGTGTATGACATCCCGCTGACAAACCTTCAACTGGTGCCATGATTGCTAATAGAATTGCTGTTTTTACCATTAGGGGACCTGGCTTGACGCCCTCCTCTATTTTTTGGTGTGAAAAACCTGAATTATGGATATAAAAGTTTATTTTGGCACTCAATATTTTTGTAGGCATCACAGTGAGGGGAAAAACAGATTACACACTGAACAATGTTCAAACTAGTTACACTTTGAAAAAAAAACAAAAAAAATGCTTTCTATACTACAACTGGGGTAACTGTCAAACTGTATTGAAAAGAAAAAAAGCTTTAAATATAGAAGACTACATGACCTAGCTGTGTGCCCATTTAATAAAGGCTATGTCACCAACATAAAATTTTGCAAGTAGAAGCACACCAAAATTAGGTATTTTACATGCTTACTTGCAAGTGTCTTTTCTTTGCATAAATTCATTTTTATTCATTTGCAATGTGCCTTTGAATTTGACAGAAAATCTGAATTGTCTATTCTTTGCACATTATAGCTCTCTTTTCTTCTGAGAGTGTCTAATTACTCCCTGTGCTTGCCCAGCTTCTTTGCCCCTCCCCTTAACCACCCTACATAACCTATTGTGTAGCAGCTAAGAGAAGAAGCAAAGAAAAATCGTACTATAAAGGGGTTGTAAAGTCAGAAGGTTTTTTTTTTTTTTATCTCAATGCATTCTACGCATTAAGATAAAAAGCCTCCTGTGTGTAGCAGCCCCCTTCAGCTCCCCTAATACTTACCTGAGCCAATCTCAGCTCCCCTAATACTTACCTGAGCCAATCTCTGTCCAGCAAAGCCCACGAATGCCTCGGCTGCCCAGGGAGTCTCCCTCCTGATTGGCTGAGACACAGCAGCGGCGCAATTGGCTCCAGCTGCGGTCAAAGTCAGTCAGTCAATGAGGAGGAGAGAAAGGGGGCAGGGTCAGGCCGCAGCTCTGTGTCTGAATGGATACACGGAGCTGTGACTTGCCTCGGGTACCCCCATAGCAAGCTGCTTGCTGTGGGGGCACTCACTAGGAGGGAGGGGCTAGGAGAGCAGAAGAGGGACTCAAGAAGAGGAGGATCTGGGCTACTCTGTGCAAAACCAACTGCACAGAGGAGGTAAGTAGAACATTTTTTTTGTGTTTTAAATATAAATAAAACAAGACTTTACAATCACTTTAAAGCTAACTCCACTTTCATGGGAAAATAAATAAAATAAATAAAAACAATAAACCGTGTACAGCTGCGACACAATTCATATTGTAATTGAATGTTATTAAAAATTACCTTTCCTTTTTTAATTTGCAGCTGTTGTAATTTTCTGAAAATGCAATGCAATATGGCTATCTGGAGTTGTTCTGTACACAGAATATGAACTGACCACACCCCAGAAACATAATTTCCTGCTTGTGTGATTGGCTCACCAATTTTCCCAGAAGTCTGCCTAAAATAAAAGTTAGATTTTAGGCATCCCCGGCAACAAAAATGTCATTTTTGGTGAGATACTCTCATAGGACACCTCTAAAGGGATGCAGGCCCAGCAGATTTCCTTATTAGAGCCCTGCAGCTGCCACAGCTGATAGATAATTATGAAACCCCTACCATTTGACCCACTCAGCACAGAGGGACAGAGGAACAAACAATGATTTCTTCAGAACAACAAAAGGTAGGAACCTGCAACAACGTTTGTTAAAATCCTTGTAATGTACAGAGATCACTCAGAGGGGAATGTTTTTTTTTTCCTCAACAAAAGTGGAGTTACGCTTTAACATAAATTCTATAGTGTTACTTGATTGGCAGCCCTGAGTCTTTTGGGGATGCTGACATCACCTCCCAGATGGCAGAACCAATCAGCAATCTTAGAGCTTTTGGATTTATTCACAAGGGAGGCTTTTACAAAAAAAGAACAGGCAAAATATATGGGAAATGTACAGAAAATCTTATAGGAATATTTTTGCTGAAATTATTGGTCTGCTGATAATGTCTCTTTAAGACTAATATCTATTTTAAACTCTTTGATTACAGCTCATCTCCAGGTTAATCCAGAAGCAACATGCTAAGTAAGCCTCATGTGTATTAACAAATCATTACATGTATTTTTTTTTTTTAATGGAACTAATGTAAGTGCCTAAACTTGACTTGATTTAAGTCCCTTAATTCCCCAAATAGAGAGAGGGATGGACTGGGAGCCAGCTGCAAATATTCTGACAAAACAAAGTGCACATAAGGATGACTTTACCAGTCTGCTGTTCCTTCACTGGCCAGTCAGCAGACTAAGAAAGGGGAAGGGGGAGCGATTTCAATAGTGTATTTCTTAGCAGCAACAAAAGGTAAGAGAAATTTTAAATTACCTGCAAATTCATTATCTTGGAGTACAGAACAGTACATAGGCAATCATTTATAGATGACCATGGGGTATTGTGATGAAACCCAATGTCAGACCCCTGCCCTTCTCACCAACACGTGACAAAGGACTGACCAATCTCACATCGCGCTGTCACTTACGCAACAATGCCACTCTCAGCTGCACCTTGCACAAAGATTTTCCAGCATGTGAAGCCATAATCTAGATGCCAGCAGGCTGAGAGTGATAGTTAATGCATTAAGTTATTTAAGCAATTAACCCTTTACAGCTCCAAACTGCCACCAGATAGCTTTTGGGCATATCAACCCTTCACAATATTCGCAATTATGAAACATAAATGTCTGTATACACACAGTCAACACAGACAGGTATGTTCAGAGATTTATCATATATAGTAGTACTCTTAAAGAGACAGGGCTTCTTTTAGCTGGCAATTAAAGCATTAGAGACAGTTTTAACACACTTCCAAATAGAGTTTAAAAATGAAAAGGTCAAAGTGGTGCAAATAAAATGTTTACTGGAAAAAGTGTGTTACAAAGAAATAAAGGAACAATAAAACAGAGAATAAAAAAAAAAGGGTTGAAAATGAAGAATACTTGCAATGTCCTGGTTTCAGCAGAGTTCAGCGAATAAGCAAAAATGGTACAGTGGCTCTCAAGTCCTGTTAGGTGTTCCGTGGTTTAATGTTAACAAAAGCTGTCAACTTCAGGAGCAGCTTCCTTTTTCTCTGATAGCACAGGGGGGTTGTCAGTGATTTGACCAATTACGCAGCTAAGGAGTGGCCATTGTGTTTAGGACTGTATCATGGCCCTCCTTTACACGCGGTTTTATACTAATATTAATATCTTCTAATATGTATAGGTCGTATCTGGAAACAGGTATATTATTGTTTAGCATTCAATTTTGTGTCCAGGGATACTAAACACAGGGTATCTTGCATAAGCCTGTCACCCAAGAGGTAGGAGACTGCCATCTCCACTTCTGTGGGATCTAGCTTAGTCAGGTATGACCTCAATTTGTTTGGTATGATATCCTTATAAAAAATTTATATTTATTTATTAACGTGTAATATCTGGTTTATGAATTCTAAATTGGGAAGGGGGGTCTCAGAGTTCAGATAAATCTTGACTGCTTTTACAATCCCTATTAGCTGTGGGTAGACATTTTATGGCACGCTATATTTATTTTCGAATGGATTTAATTGCCCTACAAACTACGGGTGACAGAACTGAAAGATTCTGATATAGTTTTACGATAGGTCGCTTTCAATCCCCTCTAACATTTCTTTGAAATGTGAGCTAAATTAATGAAAAGGCTATGGAGGTACATTCCTAGGTATTTGCTGTATAACTGTTCTACAAACCAGTCATGACCGACCTAGGATTCCAGGACAACATGGCTGCTGGACACGGATTATCGCGTGCCCAGTATGTGATATCATTACAGGTATAAGCTCACACTTTAAGGTGATTGGAACCTGGCAAGCTTTTGAGGACCCTCCCCCCTCTATAAACCTACCCCACTCCATGAATCAAAAGTGAAGGCGATAACAGGAGATAACTTAAGTATCAGACGCCAGAGCTAGAGGATCCCTGGTTTTGGTCTTGGTACAAATAGAGCTAGTTTATGGTTTACCTGGAAGACAGGATGTCCACATCTGGAGTCCCCCATTTAGACATATCAGATTGAACACATCTGAATGAAGAGACCATTAGCCTTAATCCAAGCGGTGACAGCTGAGATAATCCACCAGCCAAATGTCCCCTAATGGGATTTGGGTCGCAGAAATCGATAGACAGTGTCCACAAAAGAATCTGGTTCACTCCCTTCACAGCAGCCATGCGTTTCCCCTTGATGGTTGATATATATGTCACTGTGGGGGAATTGTCTGTTTGCACCCAAATTGGATGTCCCTTTAGAAGAGGGGTCCAGTTCCAGAGGAACATCCTGACAGCTCTGAGCTCCAGGATGCTAATGGGAAGTTTTGTTTCCCTCCTTGACCATGTTCCTTGAACAGTCAAGGAGTAGAAAACTCCTCCCCAGCGTCATTTTCATCTGTTATAAAATCGTTCAAAATTGCAGAGAAGGAATGATTTTCCACAGTTAAGAGTTGATTGACAAAGGCCTTTGTCTGAGATGTATGAGATGAGATGAAGCCTAGATACTCTAGGTGCATGAAAGGGTAGAGAGCAGATTTATTTTAAGCTGATCACCCAGCCAAAGGCTTGAAGCCTTTGAATTGCTCTTTGGATATTTGCTGAGAGTTGTAAGGGGGATGCATCTTGCAGTAAAAAGTTATCAAGATAAGCCTGTCACATGGAGTTCTGAGAAAGGCAATCAAGGCGCTAAGATTTTTGTAAACACCCTTGGAGTAGAGGTCAGGTAATTCCTCAAAGTGGTTGCCTACTTCAAAGCGTAGACATCGCTGATGTGGAGGGTAAATGAGGTGGTGTAGATATGCATCCTGGATGCCCACAGATGCCTTGTGTCCCCCTTTGTCTTATATTTGGAATGCAATGAAAAATATTGAGAGATTTTAGGTCCAGCACAGAATGAATACCTCCGTTAGGCTTTGGTACTGTGAACAGGTTTTAGTAGATTCCTTTTAACCTGTCTTGTGGTGGTACTGGTACAACTTATTGGAACCAGAGGTGGTTCAATCTTTTGCAAATCTGATTGTTTTAGTACAGTTTATGGTTGATTTGAAAGAAGAAAAGCAGTGACACAGTACAGTTTTGAATTCTATCTTGTAATCTTTGGAAACCCCTTTCCACAGGCTTGTGATGTAGATAGATGCAAACAGTAACAGACATTCTCCCACTCTAAGGAGTGAGGGCCTCCCTTCATTGTGTTGATGGCTTTAAAGAGGGCTTGGTGCCCTTTTGGACCAAGCCTTGTGCCAAAAAGGAAGGGCTGTACTTAGGTTTAAAGGTTAAAGGCTGGAAGAGCATGAAGGTGCTCTTCCTTTAGAGTAACTGGCAGCCCACTCCTGGAAAGGAGTGCCTCACCAAATAAATGTTTTCCTTGAAAAGACATGCGTGTGAGGCACCTCTACCTCTTATAGGCAGTTTCTACATTGCAAGCTTTTAGCCAGGGAATCCTACGCATATGAGTGGAGATGAGAGCCATCATAGATATTTGTCTCATGATGTGTTCCAGGGCATCTACATAAAAAAAAGTGCAGATGAATGATACTGTATTTGTTCTGTAACTACACGCTCCTTAAAAGACATGGTTATGTTGGTTATTCATTGTCCTGGTACAGTTATCTGCACTTTGACATACTGAAAAAGCAGCCATGTCTGGCTGCAGGTCTGGGTCTGCAAGAGTAAAGAGAGCTTTTAGGAGCTTTTGCATACAGAGGCAACAAGCTTTTTAACATTAACAAGCATATTGCAGGAAGCTCCCTCAACAATAAAGTGACACTGTGGGGGAGAGAAATCTTTTGTAGTTTTCTCCAACACTGTCTCTACATCCTCTCCATAGCTCTCAGATTCAACATTATCTAGGACTGGCATATCAGGTGCTGACTCTGGTTGAGAAACAGGAGTAGGCCAAGAGTTGGGGCATTTTTGAGGTGGATGCATTAAAGCCATAATCGATCCTAGAAATTGTGACATAGATGCAGAGAATTCTGCTTCTGTCAAATAGCCCGCTTACTGTATGCTGAAAAAGAACTAGAATCAGATGCTGTAGCCAGTGTTAAAACTGGTTCCTGCTCCAGTGCAAGGGATGCATCGTCAATCTGAGGCTGAGTTTAAGCCGGCTTATGGCAGAACGAAGGTTCTTCTGCTGTTTAGAGTTGGTTCCCTTTCACTAGGTCTCTGCCACACTCTACTCATGAATTAGAGTGTAGGAGATACGGTAAGAGCGTCAAAAAGGAGTAAGAGGTAAGCCAGGTGTAGACCAGCCCCTGCAATGGTGAAAAGGTGAAAAGATGGGAGAGGAAGCACCTCATTACCTTATAAAGGGCCCCAGGCCCAAATGGCATGATGTAATATCTGTTCATCCACCTAACACTAAACTCTGAGTGGATGAATTTCAGCACCAAGTTTGAAAACTTCATATCTCAAAGTAAATATATTGCAAGCATAGTCCTGTTTTACACCGTAACAGTCAAAAATACAGGGTAACCCTGCCTTACTTGTTCATGACACTGGACGATGTATAAAATCCAGGCTTTGCGAGTCACTCTGGGCATACCCACAGGGTAGTCTGTAGGGACTTGAAACCATTGTGATTGACCATGGCCCTGAACCTGTATAGCACTTTGCTGCGTTACAATGCCAAAGTGAGTGTCTCACATAGGATCCAGTGCCCAAAGCAACATTACAGGCTTTCCCCACAAAGTGGGGTCCAGATACAGTTCCCAAAGTTACACCGATCTGCATACACTGCTTCTGTAGGCAATTAGGTTGAAGAATCTTTAGTGTACTCAAAAGTTTGCAAGTGTCCAATCTCCTCAAATTATGTGCCTGTAATAATATAACCCATGATCTTTGAATAAAGTGTCTGTGTATTGTACTGTGCGAATAATAACTGTGTGTTATTCTACTGGCAGTGCAATATGAAGAGGCTGTGTAAATCTTGGAATTCCTTTGGCAGTCAAGACACCTTATACAGATGTATTTTTTGAGATATATTCAGTAGATATATATTTATATTTAGAGGTTTACCTAGAGTTCTGTGTTAAAGGAATATACTACAGTGTTATACAGGAATGCTATTGCCCCTAATGGATAATTCTGAAATCACTTACGATGTTTGAATTTTTTTCAAAAAAAGATGGTTGTGAAACATTTCTGGGATTATTGGAATGATTTGCCCTTGAAACTAAACCCTCATTGGAGGCAATGCACTAAAGTGTTTATGTGCACACAATTAAAGTGGTTAATACATCTGAAGCATTGGGTAGGCTATGAAGAAAGTGAAGACCAAAGTATCAAAGCAAATAAATGAAACATTTTGTTTAAACCTTACCTGTACGAAGCCAAACTTTTGTTCACAGCAGAAAGTGAAGGTGGCGTTAGGTATGCACACTAGCCGCCCCACTTTAATTCATATTTATTTTTTATCCTCCTTCAATTAAGAAATGTTACCAGCATGCTATGAATAAACCTGTCATTTAAAGAGCACAATCTTCCATAGACTAAATGTACAGATGAAATACCTTCAGTAACGGGTTGCAGCTTGGTGGAGCGCTCAGAATCTGGGGAGTGGAGTGGTTCGGGCTCTTTCAGACATTCCAGCTGCAGAAAGGGGTCATAGTCTTCAGATGCCAGATCTGAAAGGCTCATGGGAAAGTACCGTGGGTTGCTAAAATGCTGGGAGCCATAGACACAGTCATGCAAGACCTGCAGAGTACAATTTATATAAAAAAAATCACAATATTATCAAAAAAAATAGTAACTGTTTAACATTTACTGCAAACTTTAACAAGCTGCAATATAACCTTAATATGTAATTGGTTGTCATTGTATGAGCAATTTATCCACAAGGCTTAAAATGAGTTTAGGACCCAGTGAACATCCAGGGGGGTCCAGCTAAAACCTTGGACATCCTGCAGTAAACCAGGTGGATAGTGCAGCTGCTGATACCGGTTCACCTGTCTCTTCACAAGAGGATGTAATTGTAAGCAGCTGGCTTCTAATGGGGCACACTATGGCAGTACAGACAGTGTAAATAGGGCAGCTTTATTGTACCTGTTGCAATCCTTGTTAATGTCAAATGAATAGATTGGGGGAGCTCATTACTGCTACCATGCCCAGGGTCCCATTTTGCCTTAAAGGATGTTTACTTTTTAAAATAAATAAATGCCCAATTTTTTTTTTTTGCAGGTAAAAAAAAAAAAAAATGGGTTTTTTGACTTACCGTAAAATCCATTTCTCTGATGCTCATTGATAGACACAGCTCCTGAACTTCTTAACCATTGGGTTTTTTCTGCCCCCTACAGGAGTTTTCGGCAGAAAAAAAGGCTGGCTACGCCTATGGGCAGTCCCAGGGGGTATACTCCCTCTCTCTGCTATAGGTACTCAGTTTTATTACAAGCAATGTCAGAAGAATTACAACTCCACAGAGGGGTGGGTGCTGTGTCCGTCAATTAACATCAGAGAAATGGATTTTACGGTAAGTCAAAATCCCATTTTCTCTTTCGTTCATTGATGGACACAGCTCCCGATGATCTTACCATTGGGACATCCCAAAACAGTGTTAAACATGAGGGGTGGGAACAGCAAAAAAAGAAATTCCCAAGGCGAACTATAGCCAACCAGGTAAACAGGAGCTCAACCAAAACAACTGGAGCTCACCTGAAAAAACAAAAACACCCTCAAAAAGGACCAGGTCCTCTAAATAGCAGCCTGTAAAACCTTTTGGCCAAAGGAAGCATCGGCAGATGCCAACACATCCACTTTATAGAACTTTGTGAAAGTGTGCACCGACAACCGGGTGGCCGCCTTGCAAACCTGCGTCACTGACGCCTGATGACGGAAGGCCCAGGAGGCAATGAGCGCCCAAGTAGAGTGCGTCTTCACAGGGAAAGGAGGAACCTGACCCTTGATGGAATAGGCCTGAATCACCATCTGTCTGATCCATCTGGAAATGGTCGCAGAGGAATAGGACAGCCCTTTCCGAGGCTCATCCATAAGCACAAATAGTGAGGCTGATTTTCTCCGTAGATGCTAGGTACAACCTAATAGCCCGGACCACATCCAGGGCATGCAAAGAAATCTCCTTCGGATGTTAGGGTCTGGGACACAGGGAAGGCAACACAATGTCTTCATTCAAATGAAAACTAGAGACAACGTGAGAAAGGAACGACAGGGGTGAAGAACCACCAAGTAAGGTGAACGACAGGGTAACGCTGCCAATTCGAACACCCTGCGCGCAGAGGTGAAAGCCACCAAAAAGGCCACATTCTGGGACAGCGTAAGCAGGGGAAATCTCCCCAAGATTCTCAAAAGGAGGCTTTTGGAGGACTGAGAGCACCAAATTGAGGTCCCAAGATGGCATCACAGACCACACTGGAGGGGTCAAGTGCCTAATTCCCTGAAGAAAAGTATGCACCAGGGAATGTGTGGCCAAGGGCCTTTTGAAAGAAGACCAATACCTGACCCTTGATAGTACTCAAGGCCAGTTTCAGCTCAACCCCTCGTTGAACGAGGTCAAGATCCAAGCCACCGAAAAAAGAGCGAGGATGAACCCCAAGAGACTCACACCACGCAATGTATGTCTTCCACGTATGATGGTAGATCTTCCTGGAAGTAAATTTCCTAGCTTTTAACAGCATTGGAATCACCGACTCAGACAAACCTCTATCCATCAGCACCTGGCGTTCAACAGCCAAGCCGTCAAAGCCAGCGACTGTAAAGCAGGATTGAAGATTGGTGCTTGGGACAGCAGATCCTCCCTGAGAGGAAGCTTCCAAGGAAAGTCAGAGACCAGCCACACCAGATCGGCGTACCAAGCCCAGCGAGGTCAGTCCGGGGGCCACTAAGATGACCAGAATTTCTTCTGCCTCGATCCTGTGTACAAGTCGTGGCAGAAGCTTGAGAGCAGGGAAGGTGTAAATCAAACGATACTGACCCCACGGGACCACTGGCGCATCCATGGCATCTGTCAGAGACACAAATCTCTGCACCTTTCTGTTAAGACGAGAACAGATCCACCTCAGGGGTGCCCCATCGGAGACACAACTGAAGAAACACCTCCAGATGATGGGACCACTCTCCTTGGTCCAACGCCTGCCGACTGAGGTAATCCGCCTGCCAGTTTTCCACCCCGGTTATTTGTATGCCAGAGAGGACTGGAATGAACCGTTCTGCCTACTTTAGAGGCTACATCCAGAGCCGCCAGGACACTTACTTTGTGCCCCCCCTGGTGATTGACATAAACCACGGATGTGTCATTGTCCGATTGAAAGTGCACTGGACATCCGTGAAGACAATCCGTCCAATGTTCCAGGCACAGTCTGATCGCTCAGAGTCCCAAAACATTGATCGTTAGTCTGGACTCTTCTAGTGTCCAGACCCCCTGAGCAGAATTTTTGCCGAGGACGCCTTCCCAGCCAGAAAGGCTGGCATCCGTGGTGACCACTGTCCAATACAAGGGGCCGAAACGCAGAAGAACGAAACCACCATGTCAGGGACTCTTTCGTTCAGCCCAATCTGCCCAGAGACTGCAGATTCTTGTCTCAATTGGCCAGAATCTCCCTTGCAGGGACCTCGTATGGAACTGTGCAAACGGAACCGCCTCGACAGTAGACACCATCAAGCGCAGCACCTGCATGCAAGTCCGGAGGGATTACCATCTGCTGGACAGCAGAAGACAAACAACAGCCTGTTGTTTCTTGAGTTTGTCCAGAAGAGAAAGGAGCACTCTGGCTAAGGCCGAGTCCAGAGTCAGACCCAGATAGTACAGCTTTGTGGACAGAACCAGAGCAGACTTCTGAAAATTCTGAATCCAGCAAAACACTCAAGCTCGTATGGTGATTTCCAGGTTCTCCACCAGAGCAGAAGGAGACACCGCTCACAAAGGGTCGTCCGAGTAGCCCAGTACCAGGACCCCCCATTGGCGTAACAATGCTAGCACCGGGGCCAACACTTTTGTGTAGACCCGAGGAGCAGAAGCAAGACCAAAGGGTAACGCCACAAACTGATAATGCTCCTTTCACATGGCAAAGCGGAGGAAGTTTTGGAGACCGACACATATTGGAATGTGAAGGGGGGGCGGATGGGGGTCCATATGGCCGACAGGGACCACCAGACGATGAGGGGAGTGCCTAGCGTGAAGGAGGGGGACCCAGGGGTCCAACCATCCCATGGAGGGGCCCACGTCCACCCCGAAACCCTCCAGGGGGAGAGGGGAGACAGTCACTTAAAATACCAGGAACCAAGTAGGCACCGCTCCAGACAGAACATCCTCTCCATCAAAATGGGGGGCTGTCGGCCAGGAGGAATGCTGCGACTCGGGCCGAGACCTGGTCGTATGCGACCGCGCGAGGCATTTAACTCGCAGGCCAGCCCCCGTCCGGTGGGGCTATGTCGCGGCCGACTTAGAGCGGAGCTGAGGTCTGCACGCCCTCACTGGCCAGACCTGGGGTGACCACTGGATCTAGATTATCCAGCCCGTCGCCCAGTCCGCCAGTTGATTGTAAATCTCACAGGAAAAAAAACAGGAGAAAAAATTCTATCTAAAAAGAAAAAAAATTGCAAGGACTGGAGATCCCAAAAACTAGTACCTATAGCAGAGAGAGGGAGTATACCCCCTGGGACTGCCTATAGGCGTAGCCAGACTTTTTTTTTTCTGCCTAGTGTCCTACTCCTGTAGAGGAACATGGAGAAAGTGGCCGCACAGCAAAACGATAACTTGATAGTAGCAAAGATTTATTTGTACAAATCTGGATACAAGGTACAACAGAATGGAAACAAGCACGCTGTTGGTCGTGTCTACCATTTCCATTCTGTTATACCTTGTTTCCAGATTTGTATGAAAAAATCTTTGCTACTATCAAGTTATCGTTTTGGTGTGTGGCCACTTTCTCTTCATGTTGCTGTTAGCAGCACAGCAGCAGCCATGGCTGATTGTGGATATAGATACACCTGAGCGGTGTACATCGTCTCAGTATTTTGGCTAATCCTGTAGAGGGCAGAACAGCCCAATGGTTAAGAAGATCAGGAGCTGTGTCCGTCAATGAACGAAAGAGAAATGGGAATTTTCCTTTTTTTTTTTAAAGAGCCTGGGGAGCATTGCACCAGTGATCAGTAGATGCCATACAGATCTCCTGTAAACTGTCAGTGTGAGCTGTCTGCCCATACATTGTACAGACAGGCAGTTTCACACGGACAGGCAGTTACCCTCTTACAGGAAGAATCAATGAACTACCACATCACTCAACGGCACTGTGATAGTTCATTGAGAACTACAAACTGACATCTGCAAAGGATGTCAGTACTTGTAGTTCATTCATTTACAGAAGTTTGAATAAACGAAGCTGCCGTGTGGGCACTCTTTTCAAAAAGTGACAGCTAGTACGGGGAACTTCTTCCCACACTGCTGTCACAGGGAGAGGCAGCGGGGAGTAGCTGCAGCAGTGGGAACATGTTACATGTTCCACCCTAAAAACAGGTGGAACATATAACATGTTCCCAAAAGTAACTCATCTTTTAATCCATCTTTGGCCTTGGGACCAAGAAGCCTCATAGTATAGTATAGTATACATTAGTTGTTAAATACAGGAAAATATTCACAGGCCTTTACTTTTTCCCCATTTTGTTTTGTTACAGCCTTATTCCAAAACGGAATTCATTATTTTCCTCAAAATTCTTCAAACAATACCCCAAAATGACAACGCGAAAGAAGTTAGAAATCTTTTCAAATTTATTGAAAATAAAAAACTAAAAAAAAAAAAAAAAATCACATGTACATAAGTATTCACAGCCTTTGGCATGACACTCAAAATTGAGTTCAAGTGCATCCTGTTTCCACTGATCATCCTTGAGAGGTTTCTACAACTTGATTGGAGTCCATCTGTGGTAAATTCAGTTGATTGGATATGATTTAGAAAGGCATACACCTGTCTATATAAAGGTCCCACAATTAACAGTGCATGTCACAGCACAAACCAAGCAATAAAGTTCAAGGAATTGTCTGTAGACCTCTGAGACAAGATTGTATCGAGGCACAAATCTGGAGAAGGAGTACAAAAAAAAAAATTGCAGCATTGAAGAACCCAATGAGCACAGTGGCCTCCATAATCCATAAATGGAAAAAGTTTGGAACCACCAGGACTCTTTCTAGAGCGGGCGGCCTGCCCAAACTGAGCGATCGGGGGAAGAAGGGCCTTAGTCAGGGAGATGACCAAGAACCCGATGGTCACTGACAGAGCTCCAGCTACAGTGAAGCATCATAAAAAGTAGATTACAAGCGCCTAGGGAGATCTAGTGTTACACAAATAGTTCATAATCAGTGCAGTAGGAGTCCATAAAAAGTTTGTGAGAAGTCATATTTATATATCTCAGAAAGTCCACTGATGATAATAAAAGTATAAAACACTTGGGCAGCTCTTCTCAGAAGTGAAGGCCAACTCTGGAAGTGAATATACAAAAAACAGAAAAGCGCCTCTAAGTGTATTACTTTGTTATACAGAGAAAACCACAGTGACAATTGGCAACTCACGGGTGTCCTGGATCCTTGGTGACGTTATACAGTGCCTTGCGAAAGTATTCAGCCCCCTTGAACTTTTTCGACCTTTTGCCACATTTCAGGCTTCAAACAAAGATATAAATCTGTAATTTTTTGTGAAGAATCAGCAACAAGTCGGACACAATCATGAAGTGGAACGAAATTTATTGGATATTTCAAACTTTTTTAAGAAATAAAAAACTGAAAAATGTGGCGTGCAAAATTATTCAGCCCCCTTAAGTTAATACTTTGTAGCGCCACCTTTTGCTGCGATTACAGCTGTAAGTAGCTTGGGGTATGTCTCTATCAGTTTTGCACATTGAGAGACTGAAATTTTTGCCCATTCCTCCTTGCAAAACAGCTCGAGCTCAGTGAGGTTGGATGGAGAGCGTTTGTGAACAGCAGTTTTCAGTTCTTTCGACAGATTCTTGATTGGATTCAGATCTGGACTTTGACTTGGCCAGATATGTTTATTTGTGAACCATTCCATTGTAGATTTTGCTTTATGTTTTGGATCATTGTCTTGTTGGAAGACAAATCTCCTTCCCAGTCTCAGGTCTTTTGCAGACTCCATCAGGTTTTCTTCCAGAATGGTCCTGTATTTGGCTCCATCCATCTTCCCATCAATTTTAACCATCTTCCCTGTCCCTGCTGAAGAAAAGCAGGCCCAAACCATGATGCTGCCACCACAATGTTTGACAGGGGGGATGGTGTGTTCAGGGTGATGAGCTGTGTTGCTTTTACGCCAAACATAACGTTTTGCACTGTTGCCAAAAAGTTCGATTTTGGTTTCATCTGACCAGAGCACCTTCTTCCACATGTTTGGTGTCTCCCCCAGGTGGCTTAAGGCAAACTTTAAACGACACTTTTTATGGATATCTTTAAGAAATGGCTTTCTTCTTGCCACTCTTCCATAAAGGCCAGATTTGTGCAGTATACGACTGATTGTTGTCCTATGGACAGAGTCTCCCACCTCAGCTGTAGATCTCTGCAGTTCATCCAGAGTGATCATGGGCCTCTTGGCTGCATCTCTGATCATTTATACAAAGAAAACCGAGTGACAATCGGCCACTTACAAGATGAGAGTAGATAAAAAGCCCATCAGATAGGATGGAAGGATCTCCTACAGATGAAGAGTGCAGCCACGCTGATCTGACTATGCAGAGACCGCGGTCAGGACAGGAAGAAATGCTGGCAACATCCCGATCGTTTCAGGTTCTGTGTTAAGCCGCCGGGTGGAACGCAGTGCGGGAAGAGTGTACAGTGCCTTGCGAAAGTATTCAGCCCCCTTGAACTTTGCAACCTTTTGCCACATTTCAGGCTGTATCAAAAGTAATACACTTAGAGGCGCTTTTCTGTTTTTTCTACAGTGAAGCATGGTGGTGGCAGAATCATGTTGTGGGGATGTTTTTCAGCAGCAGGAACTGGGACACTAGTCAGAATCGATTAATAAATCTACAAAGATTTCCAACAAACATATTTCATATTATCATTTTGGGGTATTGCTTGTATAATTTTGCGGAAAATAATCAATTTAATCCATTTTGGAATAAGGATGTAACATAAAATGTGGAAAAAGTGAAGCGCTGTGAATACATTCCGGATGCACTGTATATAATTGCTTGCATGTCAATGGGCACCTCACTGAAACACTGCCTCCCCTCCCATGATCTTGAAATATTAAAGCCAATCAACACCTTATTATTTGTTTTTATTTGCCATCAGTAACGTTAAAAGTACATGAAGCGAAGGATCATGCCATCGGATCCAGGAGCGTGGATGTCATCCTTGTAATTAAAGATTTATTTACAAAAAAAGGCTTCAGTACTGCTGCCATTGGTGTGAATCCAGCTTATTTCAAAAATACACTAACTAAATGATATAGCGCTCTCATAAAAGGGTTTAAATAGTATTTAGCCTGAAGGTTAAAACGCTTTGATTTCTCCACAGCACATGGATCCAGCAATCTCCTTTAATATCTGTCTCATAATCCGATGTGACAAAGTTTATGTCTCTAATGTCTAAGAGCTGTAATTTAAGGCAATCAAGTAACACAGGGCAATCTGTCTCTCTGGCATTACTGAATATAGCTTCCGGTTTTCAATAAACCTTACAGTGGTTCTACAGACAGATATAATTATCTTCTCTAACACAAAATTCACTGGAGCCAAAATGTAGAAGAAACCTCAACTACAAGAAATTCAGGTACATGACCATAAGGACATTTTAAAGTGCACTTATACTTCTCACCCACACCAACCTCTGCCCCAGAAGCATTTGCCTCCATTCCATGGTCTCTCAGTAATAACTGCTCTGCATTAGTCACGATCCCCTAGGGCTCGTTCACACGTGTTGATTTTGAAGAACGAAGCAATGCTCATTAATGCTCCTATAGCAATTATGATGTGTTTACAATGTGTTTTGGTTGTGTTTATGAAGTGCTGAGAATGCTTCAAGAATGCTCGACAAATGCCCATGGAAGTGCCAGATCTGTTTATCTTTTGTATGCATCACAATAGTTGGGTCGTATAATTTTGGGTGTTGTTCCACCTCTTCTATGAGTACTGATACACTAATACCAGCCTTCACGACACTTGCTTACACTGTCCCTTCCATGAACTGACAATTGCTCAAGAGGTATTTTGCTGTCATAAAAAGCTTTGCCACTGACAATAATGCTCAGTGCCTCTGCTCCTACCTGGTACTATTACTGGCTGGTTAATGACATGCCTGGCACACAGAAGGGAATAGTGTTACCCAGCTGTTCTGTACAACCAGGAAGTGACTGGAGCTGCTCTGCCCTAGATCTCTATTTACCATTGCATTATGAGATACCAGAGCCTCCACTGTCTCTCTTCCACCCCCCCCCCCCCCATGCCCAGCTAACACTTCATAAATGTTTTAATAAAACACCATTAAGTCTATAAATTCTGTTAACAGTGTTACTAAACCCAGGAGCCTGCATTCACTATATCTAGTCTCCCACAGTACACAGAAAATGGAAATGCAATTATTTTAGTAAATATAAACTGCTAAATACATTTATTCAGCAGTATATAGCAGTCTTCTGATTTCTTTCAATTCCTGGTGAAGCTTGTAGGAGGAGCTTTCATACTGCAGACCCGCTGTCTGGACAGTGCTGGATTGGCTATGTGCTGATCACATGCACTCTCCCAAGAAAAAAAAAACCTCTCTAGCAATACACAACAAACAGAGCATGTGCAGCCTGACTCCAAAGAGAGACTTCTAAGTAGCATTTATCTGATGCAGGGGATGTGCCCATAGAAGTTTGGAGGAATCAACTGCAAAGACATCAGTAGAAAAACATTTTTTTACTGACAAGATGTGCATTGAGGAGGGCTGTGACACGATGGTATATATGCATTAAGGGCAGGGAAAGTCGGGTGGTTTAGGTCGGGAGAAGGGGCAAAAGGAAACAGTAAATATTTATAATAATATACTTAAGGCAGGGGTGGGGAACCTTTTTTTGCCAAGGGCCATTTGGGCATTTATAAAATACGTCGGGGGCCGTACAAAATTATCAACTTAAAAATGTGCCTGTTATATTTGGTCAAACATTTAATTAACTCACCCTCAAAGTGATGGCTGCAACTGCTTCTGTTTGGTGAGGTGTGTGATGTTAGCTGGTATTGATGATGTTGCTACTTGCAACTGGTTTTCCAAGTTTGCGTCGGTCAGTCTGGAGCGCAGTCAACTCTTTGTGGTGGTAAGTTTTGAAAATAACTACTGATGGGTACTGCTGGTTGGTACTGCTGGTGGGTATAGCTGGCTGGTACTGCTGGTGGGTACAGCTGGCTGGCACTGCTGGCTGGTACTGCTGTGGGTACTGCTGACTCAGGCTGGTACTGCTGTGGGTACTGCTGATTTAGGCTGGTACTGTGCTGTAGGGTACTGCTGTGGGTACTGCTGGCTCAGGCTGGTACTGCTGGCTGGTACTGTGCTGTGGGTACTGCTGGCTAGTACTGCTGGCTGGTACTGCTGTGGGTACTGCTGGCTCAGGCAGGTACTGGTGTGGGTACTGCTGGCTCAGGCTGGTATTGCTGTGGGTACTGCTGGCTCAGGCTGGTACTGCTGGCTGGTACTGTGCTGTAGGTACTGCTGGCTGGTACTGCTGTGGGTTCTGCTGGGCTGGCTAGTACTGCTGTGGGCACTGCTGGCTATGGCTGGTACTGCTGTGGGTACTGCTGGCTTTGGCTAGTACTGCTGGCTCTGGCTGGCAATGCTGTGGGTACTTGCTGGCTCTGGCTGGTACTGCTGGCTCTGGCTGGAACTGCTGGCTGGTACTGCTGGGCTTGCTAGTACTGCTGTGGGTACTGCTGGTTCTGCTGTGGGCACTGCTGGCACTGCTGTGGGTACTGCTGGCTTTGGCTAGTACTGCTGACTCTGGCTGGTACTGCTGTGGGTACTGCTGGTTCTGCTGCGGGTACTGCTGGCTCTGGCTGGTACTGCTGTGAGTACTGCTGGCTCTGGCTGGTACTGCTGGCTCTGGCTGGTACTGCTGTGTGTGCTGCTGGCGGAAAATGCTGGCTAGGAGAAGTGTAGCGTGCATCAGCGCTGCGCTGGAGGAAGAGACGATGTCTGTATTGGTCGCATTTGATATCACTCCGCTTGTGACTCACTCAGAACTGAGCCGTAACTATACAGGAAGCATCGGCTCCATTCTGACAGATCAGCTGAGACACAGACTCAGCTGCACGGGGGGCCGGACCAGATGAATTTGCGGGCCGCATACGGCCCTCGGGCTGTAGGTTTCCCACCCCTGACTTAAGGGCTGCATTCAAACCTAAACCTCACTTTTTTGGGGGCGTTTTTTTTTTTTTTTTAAAGCGTTTGTGTACAGCATTTGTGTACAGCATTTCCGCTATGGCAGTTTTTAATTACCCAAAAGAGAAAAATATAATTTGTTGCTATTTTTTTTTTCAGCTTTTTCATCCGCTTTTATGTAGTATTTATTTTTTATTGAAAGGGGTTAAGGATTTAAGGATTAGGGGTTCTTTTATATATGATTTACTTGTTTTTTATTTTGTTAGGTTATGGTGTTAATATTAGTGTTAGGGGTTAATTTTTTATTTATTCATTTTATTACTTAATTTAATTTTCATTTAATTACTGCATTTGAGCAGAAACACTCACTAAAATGCCTAAAAACACTAGAATCGAGCATTTCAATGCATTTTTATGAAAAAAAAAAAAAAACCAAAAAAAACCAAAAAAAAACCAAAAAAAAAAAAAACACTGATCTGCCAGATTCAAGCTAGAAAAAAAGCTCCAGAACTCTTTTGAGTTTCAGGCATTTGGCATCAAGCAACTTGTAGTGGTGATATGAACCTCCTCCTTAGAGAATAATTGATGTTTTTCTCCTGCAGAGTTTTGGAGCTTCAAGCTACAAAATGCTGGAGTGTAAATAGGGCCTAACTTATAGGCCTCATACACACTGGATGTTTATAACAGCTGCTGTTTTTAGCTTCTGCTGTTCTTTAGGTAAACTCCTCAGCACGTTATCCTATGTATCCACGCACACATGGCGTTTTTTGGCAGAGGCGTTTTCTGGCTGGAAAACTCCCCAGAACTAGTGGGTTTGAAGGAGTTTTTCAGCTGTAAAAATGCTAAATAAAACATGGCTATTTGGTGGTTATGATCGTTTTTGAGGCCATAATCTTTTGTGGGAGTATAGCTTTGCTGAGAAATGCAAAAAAAAAAAAAAGCAATAGCTAAAAAAAGCTGTTGCAAAAACGCACTAAAACATGCATTTTTAGGGCAGTGTTCTACAGCTAAAGCTACTGATGTTTTTATAACGTCCAGTTTGCATGAGGACGCAATGATGGCTACAAAAGGCTTCATAAAAGCAAGGGCTGCTCCTATTTACATGAATCACCCCATTTCTGAACTACACAGAGGGAATAACGTACAACTTCAACGGTTGAATGTACATGAAGATAATCGGATTTTTGTAAGATCTTACCGTAAAATCCTTTTCTCTTAGCTCATTGACAGACGTAGTCTTCTTGATTCACAAGAACTGGGTTATGTTGTCTCCGCAGGAGTAGGACTAGGCAGAAAAGAAAAAACGTTCTGGCTCCACCCTAGGGGCAGTCCCAGAGGGTATATCCTCCCTCTCTCTGCTACAAGGCATCAGTTCTGTCACAAAGCAGCAACAGAGAATTTAACCCAACCCAACTCAATGATAGAGGGGCGGGTACTACGTCTGTCAATGAGCTAAGAGAAAAGGATTTTACGGTAAGATCTTACAAAAATCCGATTTTCTCTGTCGCTCATTGACAGACGTAGTCTTCTTGATTCACAAGAACTGGGACATCCAGAAGCAGTGCCACAAATGAGGGGTGGGATTGACAGAAATCAAAATCCAATCTAGAAGGCCCAACCGGTGCCAAACTAGAAGTTTTAAAGGCTCATTATAAACAAAGAATGAGACTCAAATAAAAATTCCAACGGAAAAAAACCCTTGAGGTAGACCACTGGTCTCCTCAAATGGCGGCCTGCAAAACCTTGCGGCCAAACGAGGCATCAGACGATGCCATTACATCAACTTTATAATGTTTTGTAAAGGTATGCACCGACGACCAGGTAGCCGCCTTGCACACCTGGACCACTGACGCCTGATGGCGAAAGGCCCATGATGCACTAAGTGCCCGAGTGGAGTGCGCCTTAACAGGGAACGGGGGCTCCCGACCCTTAATAGAATAAGCCTGTACCACCGTCTGTCTGATCCATTTGGAAATAGTCGCGGCAGATGCAGGCAACCCCTTTTTGGGTCCATCCGGGACCACA
This sequence comes from Pelophylax lessonae, assembly GCF_965119305.1. Lineage (NCBI taxonomy): Eukaryota > Metazoa > Chordata > Amphibia > Anura > Ranidae > Pelophylax > Pelophylax lessonae. The sequence continues at coordinate 116,493,195 of NC_138780.1, forward strand.
AAAAGTGAATCCGTCTTGCGAAAGAGTCTGTCGTTTTCAAGTATACCCTGATCGCCCGGACCACATCCAAGGAGTGCAAAGCAAACTCCCGAGGATGACTGGGCTTAGAACACAGGGAAGGTAATACAATTTCTTCATTCAGATGAAATTCTGAAACCACTTTTGGTAGGAAGGATGGATTCGGACGAAGAACCACCTTATCTCTATGAACCACCAGATATGGGGAACGACAAGATAATGCGGCCAGTTCTGACACCCTGCGTGCAGAAGTGATAGCCACCAAGAAGGCCAACTTCTGGGACAACGTAGGTAGAGGAATCTCCCTAATATCTTCAAAGGGAGGTTTCTGAAGAACCGACAATACTAAGGGGGTGCGGAGCCAGATGTCGCACCCCCTGGATGAAATTCCGCACCAAGGAATGAGTAGCCAAAGGCTTCTGAAAGAAGATAGCTAAGGCTGAGACCTGACCCTTGATAGTACTCAAGGCCAGTTTCTGCTCAACCCCTTGTTGCAGAAAAGCTAATATTCGACTAACCGAATAAGACCGTGGACGGAACCCCAGAGGTTCACACCATGCAATGTAGGACTTCCATGTGCGATGATAAATCTTTCTGGAAGTCGCTTTCCTTGCTTTAACTAGAGTAGGAATAACTGAAGCTGACAAACCCTTGTCCTTCAGCACCTGGGTCTCAATAGCCAGGCCGTTAAAGCCAGCGATCGTAAAGCAGGATGGAAGATCGGTCCCTGAGACAGTAGGTCCTCCCTGAGAGGAAGTCCGCCACCAGTCTGACCAAGTCGGCGTACCACGCTCGGCGAGGCCAGTCCGGAGCTACCAGGATTACTGGAATTCCTTCCTCCTCTATCCTGCGAAGAAGTCTTGGCAGTAACCCGAGAGGAGGGAAGGCATACATTAGCTGGTATTGCCCCCACAGGGCGATCAGTGCGTCTGCGGTCTCTGCTAGAGGATCGCGGGAGCGAGCCACGAATCTCTGTACTTTCCTGTTGAATCGTGATGCCAACAGATCCACATCCGGGGTGCCCCAATGTAGGCACAACTGGTGGAAAACTTCTGGATGGAAGGACCATTCCCCCTGATCCAGAGTCTGACGGCTGAGATAATCTGCCTGCCAATTTTCCACTCCCGGAATGAACACCGCAGAGATCGCTGGAACAAATCGTTCCGCCCAGCGAAGAATGCAAGCCACTTCCTTGGCCGCTCGGACACTCTTGGTGCCCCCCTGGTGATTGACATAAGCCACGGCCGTGGCGTTGTCCGACTGGATTCGAACCGGGCTGCCCTGGAGCTGCTCGGTCCAGTGAATCAGACAAAGTCTGATCGCTCTCAGTTCCAATACATTTATCGGCAACCTGGATTCTTCCGGGGACCAAAGTCCCTGGACAGATAACTGACCGAGAATTCCTCCCCATCCAGATAGGCTGGCATCCGTGGTCACTATCGTCCAATATATTGGCAGAAATTACTTTCCCTGGCTGAGCATCGGAGACCGAAGCCACCAGACCAGAGACTCTCTGGTCTGTTTGCTCAATCGGATCCGATTGTCCAGGGATTCCGGATTCCGATTCCATCTGAGAAGAATCTCTTGCTGAAGAATTCGGGTATGGGACTGGGCAAATGGGACTGCTTCGAAGGAAGCCACCATCAACCCCAGAACCCTCATGCAAGTTCGAAGAGAAGACCAGCTGTTGGATAGTAACAACTGGACTGCTGATTGAATCTTCCGGAGTTTCCCTACCGGAAGGAAAACTCTTGTCCTGACTGTGTCTAGAATTAGACCCAGATATTCGAGCCTCTGGGTGGGAACCAGAAATGACTTTTGCTGGTTCACCAGCCACCCGAATTCCTGTAAAGAAATTATAGTAATTTCTATGTTTTGTAGCAGGGTCTGAGGAGACTCTGCATGAAGCAGGAGATTGTCTAGGTAACCTAGAATCGATATGCCTCTTTGGCGCAGTAGTGCCAACATTGGGGCCAACACCTTCGTGAAGACCCGAGGAGCCGTGGCGAGACAGAAAGGTAACGCCACAAACTGATAGTGGTTCTCTTCTACGGAAAAGCATAGAAACCGCTGATGTCCTGCGAAAATGGGAATGTGAAGATAGGCGTCCTTGATGTCTATGGACGCTAGGACATCCCCTGGATGCAGGAAGGCTGCTACTGTGCGAATGGATTCCATCTTGAATTTTCTTATGTTGAGAAAGGAATTGAGTGCCCTTAGGTCCAGAATTGGACGCACTTTGCCCTCTTTCCTGGGTATTGTAAATAGGTTTGAATAAAACCCCTGAAAACGTTCTGTCCAAGGAACGTGGACTACCACTCCTTGTTGTAGTAAATCCGTGACTGCTCTCCGCAGATCTTCTAGACGATCCGGGGATAGTCGGATATTGGAAGGGAAGAATCGCGCCAGTGGGAGAGATCGAAACTCGATCTTGTACCCTGACCTTATGACTTCGCAAACCCACTTGTCCGGGATTCTGGAAAGCCATGGATCCGGGAACCGGCGAAGACGTCCCCCCACCCCAGTTATGGGTGGGGGCGCACCTTCAGGCTTTGGACGATTTATCTTCAGGTCTGGAGGGGGCGGGCTTTTGCTTGCCCGACCAACGTCCCCTGAAGCCTCCTGCAGGAGCTTTGGAGGACTTAATTTTTTCACCCGCGGGACGAAAAAACTTTTTGTGAGCAGAGAAAGAAGGCCCTCGTCTTGGACGAGGTCGTTTACCTTTAACATTTTGCGGTAAAAAGGTGCTCTTTCCTCCCGTGAGATCCTTAATGATCTCATCTAAGTTGGCTCCAAATAGACGCTCTCCTAAAAAGGGGATATTAGCCGATGCTTTTTTGGAACCTTGGTCGGCTAACCAACCTTTTAGCCACAGTGTACGCCTGAGAACCACTGCTGAAACTGATGCTCGCGCCAATAATGGAGTGGCGTCTAACGCCGCATCACACACAAACTGTAACCCCTGTATCATTTGTTCCAACAAATCTGATACCGCCTGAGGGACTTCTTCTAAGTCCCGACGCAACCACTTGGTCCATTCAGTTACAGTCTGCGAAACCAGTCCAATAGCAATTATTGGTCTGAAAGCTGATCCAATCAAGGAAAACATGGTGCGAGACATAGCTTCTATCTTGCGATCCACTGGATCTTTAAAAGACGGGGCGTCTTCTAAAGGAATAACCGTGGCTTTATTCAATCTAGCAATTGGTGAATCCACCACAGGTCCATTTCTTAATGAGGGTTTCCTCAAACGGATAACGCCTGTTAATGCGTTTAGAAATAGCAGAAGTGCGTTTTGGCAGACTCCATTCTTCTTTGATTGGATTGCCAAAACATTTGGGCAATGGAAAAACCTTCGCTACTTTGATGCGTTTTTTAGTCCCAAAGGGGATTTCAGTTTCAGCTATTTCCGACGGAATACCCTGTAATCTTAAGGTTTCTTGAACAGATACAATGAGTGCGTTTACCAACGCTTCCTCTCGGGCTATGGCTGATGCCGAAACATCCTCCTCACTGTCTGAAAAGACAGTACCCGAGACACCAATCCCAGATGAAGTACCTGCAACTGCAGAAATAGGCTCAGATTCTAAATCCGAAGTTTCAGATAATAAGGGGTTAGGCGGGGGTCGCTTTCTTGCGCCCTGTCCCTGACAAGCCACTTCCACCCGGGACACAAAAGTTTCCATAATAGCTGACAATGATTCAACCGTCAGTGGGGTGCTGGAGGATCCTGCAGACACCTCGAGGGGATCCGGGGGAGATACATGAGTGACAGGGTCCATGTTAATTCAGGACACCTCTGCCAGAAAAAACAAAAACTTTTTTTTTTTTTTTTTTTAAATAAAAAATACCTCTTTTTTTTTTTATGTGTATCCCCCTAGCGCAATAGCGCCCCTCAGAGTACCTGCTTCTCGATCCCCACAGAGAGAGAGAGGGACCCTCAAGGCTCACCACCCGATGCAGAGAGGTTTCCAACCAACTGCAGTCAGCGTCTGTCTTTTACAGACTGGAAAGAGCTGTGTTAGTTTTCCCGGGTAGAAGGACGTGGCTCCGCCCCCTGTGTACGCCTTCCGGCGTTCCCAGCTCTCCACGAGGTAGCTGGGCTCATCAAACATGGCCGCCCCCATACAGGAGACAATAGACTCCAAAAACATGGCGGCCGGCGTGACCCGAGGACATTCATGCACCCGGTCTACGGCAAAATGGCGGCCTACTGCCGAAATCGTTTTTCCCAGCACATCCACCTGCATCTCTGCTAAATGGCGGTTTATCGATCTGCAGGAGGTACACTACACTTAAGGTAGGATTATACTCCTATGTCTGCTGTAATACTACAGTCTGCTGGGTAGAGTGTTAGCTCTCAAACCAAGTCCACTTCCCACCAAACACATGCTGTATTTACAAGGGGGACTTTTAGTGTCAGACAGATACTGACCATGTATGGAGGGGCCCATAATTCATACTGCCTCATAACGAGGAAAAAAGGGAACGTTTACTCACCATACCGAACCGACAGGCACCCTCTCTTCACAATACCCTCTCCACCGGGGTGGGGGGTTGTGGACCACTCCGGACGCCTCGACTCTCTGGTTCCTGGCGTCCAAGCGAGACTTTTAACTCGCAAGGTCAGTCCCTCCAATGGGACTCCGTCGAGGCCGACCCAGCGCGGAGCTCTGGTCTGCACGCGCTCGTAGGCAGAAACCGGGGTGACCACTGGATCTCAACATCCAGCCCGTCGCCCGGCCCCGCATACTTACTTGAATGTGTCGCGGCCGACCAAGCGCAATGCAATGGTCTGCGCGCGCTCGTAGGCCGGCTGGGGTGACCACTGGTGTCGCCCAGTCCGGCGTATTTGCTTGAAGATCTCACAGGAAAAAACACTGGAGAAAAAACTACCTAAAAAATATTTTTTCTAAAAAAAAAAATCTTGCCAGGACCAGAGATCCCAGCAAGGAACTTAGGTCCTTACTCCGGACTAGACAGAAAAAAACTGATGCCTTGTAGCAGAGAGAGGGAGGATATACCCTCTGGGACTGCCCCTAGGGTGGAGCCAGAACGTTTTTTCTTTTCTGCCTAGTCCTACTCCTGCGGAGACAACATAACCCAGTTCTTGTGAATCAAGAAGACTACGTCTGTCAATGAGCGACAGAGAAACGTTTATTTATTGGACAATGCAATTGGTGGGGGGGGGGGGGGGGGGGGGGGAAGGACCAGGAGTACAATGTGTGCTCTAAAATTAGTTTCTGGCAATGATCACAATACCGCTAATTGGTCTATTCATGCAAGGCTGGAAATATCTCCCCCAGCTAATCTCAGGGTGCTTAATGTAAGTGGCACCCATCAGGCTTGTGGTGAAGTCCTGATCCAGGGAGGGTCTGTGTTGGACCAAAATATCTTCCACTTCTTAACCAGTTTCTTCCCGGCCTATAGCAAAATGACAGCCGAGCAGGATCTTCGTCAATCCGGGTGGATGTCATATGACGTCCTCCCGCATCCTGTAATTAGCTCTGGCCAATCACAACTAATCATAACAAAAACTGAATAAATCGATTTCTTTCAGTAAAATACTTGCTTATAGCAAGGAAATTCACTGCTATAAGCAATCAACGTGTAAAATAAAAAAACAAAAAATATCTTGATCACTTCCTCAGAGTAGTACAATATTACTATGGTAACATATTGCTCTGGTCACAGTGTGTTAAAAAAACCAAAAACGAATAAAATATGCAAAAGAAAAAAAAAAAAATTCTGCACGGTCACCAGTGTCCCTTATCACCAACATACCAGTTAGTTATATAACAACATTGTACTGCATTGGTGACAGTATGTCAAAATAAATAAATAAAACAATTGTACATTTTTTATTTTAACATTTTTCCAAAAAATGATTACAAAAATTACAACTTCAAAAAGCTCTCCATGCCTCTTACTAAATATCTTGGGCTGTTTACTTTCCACAAAGGGGTCATTTGGGGGTTATCTGTACTGTCCTGACATTTTTGGGCATCAAGAAATGAGAAAGTCCATCAGTACATGAGGATTGATCAAATTTTCAGATACATATACCATAGTTTGTGGACTCTAACTTACCTACAGACTGATTTGAGTTATTTTCACCAATGTAGCAGAATTTAGTTTGGCCTAAATTTATGTAGAGCAATGTTTTATTTGCAAAACTATATAAGAGAAACTACAGAAAAGCGTGTTTTTTTTTTTTTTTTAATTTTCAGTCTTTTTTGTTTATTTAGTAAAAAATGAAAAACCCAGTGGTGACTAAATACCACCAAAAGAAAGCTCTAGCTGTGATCCTTATTCCAACTCAGTGATTCTGTTTTTTTATTTTAATTTTTTCTGACATGGTGTTAAATCTTTCACTTTGATGTTACGATCATGATTTGCACTAATAGACACAGGGTGACTTACACATAAGAGGAGCCGGGGAAGCTGGACAAGGAGATTCTCAACCTCTCTAAAGTAATCTGGGTTCCACGAGAAAGTGACTCCTGTCATATACACCATCCCAGACCATCAGGAGGTCGTCGATGTAGCGACCATACCAAATAATCTGTCTAGCAAAACAATGGCTTTGGAAGAACAAAAAGCTTTCCTCCCACCAGACCATGTAAAGGTTCCCCATTGATGATGAAAATCTTGCACCCTTCGATGCCCCAAAACGCTGGACATAGTATACACCATCAAAAACACCATCAAAAAAAAAAAGTTATAAGTTAATAAGAACTCAACACTCAATAGAATAAACTCCTGTAATTCTAGAGAATAAGAGCTGTAACGCCGTAGGGGATACTGAATTGCCTGAAGTCCAGCACTGTGGGGGATCGTAGAATAGAGCGCCCTAACATCCAAATTGGCCCATACATAGGTTGACACCCATGTAACCGATGTAATATGGGATAAATGGATTTTTGTAAAATCTTACCGTAAAATCCTTTTCTCTTAAGCTCATTGACAGACGTAGTCCTCGTTGATTAATAACAACTCGGGTTATACTGCCCTCTACAAGAGTAGGACTAGACAGGAAAGAAAACGTTCTGGCCACACCCTAGGGGAAGTCCCAGAGGGTATATCCTCTCACTTCCTGCTACAGCAAATCAGTTATGTCACAAAGCAGTGTTTAGAGAATTTAACCCAACCCAACTCAAAAACAGAGGGGCGGGTACTACGTCTGTCAATGAGCTTAAGAGAAAATGGATTTTTGTAAGATCTTACCGTAAAATCCTTTTCTCTTAAGCTCATTGACAGACGTAGTCTTCTTGATTCTCAAGAGCTGGGTTATGTTGTCTCCGCAGGAGTAGGACTAGGCAGAAAGACAAAACGTTCTGGCTCCACCTTAGGGGCAGTCCCTGAGGGTATATCCTCCCTCTCTCTGCTACAGGGAATCAGTTCTGTTTTAAAGCAGTACAGAGAATTTAACCCAACCCAACTCAATGATAGAGGGGCGGGTACTACGTCTGTCAATGAGCTTAAGAGAAAAGGATTTTACGGTAAGATCTTACAAAAATCAATTTTTCTCTATCGCTCATTGACAGACGTAGTCTTCTTGATTCTCAAGAGCTGGGACATCCAGAAGCAGTGCCACAAATGAGGGGTGGGATTGACAAAATCAAATCCAATCTAGAAGGCCCAACCGGTGCCAAACTAGAAGTTTTAAAGGCTCATTATAAACAAAGAATGAGACTAAAGAAAAATTTTCCAACGGAAAAAACCCTCGAGGTAGACCACTGGTCTCCTCAAATTGCGGCCTGCAAAACCTTGCGGCCAAACGAGGCATCAGACGATGCCATTACATCAACTTTATAATGTTTAGTAAAGGTATGCACCGACGACCAGGTAGCCGCCTTGCACACCTGGACCACTGACGCCTGATGGCGAAAGGCCCATGACGCACTAAGTGCCCGAGTGGAGTGCGCCTTAACAGGGAACGGGGGCTCCCGACCCTTAATAGAATAAGCCTGTACTACCGTCTGTCTGATCCATCTGGAAATGGTCGCGGCAGATGCAGGCAACCCCTTTTTGGGTCCATCTGGGATCACAAAAAGTGAATCCGTCTTGCGAAACGAGTCTGTCGTTTTCAAGTATACCCTGATCGCCCGGACCACATCCAAGGAGTGTAAAGCAAACTCCCGAGGATGACTGGGCTTAGGACACAGGGAAGGTAATACAATTTCTTCATTCAGATGAAATTCTGAAACCACTTTTGGTAGGAAGGATGGATTCGGACGAAGAACCACCTTATCTCTATGAACCACCAGATATGGTGAACGACAAGATAATGCGGCCAGTTCTGACACCCTGCGTGCAGAAGTAATAGCCACCAAGAAGGCCACCTTCTGGGACAACGTGGGTAGAGGAATCTCCCTAATATCTTCAAAGGGAGGTTTCTGAAGAACCGACAACACTAAATTAAGATCCCAGGGGGGTAACGGCGCGTGCACTGGCGGAGCCAGATGTCGCACCCCCTGGATGAAGTTCCGCACCAAGGAATGAGTAGCCAAAGGCCTCTGAAAGAAGATGGCTAATGCTGAGACCTGACCCTTGATAGTACTCAAGGCCAGTTTCTGCTCAACCCCTTGTTGCAGAAAAGCCAATATTCGACTAATCGAATAAGACCGAGGACGGAACCCCAAAGGTTCACACCATGCAATGTAGGACTTCCATGTGCGATGATAAATCTTTCTGGAAGTCGCTTTCCTTGCTTCAACTAGAGTAGGAATAACTGAAGCTGACAAACCTTTGTCCTTCAGCACCTGGGTCTCAATAGCCAGGCCGTAAAAGCCAGCGATCGTAAAGCAGGATGGAAGATCGGTCCCTGAGACAGTAGATCCTCCCTGAGAGGAAGTCTCCACGGGACGTCCGCCACCAGTCTGACCATGTCGGCGTACCAAGCTCGACGAGGCCAGTCCGGCGCTACCAGGATTACTGGGATTCCTTCCTCCTCTATCCTGCGAAGAAGTCTTGGCAGTAACGCGAGAGGAGGGAAGGCATATATTAGCTGGTATTGCCCCCACGGGGCGATCAGTGCGTCTGCGGTTTCTGCTAGAGGATCGCGGGAGCGAGCCACGAATCTCTGAACTTTCCTGTTGAATCGTGATGCCAACAGATCCACATCCGGGGTGCCCCACCGTAGGCACAACTGGTGGAAAACGTCTGGATGGAGGGACCATTCCCCCTGATCCAGGGTCTGACGGCTGAGATAATCTGCCTGCCAATTCTCCACCCCCGGAATGAACACCGCAGAGATTGCTGGAACAAATCGTTCCGCCCAGCGAAGAATGCAAGCCACTTCTTTGGCCGCTCGGACACTCTTGGTGCCCCCCTGGTGATTGACATAAGCCACGGCCGTGGCATTGTCCGACTGGATCCGAACCGGGCTGTCCTGGAGCTGCTCGGTCCAGTGAATCAGACAAAGTCTCATCGCTCTCAGTTCCAATACATTTATCGGTAACCTGGATTCTTCCAGGGACCAAAGTCCCTGGACAGATAACTGACCGAGATTTCCTCCCCATCCGGATAGACTGGCATCCGTGGTCACTATCGTCCAATATATTGGCAGAAATTACTTTCCCTGGCTGAGCATCGGAGACCGAAGCCACCAGACCAGAGACTCTCTGGTCTGTTCGCTCAATCGGATCTGATTGTCCAGGGATTCCGGATTCCGATTCCATCTGAGAAGAATCTCTTGCTGAAGAATTCGGGTATGGGACTGGGCAAATGGGACTGCTTCGAACGAAGCCACCATCAACCCCAGAACCCTCATGCAAGTCCGAAGGGAAGACCAGCTGTTGGACAGTAACAACTGGACTGCTGATGGAATCTTTCGGAGTTTCCCTACCGGAAGAAAAACTCTTGTCCTGACTGTGTCTAGAATTAGACCCAGATATTCGAGCCTCTGGGTGGGAACCAGAAATGACTTTTGCTGGTTCACCAGCCACCCGAATTCCTGTAAAGAAATCATAGTAATTTCTATGTTTTGTAGCAAGGTCTGAGGAGACTCTGCATGAAGCAGAAGATCGTCTAGGTAACCAAGGATCGATATACCTCTTTTGCGCAGAAGTGCCAACATTGGGGCCAACACCTTTGTGAAGACCCGCGGAGCCGTGGCGAGACCGAAAGGTAACGCCACAAACTGATAGTGGTTCTCCTCTACGGAAAAGCGTAGAAACCGCTGATGTCCTGCGAAAATGGGAATGTGAAGATAGGCGTCCTTGATGTCTATGGACGCTAGGACATCCCCTGGATGCAGGAAGGCTGCTACTGTGCGAATGGACTCCATTCTGAATCTTCTTATGTTGACGAAAGAATTGAGTGCTCTTAAGTCCAGAATTGGACGCACTTTGCCCTCTTTCCTGGGTATTGTAAACAGGTTTGAATAAAACCCTTGAAACCGTTCTGTCCAAGGAACGTGGACTACCACTCCTTGTTGTAGTAAATCTGTGACTGCTCTCCGCAGATCTTCTAAACGATCTGAGGATAGTCGGATATTGGAAGGGAAGAATCGCGCTGGTGGGAGAGATCGAAACTCGATCTTGTACCCTGACCTTATGACTTCGCAAACCCATTTGTCCGGGATTCTGGAAAGCCATGGATCCGGGAACCGGCGAAGACGTCCCCCCACCCCAGTTATGGGTGGGGGCGCACCTTCAGGCTTTGGATGGTTTATCTTCAGGTCTGGAGGGGGCGGGCTTTTGCTTGCCCGACCAACGACCCCTGACGCCTCCTGCAGGAGCTTTGGAGGACTTAGTTTTTTCACCCGCGGGACGAAAAAAACCTCTTGTGAGCAGAAAAAGAAGGCCCTCGTCTTTGACGAGTTCCTCTACCTTTAAAATTTTGCGGTAAGAAGGTGCTCTTTCCACCCGTGAGATCTTTAATGATCTCATCTAAGTTGGCTCCAAATAGACGCTCTCCTGAAAAGGGGATATTAGCCAATGCTTTTTTGGAACCTTGGTCGGCTAACCAACCTTTTAGCCACAGTGTACGCCTGAGAACCACTGCTGAGACTGATGCTCGCGCCAATAATGGAGTGGCGTCTAACGCCGCATCACACACAAACTGTAACCCCTGTATCATTTGTTCCAACAAACCTGATACCGCCTGAGGGACCTCTTCTAAGTCCCGGCGTAACCACTTGGTCCATTCAGTTACAGCCTGCGAAACCAGACCAATAGCTATTATAGGTCTGAAAGCTGATCCAATCAAGGAAAACATGGTGCGAGACATAGCTTCTATCTTGCGATCCACTGGATCTTTAAAAGACGGAGCGTCTTCTAAAGGAATAACCGTGGCTTTATCCAATCTAGCAATTGGTGAATCCACCACAGGTGGTTCTGTCCATTTCTTAATAAGGGTTTCCTCAAACGGATAACGCCTGTCAATGCGTTTAGAAATAGTAAAAGTGCGTTTTGGCAGACGCCATTCTTCTTCGATTGGATTGCCAAAACATTTGGGCAATGGAAAAACCTTCGCCACTTTGATGCGTTTTTTAGTCCCAAAAGGGATTTCAGTTTCAGCTATTTCCGATGGAATACCCTGTAACCTTAAGGTCTCTTGAACAGATACAATGAGTGCGTTTACCAACGCTTCCTCTCGGGCTATGGCGGATGCCGAAACATCCTCCTCACTGTCTGAAGAGACAGGACCCGAGACACCAATTCCAGATGAAGTACCTGCAACTGCAGAAATAGGCTCAGAGTCTGAATCCGAGGTTTCAGATAATAAAGGGTTAGGCGGGGGTCGCTTTCTTGCGCCCTGTCCCTGACAAGCCACTTCCACCCGGGACACAAAAGTTTCCATAATAGCTGACAATGATTCAATTGTCAATGGGGTGCTGGAGGATCCCGCAGACCCCTCGAGGGGATCCGGAGGAGATACATGAGTGGCAGGGTCCATGTTAATACAGGACACCTTTGCCAGCAAAACAAAAAAAAACTTTTTTTTTTTTTTTGTGTGTCTCCCCCTAGCGCAATAGCGCCCCTCAGAGTACCTGCTTCTCGATCCCACAGAGAGAGAGAGGGACCCCCAAGGCTCACCAACCGATGCAGTGCAGTTTCCAACCAACTGCAGTCAGCGTCTGTCTTACACAGACTGGAAGGAGCTGTTTGCTTTTTCCCGGGTAGAAGGCGTGGCTCCGCCCCCTGTGTACGCCTTCCGGCGTTCCCAGCTCTCCACGAGGTAGCTGGGCTCACAAAACATGGCCGCCCCCATAGAAGAGACATAAGACTCCAAAAACATGGCGGCCGGCGTGACCTGAGGACATACATGCATTCGGTCTACGGCAAAATGGCGGCGGACCGCCGAAATCGTTTTCCCAGCACATCCACCTGCATCTTTGCTAAGAGGCGATATATGGATCTACAGAAGATACACTACACATAAGGTAGGATTATACCTCCTATGTCTGCTGTAATGTTACAGTCTGCTGGGTAGAGTGTTAGCTCTTAAACCAAGTCCACTTCCCACAAACACATGCTGTATTACAAGGGGGACTTGTAAGTATCAGATATATACTGACCATATATGGAGGGGCCCATAATACATACTGCCTCATAACGAGGAAAAAAGGGAACGTTTACTCACCATACCGAACCGACAGGCACCCTCTCTTCACAATACCCTCTCCACCGGGGTGGGGGTTTGTGGACCACTCCGGACGCCTCGACTCTCTGGTACCTGGCGTCCAAGCGAGACTTTTAACTCGCAAAGTCAGTCCCTTCACTGGGACTCCGTCGCGGCCGACCCAGCGCAGAGCTCTGGTCTGCACGCGCTCGTAGGCAGAAACCGGGGTGACCACTGGATCTCAACATCCAGCCCGTCGCCCGGCCCCGCATACTTACTTGAATATGTCGCGGCCGACCAAGCGCAATGCCATGGTCTGCGCGCGCTCGTAGGCCGGCTGGGGTGACCACAAGTGTCGCCCAGTCCGGCATTTTTTGCTTGAAGATCTCACAGGAAAAAACACTGGAGAAAACTACCTAAAAAATGTCTTTTTCTTAAAGAAAAAAAGTCTTGCCAGGACCAAAAGATCCCAGCAAGGAACTTAGGTCCTTACTCCTGACTAGGGTTGAGCGGACACCTAGATGTCCGTGTTCGACGGGTTCGGCCGAACTTTAAAAAAAAGTCCGGGTCCGTGTCCCGGACTTTTACCGAACTTTTCCCGGACACCGAACCCCATTGAAGTCAATGGGGACCCGAACTTTAAGGCACTAAAATGGCTCTAAAACACCAAAGGAAAGGGCTAGAGTGCTGCAAATGGCAGCAAAACGTAATTAAGAGCATGGCAAGTGCTCTGCAAACAAATGTGGATAGGGAAATAACTTAAAACAACAAAAAAAAACAGAAAAATAAAACAATGTTCTTCTTCATCTCTGAAGGACGAGGCCCATATGGAGTAGGAGGGAGGTTGAGGTGGTGGTGGATGTGGCGGTGACATAGGCGTGCGCACAGGGTGTGCTGGGTGTGCCTGGGCACACCCTAATCACCTAGGGCACATAGCATTGCCAGTGAGGAGATGGGAAAGATCTCCCTGGGACCTGCTCTGCTCTATTTCTCCTTGCCTACAGGTACATGGCCCCGATACATTACTCTCCCTGCTGGCAAACACATGCATGTGTATTTCAACTTTGGGGTGCACACCTTAATGCAATAGGCTGCGCACACCTATGGGCGGTGTAGGTGGAAGCGGCGGTGGAGGAGGACCAGGGCCGGATTAACAGCATCATGGGCTTGGTGCTGAGGATTTTGAAGGGCCTTAGGGCCGTGCCTTGCCATGCACCCAGAGGAGGAAGGGTGCAGCCATGCATGCCTAATTCAACATGGGATGCTGTCTCTGAAGCCCATAAACACATCCATGCATCGCCAACTGTCCCTCCTTGTCCGGCCTTCACGCTGTGTGGGGAGGTTCTGAGGGTGCTGCCTGGGGAAGCGAGCATAGAAGCCAGACTTCTGTGTTTACAAGTGACAGAAGAGCGGTAACAGTGAATATGGCCAACCCGGGGCCTATATAAAAGGTAGGGGCCTGGAGCTGCAGCTCCAATAGACCCTACATTAATCTGGCCCTGAGGAGGAGGACGAGGTAGCCAACACTGCTTCTTTTCACAAATTTTAAATGAGGGTACACCCCAAAAGAGTGAGAAAGAGCAAAAATGGAACAATGGGTGGGTAAGGTCGGTATCCATTGCTATTCTGCATAAGGTACGGAAAAGTCCCGTGGGATCCATGCCTGGTTCATTTTAATGAACGTGAGCTTGTCCACATTGTCTCTGGACAGGCGGCTGCGCTTGTCTGTTATAACGCCCCCAGCCGTGCTAAATACCCGTTCAGATAATACACTGGCTGCAGGGCACGCCAGCACTTCCAAGGCGTAAAGGGCAAGCTCAGGCCATGTGCCCAATTTGGAGACCCAGAAGTTGAAGGGGGCAGACCCGTCATTCACTACATGTAGGCGTGTGCACACATACTGCTCCACCATGTTGGTAAAATGCTGCCTCCTGCTAAGACGTTCCATCTGAGCTGCTGGTGCTGCTGTTTGTTGTGGCGTGCTGACAAAGCTTTTCCACATTTCGGCCATGCTAACCCTGCCTTCTGAGGTGCTGGCGGTGCCCTGGTTGCGTTGGCGACCTCCTCCTCCTCCTCCTCTGCCTTGTGCTTCCACTGTGGCCCCGCTGTCAGATGGGAATGCCAGCAGCATGGCGTCTACCAGCGTGCGCTTGTACTCGCGCATCTTGCGATCGCGCTCCAGTGAGTGAATTAAGGACGGTACGTTGTCCTTGTAACGGGGATCCAGCAGCGTGGCCACCCAGTAATCAGCACAAGTTAGAATGTGGGCAACTCGGCGGTCGTTGTGGAGACACTGCAGCATGTAATCGCTCATGTGTGCCAGGCTGCCCAGAGGCAACGAAAGGCTGTCCTCTGTGGGAGGTGTATGGTCCGTGTCCTCTGTATCCCCCCAGCCACGCACCAGTGATGGCCATGAGCTGGCCTGGGTGCCACCCTGCTGTGAACATGGTTCCATCTCCTCCTCCAGCTCCTCCTCCTCCTCATCCTCCTCATCCTCCAGAACTGTGCCCCTGCTGGACAATTGCGTCCCTGGCGTTTGCGTGTGCAGGAACCCACCCTCGGAGCCCCTTGCGAATGACTGCCCTGAAAGCCTTGGAAATGTTACCTCTTCATCCTCCTCCTCCTCCTCATCCTGTGCCACATCCTCTTCCATCATCGCCCGAATTGTTTTTTCAAGGAGGCATAGAAGTGGGATAGTTAAGCTGAGAACGGCGTCATTGCCACTGGCCATGTTGGTGGAGTACTCAAAACAGCGCAACAAGGCACACAGGTCTCGCATGGAGGCCCAGTTATTGGTGGTGAAGTGGTGCTGTTCCGCAGAGCGACTCACGCGTGCGTGCTGCAGCTGAAACTCCACTATGGCCTGCTGCTGCTCGCACAGTCTTTCCAGCATGTGCAAGGTGGAGTTCCACCTTGTGGGCACGTCACATATGAGGCGGTGAGCGGGAAGGCCGAAGTTACGCTGCAGCGCTGCCAGGCGAGCAGCAGCAGGGTGAGAACGCCGAAAGTGCGCACAAACGGCCCGCACTTTCTGCAGCAGCTCTGACATATCGGGGTAGTTTTTAAGGAACCTCTGCACCACCAAATTCAGCACATGCGCCAGGCAAGGGATGTGCGTCAAACCGGCTAGGCCCAGAGCTGCTATGAGATTTCGCCCGTTATCGCACACCACCAGGCCGGGCTTGAGGCTCGCTGGCAGCAACCACTCATTTGTCTGCTGTTCCATGCTCCTCCACAACTCCTGCGCGGTGTGTGGTTTGTCCCCCAAACAGGCAAGTTGTAAAACTGCCTGCTGTCGTTTACCCCTGGCCGTGCTGAAGTTGGTGGTGAAGGTGTTACGCTGTCCGGATGAGGAGGCGGTAGAGGATGAGGAAGCGGAGTAGGAGGAGTTAGGAACAGGAGGCAAACTGAAGCGCCCTGCAATCCTCGGTGGTGGAAGGACATGCGCCAAATTGCTATCCGCCTCAGGCCCATCCGCCACTGCATTTACCCAGTGTGCCGTTAGGGAGATATAACGCCCCTGACCGTGCTTACTGGTCCACGTATCCGTAGTTAGGTGGACCTTGGCACAGATGGCGTTGCGCAGTGCACACCTGATTTTTTCCCCCACTTGGTTGTGCAGGGAAGGGATGGCTTGCCTGGAAAAGTAGTGGCGGCTGGGCACGACGTACTGTGGGACAGCCACCGACATAAGGTTTTTAAAACTGTGCGTCTCCACCAGACGGAATGACAGCATTTCAAAAGCCAATAATTTTGAAATGCTGGCATTCAGGGCCAGGGATCGCGGGTGGGTAGGGGGGTACTTCCTCTTCCTCTCAAGTGTTTGGGAGATGGAAAGCTGAACGCTTCCACGGGACATTGTGGAGATGGTTGTTGGTGACCCAGGTGGTGGTGTTGCTGACAGATCGTCTGTTTGCGGGGTGGCAGGTGCCGGTATCACTACAGATGTGGCTGGAGCGGCCGAGACTGCAGCAGAAGAGGAAGCAGGATGAGCCAGAGACGTTTCTTGGTTTTGAAGGTGTGTACTCCACTGCAGCTCGTGCTTTGCACTTAGATGCCTGATCATGCAGGTTGTGCTCAGGTTGAGAAGGTTCATGCCTCGCTTCAAGCTCTGATTGCACAGGGTGCAAACCACTCGTGTCCTGTCATCAGCACATTTTCTAAAGAACTTCCACGCTAGAGAACTCCTTTGAGCTGACTTTGGTGCGCTCGTTCCCTTGCTGCGTTGGGCAGTAGCGGGCGTAGTGTCTAGGGCACGGCCGCTCCGCTTCTGCACCCTGCTCCCTCTTCTGCTGTGCTGGTGGCTCTGTGCGACCACCGCCTCTTCCTCCAAACTACTCAGTTCACCTGCATGACGTTCATTCCATGTGGGGTCGAGGACCTCATCGTCCTCCACATCATCTTCCACCCAGTCTTCACCCCTGCCCTCCTTGTCGGTCTCCACAATGCTGAACGCCGCAGCAGTTGGCACCTGCGTTTCGTCATCATCGGAGACGTGCTGCGATGATCCTTGCATGTACTCATCTTGAGGAATAAGTGGTTGGGCATCGCTGCACTCAATCTCTTCCACTTCTGGGGCAGGGCTAGGTGGATGGCCCTGGGAAACCCTGCTGACAGAGTCCTCAAAAAGAATAAGAGACTGCTGTATGGCTTGGGGCTCAGACTGCTGGCCTGATTTGCAAGGGGGTGAGGTGAAAGACGGTTGGACATTGGCTGCAGGTGCCAACTCTGACCTTTCTGCAGTAGACTGGGTGGGAGACAATGTGAAGGAACTGGAGGCACTGTCAGCAGCAAACCAATCTACTATCGCCTCAACTTGTTCTGGCCTCATCACTTCTAGGGGCGTTTGATGCCCTACCAAATACTGATGCAGGTTCTGTCGCCTACTCACACTTGAGGAAGGTGTTTCACTTGTGCGTGTAGCTGGCACAGATCGACCATGTCCTCTCCTTGCAACAGGAGCTCTACCAGCAGCACCACGACCCAGGCCACGGCCCTTATTTGACGGTCTCCTCATATTTCTGTAATTTAAGATCTTGCCCTAGAAAGGTTTTTATTGAATAGCGGAATAGAAAATATGATCCAAAAAAAGTGTATGTATATCACACGTACACAACCACACTAGGCCCCAATTACTATTGTTTGTACCCCTAAAAGGCTAGGAGTAGGGGGAGTATGGAACAGGCAGCACCCTCAAACCTTCAGAAGTATGAGATGAACCCCAACAACTTGGAAAGGTGGATCTCTCTCACACGTACCAACACAGACTATCCCCCAATTTAACTGATCCCCAGAGGTTTTTGATTAAATAGCGGAATAGAAAATATGATCCCAAAAAAGTGTATGTATATCACACGTACACAACCACACTAGGCCCCAATTACTATTGTTTGTACCCCTAAAAGGCTAGGAGTAGGGGGAGTATGGAACAGGCAGCACCCTCAAACCTTCAGAAGTATGAGATGAACCCCAACAACTTGGAAAGGTGGATCTCTCTCACACGTACCAACACAGACTATCCCCCAATTTAACTGATCCCCAAAGGTTTTTGATTAAATAGCGGAATAGAAAATATGATCCCAAAAAAGTGTATGTATATCACACGTACACAACCACACTAGGCCCCAATTACTATTGTTTGTACCCCTAAAAGGCTAGGAGTAGGGGGAGTATGGAACAGGCAGCACCCTCAAACCTTCAGAAGTATGAGATGAACCCCAACAACTTGGAAAGGTGGATCTCTCTCACACGTACCAACACAGACTATCCCCCAATTTAACTGATCCCCAAAGGTTTTTGATTAAATAGCGGAATAGAAAATATGATCCCAAAAAAGTGTATGTATATCACACGTACACAACCACACTAGGCCCCAATTACTATTGTTTGTACCCCTAAAAGGCTAGGAGTAGGGGGGAGTATGGAACAGGCAGCACCCTCAAACCTTCAGAAGTATGAGATGAACCCCAACAACTTGGAAAGGTGGATCTCTCTCACACGTACCAACACAGACTATCCCCCAATTTAACTGATCCCCAGAGGTTTTTGATTAAATAGCGGAATAGAAAATATGATCCCAAAAAAGTGTATGTATATCACACGTACACAACCACACTAGGCCCCAATTACTATTGTTTGTACCCCTAAAAGGCTAGGAGTAGGGGGAGTATGGAACAGGCAGCACCCTCAAACCTTCAGAAGTATGAGATGAACCCCAACAACTTGGAAAGGTGGATCTCTCTCACACGTACCAACACAGACTATCCCCCAATTTAACTGATCCCCAAAGGTTTTTGATTAAATAGCGGAATAGAAAATATGATCCCAAAAAAGTGTATGTATATCACACGTACACAACCACACTAGGCCCCAATTACTATTGTTTGTACCCCTAAAAGGCTAGGAGTAGGGGGAGTATGGAACAGGCAGCACCCTCAAACCTTCAGAAGTATGAGATGAACCCCAACAACTTGGAAAGGTGGATCTCTCTCACACGTACCAACACAGACTATCCCCCAATTTAACTGATCCCCAGAGGTTTTTGATTAAATAGCGGAATAGAAAATATGATCCCAAAAAAGTGTATGTATATCACACGTACACAACCACACTAGGCCCCAATTACTATTGTTTGTACCCCTAAAAGGCTAGGAGTAGGGGGAGTATGGAACAGGCAGCACCCTCAAACCTTCAGAAGTATGAGATGAACCCCAACAACTTGGAAAGGTGGATCTCTCTCACACGTACCAACACAGACTATCCCCCAATTTAACTGATCCCCAGAGGTTTTTGATTAAATAGCGGAATAGAAAATATGATCCCAAAAAAGTGTATGTATATCACACGTACACAACCACACTAGGCCCCAATTACTATTGTTTGTACCCCTAAAAGGCTAGGAGTAGGGGGGAGTATGGAACAGGCAGCACCCTCAAACCTTCAGAAGTATGAGATGAACCCCAACAACTTGGAAAGGTGGATCTCTCTCACACGTACCAACACAGACTATCCCCCAATTTAACTGATCCCCAAAGGTTTTTGATTAAATAGCGGAATAGAAAATATGATCCCAAAAAAGTGTATGTATATCACACGTACACAACCACACTAGGCCCCAATTACTATTGTTTGTACCCCTAAAAGGCTAGATGAGGAGTAGGGGGAGTATGGAACAGGCAGCACCCTCAAACCTTCAGTATGAGATTGTGTTCACTGTACCCCACAAAGATTGAGTTCACTGCACCCCACAATGATTGTGTTCACTGCACCCCACAAAGATTGTGTTCACTGCACCTCACAAAGATTGTGTTCACTGTACCCCCCAAAGATTTTGTTCACTGCACCCCACAAAGATTCTGTTCACTGTACCCCACAAAGATTGTGTTCACTGCACCCCAAAAAGATTGTGTTCACTGCACCCCAAAAAGGATGTTGTTCACTGCACCCCAAAAAGGATGTTGTTCACTTCACCCCAAAAAGATTGTGTTCACTGCACCCCACAAAGATTGTGTTCACTGCACCCCAAAAAGATTGTGTTCACTGCACCCCAAAAATGATTTTGTTCACTGCACCCCAAAAAGGATTTTGTTCACTGCACCCCAAAAAGGATGTTGTTCACTCCACCCCAAAAGATTGTGTTCACTGCACCCCAAAAAGATTGTGTTCACTGCACCCCACAAAGGATTTTGTTCACTGCACCCCAAAAAGATTGTGTTCACTGCACCCCAAAAAGGATGTTGTTCACTGCACCCCAAAAAGGATTTTGTTCACTGCACCCCAAAAAGATTGTGTTCACTGCACCCCACAAAGGATTTTGTTCACTGCACCCCACAAAGATTGTGTTCACTGCACACCAAAAAGGATTGTGTTCACTGCACCCCAAAAAGATTTTGTTCACTGCACCCCAAAAAGATTGTGTTCACTGCAGCCCAAAAAGATTGTGTTCACTGCAGCCCAAAAAGATTGTGTTCACTGCAGCCCAAAAAGATTGTGTTCACTGCAGCCCAAAAAGATTGTGTTCACTGCAGCCCAAAAAGATTGTGTTCACTGCAGCTCACACACAGAAAAATGGATGTGGATCACTGACACCTGCCTATCTCCAATCCCACACCACACAGCAATATCGATTGTAGTTTGTAGAACACAGTTTCCCTAAAATTCAGCAGACTCTGTCCCTAACAGGATTGAGAAGAGATCGTAGATCAGGATTGAGTGCAGATTCACCCCACCCCCCACACAGCAATATCGATTGTAGTTTGTAGAACACAGTTTCCCTAAAATTCAGCAGACTCTGTCCCTAACAGGATTGAGAAGAGATCGTAGATCAGGATTGAGTGCAGATTCACCCCACCCCCCACACAGCAATATCGATTGTAGTTTGTAGAACACAGTTTCCCTAAAATTCAGCAGACTCTGTCCCTAACAGGATTGAGAAGAGATCGTAGATCAGGATTGAGTGCAGATTCACCCCACCCCCCACACAGCAATATCGATTGTAGTTTGTAGAAGACACTGACCCTATATAATTCAGCAGACTCTATCCCTAAAATGCCTACAACTCGCCCTGCCTAAACACTCCGACCTGTCCCTCAATTCTATCCGGACCCAAATGTTTTTTTCCTGCCTATCTTTCCCTAATCAGCAGCCAGCACGTTGATGTGTGCTCTCTGTCCCTGAATCTAAGCAGCATAATGACGCCGCTGCGGCTGCCTCGAACTTATAAAGACTTGGTCACATGCTTCAGACGGCCAATCACAGCTACTGAGACATTTGCAGGCATGGCTGGGATGGCTTAAGGCACACCAGTTAAACGATTGTTGATTGGCTGTTGAAAGCCCGCCATGAAAAGAGCGCCAAAGCATGCAAAACCCGGAAATAAAACGACCGAACACGGATTTTTACCCGAACATACAGTAAAGTGTCCGTGTCCGTGTTCGGGTACAAAAAATCCAATTATTCGGTACGAACACGAATAATACAGTCCGTGTTCGCTCAACACTACTCCTGACTAGACAGAAAAAAACTGATTCCCTGTAGCAGAGAGAGGGAGGATATACCCTCAGGGACTGCCCCTAAGGTGGAGCCAGAACGTTTTGTCTTTCTGCCTAGTCCTACTCCTGCGGAGACAACATAACCCAGCTCTTGAGAATCAAGAAGACTACGTCTGTCAATGAGCGATAGAGAAAAAGGATTTTACGGTAAGATTTTACAAAAATCCATTTTTCTCTGTCGCTCATTGACAGACACGTAGTCCTCGTTGATTAATAACAACTCGGGACGTCCCAAAGCAGTACCACAAATGAGGGGTGGGATAACAGAAATCAAAATCCAGAAGGCCCAACCGGAGCCAACCAGAAGCATCAAGGACTCATCGAGCAAAAAGATGAGACCTAAGTGAAACACCCAACAAACCCTTGAGGTAGACCAACAGTCTCCTCAGATTGCGCCCTGCAGAACCTTGTGGCCAAAAGAGGCATCTGACGATGCCATCACATCAACTTTATAAAATGTTGTAAAGGTATGAACCGACGATCAAGTCATCGCCTTGAAAACCTGGATCGCTGACGCCTGATGGCGGAAGACCCAGGAGACACTAGGCGCCCGAGTAGAGTGCGCCTTAACAGGGAACGGAGGATTCCGACCCTTAATAGAATAAGCCTGTACCACCGTCTGACTGGTCCATCTAGATATGGTCGCGGCAGACACAGGCAACCCCCTTAAAGGGCTATCCGTGATCACAAAAAGTGAGTCCGTCTTACAAAAACAAGTTCGTAGTAGTTAAGTGTATCCTTCTGAACCCCATCCAAGGAGTGTAATGCCAACTCCCAAGGATGGCTAGTCTTAGGACACGGGGAAGGTAACACAATATTTTTATTCACCCCCTGGATGAAATTCCGCACCAAGGAATGATTAGCCAAAGGTTTCTGAAAGAAGATTGCTAACGCTGAAACCTGACCCTTGATAGTGCTCAAGGACAGTTTCTGCTCAACCCCTTGTTGCAGACAGACCAAGATTCGGGTCACCGAATAGGTATGTGGGGGAAATCCAAAAGATTCACACCACGCCATATAAGACTTCCATGTGCTGGAAGTCGCTTTCCTTGCTTTAACTAGAGGTAGGAATAACTGAAGCTGACACTCCCTTGTCCTTCAGTACCTGGGTCTCAATGGCCAGGCCATTAAGCCAGCGATTGTAAAGCAAGATGGAAGATCGGTCCCTGAGACCGCAAATCCTCCCTGAGAGGAAGTCTCCAAGAGGCGTCCGCTACTAGCCTCACCAAGTCGGCGTACCAGGCTCGACGAGGTCAGTCCGGAATTTCCAGAATAACTGGAATTCCCTCCACCTCTATCCTGCGAAGAAGTTCCCGCAGTAACTTGAGAGGATGGAAGGCATGCCGTAGCTCATACTGCTCCCACGGGGCGATCAGCGTTTCTGCTGCGTCCGCTAGAGGATCGCGGGTGCGAGCTACAAACCTCCGCACCTTCCTGTTGAGCCAAGGTGCCAACAGATCCACATCCGGGGTGCCCCAATGAAGGGACAGCTAGTGAAAAACCTCTGGATGAAGAGGCCATACCCCTTGATCCAGAATCTGATGGCTGAAATAATCTGCCTGCCGATTTCCCACCCCGGGAGTGAACACTGCGGGGAGATCCGGAACAAACTGTTCCGTCCAATGAAAGATGCTAGTCGTTTCGATGGCCACCAGGACACTCTAAGTGCCCCTTTCTTGACATAAGTCACGACCGTGGCATAGTGCGATTGGATCCGAATCGGGCTGCTCTAGAGCTGCTCGGTCCAGTAAATCAGACAAAATCTGATCGCTCTCAGTTCCGATACCCTATTGGTAACCTGGATGCTATCGGAAGGAATGACTTCCCCTGGTTGAGCATCAGAGACTTCCTGATCCGCTCGCTCAACCGGATCCGATTGTCCAGGAAATCGGAATTCTGATTCCATTAGAAAAAAATCTCCTTCAGGAGAATTCGGGTATGAGACTGGGTATACGGTACTGCCTCTAAGAAGGCCACCATCAGTCCCAGCCAATTGACGGACAGCAACATCCGAATCGTTGACTGAACCTTCCCTTCTGGAGTTTCTCCGCAAGGAGAAACTTTCTTGCCCAGGATGTATCCAACATTAGGCCCAGATAGTTCAGACTCCTGGTGGGAACCAGGGATGATCTTTGGGAAATCTTAGAAAACGCTGATGTCCTGCGATGATGGGGATATAAGGATAGGCATCCTAAATGTCTATGGACGCCAGGAACTCCCCCTGATGCAGGGAGGCCACCACTGTTCGGATGGACTCCATCTTTCCCCAAGTCCAGAATTGGACGCACCTTGCCCTCTTTCCTGGGTATTGTGAACAGGTTCGAATAGAACCCCTGAAACCGTTCAATGTTAGAAGGGAAGAATCGTACCGGTGGAAGTGATCGAAACTCGATCCTGTATCCTGA
Organism: Pelophylax lessonae; assembly: GCF_965119305.1. Lineage (NCBI taxonomy): Eukaryota > Metazoa > Chordata > Amphibia > Anura > Ranidae > Pelophylax > Pelophylax lessonae. Next base: position 116,517,238 of record NC_138780.1, read on the forward strand.
CCTCGCGAACCCCTTAGTCCGGGGTTCTGGCAAGCCATGGATCCGGAAACCGGTGAAGACATCCCCCCACCCCAGAGATGGGTAGGGGCGCATCAGGCTGTATTCTTCAGGCTTGGCTGAGCCGGACTTTTTGTTTAGCCGACCAGCGCCCTTTGAAAAACCCTCTGAAGGGGCTTTGGATGGTTTCGCCTTATCGCCCGCCCTCGCGGAACGAACAAACTCTTTATGAGCAGAAAGGGAAGGTCCTCGTTGGTTACGAGGTCCTCCTTATCCTAACAGTCTGTGGCAAGACAGCAGGTGGTACCGTCTATCCTTTAAAGAGGGATTCCTCAAACGGATAGCGCCTAGCCATGCGTTAGGAAATAACGGGGGTTCGTTTCAAAACGACCCCATTTGGATAAAGGAAAATCCTTCGCCCTTTTGGTAGGCTAACAAGTACCAAAAAAGAATTTCAGTCTCAGCTACCTCTGCCGGTGTAACCTCAAGACTAAAGGTTTCCCGGACGGACACAACTAGTGCATCCACCACTCTTGTGCTATGGCGGAGGCAGAAACGTTCTCCTCACTGCTGAGGAGACATTACCTGAGACAACAGCCCCATAGGAGGGACCTGCAGCTGCATTGACCAGCTCCGAATCCGTATCTGAAGTATCAGATAAAAAATAGGGGTAGGCGGGGGTCGCTTCTTGACCCCCGTCCCTGACAGGCCACCTCCACCCGGGATACCAAAGACTCCAAAACTGCCGATAATGCATTAAAAACAAGTGGGGTACTGGAGAAAAAAGCTGTCTAAAAAATCTTTCTAAGAAAAAAATCCTGCCAGGTCCGAAGATCCTAGCAAGGCATCTAGGTCCTTACTCCTAACTAGACAGAAAAAAACTGATTTGCTGTAGCAGGAAGTGAGAGGATATACCCTCTGGGACTGCCCCTAGGGTGTGGCCAGAACGTTTTCTTTCCTGTCTAGTCCTACTCCTGTAGAGGGCAGTATAACCCAAGTTGTTATTAATCAACGAGGACTACGTCTGTCAATGAGCGACAGAGAAAGAACTGTTTTGGTGTCCCTAATGTAACCAGGTAGTCTTTAGACCAAAGACTGAAGCTGCTGATCTACCTATTCTCCCAAATGCTCCGATAAGTATCCAAATCCAGCTACAATGGGTTGTCCCTGCAAAGGTCATTCTACCTCATGAATCTTGGGGAGATGATGGGACCACAGGTTGTCCACAAAAAGATATTCAGTGGTTTAAGAGGATAAGACTCCCATATTTTTACCCATCTGCAGATGTTTAAAAAGGATTGATTGAAAGATTGTTGTGGGGTTATTGGCGGTATGTGTTAAAATCACCTGTTAGTTGCCTAATAGCTTCAGACCTGTATTGTTCCTTGGTCATTATCGCCACTGGCCCCCTTATCTGCTTCTTTTATAACTATCCCTTTATTTTCTTTTAACTGCTGTAGTGCATTTTTTTCCTGTTTAGAAATATTAGTTCGTCTGGTGGTTAAGCTACGTTATTTAAGCGCTAGCAATTCCTCCTCAGTTACAGGCTGAAAAGGTATCTATAATGGAATTCCTCACTTGTACTGGAAAAAAAAAAAAAAAGGTATCTCCACGTGTTAGGTTCTTTGTGCAACTCCACATGAACCCAAATGAGATTTAGAGTACAATTGCTCTAAAGTAGGTGATGCAGACAAATCCAAAAACATAAAAGAGGAAACATCAGAGCATGTATTTGATTCAGCAATAGATTGGGTTTGATCAGATCCACTTACCGTCTCTGATGTCAATGGGTCATCCACCTGTGCATCCTCCCCCTGTTGGAAGTGTTTACGCAACAAAAGGTTCCTTACAAACCTGTTGGTATCGAATATAGTGTTGAAAATATCGAAACAATAGGTGGGTGAAAATGACAGACCCCGAGACAGGAGAGACAGCTCGGATTCTGTCAAATCCATTCTGTAATTCATTTCTTCTCCTCTGCGGATAGCGCTGATCTACGTCCTTCCCCCTCCTCATCTTTGTCTCTTCCAGTGGTATTTTGCTTTCTGGTTGCGTTTTTCTTTGGATATCGATCTATCTCTTGTGTGGCATTTTTTTGACACCCCAGGATTAGCATTACCACCAGTAAAAACTTGTCTGAGGAGACACGGGAAGTAGACGCTCCCAAGGCAGCAAGTGTATCAGGAGCAGACAACATCTCTCTCAGCTGTGTCTGAAGCTCCAGAAAGCGAGTTTGATGGCTCTGGTGAGCTGAAGTTCACTTTCTTAATGATATTAGCAGATCTTTGTCTTTTCTTGAGAATTGACCTTAGTGTTGTGCTCTGACTTCCACTCCTCCTCCCCCCACTCTTACACAGTACCACATCTCAAAGGTATTTAGACCTTTTGACTTGTGTAATCAGTGTTTCTAATTCCTCTATTATTTGCTGTAATTTATCTTGTTGGTCAGAGAAAGTGGGTAAATGTACAAAATGTGTCTACTGCTTCTCTTTGGTCCTTAATGTTGGAGTTGATTTTATTCAAGCAATACTGCTAATATTGTACAATTAGTCTCATATATTCAAATGAGCAGTTAGACAGGATAATGTTCCACTCTTGTACAAAAATCCCAGAATAAACAGTTGTGGGGATCTTTTTGATACGGAGACCCCCGTGGAATAATTTCTTCATTAACTTATTATTTTTTTTATTTTTCTCTATGTATACTATCATTGTGTCATTAGTGGCACATACATGGGTCTCCCTAGGGCATACTTCAATTGATTTTGCCTTTTGTCAATTGTCTAAAACCAATTAGGACAATTAATAGGTGGAGTCTATATGTAAAACCACTATATATTTCAAAGTTTTGGGTCTAAAAATGGATTTTTGTAAGATCTTACCGTAAAATCCTTTTCTCTTAAGCTCATTGACAGATGTAGTCTTCTTGATTCTCAAGAGCTGGGTTATGTTGTCTCCGCAGGAGTAGGACTAGGCAGAAAGACAAAACGTTCTGGCTCCACCTTAGGGGCAGTCCCTGAGGGTATATCCTCCCTCTCTCTGCTACAGGGAATCAGTTCTGTTTTAAAGCAGTACAGAGAATTTAACCCAACCCAACTCAATGATAGAGGGGCGGGTACTACGTCTGTCAATGAGCTTAAGAGAAAAGGATTTTACGGTAAGATCTTACAAAAATCCATTTTTCTCTATCGCTCATTGACAGACGTAGTCTTCTTGATTCTCAAGAGCTGGGACATCCAGAAGCAGTCCCACAAATGAGGGGTGGGATTGACAAAATCAAATCCAATCTAGGAGGCCCAACCGGTGCCAAACTAGAAGTTTTAAAGGCTCATTATAAACAAAGAATGAGACTAAAGAAAAATTTTCCAACGGAAAAAACCCTCGAGGTAGACCACTGGTCTCCTCAAATTGCGGCCTGCAAAACCTTGCGGCCAAACGAGGCATCAGACGATGCCATTACATCAACTTTATAATGTTTAGTAAAGGTATGCACCGACGACCAGGTAGCCGCCTTGCACACCTGGACCACTGACGCCTGATGGCGAAAGGCCCATGACGCACTAAGTGCCCGAGTGGAGTGCGCCTTAACAGGGAACGGGGGCTCCCGACCCTTAATAGAATAAGCCTGTACTACCGTCTGTCTGATCCATCTGGAAATGGTCGCGGCAGATGCAGGCAACCCCTTTTTGGGTCCATCTGGGATCACAAAAAGTGAATCCGTCTTGCGAAACGAGTCTGTCGTTTTCAAGTATACCCTGATCGCCCGGACCACATCCAAGGAGTGTAAAGCAAATTACCGAGGATGACTGGGCTTAGGACACAGGGAAGGTAATACAATTTCTTCATTCAGATGAAATTCTGAAACCACTTTTGGTAGGAAGGATGGATTCGGACGAAGAACCACCTTATCTCTATGAACCACCAGATATGGTGAACGACAAGATAATGCGGCCAGTTCTGACACCCTGCGTGCAGAAGTAATAGCCACCAAGAAGGCCACCTTCTGGGACAACGTAGGTAGAGGAATCTCCCTAATATCTTCAAAGGGAGGTTTCTGAAGAACCGACAACACTAAATTAAGATCCCAGGGGGGTAACGGCGCGTGCACTGGCGGAGCCAGATGTCGCACCCCCTGGATGAAATTCCGCACCAAGGAATGAGTAGCCAAAGGCTTCTGAAAGAAGATGGCTAATGCTGAGACCTGACCCTTGATAGTACTCAAGGCCAGTTACTGCTCAACCCCTTGTTGCAGAAAAGCTAATATTCGACTAATCGAATAAGACCGAGGACGGAACCCCAAAGGTTCACACCATGCAATGTAGGACTTCCATGTACGATGATAAATCTTTCCGGAAGTCGCTTTCCTTGCTTCAACTAGAGTAGGAATAACTGAAGCTGACAAACCTTTGTCCTTCAGCACCTGGGTCTCAATAGCCAGGCCGTTAAAGCCAGCGATCGTAAAGCAGGATGGAAGATCGGTCCCTGAGACAGTAGCCCTGAGAGGAAGTCTCCACGGGACATCCGCCACCAGTCTGACCACGTCGGCGTACCAAGCTCGACGAGGCCAGTCCGGAGCTACCAGAATTACTGGAATTCCTTCCTCCTCTATCCTGCGAAGAAGTCTTGGCAGTAACGCGAGAGGAGGGAAGGCATATATTAGCTGGTATTGCCCCCACGGGGCGATCAGTGCGTCTGCGGTTTCTGCTAGAGGATCGCGGGAGCGAGCCACGAATCTCTGAACTTTCCTGTTGAATCGTGATGCCAACAGATCGACATCCGGGGTGCCCCACCGTAGGCACAACTGGTGGAAAACATCTGGATGGAGGGACCATTCCCCCTGATCCAGAGTCTGACGGCTGAGATAATCTGCCTGCCAATTCTCCACCCCCGGAATGAACACCGCAGAGATTGCTGGAACAAATCGTTCCGCCCAGCGAAGAATGCAAGCCACTTCTTTGGCCGCTCGGACACTCTCGGTGCCCCCCTGGTGATTGACATAAGCCACGGCCGTGGCATTGTCCGACTGGATCCGAACCGGGCTGCCCTGGAGCTGCTCGGTCCAGTGAATCAGACAAAGTCTGATCGCTCTCAGTTCCAATACATTTATCGGTAACCTGGATTTTTCCGGGGACCAAAGTCCCTGGACAGATAACTGACCGAGAATTCCTCCCCATCCGGATAGACTGGCATCCGTGGTCACTATCGTCCAATATATTGGCAGAAATGACTTTCCCTGGCTGAGCATTGGAGACCGAAGCCACCAGACCAGAGACTCTCTGGTCTGTTTGCTCAATCGGATTTGATTGTCCAGGGATTCCGGATTCCGATTCCATCTGAGAAGAATCTCTTGCTGAAGAATTCAGGTATGGGACTGGGCAAATGGGACTGCTTCGAATGAAGCCACCATCAACCCCAGAACCCTCATGCAAGTCCGAAGGGAAGACCAGCTGTTGGACAGTAACAACTGGACTGCTGATTGAATCTTTCGGAGTTTCCCTACCGGAAGAAAAACTCTTGTCTTGACTGTGTCTAAAATTAGACCCAGATATTCGAGCCTCTGGGTGGGAACCAGAAATGACTTTTGCTGGTTCACCAGCCACCCGAATTCCTGTAAAGAAATCATAGTAATTTCTATGTTTTGTAGCAAGGTCTGAGGAGACTCTGCATGAAGCAGAAGATCGTCTAGGTAACCAAGGATCGATATGCCTCTTTGGCGCAGAAGTGCCAACATTGGGGCCAACACCTTTGTGAAGACCCGCGGAGCCGTGGCGAGACCGAAAGGTAACGCCACAAACTGATAGTGGTTCTCTTCTACGGAAAAGCGTAGAAACCGCTGATGTCCTGCGAAAATGGGAATGTGAAGATAGGCGTCCTTGATGTCTATGGACGCTAGGACATCCCCTGGATGCAGGAAGGCTGCTACTGTGCGAATGGACTCCATTCTGAATCTTCTTATGTTGACAAAAGAATTGAGTGCTCTTAAGTCCAGAATTGGACGCACTTTGCCCTCTTTCCTGGGTATTGTAAATAGGTTTGAATAAAACCCTTGAAACCGTTCTGTCCAAGGAACGTGGACTACCACTCCTTGTTGTAGTAAATCTGTGACTGCTCTCCGCAGATCTTCTAAACGATCTGAGTATAGTTGGATATTGGAAGGGAAGAATCGCGCTGGTGGGAGAGATCGAAACTCGATCTTGTACCCTGACCTTATGACTTCGCAAACCCATTTGTCCGGGATTCTGGAAAGCCATGGATCCGGGAACCGGCGAAGACGTCCCCCCACCCCAGTTATGGGTGGGGGCGCACCTTCAGGCTTTGGATGGTTTATCTTCAGGTCTGGCGGGGGCGGGCTTTTGCTTGCCCGACCAACGACCCCTGACGCCTCCTGCAGGAGTTTTGGAGGACTTAGTTTTTTCACCCGCGGGACGAAAAAACCTCTTGTGAGCAGAAAAAGAAGGCCCTCGTCTTTGACGAGTTCCTCTACCTTTAAAATTTTGCGGTAAAAAGGTGCTCTTTCCACCCGTGAGATCTTTAATGATCTCATCTAAGTTGGCTCCAAATAGACGCTCTCCTGAAAAGGGGTATTAGCCAATGCTTTTTTGGAACCTTGGTCGGCTAACCAACCTTTTAGCCACAGTGTACGCCTGAGAACCACTGCTGAGACTGATGCTCGCGCCAATAATGGAGTGGCGTCTAACGCCGCATCACACACAAACTGTAACCCCTGTATCATTTGTTCCAACAAATCTGATACCGCCTGAGGGACCTCTTCTAAGTCCCGGCGTAACCACTTGGTCCATTCAGTTACAGCCTGCGAAACCAGACCAATAGCTATTATAGGTCTGAAAGCTGATCCAATCAAGGAAAACATGGTGCGAGACATAGCTTCTATCTTGCGATCCACTGGATCTTTAAAAGACGGAGCGTCTTCTAAAGGAATAACCGTGGCTTTATTCAATCTAGCAATTGGTGAATCCACCACAGGTGGTTCTGTCCATTTCTTACTGAGGGTTTCCTCAAACGGATAACGCCTGTCAATGCGTTTAGAAATAGTAAAAGTGCGTTTTGGCAGACGCCATTCTTCTTCGATTGGATTGCCAAAACATTTGGGCAATGGAAAAACCTTCGCCACTTTGATGAGTTTTTTAGTCCCAAAAGGGATTTCATTTTCAGCTATTTCCGATGGAATACCCTGTAACCTTAAGGTCTCTTGAACAGATACAATGAGTGCGTTTACCAACGCTTCCTCTCGGGCTATGGCGGATGCCGAAACATCCTCCTCACTGTCTGAAGAGACAGGACCCGAGACACCAATCCCAGATGAAGTACCTGCAACTGCAGAAATGGGCTCAGAGTCTGAATCCGAGGTTTCAGATAATAAGGGGTTAGGCGGGGGTCGCTTTCTTGCACCCTGTCCCTGACAAGCCACTTCCACCCGGGACACAAAAGTTTCCATAATAGCTGACAATGATTCAATTGTCAATGGGGTGCTGGAGGATCCCGCAGACCCCTCGAGGGGATCCGGAGGAGATACATGAGTGGCAGGGTCCATGTTAATTCAGGACACCTTTGCCAGCAAAACAAAAAACTTTTTCTTTTTTTTTTTTTTTTTCTGTGTCTCCCCCTAGCGCAATAGCGCCCCTCAGAGTACCTGCTTCTCGATCCCACAGAGAGAGAGAGGGACCCCCAAGGCTCACCAACCGATGCAGTGCAGTTTCCAACCAACTGCAGTCAGCGTCTGTCTTACACAGACTGGAAGGAGCGGTTTGCTTTTTCCCGGGTAGAAGGACGTGGCTCCGCCCCCTGTGTACGCCTTCCGGCGTTCCCAGCTCTCCACGAGATAGCTGGGCTCACAAAACATGGCCGCCCCCATAGAAGAGACATAAGACTCCAAAAACATGGCGGCCGGCGTGACCTGAGGACATACATGCATTTGGTCTACGGCAAAATGGCGGCGGACCGCCGAAATCGTTTTCCCAGCACATCCACCTGCATCTCTGCTAAGAGGCGATATATGGATCTACAGGAGATACACTACACATAAGGTAGGATTATACCTCCTATGTCTGCTGTAATGTTACAGTCTGCTGGGTAGAGTGTTAGCTCTTAAACCAAGTCCACTTCCCACAAACACATGCTGTATTACAAGGGGGACTTGTAAGTATCAGATATATACTGACCATATATGGAGGGGCCCATAATACATACTGCCTCATAACGAGGAAAAAAGGGAACGTTTACTCACCATACCGAACCGACAGGCACCCTCTCTTCACAATACCCTCTCCACCGGGGTGGGGGTTTGTGGACCACTCCGGACGCCTCGACTCTCTGGTTCCTGGCGTCCAAGCGAGACTTTTAACTCGCAAGGTCAGTCCCTCCACTGGGACTCCGTCGCGGCCGACCCAGCGCGGAGCTCTGGTCTGCACGCGCTCGTAGGCAGAAACCGGGGTGACCACTGGATCTCAACATCCAGCCCGTCGCCCGGCCCCGCATACTTACTTGAATGTGTCGCGGCCGACCAAGCGCAATGCCATGGTCTGCGCGCGCTCGTAGGCCGGCTGGGGTGACCACAAGTGTCGCCCAGTCCGGCATTTTTGCTTGAAGATCTCACAGGAAAAAACACTGGAGAAAACTACCTAAAAAATGTCTTTTTCTTAAAGAAAAAAGTCTTGCCAGGACCAAAAGATCCCAGCAAGGAACTTAGGTCCTTACTCCTGACTAGACAGAAAAAAACTGATTCCCTGTAGCAGAGAGAGGGAGGATATACCCTCAGGGACTGCCCCTAAGGTGGAGCCAGAACGTTTTGTCTTTCTGCCTAGTCCTACTCCTGCGGAGACAACATAACCCAGCTCTTGAGAATCAAGAAGACTACGTCTGTCATTGAGCGATAGAGAAATGTAGTTATGACTAAGGCCTTGTAGGCCAAAACGATTCAACTGATCTGATCAGCAGTTGTGTTCTATGGTTTTTGAATAAAGATGAAGATTTTAATTAAGAGCAACTGCCAGTGTGCGGATCATCTTTCTATATATGCACTCAATGAAACAGTTGTGGATCAGGCAACCGAGAGCTCTTTCATCGGTAAGTTGTATGAGTAGTAGCACTGTTGCTTCTGTTTGCATATTACCTAACTGCAGTAAGTAACATTGAGGTCACTGATTATGGAGTATGGAAGATGTGCCCGGGTAAAAAGACTGGCTGCATTACAAAACTTTCAGCAGGTAAGGCCTCGTATACACGATCAGATTATCGGACAAATTTTCGTGCATTTTTTGTTGCATGCTAGTCTGATATTGAAAGTGAAGAGGTTACTCAATATATGAAAATTCTAGTACGACAGAATTCAACTTCAGAAGTGATGTTATGTGTTGAATTGTTATTCTTTCGTTTTCAAGCATGCGTAGTCTTGCTCTTCTGATTTTTTTTCGGACAAAAACTGCACTAATTAAACGAAAATTGGAAGTGTGTTCATGTACAATTACAATTTTATAGCCTACATATTCAGCTTTTGCCGAATGAAAATTAATAAATCGGCTGTCGAAAGCACCATACTAACAATACGAAAATTGGACAAAATTTTACTTCCGATTTTCTTATCGTTTGTACAGGCCTTAAGACAGTTCACATAAAGTGTGTTTCACTTGTGTATTTTGCCGTTTGCATTGGGCTCAGCATTAGATTTTTCATGGAGAGAAAAATACCGCCGTAGTCTTACACTCCTGTCTGTGCTTCTTCTAGATCTTCACAGAGAGCTGCACATCTGCTGCCTGAGGCATTTTAGGCAAAAGAATACAAGACCAGTAAACACGTGAAAAGAAGCCTAGAGCTCCACCTGTTTCTCTGAATATAGGCAAATATGAAATAGTCATATGCCCTGGTCACAAGCAGAGGATAGGCTGGTTTCTGCCAAGCACAGCTAATATATTTATTCTTGCTTTTGTTGCAGAGTCCATGAAGGAGAAGGGTATCTATATAATTTTTTTTAAAGAATTAGGCCCAAACTTATTTTGGCACTACTTCTACTGTGGGTCACAGAAGTGCACTTTGTTCTGCATTCCTGTGACCCATTTTTAGCAGACAGCAGGCTAAAGTCCACTGTTGGCTGACGTCACTCAGCCTCTCCAGGCTCTGCAAAGATACCAACTTTAAGTTCAGGATCCCCCCAGAGGCCAGGAACGGCAGCTGGCTCAGCCTCCCAGAGAGTGAGCCAACAGCTCCCACCCCCTCCACAGCCCGGCGCTTCAGTGAGCACTAGAGGGAAGGAAAGACACAGTTCTCAGTTTTAGAGAAAGCGGGTGACTGATGTTACATCCACCTAGGTGAGTATTGTTTATTTATTTATTTGTTAATGCTCTTCTCTTTTAGGTAAACATGCAACAAATAACTGCATATTACAATAAATGAAACCCTCACAAATGCACTTTACCTTATATGCACAGTTCAACACAGAATTCTCCCTTCCCTGATTTTCAGTGCCAGCATGCCGCACTGGCTTTAGTAATACTGATAAAGGCAGTGCCATCAGCCAATCCAGGAGCGAGAGCAGCAAGGACACCACCAACTGCAAAAAGAACATAAAAATAACAGTTATTCATATCAAATCAGTGCCGGGACAAAATCATCTAGCAATCAGGGAGAGGATGCCAAACTGCACGGCCCTCCCTCCCCAAGAGGTACGAAGAACGTGTGTCAGCGAAAATCCTTTGCAAGCCAAAATTCTCCCAAACAAAAATTCCCCCTCTTCTCAGTGCAAACCTCCCATCCCAGCACAAATATTAACCCCCCCCCCCCCCAATCCTAGCTCAAATCCTCTCCCTTCCCAAATCTCCCCTCCTAGCACAAATCCTGCAGAAGCGCTGCAGTGGCAGGATGAGGAGCTGGAGGGGAGAGAAAGCACAGCCAGCACCTCCTTCCAGGTCTCTTCTGCTCTCCCGATTTGACTTCCTGTGCTACGCTGACAGGAGTAGTGATACTGCTATCACTACTCTTGACCGTTTGTAGCAGCAGGAACTCTCCATGTGGTGAGAGTATGCAACTCCAGAATACACTCATATTTAATAAGTGCATGGACAGCATCATCGTATAAATACAGATCCCAACATACGATCACATTCATTTGAGTGCATGCACAGCAGTATCACATGAATTCAGATCCCAAATGCATGCGCTTCACTATCAGTACAAACATAAAATGAGTGCTAAAATGGCATTCAACAAATGTTTTTATAGTGTTATTGCATTTAATTAAAAAAAAACTCAATATGCCATGGAATTTACTGTATTTGAGCTGCTCCTTATTCATTTCATACGTTTGGGTGAAGTTGGTATATGCAGGAGATTACTTGCCCATGTACCTACAGATCATCAGTTGAATTATTCATGGGTTACATGACCTATTTATAACCTGGAGGTCATGTACAGTATATTGAATGAGTTTCCTGTATCAAGGGTGGTGGACAAGTATCGAGAAAGTTATGTTTTGCAGACTTTAGAGGTGTTAAAAGTTCTACTAAAACAACTTGTGAACGTATAGCAGACTTTTTTTTAATATGTACACTGATTGATATTTAAGCAGAACCATTTATATGTCTGTATTTCCCAACTAATTGAGAAAGAATATAGCGCTTGCTGGTATGTGCAGGAACTAACGGAATAAAATATAAAATATATAAAATCTAGGTTTCTAAAATCATTAAAATGGGCTAGGCCCCTAAGAAATACACATATATAAATAAACAAGTAGTGAATGTGCCAATGATCAAGTCCAAAGATTCAGTGTAATATCAAAGTGCAAAGTGATACAAAAACAGTTCATAGGTGGCCCATTTGTGATTGCTCAAAAACAGCCAAAAGAAAAAAAGCCAGAAAAAAAGCTGGTGCTTGGTTTTGATTCCTCCAATGAGACAAGATGTCTGGTCATGCAAATATTGAGGAAAGATGTACACTCACCAGATACGGTGGGTCTCTACTACCTTACAGTAAAGAGACCATCAGAGCTTTTTGTGAACCTCCAGGTCTAGATAGTGGCAGCTGCTGGGCTCCTCTCCCTCTTCAGCCGGGATCCCCCAAGCGGGATGTGCGGGCTCCGTGCGGTTCCTCCGGTGATGTTTAGGGAAAAAAGAAGGAAGGCTCCAGATAGTGCCGTATCATTTAACCAAGTTTATTGTGCAAAAAAAGTTGATACAAGTTAAAAAACGCTGTGCAATCCAATCCCTCTAGTGGATGTCTGTAGCGTGGAGAGCGGTTTGCGTTCCAGCTAACTTCCGGGTTTCACGGCGAGCGTTCCACTTGGCGCGAGTTTCGTCAGAGCGTAGTGACGTCTTCAGACGTCACTACGCTCTGACGAAACGCGCATCAGGTGGAACGCACTCCGTCAAACCCGGAAGTCAGCTGGAACGCAAACCGCTCTCCACGCTACAGACATCCACTAGAGGGATTGCACAGCGTTTTTTAACTTGTATCGACTTTTTTTGCACAATAAACGTGATTAAATGATACGGCACTATCTGGAGCCTTCCTTCTTTTTTCCCTAAACATCACTGGAGGAACCACACGGAGCCCGCACATCCCGCTTGGGGGATCCCGGCTGAAGAGGGAGAGGAGCGCAGCAGCTGCCACTATCTAGACCTGGAGGGTCACAAAAAGTTCTGATGGTCTCTTTACCGTAAGGTAGTAGAGACCCACCGTATCTGGTGAGTGTACATCTTTCCTCAATATTTGCATGACCGGACATCTTGTCTCATTGGAGGAATCAACACCAAGCACCAGCACTTTCATTTTTTTTCTGGCTTTTTTTCTTTTGGCTGTTTTTGAGCAATCACAAATGGGCCACCTATGAACTGTTTTTGTATCACTTTGCACTTTGATATTACACTGAATCTTTGGACTTGATCATTGGCACATTCACTACTTGTTTATTTATATATGTGTATTTCTTAGGGGCCTAGCCCATTTTAATGATTTTAGAAACATAGATTTTATATATTTTATTCCGTTAGTTCCTGCACATACCAGCAAGCGCTATATTCTTTCTCAATTCGTTGGGAAATACAGACACATTCACTTTGCCCTTTATAGCAGCTGCATAGCCCACACATTTTTCTGTTTATCCATCTACCCCTAGCAAACATCTGGTTAGGTACTCCTAGGCGCGAGAAATATATTCCACTGAATATATATATTTAGAACCATTTATAACACAAGAATTGTTCAATGGATTTACCAAGCATTTGGAGGGTAAACAGATAGTACATAGATATTTCATATTTGTTTTCTGATTGTTAACCTTTACCTTAACAGACTATTACAGGATTGCTGCCTGCCACACCAGTTTCCTTTCTCCTCAGCTAGAACCAATGTGAAGTGATAGAGAAGTAGATGCAATATAGTGAGTATTGAGAAAGGTTGTTACAGTAATTCACATTTCAGAAGATCTCTATGGTTGGGAAATCATTAGGATCATATGATTTGGAAGCACACAGATTGGTTGCCGATCCACTTTCCAGAAGAAATCCATTACTGAGGCTAACAGCAAGACTGAGATGGATTACAAACTCTTACTGTAAAATACTTTTCTCTGATGTTCAATGACGGACACAGCTCCAGATCTTCTTGACCCCTGGGTTTATGCTGCCACCTACAGGAGTAGGACACTAGGCAGGAAGAAGCTTGACTACGCCTATGGGCAGTCCCAGGGGTTTACACCCACTCTCAGCTATAGGCACTAGGCACTCAGTTTTGTTCCAAGCAGTGTCAGAAGAAAGCCAACTCCACAGAGGGGTGGGTGCTGTGTCTGTCAATGAACATCAGAGAAATACATTTTACAGTAAGTCCAAAATCCCATTTTGTCTTTCGTTCATTGATACAGCTTCTGATTCTTTTTAACCATTGGGACATCCCAAAGCAGTGTTAAACATTAGGGGAGGGAAAACATTGGAAAAAAATTCCCAAGGCTAACCATAAGAAACCAGGTAACATAGAGCTAACCATAAACAACTGGAACTCAACTGAAAAAACAATAGACCCTAAAAGAGGACCAGGTCCTCTAAACCGCAGCCAGCAAAACCTTGCGGTCAAAAGAAGCATCCGCAGATGCCAACACAACCACTTTACAAAAACTTTGTAAAAGTGTTCACTGGCGACCAGGCGGCCGCCTTGCAAACCTGTGTCACTGATGCATGAAGACGGAAAGCCCAGGAGACACTAAGCACCCTAGTAGAGAGCGCCTAAACAGGGAAAGGAGGAACCTGCCCCCTGATGCAATAGGACTTAATCACGGTCTGGATCCATCTGGAAATGGTCGCAGAAGAAGCGGACAACCCTTTGTGAGGTCCGTCCATGAGCACAAAAAAAGGTCTGACTTTCTAAAAGACTCCTTAGGTGCCAGGTACACCCTAATTGCCCAGACCACATCCAAGACATGCAAGGCGATTTCTTTCAGATGTTCAGGCCTGGGACACAGGGAAAGCAACACAATATCTGCATTCAAATGACAGAGACCACCAAAGGAAAGAATGACCGGCAGAGGCAAAGCAATACCTTATCCTTATGAATCACCATAAGATGAATGACAGGATAATGCTGTCAGATCCGACACCCTGTATGCAGAGTGATAGCCACCAAAGAAGACCACCTTCTGGGGCAGTGTAAGCAGGGAACCTCCCGAATATTTTCAAATAGAAGCTGCAGTTGAGCTGAAAGCCCCACAGTAGGATTCCAGGGGGGCAACAAAAGCCAGCAACTGTAAAGAAGGATGATAGATTGGTCCTTGGGACAGCAGATCCTCCCTGAGAGAAAGTCCCCAAGGAGCATCGGTGACCAGCCATACCAGATCGACATACCAAGACTGGCGAGGCGGGTCTGGAGCCACTAGAATGACCGGAATCCCTTGTGCCTGAATCCTGAACAGGACTCTTGGTAGAAGTTTGAGAGCGCTGGAACGAATCAGTCAGCCCACCTTAAAATGCCGGCTACTTACTGAGCCCGCCAGGACACTTCTTGTGCCCCCCTGGTGGTTGACATAGACCATTGCCGTGGCATTGTCCGAAATAAATTGTACCGGACACCCCTGAAGACGATTGTCCAATGAGCCAGACAGTCTGATCGCTCGGAGTTCGAGTACACTAATCAGCAGTCTGGGCTCTGCCAGAGTCCACACCCCCTGAGCACATCTTGGCTGAGGACACCTGGCAACCGTGAAGACAACCATCCAGTAGAGGGGGATAAGGATTTTCCCTGTCGAAGCACCAGAGAGCGAAGCCACCACTAGAGACCGTGGATCCTTGACCCATTTCACCAGAATCTCTTTAGCAGAGATCTTGGGTGGAACTGTGCAAACAGACCGCCTCGTGGGTGGACACCATTAGGCCCAGCATGCGCATGCAAGCCTGGAGGGATGACTGTCTGCTGAACAACAGAAGCTGAATTGCCTACTGCAATGTGTGGAGTCCAGAGTCAGACCCAGATTGTCCAGTTTTTGTTGACAGAACCAAAGTAGACTCCTGAATGTTCAGGATCCAACCAAACTCCCTCAAAAGTCGCAGAACAATCTCCAGTAGTCTATCAAAGCAGTTGGAGTCTCCATTCGCAGAAGATGATCCATGTACCCCAGTACCGCGATCCCCCGCTAACTCAAACAATGCCAGCACTGGGGCCAACACTCCTGTGAAGACCCAAGGTGTGGAGGTGAGACCAGAGGTCAGCGTCCCAAAGTGATAATGCTCCTCCTCTACGGCAAAATGGAGGAAGCGCTGGCGACCAGCACATATTAGAATGAGCAGGTAGGCGTCCTTGATGACGATAGAAGCGAGAAGAAATCCCCCTGATAAAGGGACCCGCTACCATGTGAATGGACTCCACGCAACTTCTGTACCCACACAAAGCAGCTTTGCTCCTTGAGGTCCCGAATTGGATGTACCTTGCCTTCCTTCCTGGGGACTGTAAAGAGGTTTGAGTAAAAACCCCTGAAAATGTTCCGAAGTCGATATCGGAACAAATGACCCCTTGAAGTAACAAGTCTCGCACTGCCCCAAAGAGACCCCGGAAGCGATCTGGGGACAAGTGCAGGTTGGAAGGGAAAAAACCTTTCCGGAGGACAAGACCCAACTTTAACTTGCAGCCTGATGGAATAACTTTGTTGACCCACTTGACCTGTACCAGGGAGGTCCATGTACCCGGAAACCAGCGAAGACGTCCCCCCACCCCAGAAATGGATGAGGGCGCCCTTTCATGCAGAGGCAGCCTTGTCTGCAGGTCTGGAAGAGCTCACTCAGGGCTTGCCAGACCAGGTCCTCTTGGAACCTCTGGTGGAGGCCCTGACTTTTGATCGCTTGTCTTGAGATCCTCAGAGACTAAGAGGGCACTTAGGAGCCGAGGAAAATGGCCCATGTCTACGACGGGGCTCCTTGCCCTTGGTAGCCTGAGGAAGAAGAGTACTCTTTCCCCCTGTGAGTCACTCAACAATGTCATCCAAGGAAGCTCAAAACAGGCGATCCCCTACAAGAGGGAGATCAGAAAAGACCTTCTTACAAGTCTAGTCCGCAGACCAGCCTTTCAGCCAGACAATGCGCCAAAGGACCATTGCTAATGCAGACAGTCTAGAAATCAAAGGAGCCTCATCCAAAGAGGCATCACAGACAAACTGTAGCCCCTGGAGCAACCGGTCCGCCAGCTCCGCAAAGACAGGGGAAGCTGTTCTCCCTCCAGGTCCCGGCGTAAAAGCTTAGGCCATTCGGTCAGAGTTTGCGACACCAGGGCAATAGTAATTACCGGCCTAATTACTGAACCAGCAACAACGCACATATGGCTGGCCAGAGCATCCACCCTCTTTTTAGCTGGACCTGTAAAGGTCTGGGAATCCTCAATCGGGAAAGGTAAATCAATTTGACCTGGAAAACGGCGAATCTACTACAGTTGGGACCGTCCACCATTAACGCAGTAAATCATCATAAGGCTACTGCAAGCAAAAAATGCCTAGCAACCACTGCATTTTGGACAACCCCACTGTTTCGTGACAAGTTGTCAAGGTAAGCGGAAAGATAAACTTCCTCGCCGCTTTGGAGGGCCTGTGAGTGCCAGGAACCTGTGCCTCCGATGCGGCATTAGCCGCAAACTCCATTTTTAAAGTTTCACGCACTGACACGAACAGTGCATTCACCAGCGCTTATTTAAGCGCCACTAGAGGGCAGAGGAATCATCCTCACTATCTAAGCACTTAGGGTGCGTGGATGCAGACCCAGTAGGGATGCTATATACTGAGCTCACCCCGAAAACATAACAATTAGGGGAGGCCGGCCAAGTAACAAGTCTTGCACAAATGGACCACCAATTGGATCCCGCAAAAAAACAAAAGGGTCGCCCTCCATAGAGGACATATTAGGATATAGCCCCCTTAAAAGGGGGCCAGCAATCTGCGTGAAACGGATTTCTAAACCAAGGCAGGTGCCCCACACAATAATGGCGGCAAGACTGTCATTAAAAACGAAGCTCCCCCCAGCTCCACCTGGTCCAAGGGAGGTGCCAAGCTGACAACATGGCCAAGCAGGCAGCGGCCTAAATTTTTGTGGGAGCCCAGCCACAATTGCACGGATCCTCGGCCCGGCAGAATCCCAAATGAAGAGTGGGGGCTTCAGCTACACGCAATCCAACGGCTGCGCCCGACTCTGCCGCGGTCTAAATTTTTGAGGGCAACCAACCACCCAGCGGCAGTGGAGGGGAAGGCGGATGCCCAAACGGGAGGCAGTGGCTTCAGGGGGCCGCCTCACGTAGTTTCTGAGTAGTAGGCCAGCCGTGCGAGGTCCGCGAATGCTAAACTATCTGCTACCCCAGCCCAACAACCGCCACAGGGAGCCCAGAGGATATCAATGCCCTAGTCACCAACCCCAAGGAGGGTAGGGAACCCTGCTCAACCCCCCGTTGCGCACCAGGAAAACCTTGTCAGCAGCAACTCCAACCAGCCCCCCTTAAGAGCATGTGGCAACTGCCAGCTCATAACCTCACTGGGGGGGGGGGGGGGGGAGAGCCAAAGTGACCGGAAATTTAGAAGGGCTGGGGGAAAGAGAGGGGAACCCAGGGGGTCCAACCATCCCAAGGAGGGGCCCACGTCTACCCCAAAACTCTCCAGCGGTAGTGGGGGGACAGCTACTTACCATACCAGGAACAGATGGGCACCGCTCCGGACAGGACACTGATCCATCGTAATGTGGGTGCGGTCGTCCAGGAGGAAATGCTGCGACCCGGCCGAAGCCAGTTCGTATGCGTCTTTGCTAGACTTTTAACTCGCAGGCCAGCCCCCCTCCAGTGGGGCTATGTTGCGGCTAATCTAGCTTGGAGCTGCGGTCTGAATGCACTCGCTGGCTGGACAGGGGGGGACCTTAAGAATCTATATTATCCCGTTTGTTGCCCACTTGATTAGAGTTCTCACAGGAACAAAATAATAAAAAGGAGGGGAAAAAAAATTCCATTGAAAATTAACAAATTGCCAGGACCAGAGATCCCAGCAATGAACTAGGTCCTTACTCCTGACTAGGCATAAAAAACTGAGTGCCTATAGCTGTATACCCCCTGGGACTGCGAATAGGCATAGTCAAGCTTTTTCCTGCCTAGAGTCCTACTCCTGTAGGAGGCAGTATAATCCAATGGTTAAGTTAAGAAGAATCAGGAGCTGAGTCCGTCAATGAACGAAAGAGACCAGGTTTTTTTTTTTTCCCTAGTTTTGAATAAAGTGGGGAAGGATTATAACTCCTGTTGGGTTTTTGCTTTTACTGGAGGCTTTATAAGTAAACCTCACCCTCGCTTCCTGTTGTGACAACAGTTTTACCAGAAAGGAAGGGCAAAAAACCAGGTGTTCTAGCTTTCCACTACTGTACTAAATAGGAATGGGCTCAGGTGTGCGTGGATCCTAGTTCCAACCCACCTGAGCAATCCCGCCAGGAAGCCGTCACTGCACACTGCCAATTATAGGCAGTGAGGCATTTCCCAGCCTGTAGCTGCACATACACAAGCCCTGACTAGGCTGCTCATGATTGGCAGTGTGCAGTGACGGCTTCCTGGTGGGATTGCTCAAGTGGATTGGGACTAGGATCCGAACACGCCTGAGCCCATCCCTACAACTAAAGTAAAGCATTTTTATTTTTCTCTCTGTTGCCGTTGGAGAGTTACCATCACTTTTTTTTCTGGAACCCCCCTGTAAATTATTAAACTGAAAGGGATTTTAACCTTTTCCCACTCTATTCAAATGAAGGAAAGTTTTGACAAGACATACATTTTTTAAGTGATTGTAAAGTCTCATTTTTTTTCCCCTATAAAAATAACAAACAAGTTATACTTACCTGCTCTGTTGCAGTGGATTAGCACAGAGCAGCCTGGATCCTCCTCTTCTCGGGTCCCTCTTCTGTAATCCAAGCCCCTTCCTCCTGTTCAGTGCCCCCACATCAAGAGGTTTGCTATGGGGGCACCGGAGCAGAGTCGCAGCTCCCTGTGTCCATTCAGACATGGAGCTCTGACCCGGCCCCACCCATGCTCTCTCCTGATTGGCTAGCTGACTTTGACAACAGTGGCAGCCAATGGCTCCACTACTGTGTCTCAACCAATCAGGAGGGAGAATTTCAGATGGCTGATACACTCATGGATATTGCTGGACAGAGAGGGACTTCAGGTAAGTCTTAGGGGGGCTGCTGCACACAGAAGGTTTTTGTTTCTTAATGCATAGAATGCATTAAGATAAAAAAAAAAACCTTATGACCTTACAACTCCTTTAGGTTTATATTTATAGTTATGCAGTTGTTCCATTTTTAAAAACACAGAATGCACACGCATCTACTCCTCAGTACTAACCCGTTTATCTTGTTCATAGGATGAGGTTTCTGCAGTTGGTAAAAGGTGCGTCACAGTGGCTAACAGAATCTGTAGGAACAGAAAAACACAACACATGTATAATTCAATAAAATAAGTATAAAATAAAAAAAGGGTAACCCCCTCCTTGCAACATATGCATGCACACAAGTGGGAGCCATTGGCACCTACCTCTATGATTTTCAGTGGGTAGTCCTGATGGTATATTTGCAGTTGCGTGACATAGTTAAGAAGAACATTCAGAACAGTACATGCTACTTGTGCAACCACTTTGTTGGGAAACTGAAACACAATAAAAAATATTTCCATTAAGTTTAAGATCACAAAATACAACATGAAATATTTTCAGTAAAAAAAATATACAATGTACAGACACGGCCAAAAGTTTTGAGAATGATACAAATAAATGGATTTTTGTAAAATCTTACCGTAAAATCCTTTTCTCTTAAGCTCATTTACAGACGCAGTCCTCTTGATTAATATCAAATCGGGTTATACTGCCCTCTACAGGAGTAGGACACTAGGCAGAAGGAAAACGTTATATCCTCTCACTTTCTGCTACAGGATGTCAGTTATGTCACAAAGCAGTGTCAGAGAATTTAACCCAACCCAACTCAAAAGTAGAGGGGCGGGTACTGCGTCTGTCAATGAGCTTAAGAGAAAAGGATTTTACGGTAAGATTTTACAAAAATCCATTTTTCTCTGTCGCTCATTGACAGACGCAGTCCTCTTGATTAATATCAAATCGGGCCGTCCCAAAGCAGTGCCACAAATGAGGGGTGGGATAACAGAAATCAAAATCCAGAAGGCCCAAACGGAGCCAACCAGAAGCATCAAGGACTCATCGAGCAAAAAGATGAGACCTAAGTGAAAAACCCAACAAACCCTCGAGGTAGACCAACAGTCTCCTCACACAGCGGCCTGCAGGAACCTTGCGGCCAAAAAGAGGCTTCCGCCGATGCCAGCACATCAACCTTATACAATTTTGTAAAGGTATGAACCGACGACCAAGTAGTCGCCTTGAAAACCTGGACCACTGACGCCTAATGGCGGAAGGCCCAGGAAGCACTAAGCGCCCGAGTAGAGTGCGCCTTAACAGGAAACGGGGGATCCCGATCCTTAAATAGAATAAGCCTATACCACCGTCTGTCTGATACATCTAGAGATGGTCGCGGCAGAAACAGGCAACCCCTTTCTAGGGCCATCCGTGATCACAAAAAGTGAATCCGTCTTACGAAGCGAGTTCGTAGTAGTCAAGTGTACCCTGATTGTCCGAACCACATCCAAGGAGTGTAATGCAAACTCCCAAGGATGGCTAGGCTTAGGACACAGGGAAGGTAACACAATATTCTCATTCAGATGAAACTCTGAAACCACTTTAGGAAGGAAGGATGGATTCGGATGAAGAACCACCTTATCCTTATGTACCACCAGATATGGGGAACGTCAGGACAATGTGG
Source organism: Pelophylax lessonae (assembly GCF_965119305.1). NCBI lineage: Eukaryota > Metazoa > Chordata > Amphibia > Anura > Ranidae > Pelophylax > Pelophylax lessonae. The sequence goes on from NC_138780.1 coordinate 116,538,549, forward strand.
CCAGTTCTGACACCCTGCGTGCAGAAGTGATAACCACCAAAAAGGCCCCCTTCTGGGATAGCAAGGGAATCTCCCTAATATTTTCAAAGGGAGGTTTCTGAAGAACCGACAACACCAAATTAAGATCCCAGGGCAGTAAGGGCGCGCACCGGCGGAGCCAGGTGCCGCACCCTCTGGATGAAATTCCGCACCAAGGAATAGGTAGCCAAAGGCTTCTGAAAGAAGATTGCCAACGCTGAAACCTGACCCTTGACAGTACTCAAGGCCAGCTTCTGCTCAACCCCCTGTTGCAGAAAAGCCAAGATTGGGGTCACCGAATAGGCACGTGGAGGAAATCCAAGGGATTCACACCACGCAATACAAGACCTCCATGTGCGATGATAGACTTTTCTGGAAGTCGCTTTCCTTGCTTTAATTAAAGTAGGAATAACTGAAGTTGACAATCCCTTGTCCTTCAACACCTGGGTCTCAATAGCTAGGCCGTTAAAGCCAGCGATTGTAATCCCTGAGACAGCAGATCCTCCCTGAGAGGAAGTCTACAAGGAGCGTCCGCGACCAGCCTGACCAAGTCGGCGTACCAGGGTCGACGAGGGAAGTCCGGAGCTACCAGGATAAGTGGAATTCCCTCCACCTCTATCCTGCGAAGAAGTTTCGGCAGTAACTTGAGAGGAGGGAAGGCATACAGTAGCTGATACTGTCCCCACGGGGCGACCAGCGCGTCTGCTGCGTCCGCTAGAGGCTCTCGGGAGCGGGCTACAAAACCTCCGCACCTTCCTGTTAAGCCGAGATGCTAACAGATCCACATTCGGGGTGCCCCAATGAAGGCACAGCTGGTGAAATACCTCTGGATGAAGAGGCCATTCCCCTTGATCCAGAATCTGACGGCTGAGATAATCTGCCGCGGAGAGAGCCGGAACAAACCGTTCTGCCCAACGAAGAATGCTGGCCACTTCGATGGCCGCCAGGACACTCTTGGTGCCCCCTTGGTGATTGACATAAGCCACGGCCGTGGCCTTGTCCGACTGGATTCGAACCGGGCTGCCCTGGAGCTGCTCGGTCCAGTAAATCAGACAAAGTCTGATCGCTCTCAGTTCCAATACATTTATCGGTAACCTGGATTCTATCGGAAGAGATTACTTCCCCTGGTTGAGCATCAGAGACCGAAGCCACCAGACCAGAGACTCCCTGGTCCGCTCTCTCAACCGGATCCGATGGTCCAGGGAATCGGGATTCCGATTCCATTTGAGAGGAATCTCCTTTTGGAGAATTCGGGTATGAGACAGGGCAAACGGTACTGCCTCTAAGGAGGCCACCATCAGTCCCAGGACCCTCATGCGAGTCCGAAGGGAAGGCCAGTTGACGGACAGCAACATCCGAATCGTTCACTGAATCTTCTGGAGTTTCTCCGCAAGGAGAAACACTCTTGCCAAGGATGTATCCAAAGTTAGGCCCAGATAGTTCAGTCTCCTGGTGGGAACCAGGGATGATCTTTGGGAGACGCAAAGAAAACGCTGATGTCCTGCGAAGATGGGGATATGAAGATAGGCATCCTTGCTGTCTCTGGACGCCAGGAAATCCCCCTGATGCAGGGAGGCCACCACTGTACGGATGGACTCCATCTTGAATTTTTGTACCCTGACAAAACACTTGAGTGCTCTTAAGTCCAGAATTGGACGCACCTTGCCCTCCTTTCTGGGTATTGTGAATAGGTTCGAATAGAACCCCTGAAAACGTTCTGCTCAAGGAATGGGAACTACCACTCCTTGTTGCATCAAGTCCATTACTGCCCCCCGCAAAGCTTCTAAGCGATCCGGGGATAGTCGAATGTTGGAAGGGAAGAATCGCACCGGTAGAAGTGATCAAAACTCGATCTTGTATCTCGACCGTATGACCTCGCGAACCCCTTTGTCCGGGATTCTGGAAAGCCCTGGATCCGGCAACCAGTGAAGACGTCCCTCCACCCCAGAGATGGGTGGGGGCGCACCACCGACCAGCACTTTAACCACAACACGCGTCTGAGGACCACTGCTGAAACCGATGCACGCCCTAACAAGGGAGTGGCGTCCAGGGCGGCGTCACAGATGAACTGTTGTCAATGTTTGTGAAACTAAACCAATGGCAACCACTGGCCTAAAGGTTGACCTGATCAGGGAAAAAATGGAGCGGGATTCCGCTTCCATTTTACGATACACCGGATCCCTAAAGGACGGAGCATCCTCCAACGGGATAACAGTGGCTTTATTTAGTCTGGAAATCGGTGAGTCCACCACTGGTGGTACCGTCCATTTTTTAAAGAGGGATTCCTCAAACGGATAGCGCCTAGCAATGCGTTTGGAAGTAGCAGGGGTTCGTTTCGGACGATCCCATTCTTCTTTAATTAGATTACCAAAACATTTGGGCAAGGGAAAAACCTTCGCCATTTTAGTAGGCTTGCTGGTGCCAAAAGGGAATTTCAGAGTCAGCTACCTCTGCCGGTGTAACCTCAAGACTTAAGGTTTCCTGGACAGACATGACTAGTGCGTCCACCAACGCTTCTTCTTGCGCTATGTCGGAGGCAGAAACGTCCTCCTCAGTGTCTGAGGAGACCGTACCCGAGACAGCAGCCCCAGAAGAGGGACCTGCAGCTGCAGTGACCAGCTCAGAATCCGTATCTGAAGTGTCAGATGAAATAGGGGAAGGCGGGGGTCGCTTTCTTGATCCCTGTCCCTGACAGGCCACCTCCACCCGGGATACCAAAGACTCCAAAACTGCTGATAATGCATCAATCACAAGTGGGGGTACTGGAGGGTCCTGCGGCCACCTCTAGGGGATCAGGTGGGGATACATGTGTGGCAGGGTCCATGATTATTCAAGACACTTGCCAGCAAGCAAAAAATAATTGCAAAGAAAAAAACTTTTTTTTTTTATTGCAAAGAAATAAACTTTTTTTTGTAATCCCCCAGCGCAACAGCGCCCCTCAGTGTTACCTGCTTGGACCCCAGAGAGAGAGAGAGAGAGAGAGAGAGAGACCCCAAGGCTCACCACCTGATGCACAGAAGTTTCTATCAACCTGCTCTCAGCGCTGTCTCTTACAGACAGGAAGTCTTTTAGATCGTTTTCCCGGGTAAAGGAGGCGGCTCTGCCACTTTACACGCCTTCCGGCGCCTCCCATGCTACTCCTCGAGGTAGCTGGTCATCTCCAAAGTGGCTGCCCCCATGCTGGAGACAGGAGGCTATGCCAAGATGGCGGCCCTGCGCGACCTGCGGGAAAATGGCGGCGGCCTGTGGAAAGATGGCAGCGGCCTGCTGCGGCCTGCGGAAGGTAGTCATCAGCCTGTGCGGCCTGCGGGAGGTGTACGGCCTGTGGGAGGATGGCGGCCTGCGGGAGGATGGCGGCCTGCGGATGGCGGTAGTCCAGGCACAGGCATCGGCCTGTATTGCAACCTTATGTATCAGGTAGGATGCTATCACCTTCTTACATGGCCATCCTAACAGAAATGCCAGCCACTGACTTCAGTCATGGTCCCTTTACAGTGCCCCTCATACAGTGACTTCCGATAGTCAGCTCCCAAACCAAGCCTCCTGGTTCTTATTCACTAAATCACCCTTAAGAGGGGGATCTGTGACCTTATTATAGGATAGAGAGGGGATCCAGGATCATAAGGGTCCGATCATCCCAGGGAGGGGCCCGCGTCCACCCACAAACCTGTCAGGGGGAGAGGGGGAACATTTTACTCACCATACCGGAACAGGCGGGCGCCAACTCCTGACAGAACCCCTCTCTACCGAGGTGGGGGGGCTGTCGACCAATACGGACGCCGTGACTCTGTTGGTCACTGGCGTCCAGGCGAGACGTTTAACTCGCAGGGTCAGTCCCTCCAGTGGGACTATGTCGCGGCCGACCCAGTGCGGAGCTAGGGCCTGCACGCGCTCATAGGCTGACTGGGGTGACCACTGGATTTCAACATCCAGCCCGTCGCCCAGTTTCAGCATACTTGCTTGAAGATCTCACAGGAACAACTGGAGAAAAAAGCTGCCTATAAAAAAACTTTTTCTAAAAAATCTTGCCAGGACCAAAGATCCCAGCAAGGAACTTAGGTCCTTACTCCTAACTAGACAGAAAAAAACTGACATCCTGTAGCAGGAAGTGAGAGGATATACCCTCAGGGACTGCCCCTAAGGTGTGGCCAGAACGTTTTCCTTCTGCCTAGTGTCCTACTCCTGTAGAGGGCAGTATAACCCGATTTGATATTAATCAAGAGGACTGCGTCTGTCAATGAGCGACAGAGAAATAAATTTTCACAAAGTCTGCTGCTTCAGTGTTTTTAGATTTTTTGTCAGGTGTTACTATGGTATACTGACGTATATTTACGGTACAAGTCAATATTTGCAGGGTTGACTGTTCTTTTTCAAGGCCTCTGCAATTTACCCTGGCATTCTGCCAATCAACTTCTGGGCCACATCCTAACTGATGGCAGCCCATTCTTGCAAAATCAATGCTTGGAGTTTGTCAGAATTTGTTGGGTTTTTATTTTTTTTGTTCACCTGCCTTTTGAGGATTCATTACAAGTTCTCAATGGGATTAAGGCCTGGAGAGTTTCCTTGCCACAGACCCAAAATTTCGATAGTTTGTTCTCCAAGCCACTTAGTTATCACTTTTGCCTTATGGTAGTAGTGAGCCCACTACATTGGCTGAGAAGAACCCCACACATGAATGGTCTCAGGATGCTTTACTGTTGGCAAGACACAGGGACTGATGGCAGTGCTTACCTTTTCTTCCCCGGACAAGGTTTTTTCCAGATGTCCCAAACAACTGGAAAGGGGATTAATCAGAGAAAATGACTTTACCCCCCCCCCCCCCCAGTCCTCAGCAGTCAAATCCCTGTACCTTTTGCAGAATATCAGTCTATCCCTGATATTTTTCCTGGAGAGAAGTGGCTTCTTTGCTGTCCTTCTTGACACCAGGCCTTTCCCCAAAAGTCTTCGCCTCACTGTGCGTGCAGATGCACTCACTCCTGCTTGCTGCTTTCCTGAGCAAACTCTGCACTGGTGGTGCCCCAATCCCGTAGCTGAATTAACTGTAGGAGACCGTTTTGGCGCTAACTGGAATTTCTTGGGTGTCCTGAAGCCTTCTTTACAAATGCAGTGGAATTTTTTTTATGGAATGAAGTTCATTTTCATGGCAAAAAAGGACTTTGCAATTAATTGCAATTCATCTGATCACTTTTCATAACATTCTGGAGTATATGCAAATTGCCATCATAAAAACTGAGGCAGCAGACTTTGTAAAAATTAATATTTGTGTCAATTTCAAAACTTTTGGCCACCTCTGTATATGTCGACCATGTTTAGCCTGTAGTATGTGCATTCATTTGCACTACTTTCCAGAAAATAAACAGAGATTACAAGACAAAGAATACAGCTGCCTCTAAAACAATTTAAATATCAACAAAAAGTTGATTTTAGTAATTCAATTAAAAAACTGAAAATCATATATTTTATATAGATGCATTACAAACACAGAGTGATATTGTTCAAGCATTTCTTTCTTTTAGTTTTGATGAATAAGGCTTACAGCTAGTGAAAACCCAAAATTCAGTATCTCAAAAGACCAAATAAAAAAGGCTTTTTAATGCAGAAATGTTGGCTTACTGAAAACTATATCCATGTACAGGATAGTATGCACTCAATACTTGGTCAGGGCTCCTTTTGCATGAATTACTTCATCAATGCGGCGCGGCATGGAGGCAATCAGCCTGTGGCACTGCTCAGGTGTTATGGAAGCCCAGGTTGCTTTGACAGTGGCCTTCAGCTTGTCTGCATTGTTGGGTTTGGTCTCTCTCATCTTCCTCTTGACAATATCCCACAGATTCTCTATGGGTTTTAGGTCAGACAAGTTTGCTGGCCAATCAAGCAAAGTGATACCATGATCATTAAACCAGGTATTGGTACTTTTGGCAGTGTTGGCAGGTGCAAAGTCCAACTGGAAAATGGATTTAGCATCTCTATAAAGCTGGTCAGCAGAGGGAAGCATGAAGTGCTCTAGAATATCCTGGTAGAGGACTGCGTTGACTTAGGATTTGATAAAACACAGTGGACCAAGACCAGCAGATGACATGGCTCCCCAAATCATCACGGACTGTGAAAACTTCACACTAGACTTCACACAACTTAGATTCTGTGACTCTCCACTCTTCCACCAAACTCTAGGACCTTGATTTACAAACGAAATGCAAAATTTACTTTAACCTGAATTGGGACCACTGAACAACAGTCCAGTCCATTTTCTCCCTAGCCCAGGTAAGACGCTTCTGACACCGTCTCTGGTTCAGGAGAGGCTTGACACAAGGAATGCGACAGTTGTAGCCCATGTCCTGGACACGTCTGTGTGATGTGGCTTCTAAAGCGCTAACATCAGCCGTAGTCCACTCCTTGTGAATCTTCTCCAAATTATTGAATGGCCTTTGCTTCACAATCCTCTTAAGGCTGCAGTTATCCCTGTTGCTTGTGCACCTTTCTCTACCACACTTTTTCCTTCCACTCAACTTTCCATTACCATACTTGGATACAGCACCGTGAACAGCCAGCTTCTTTAGCAATGACCTTTTGTTACTTAACCTACTTGTGGAGGGTGTCAATGACTGTCTTCTGGACAACTGTCAGGTCGGCAGTCTTCCCATGATTGTATAACCTACTGAACAAGACAGAGACCATTTTAAAGGCTCAGGAAACCTTTACAGGTGTTTTGAGTTAATTAGCCGATTAGAGTGTGACACCATGAGTCTACAATATTGAACTTTTTCACAATATTCTACTCATCTGAGATACTGAATTTTGGATTTTCACTAGCTGTAAGCCATAATCATCAAAATTAAAAGAAAGACATGCTTGAAATATATCACTCTGTGTCTAATGAATCTATATAATATATAAAGTTTATCTTTTTAAATTGGATTACCTAAATAAACTACTTTTTGATGATATTCTACATTTTTGAGACGTACCTGTAGGAAACAAAAGTCTGAGGTGGACTACATACTTCTGGCATAGTTTTTTTTTTTTTTTAAGAACAGTTTCAGAAAATGCAGTCAACAGCATTACAAATTCTTGAGACTTCGCGAAAGTTGCAGTGCTGTTCAGGCAATCATAATGATGTAGTACATTTAATATAGCACTGTACTCTCAGCTTATCGTAAAGTAAATCTTCACATTTCCATGTCAACAATTTATTTTTGTGTTCAATCATGTGGCATGCTGTATGGCATTTCACCAGCTAATGCATGACCTGTCTGTAGTCTAAGAAGTGACACTTCCTGTGAAGAAGCTACATATCCCACCATCCCTTGGTCTCTCGGTCCAGTACTCTGTAGGCGAGTGCTAAACCGTACTTAGATCTGACACAAACATAAATAGGCAGCGCAATGAAAGCAAGAGATTTGTTTCATCACATTAACACTCCCACATTTGTGAAGCAACACAGGAAATGATAGGCATGCACTGGATGCTGTGTGACCCGGAACAAGAAGTTGCTTGTCTCCAGGGACAAACTAAGAGGATCAATACATGGAAACAGGAAAATGATCAGCCATGATCCTACAAACTGCAACCACATGTGAGCCCATCACAGGGAATATAACTACACTAAAACATAGTACAACCTATGAAAACATTTGTACAAGTGTTCAATGCATTTAAAGCAGCCCAAAGATGATAGTTTTTGAATGGGAAGAAAAACTGAATTTTTTTAAAATATTACCTGTAAAATTCCTTTCTCTGAGTCCTCCGACAGTCGCCGCCCCTCCATATTCGTCACTATGGGGTTATTGACCTTTGCTCCGTAGGAGTAGCTAGGCAACAGAATATGTCAATATTAAAAGCTTTTAGCATATCCCACCCCCAGGGGGTGGTCCCCTCAGTCAATACCCTCCTGCTTCCTGTATCCATACCTCAGTTTCAGTAGAATAGCAGTAGAGTACATAAACAAACCCCAAAAAGAGGGGCGGGGGCGGCGACTGTCGGAGGACTCAGAGAAAGGAATTTTACAGGTAAGATTTTACAAAAATTCCGTTTTCTCTTACGTCCTCCGACAGTCGCCGCCCCTCCATATTCATCACTATGGGGACGTCCCAAAGCAGTGCATACATGAGGGGTGGGAAACGCAGTCGAGCCTAAGGCAACGCCGGATCCACAGCAGAGAAAGGAACCTTACCAAAGGAAGGAAACCAGCTGGGCAGCATGAAAAAAACCTTGCTCAACAGGAGCAATAACCCAGGAAAAACAATATAACCCAGGGATAAAAACATCCCTAACAGCCAAGGGCCCAAAAACAAGGGACCCTAAGGTACTGCCGCACTAAGAACCTTGCGGCCAAAGGAAGCATCTGCCGATGCCTGAACATCCACTTTGTAGAACTTTGAGAAGGTGTGAACGGACGACCAAGTCGCCGCCTTACACACCTGGGACACAGAGGCCCGAGGATGACAGGCCCAAGACGTACTCAGAGATCTGGTAGAGTGCGCCTTCACAGGCATGGGGGGGAACTTTCCCCTTCAAGGCATATGTCTGCTCAATAGTCTGTCTGATCCATTTGGCGATGGTAGAAGCCGACGCCGACCAAGCTAACTTCCGAGGCCCCTCAGGAAGGACAAAGAGAGAATCCGTCTTGCGAAAAGATTTAGTCGCTGACAGGTAAACCCTGATCACCCGAACAACATCCAAGGAATGCAAATCCACCTCCTTCGGATGCTTAGGCTTCGCGCAAAGTGAAGGCAAGACAATGTCCTCATTGAGGTGAAATTCCGAGATCCTTTTCGGAAGAAAAGAAGGGTTAGGTCGCAAGACCACCTTATCTAAGTGAATCACCAGATACGGAGACCTGCAGGACAAGGCTGCCAGCTCCGACACTCTGCGAGCCGAAGTGATCGCCACCAAAAAAGCGACCTTCCTGGACAACAAAGACAACGAGATCTCCCTGATTTTTTCAAAGGGAGCATGTTGCAACACGGACAGAACGAGGTTCAAGTCCCATGGAGACAAAGGCTCCCTCCTAGGAGGGACCAGGTGTCGCACCCCTTGAACAAAGGTGCTAACCAGAGAATTAGACGCCACAGGGCATTGAAAAAGAACGGCCAGCGCAGAAATCTGACCCTTAATCGTGGCCAACGCCAAACGCTGGTCCACACCCGTCCGAAGGAAAGACAACACCCTAGACACCGAGTATGAGCGAGGGGAAAACCCCCTGGACTCACACCAGGCAAAATAGGCCTTCCAAGTACGGTAGTAAATCTTCCCCGAAGAGGCTTTTCTAGCGTTGATCAAAGTATGAATGACCTCCGGGGAGAGACCCCTATTCTTCAGGACCTCGGTTTCAACAGCCAGGCCGTCAAAGCCAGCGACTGTAAAGCAGGATGGAATATCGGTCCTTGAGACAGGAGATCTTCTCGAAGAGGCAGACGCCATGGAGCGTCGACCGCCAGATTCCCGAGGTCTGCGTACCAAGACCGGCGAGGCCAGTCTGGCGCCACCAGAATCACCATGAGCGGTTCCAAGGACAACCTGCGAAGGAACCTGGATAGTAACTGAATCGGTGGGAATGCATACATCAATCGATACTGATGCCACGGAGCCACTAACGCATCCGACGCGTCTGCCCGAGGATCGCGTGTCCTTTCCACGAACCTTCCCACCTTGTTGTTCAGACGAGACGCGAACAGGTCCACATCTGGGAGACCCCACTTCGCGCACAACATCTGGAAGACATCCGGGTGGAGCGACCATTCCCCCTGGTCCAGAGTCTGGCGACTCAGATAATCCGCCTGCCAGTTCTCCACCCCCGAAATGTGAACTGCCGTGATTGCCGGGACGTGCGTCTCGGCCCAAGACAGAATGTCGGCCACCTCCCGAGCCGCTCGGGCACTCCTGGTGCCCCCTTGGTGGTTGATGTAGGCCACCGCTGTGGCATTGTCCGTCTGCACCCGAACCGGACGGCCCTGAAGCCTGTCCGTCCAAAGTCGAAGGCAGAGATTTATCGCCCGCAATTCCAGAATGTTTATCGGAAGGGAGGATTCCCCCTTCGACCAAGTACCCTGGGTGGACAGAACGCCCAGAACACCACCCCAGCCCGATAGGCTGGCATCCGTGGTGATCACTGTCCATGAAAGCGGACGAAAAGACTTGCCCCCCGACACCGCCGGGGACTGCAGCCACCACAGAAGATCCCTTCTGGTGCGAGGACTCAACGAGATCTGAAGATCCAGAGATTGTGGTCGCCCGTCCCACCTGGACAGGATCTCCGCCTGGAGACCCCTCGTGTGAAACTGGGCAAAGGGAATCGCCTCGAAAGCCGAGACCATTAAACCGAGACACCTCATGCCCGTCCGGAGGGATGAGCACGGAACGTCCCGAAGGGACCTGACTTCTTCCTGAAGTGTCCTGAGCTTGTCTTCCGGTAGGAAGACCTTCGCCTGAACAGAGTCCAGGATCATTCCCAGGTAGGGAAGACGAACCGACGGGCACAGCATCGATTTTGGGAGGTTTAGCGTCCAACCAAACTCCTGCAGAGTCTGCAGCGTGACTGACAGGTCCTTCACCAGACCCTGACTGGTCGCAGACCGAACCAGAACGTCGTCCAGATACCCCAGGACCGAGATACCCTGGGCTCTCAATAAAGCCAGAACCGATGCAAGCACCTTGGTGAACACCCGCGGAGCCGAAGCGAGACCAAAAGGCAGCGCCACGAATTGGTAATGATCCTCCGCAATGGCGAATCGAAGGTACCTCTGGTGACCCTCGAAAATGGGGATGTGAAGGTACGCATCCTTCAAGTCGATGGAGGCCATGAATTCTCCCGGAACCAGGGCAGCCACCACCGATCGCAGGGATTCCATGCGGAACTTGCGAACCCGCACAAAGCGGTTCAGAGCTTTTAAGTCCAGAATCGGACGTACCTTGCCCTCCTTTCTGGGCACAGTGAAGAGATTTGAATAAAACCCCCCGAAATCTATCCTGATGAGGCACCGGAACCACCACTCCCTGAGCCCGCAGGTCCGCACTGCGGTGCAGATCTCGCAAGCGCTCCGGAGACAGTTAAAGATTTGAGGGAAAAAATCTGCCCGCCGGCCGAGAGAGAAACTCGATCTTGTAACCGGACCGAACGATCTCCTGAACCCACCTGTCCCGAACGCGGGCCAGCCAGGGTTGAAGAACCGAGCAAACGTCCCCCCACCACAGAACCGGGTGAGAACCGGGTGAGGGCGTCCCTTCAGGCCGCATTGTTATGGGCAGCGTACCCGGACTGGCCGGACTTCTGCTTACCTGTCCACGGCTTCTTTTGGGAGCCTTGACCTTTGAACGGTTTCTCCTTATAGTGCGACCAAAAGGCACGAAAGGACCCCTGAGAGGGCCGAAACGAAGCATGCTTCTTACCTTGAGCACCCTTAGCCTTGTGAGACTGGGGCAAGAGCGTGCTCTTACCCCCAGAGATCCCCTTTATCAGCGTATCCAGGGAGTCGCCAAAAAGGCGAGATCCCGTATAGGGCAGATTAGCCAAAGTTTTGCGAGAAGATTGGTCCACAGACCAACATTTCAGCCAAATCAAGCGGCGTGTCAACACCGCCACGCTGTGCACACGTGCAGCCAAAGGGATTACATCTAATTCCGCATCACACAAATACATGACACCCTGATGAATTTGATCCACCATAGCCAACGTTGTCGGCGGGGCAGAATCAGCCACCAGGACGCGCCTGAGCACCTGCGTCCAATCCGCGACAGCCTGAGCTGCCATAAGGGAAGCAAAGATAGCTTTCAGCATGGAACCGGTAACCGAGTAAGTATGGCGGGCAAGAGACTCCAGCCTCCTGTCCGTGGGGTCCCGGAACACCGGGGTATCTTCCGCCGGAATCGCAGTAGATTTATTCAAAACCGCCACCGCGTGATCCACCGGAGGCGGCACACACCAACGTTCATCAGTGGCGGGCGTGAAGGGATAACGCAGCTAGAACCTACTTGGCACAGCAAAAGGCTTCTTTATATTGCGCCATTGTTCACTAACCGCGCGCTGAAAATCCTCAGTGCAAGGGAAAACCTGTGATGATTTGCGTCTCCGCTGCGTCCCGTAAGAGGCCAGGGCGGCAGGAGGACATGGTTCATCCTGCAAATGCAGCGTTTGTTTGATAGAAGCAACCAATTCATCCATGATTGCAAGCTCTTCAGACGAGCCAGGGGGGGAATCATCAACCCCTTCAACCTCTGCCTCCCCCTCCGACCCTGCAAGGTCCAGGGACGAACGGGACCCCGATAAGGGGACCCCAGCCATAGCAGCCCCATCACCCTCTGAATCAGAGGAAATTGAAACTCTGGGCCGTTTTGTGGATTGAGCAGCCACAAGCATCTGCACCTGAGCAGCCAGGTTAGCCACAACGGTAGCCAAATCGCCCCCCTCGGGGGGAGCAGCAGCAGCCCCTTGGCCTCCCATTAAAGTGGGAGGAAATTTGCTTTCCTGAGAATCCATGCCCCCAAAAGTTTGTAGGAAAAAAAGGGTAACTGCCCCTTTAAAATCGCGGCGAGCGCAGCCCACCGCACACACACAGCACACACCGACCCCCACAGGGAGAAGCACAAACTTTAGGCAATGAATACAGGAATAAAGAAGGTAAACCTGGAGAGATCACTTAGGCTGCTGCATAGATCGCTGTTCTCAGGGAAAAGGAAGTGAGGCAACAACGACCGCTCCTATAAAGCCTATGGAAGGCTACAAAAAAATGGCCGCCGGAGGAGGATTGCAAGGGCTGAGATCATGCAGCGCTGACATGAGGCCGGAGCGATCGCCGCCAAAATGGCGGCGCTTGGCGCCAAAAACGCTGCTCCCTTTATACAGGGATGGCCATCACACGCCTGCAGTATAATAAAACAATGGCGGACCGCAGCAGCGGCCGCATGTATGCACAAACATGTTCACAGCATGCCCCACAGCATACAGCCTGTCACACAGCAAAAGCACACAGTCTGTAACACAGAAACAGTGCAGGATAGCCCACCTCCTTGTAGCCCACAGAAGTCAGCAAAACAGACAGGGAGCCCAATAGTGTGTACAGAAAAGCAGGGTTACACAGTCCCAGACTGACACCCACTAAACAGACAGGTCCCCACACAGATACACTTACCTTCTGAAAGGCGTGGGGAGCCCGCACAAGCGATCAAGCCGCTGCACAGAGGACAGGGAGAGTCGCAGCCAGGACGCAGCAGAACTGCGGTGCGAAACCGCATGGCGTCCAGTGAGGTAGCCACCTCACCGCAGCATCCCTGCAGCGAACAGGGATGGGTCGTTCACACACGCCAGGAAAAAACCTGAGTGAACGCTCGATGGCAGGCTGGGAAGCCACTGGCCCACAACCTGCGACCAGGGGGGCCAGCCCGAGACCCAGCCCGCACGATCCTCTTCATCAGAAGAACTAACTAAAGCTGAAGAAATAAACAGCTAAGTAAAGATAGAGAAAAAAACACTCAAATAAAATCAAAAAGAAGATAAAGGCTGAGACAAAAAGCCCCAGCACAGAAACAGCCTGCTACTCCTGATAGCTAGACAATTAAACTGAGGTATGGATACAGGAAGCAGGAGGGTATTGACTGAGGGGACCACCCCCTGGGGGTGGGATATGCTAAAAGCTTTTAATATTGACATATTCTGTTGCCTAGCTACTCCTACGGAGCAAAGGTCAATAACCCCATAGTGACGAATATGGAGGGGCGGCGACTGTCGGAGGACGTAAGAGAAAAAACGATTCCCCTATTCACACATTCATTTGATGTGGATGGGGGAACCCTCCCTGCTGAGCTATTGTATTCTGACAGCAGGGAGACTTCCCTTCCGTCTACACTAATAGAGTTGGAGGCTGACTGAGCTGGGAAAATCTGGCAGTTGTATAGACCTTGGTGCCCATACATGGGTCAAAATTTGGTCCCTGCTTAACCGGTTGAATTTCGATCCATTGTTTGGCTGGCTTTAGTGTTTGGGGTCTGATTAGACAGACACCAGTTGCAATACTGTCCATATTATAGCAATATGGCAGTGCCAGTATACACCACCTATTCAAAATGTTTACAAATCTTTAAAGAGGAACTCTCTTAGTATGGCCTATTACCAGCTATCTTACAGTTTTGGAAACGAAGAGGGCAGCTTTTATGTAAAGTAGCTGATCTAAATAAAGTAGAGGATTTTTGTCCTATAGTCATTCAAGTGCAAACTGTGATTTACCTGGTTTTTCTCAAAAGAGCCAGGCAATCACTGGAAGTATGACATAAGGTAAAAGCTGTGATGGGTAAACATCCACCTGGGGAGAAATTACTGGATGTTTCCCCAACCTCAGTCTAGGAATGACAGCAACTACTGTGAGGGGAGTTTATCAGTTCGGTCACCTGTGTATTACCTTGTATGCATTTACAGTTGGAAAAAAATTAAATGTAATTTGGCATCAATTGATTTTCTCTTACTTTGAGGGAGACACAGATGACATTAAGTGCTTCTTTAATTTGCGGGTGGTGTGTCTGATTTACAAGCTCCTCGCACATCCAGATTCCTAAACTGCACAAAGCTACACATCTGTAATGGAGAAAAGCAAATTATGATGCTGCGCAAAACAGCTCAGTTCTCCCTTGTTTGACCCTCCCTCTCTTTAACATAAGGATGAGGTGTCCTGTAGTTTAGCAAAGGGAGAATTCAGGCAGGACTGAAAACACAGCTTGGGATTTCAGTGCAGCAGATGAACTGTGTTGTGAACTAAAAAAAGAAACAAGGGAGCTCACTTGATTTCTGACAGGAACAACAATGCTAAACTTGCAGCATTTTTAACCCCTTGGAGCCGATGCCTCTCTGGCCTATTAAGGGGCTTAGGATGCTGGGAGGCGGGGTTTATGATCAAGTGACCGCTGTGATTGGCTGTCATGGTGGCCACATAATCGGAAAGCTCCTGATCGCAAGCAGCAGTCGGGAGCTTTCTGTTAGTCGCTGGTAACTGTACCGAGTGTGTGCAGGGAGTGCGCTCCCAGCACAGCTGTTTCTGCAATATTGCACCCACCCACCGAGGCGCTGCATATTTTAGTGCGGCCGGTGCCAATTGGTTAATGGGATAACTCATAGGAAAATGCGCTTCTATTGCACCACTATAATGCACCTTTTTTTTTTTTTTGCATTTAGTTAAGATATATACTTTAAATAAAAAGGTTCCTCGGGTCAATAGTAAATATAAATAAAGCTTTATAAGCAATTATGTTCGAAATTAGACACCCTGTACATAACAGTACAAGTATAAATATATTCGAAAAATAATATGATTAGCCTTAAAGAGCTATGCCAGGTATAGGTATTGCACCTGTAGTTACGTTGGTCCAGCTTGGACAAACGTAACTATGTATATTCCATAATTGGCCAATGCTCTTGGAAGCTGGAAAGCACTGAAGTAGACACTGCCAACTCCAGTGATCTCCACTTGCTTCCAGGTTCCTTACTAAGCGGCTAGCTTACTGCAATCTGAACGCAGGTTGGTTAGCTTCACTGCAGTTTGTGTTTTACTGAATGAATGAAAAGTGTACTCTGACTGGATAAGGAGGTGGTGATGTCACAATCTCCACCTCATCCAATGAGAGAACGCTTTGCATTCATTCAGAAAATGCAAAGCATTTTCTGAATGACGTCCATGTAGCGGTCTCCACCACAGTGATTTCCATCTTCCAGGGGTATTAACCAGTTAAGGCATATACATAGTTACACGCGAAACCAATGGTGACTATACTATAAAATATCCATACCTGGAATTCATTTTAAGCCAGTCACTATGATGGAAAGCCTATAACAAGCTATACAATTTTAAAAAATGCACAAAATCTTTGTGTGAAAAATGGATAGAATACCTAGAAATGGAGTAGGAATGCATTATGGAGCTCCTATAATTGCAACCCTGTCAATTTTCAAGAAATACCCGAAGACAGTCAATACATATATACTAGTCACACAGTCACTGATCATCTGCCAGCTGTGCCCTATGTAGTTTACTGTAATCCTATGATAGCCAGGAGTCTAAGCATTTAATGTCATTATAGACTGCACACCCCCACGAGCCAATTAAATCATGCTTTATTGGGTATTTTATGCCTTCCTCTGGATCAACTTTTGATATAGGATTGTGCATATGGAGGGCTTCTAATTGTTTTTTGGTATTTACCTGGACGGCTTTTTTCCAACCTAACTATGTAACTATATCCCCACAGTATATGAATTGCTTTGTTTATATATATATATATATATATATATATATATATATATATATATATATATATATATATATATATATAGTGCCTTGCAAAAGTATTCGCCCCCCTTGAACTTTTCGACCTTTTGCCACATTTCAGACTTCAAAACATAAAGATATAAAACTGTAATTTTTTGTGAAGAATCAACAACAAGTGGGACACAATCATGAAGTGGAACTAAATTTATTGGATATTTCAAACTTTAACAAATAAAAAACTGAAAAATTGGGCGTGCAAAATTATTCAGCCCCCTTAAGTTAATGCTTTGTAGCGCCACCTTTTGCTGCGATTACAGCTGTAAGTCGCTTGGGGTATGTCTCTATCAGTTTTGCACATCAAGAGACTGAAAATTTTGCCCATTCCTCCTTGCAAAACAACTCGAGCTCAGTGAGGTTGGATGGAGAGCGTTTGTGTTGCTTTTACGCCAAACATAACGTTTTGCATTGTTGCCAGAATGTTAGATTTTGGTTTCATCTGACCAGAGCACCTTCTTCCACATGTTTGGTGTGTCTCCCAGGTGGCTTGTGGCAAACTTTAAACGACACTTTTTATGGATATCTTTAAGAAATGGCTTTCTTCTTGCCACTCTTCCATAAAGGCCAGATTTGTGCAGTATACGACTGATTGTTGTCCTATGGACAGAGTCTCCCACCTCAGCTGTAGATATCTGCAGTTCATCCAGAGTGATCATGGGCCTCTTGGCTGCATCTCTGATCAGTCTTCTCCTTGTATGAGCTGAAAGTTTAGAGGGACGGCCAGGTCTTCGTAGATTTGCAGTGGTCTGATACTCCTTCCATTTCAATATTATCGCTTGCACAGTGCTCCTTGGGATGTTTAAAGCTTGGGAAATCTTTTTGTATCCAAATCAGGCTTTAAACTTCTCCACAACAGTATCTCAGACCTGCCTGGTGTGTTCCTTTTTTTTAATGATGCTCTCTGCGCTTTAAACGGACCTCTGAGACTATCAAAGTGCAGGTGCATTTATACGGAGACTTGATTACACACAGGTGGATTCTATTTATCATCATTAGTCATTTAGGTCAACATTGGATCATTCAGAGATCCTCACTGAACTTCTGGTGAGAGTTTGCTGCACTGAAAGTAAAGGGGCTGAATAATTTTGCACGCCCAATTTTTCAGTTTTTTATTTGTTAAAGTTTGAAATATCCAATAAATCTCGCTCCACTTCATGATTGTGTCCCACTTGTTGTTGATTCTTCACAAAAAATTACAGTTTTATATCTTTATGTTTGAAGCCTGAAATGTGGCAAAAGGTCGAAAAGTTCAAGGGGGCTGACTACTTTCGCAAGGCACTGTATATATATATATATATATATATATATATATATATATATATATATATATATATATATAGGAACCGTTCTGGTATCTGTACCTGGCTGGCCCAGATGGCTCTTCTCGAGCTGAGCTTAACACAGTCTTGATGGTGAGCTCCTGCAATAAAAAAAAAAAAAAAAAAAAAAAGAAGAAATCTTAAGAACAGAGAATAGACAATGTAGGATTTGGTCTTCATCTGTTATGTGGAACCATCACCTTGACATCTGTGAACTGTGACATTACGATTTCAGAGCTGCCAGGGTGCAGAGCTGGGAGCTCCTGGTAGAGGTTGGGAAAACAGACCAAAGATCCCAAAAGCACCTGGGCTTCAACACGTGGTGCCTGTTGTAAAAATAATTAAGAAAAAAATAATTAACTGAAGAAAAGGAGACAAGTATGAAATATACAATGATCTATGCTAAGGAGTATCCAAACTCAAAAACATCAAATTACCATATTACAGTTTACCAGACTTAGGATGTGGTGGGTGCATTTGCTTACTTGGTGGTGATTCGGTGATGTGATGTCTGCTGACAGGGCAGATCCGAGGTCAGACTGGCAGATCCTTTCCTTCAGCAGAGATCAAAAGCCATGGAAGTGCTCACTATCTCCAATAAGAAGCATTTTATCCAGGGGATTTCAACATTTCAGCCCTTCCATTATCACTTACTGATTAATCCAAGCAAAGCCGCTACGGTTTGTTAACTTTTGAGAAACTATAATGGTTGCTTTTGAATGTTCATAAAATACTGGCATCCTTGAATTTAGTCAAACAACAGTTTTGCTATAACTAGCCAAACTGCCTCTTGTTAGCACATCATTTCCCCATGTTCTATATTATTTGCTGTGTTCCATTTGCCAAAATTGTTTAGAATTCCTAAAGCCCAACTCCAGGAAAAATTTTAATTTAAAAAGTGCATTGTGCATCAATTGCCATACCCTGTCTTGATTCCAAACACCTCTTTCAAGGCCATCCTGCAGTGTAATGGACCAACGTCACAGTTATTTCAAAGAACAAAGCTAATATCGTACCCTGGGGACCAGAGATTTTTTTCAGCCGTTAGAGCAGAATAAAAATTTAACTTCAAAAAAATCTGCGAGCAGCCAGGCTGATTATTGCAGAAGACACATGCAAGATCTCTTCTACAATAAAAGTGTCTGCCAGCTCGTAGTCTTTTTCAAATGTACACTGCTCGACAGATATTCCAACATGGTGCCTGTGTACCAGAAAGACTAGACTCCTGCGCATGCATGGTCGTTACGTCATCCTACACTGGCCAATCAAGGTGGCTGAAGATCAGCACCCAGAAGAAGCCAGGGAGCAGGAAAGGATTGTCTCTAGGGAAACATTTTCTGTAGCACAGCTTTTTTTTTTTCTTTTTTAACATATAAGCCGCAAATAATTACCTTTTAGTTTCCCTTCAAATGTAGCTCAACTTTTTTTTGTAAAAAAAAAAATCTCCTCTGGGTGATCAACATACATTGCAAGGATTTTAACAAACTTTGTAGCAGATTCCTACCTGTTTTTGCTCTAAAGCAAAAGCCTGTTTGTTCTTCTATGTCTTTTGGAGGCGGATTCTGAATGGGAGCAAATTTTTCATTATTGATCAGCTGACATACTTGTAGTGCTCCAATGGAGGATGGTTGCAGGGTCTGCATCTATTTAGTAGTAGTTAACCCTTTAGGAAAGTCTCACCTAAATTAACTTTTTGTTGCAGTGGATTACTAAAGTCTAACTTGTATTTTAGTGCAGACTTTGGAAAAATCAGTGAGCTAACCACACAAGCTGTGAATTAAATTGTTTGAGGCATTTTGTATACCAACTGGGTACAGAACGCCTCTAAGTTGTTATATTCCATTGAATTTTACAGAAAATGTAGATTGAAAAGGAAATTTAATTTTTTATATTAAATTACAATATGGCTTGTGTCACAATTATATATGCTGTAATTTTTTAATTTTTTTAATTTGCTATATATTTTTCCACAAACGTAAAGTTGCCCGTTAACACAAAGTGCAAATTTAACGATTTTCATATTCTAAAAAAATGGCAGAGTGATGCTATATGTGACATATTACATTTTTTTCAAAACAAAATTTAGTTCTAATATGAAGTGTATAATTGAAGTGTACTGAACCCCAAATACAAGCTCTGTCCCATTTACTATAAAACTTGACATTGGTGCAAGGCAAACAAAGTATTTCCCCAGAGATGATGGCAATTGATCTTACATTTAGAGAAGGTGAGGCAGCCACTCTCCCTGCTGCTACAATGAAGTCCATAATTAGGAGTGTGGCTCCTGGGAGCCCCAGAGAAAAAAACTGAGGTGAACAGTGCTTGATAATTGTATTAACAATATCCTGTGAGGGGAAAAAAAAAAAAAGTACAGCAATGTCAACCATTATCTCAAGGCACAAAATCAAATAAATGAGCAATTCAAGACAACAAGTAAAATCAGTTAGTAAACTGGAAATGCAGTCAAACAATCATTGAAACTGAACTGAAGCTAAATTAGAACTGTGGCCTTCCATAAAAATATGTATTATTGCATGTAATTGTAAGTGCATGTGAGCTTACAGTTTTCTATTAATCCCCCTGCAAAGTCCCATTAATACCAGTTGATTTTGCCAATCACCTAATGCAGCTTCATGTGATGAAATGGCAACAAAGCCGCACACCTGAATTCTGGGCATTAAGAACACAGGCTACAAGAAAATGGCGGCCCCGCACGGCACCATGAGGCTGCCAGAAGGGAACCTTAGGCCTCAGAAAACGAAACAGGCAGGAGGAGGCCCTGTCAGGAGCCCCCACAGTTGATCGCCTGGTCGCCGAATGGCGCACCCCCCTGCCTCCATCGCCAGCACAGCACCCTGCACCCACCCTAGGTGGTGGACCATGCCAGCCCCAGCGTCAGTGAGGGTGGGGGGTGAGATGGCCCACAGGGACCACCAGACAGATGAGGGGTGTGGCTAAGGAGGGGAACCCAGGGGTCCGACCACCCCATGGAGGGGCCCACGTCTACCCCAAAACCCTCCAGGGTGAGAGGGGGGACAATTACTTACTTTACAAGGAACCAGACGGGCACCGCTCTAGACAGAACCTCCTCTCCATCGAAATAGGGGGAGGCTGTCAGCCAGGAGAAACCCTGCGACTCGGGCATTGACCCAGTTGTATGCGACCTCGTAAGGCGTTTAACTCACTGGCCAGCCCCTGTCCAGTGGGACTATGTAGCGGCCGACCTAGCGTGGAGCTGAGGTCTTCATGCACTCGCTGGCAAGACTGGGGAGACCACTGGATCTAGATTATGCAGCCCGTCGCCCAGTCTGGCAGCTGATTGTAGATCTCACAGGAAGAAATCCAGGAGAACAAAATTCTATCTAAAAAGAAAAAATTGCCAGGACCAGAAATAACAGCAAGGAACTAGGTCTTTACTCCTGATTAGGTAGAGAAAAACTGGGTACCTAAAGCAGAGAGAGGGAGTATACCCCCTGGGACTGCCCATAGGTGTAGCCAGACTTTTTTTTCTGCCTAGTTTCCTACTCCTGTAGGGGACAGTATAACCCAATGGTTAAGAAGATCAGGAGCTGTATCCATGATTGAATGAAAGAGAAAATGCGTTTTTTTTTTTTTCCTTGCATGTCTCCCTCAGATCTACAGAAACTGCACTTCAAAGTGCACTTGCAGTGCACTTGAAGTGCAGACTGGATTTGCCTTTAGTAAATAAACCCCTGTCTGTGTTTATGTCTTAGTTAATTATATCAGTCAGGGAATCCCATTGCATAATGGAAGTATGATTTGTACTGTCCGCTTACCACATGCAAGTTCTATTTTTTTTTCCATAATCTTAAACAGTATTACAATATGGAAAAAGAGCACTAGAAATAAATATTCTGTAATGCTAGGTAACCACTTTTTGGTTTGCTGACATTTGTGAAGAGGCTGATTAGACTGAACTAAAACAAAATATCAAAGTTCCCCTATACCTTGCACTAAAGCCATACATGTCCCATACAATAAAAGTTAGGACAAAAAAGTGGGTACCTGGTCAGTATGGAGTAAACCACAGTGCATAATATTAAAAAAGTGCGTTAAGAAGTCCCGGTTTGGAGACACGTCCTGCCGTCTTGTCATAATTTTACAGATTAATTTGTAGGCATGAAGTTTCCCTTGTTTGTATTTTTCTGGCAGCATTGTGGCCTGAAACATAAGAAATGGCAAGAATTTACACAGTGCTATAAATTTGAAAGTTACCGGTGACACACACTGAACAATATGAAGGCTCAGGAAATTGAATGGGATCAAGCAATGCTTTATTTTTACTGGAAAAGTCAAGATAAGCATACAGGTCCTTCTCAAAAAATTAGCATATTGTGATAAAGTTCATTATTTTCTGTAATGTACTGATAAACATTAGACTTTCATATATTTTAGATTCATTACACACAACTGAAGTAGTGCAAGCCTTTTATTGTTTTAATATTGATGATTTTTGGCATACAGCTCATGAAAAACCAAAATTCCTATCTCAAAAAATTAGCATATTTCATCCGACCAATAAAAAAAAAGTGTTTTTAATACAAAAAAAAGTCAACCTTCAAATAATTATGTCCAGTTATGCACTCAATACTTGGTCGGGAATCCTTTTGCAGAAATGACTGCTTCAATGCGGCGTGGCATGGAGGCAATCAGCCTGTGGCACTGCTGAGGTGTTATGGAGGCCCAGGATGCTTCGATAGCGGCCTTGAGCTCATCCAGTGTTGGGTCTTGCATCTCTCAACTTTCTCTTCACAACATCCCACAGATTCTCTATGGGGTTCAGGTCAGGAGAGTTGGCAGGCCAATTGAGCACAGTAATACCATGGTCAGTAAACCATTTACCAGTGGTTTTGGCACTGTGAGCAGGTGCCAGGTCGTGCTGAAAAATGAAATCTTCATCTCCATAAAGCTTTTCAGCAGATGGAAGCATGAAGTGCTCCAAAATCTCCTGATAGCTAGCTGCATTGACCCTGCCCTTGATAAAACACAGTGGACCAACACCAGCAGCTGACATGGCACCCCAGACCATCAATGACTGTGGGTACTTGACACTGGACTTCAGGCATTTTGGCATTTCCCTCTCCCCAGTCTTCCTCCAGACTCTGGCACCTTGATTTCCGAATGACATGCAAAATTTGCTTTCATCCGAAAAAAGTACTTTGGACCACTGAGCAACAGTCCAGTGCTGCTTCTCTGTAGCCCAGGTCAGGCGCTTCTGCCGCTGTTTCTGGTTCAAAAGTAGCTTGACCTGGGGAATGCGGCACCTGTAGCCCATTTCCTGCACACGCCTGTACATGGTGGCTCTAGAATTTTCTACTCCAGACTCAGTCCACTGCTTCCGCAGGTCCCCCAAGGTTGTGCAGCGTTTTCTGCCACACTTTTTCCTTCCCACAGACTTCCCACTGAGGTGCCTTGATACAGCACTCTGGGAACAGCCTATTCGTTCAGAAATTTCTGTGTCTTACCCTCTTGCTTGAGGGTGTCAATGATGGCCTTCTGGACAGCAGTCAGGTCGGCAGTCTTACCCATGATTGCGGTTTTGAGTAATGAACCAGGCTGGGAGTTTTTAAAAGCCTCAGGAATCTTTTGCAGGTGTTAAGAGTTAATTAGTTGATTCAGATGATTAGGTTAATAGCTCGTTTAGAGAACCTTTTCATGATATGCTAATTTTTTGAGATAGGAATTTTGGTTTTTCATGAGCTGTATGCCAAAAATCATCAATATTAAAACAATAAAAGGCTTGCACTACTTCAGTTGTGTGTAATGAATCTAAAATATATGAAAGTCTAATATTTATCAGTACATTACAGAAAATAATGAACTTTATCACAATATGCTAATTTTTTTAGAAGGACCTGTATAGAACTTCAGCTGCCTATATCACTATCCACAAATTATTCTCACATGCTTGTGTAAAGTTTTAATAAAAGCCTAAGTAATCGGACATATAGCACATTTTACAGCCAGAGTGTGGCACTTAACACCCCTTGTACTACGATAAAAACTTTAACATAAAACGAAAAAGAATAGTGGCCAAAAAAAAAAAAATTTGACCTGTAAAAGTATAGTCACACTAGTGGGAAGTGGATAAGTGAGGCCGTACGCATGTATGCGGCCTCTTGGCAGGTTGTCTTTAACGGCAAGAGACTGTACACAAATATGCTGCCTAAATATAAACATTCGTGCACAGTTGCCGGCAGGGATCTGAAAGCTCCTGATCCATACTTGTGAGCCAGAGCTTTCCGATCATGTGACTGTTAACAGCCAACCACAGCAGTCACATGACCCAAATGCCTGCCTCCACCTCCAGGCATCTAGAAGCTCTTAAATTGCCGGGAGGTGGCAGCAGGAAGGGGTTAAGCTGGCCATAGATGGATCGCAATTCCTCAAGTTTAGCAGGGACTAGCAAAATTTCAATCCATCGATGGCCGGTTCTGTTCAATAGCAGGCAATCTACTGAGCGACTGCTCACAACCAGGCTTGCTGAAAATTCTAGTTTAATCAGCGCTGTAACACTGAACAGTGTATTTTGACAGCAGAGGAGTCCAGCTGACTACAGAATACAATGACAGCGGGGAGCGTTTCCGCATCTACCTCGAATGTGTGGGATGGGGGAATTATTTCAGTTTTTTTCTATCAGCCCGCTGGCTGATAGAAATAAACTGAGCCACATATGGCCATCTTTACATTGGTGGTGAGTAGAAAAGCCCCCTTTACATCGGAGGTCAGTGTAGAGATATTCCCTTACATTTTTGAGGTTGGTGAAAAACTGCCCCCTTACATTGGTAGCCACTGTAGAAAGCAGATGAATCTGCTACTACCCGAGAAACCACAGAAGAAACCCTGGTTGAGAACATTACCAGCAGCTATAGCTGTTGGCAATATCCGCACACTAAAATTCTTACATACTGGTTATACCCAAGTCAATTGATGGATCATCGTGGGTACAATCAGCTTGCCTATGGATGGATGGAATCTCAGCCAGTCACTGCTGAACCAGCAGAGATTCGATCCATCTATAGCCGGCTTTACTCTGAAGTACAGGATAGACACTATACTCAGCATATTTCACCAAAGATGTGTAAATCATCTCAGTGTTAAGCGGGAGACAACTCAACAGCTGTTTTTTTTAAAGCCCAACTCCTGCCAAAAAAGGGAAAAGTTCAGCTTTAAAAACTACATTCGGCATAAAAGCAACGTGTCCTACAAAGTTTTTGCAACAGAACTTAAAACAGCACTTTTATTCTTTAATAACATATAGCCAGAGACAAAAGTCTTCTTAACAGCTAAGATTTGGATCACTTTCAGTTACTTCTTAAGCTTACGGCATTTTAACAAGTTTCTCTAAACCCAATAGGAAATCATTAGCAATGGCTCACCAAGACAAAGTGCAATGTTTTTCTATCATGAGTTTTTCGTAACTACCTTAAGTGATTGTAAACCCTCAATTGCCTGATTATTGTGGTCAGTTTTTAAAATGAAAGCAGAGGGGACTGGCAGGAAGACCAGGGATTTCACACAAAAAAACAATACAAAGAGAACAGGATACTTTTTCATACAAGTACATGGTATAGTAGGCAGATATCATGAATATGAAATGTTGGGTTTACATATTTTTTAAAGACACAAAATCACCCATCAGTTTCACCTTCTTCCTGGAGTAGGGTGACAACATTATTCTCTCACTGTGACAGTGTGTTTGTTTAAGTTCACCATCTGGAAACTGTGCTCTCCCCACCCTGTAGTCTGCTGCCCACATTACAGGCAGCCAGGCCTGCAGGAGTAGTCAACACCTAAGGATTGGCAGCAGTTCCCAAAGCAGTCTAGCGGTTTACCAAGCAAAGAGTAGCCTATCGGCAAGTTATGCGAGAGTGCAAACAAAAGAATAAAACAGAATAGAAACCCAGCGCTGATCTGTAATAAGTAAATACAGAATGCAAAAACATTGCTTTTAAAATACCTGGCAATTACACCTTCTTCATGAAATTACGTGACAACATTATGCACTGCCTGCTCTCATCATGACAGTGATGACACCCATGTGTTCTTGTTTCTGTGAATAGTTCTAACTTGCTTTTCCAACACAAGCTGGGCTCGCCTTGTTCCCTATTCTGCATCCCATGTCCCAGGCAGCCAGGCCTGGCCGGACAGTCAAGACCAAATAATTGACAGCAGCTCCTGCAGGAGCCCTTCTGTTAAAGTACAGAGCAGCCCAGCGGTATGTTATGTGAGAGTGAAAACAAAGGAGCAAAACAAAACTAAAATCCAGTGCTGAAAAACACATTTCCAGAAATGTTATTTGTTGATCATCATTATCCCATTTGTAGGGAAGTAGGGCTGGCCGTACATTATACAGTTTTCTTGTACAAATTAACAAAACCATATAATAGGAGGTCAAACCTAAACCCTTTTAATTTGAATGCAATCACGCAGGCCCTTACGCTACAAAGTTAAAAGTAAATCTAAAGAAATTTAAAGAAAATTGTATAATGTATGGCCAGCTTAAGGACCCTTTCACACGGGCGAACCAAACGGGTCCACCTGTAAGTTTTTCAGGCGGAACCGATCAGACCCTTCAGTCTCCCTTGTGGAGCGGGGGGTCCGGTGACACCCGGCGACATACGATCCAAACCTGTCTGCTAAAAACATCTGTCTGGCCGATCAAATGACAGATGGGTGTAAAACGCACAGGCAGTCTGTTTACATCTGACTGTCCCATAGTAGAGAGCAGGCTGTGTCCGCTCTACATAAGCAAAGCGAACACAGACCACCCATCTGCCTGCTTAGTGGGGATCAGTGGACAAATTCCCTGCTGAGCAGGTGGACTCCTACAGAGCCCGTCCCACGTGGAAGGGGTCTAAACCAACAGTGAGGTGACCAGCTAATGTGACTCACTACATCATTTTCCCTCCCGCTGTCCAGGCACTGCAGAGTATAGAAGCTGCACAGTGGTCACATTACGGGTTTCAAAAAAAAAAAAAAAAAAGTAGGTATTTGTGCAATTTTGTTTTTTCTGGAAAATGTATTGTGCATTAGTAGGTGGTTTTCTTTTCTAAATATTTAGAAAAATGATAAAGATTTACATATGCATTAAAGTGATTGTAAAGTCTCTTTTGTTTTTCTATTAAAACAACAAACATGTTATACTTATCTGCTCGGTGCAATAATTTTGCACAGACCAGCCTGGATCCTCCTCTTCTCGGGTCCCTGGCTGGAGCTCCAGGCCCATCCCTCCTGTTGAGTGCCCCCACAGTAAACAGCTTGCTATGGGGGCACCGGAGCCAAGTCGTAGCTCCGTGTATCCATTCAGACAGGGAGCCCTTGTTTGGCCCCACCCCCTCTCTCGCCCATTGGCTAACTGAGTTTGATTTGTCTCAGCCAATCAGGAAGGAGTCCTGGATGGCCAAGGCATTCGTGGACATCGATGGATCGAGAGGGGGCTCTGGTTAGTATTAGGGGGGCTGGGGGGAGCTGCAGCACACAGAAGGCTTTTTATCTTAATGCATAGAATGCATTAAGTTCTAAAACCTTCTGCCTTTACACCCACTTTTAGCTACTTCCTCCAGTTCTTAAGTTTTACATCTCAGCGTGGTCTTTTGTGACCAAGCAATGATTGTGTTAGAGCGAAGGTTGCATGGCTGAAGCTTGGACTCCTTCACATAGCTACACTGATAAATCTTTCAAACAGACAACACAACTTCAACATTTTGTTATGTCTGGTTTCTCTGATAAACTTCACAAGTCCTGTAATGTAGGTTGTACTTTGAAACAAATCATCTGCACAATGTAAACGTCAAAATTACTTTCTTTCTTCAGATAACACAGAACAGAAAATTATATAACAGATTCAGCTTTCATAATGATTATTATTACCGCAAGGACAGTATTCAGTCTACCTTGAAAAGCCAGGGGGTAAGAATCCTCAGGGGTGGGATAAGTACAGGTGGGGGAGGAGAATACTGATTATCCATTGAGATTCCCAGATTGTCCCGAATCTGGAAAAAAAAAAAACAGAAGAAAATGTTTACCTGCAACCTGAACTGCAAGGAAATCGCAATGGCAGCTTGAACTTAATAAAAATAATTTGATGTGTTTTCATAGTTTCACATTGGAATTATACTCTAATTACATGAGGTTTGCCAATATTCCTGTAAACAGTGCATGATTAGCTCTCTCATTTCATTTGTGTTGAGCAATTTGATAACTTGCCAATTGTCTATGTAATACATTCCTTCTGTGTATGCTATATTGCAAAGACCTTGTCAGCATTGATGTTGTTACTTTTTTGACAATTACCAAATAAATAGGGACTACATAATTAGGCACCAACATCCCTTTTACTATTCTATGAGAAAAACAACGCAGAATTGATGAAACATTTAGGGGCCAGTCGTTACTTTATGCCCATTTCAATACTTATAAAAACTCTTTTGGATTAAAAAAAGAATATTTATACGTAATTACTGTAAAAACTTGAATATGTCATATCACTATATCACCTCCTGTAATCTCCCATGGAGGAGCACTAAGGCTGCTTTCACATTACTCTGTTGCAAAAATGCATACGAGTTTCCGGTGCGCTTTGCACCTGTAACAAAAAAAAAAAAAATTGCACCGAAAATGCAACTGCGGATGTGTTTTTGATGCCTTTTTGCTGTGTTTTTGATAGGTTTTCCTATTCATTTGAACGTGGAGATGAGTTTTTGGTGCAGTTTTTTTACCGCACCAGACATGCACCAAAAAAACAGCATGCAGGACTTGAAAAACGAAACTGGCTGGTGTGAGGAGTTCAATAGGACTTTAATGGTCAAATATTTTTCTTCCACTTTTTGTAAGGAAAAAAAAGAAGAAAAACTGATCAGTGTGAAGGGGCCCTTAAAACTCCACTTTGGTTGAGAAAAAAACATTCCCTTCTGGGTGATCTCTGTACATTACAAGGATTATAACAAACTTTGTTGCTGATTCTTACATTTTGTTATTCTAAAGAAATCACTGTTTCTTCCTCTGTGCTCAGTGAGTCTAATGGAAGTGGTTTCATAATTATCTATCAGCTGTAAAGCTGCAGAGCACCAATGATGAAATCTGCTGAACCTGCATCCCTTTAGACGTGATCCTATTGGGAGTATCTCGCCAAAAATGACATTTGTGTTGCAGGGGATGCCAGAAATCTGACTTGTATCTTAGTGCAGACTTCTGGGAAAATTGGTGAGCCAATCACACAAGCAGCAAAAGAGGTTTCTGGGGTGTGGTCAGTATACATTCTGCGTACAGAATAGCTCCAAGTAGCCATATTGCATTGCATTTTCAGAAAATTACAACAGCTGCAGATTAAGGAAAGGTAATTTTAATAACATTCAATTACAATATGACTTGTGTCACAATTGTATACGCTATATTATTTTTTGCTATTCCCCCCACGAAAGTAGTTACCCTTTAGGCTGCATTCACATGTCAGCGTATAATCGCGGGCAGAACTGCCGCGGTTCCGCCAGCGATTCGGAGATTTATTGCAAATCGCGGGACGCCTAGCGTTGCCCGTTGATTTGCAATAGCCCCCTAAACGCCGAGCGATGTTGCCGCGATTTACGCCCGCCGAATCGCGCAAACAAAATCGCGGGACGCAATACACACCAAAAAAGTACAAGAGCTTCTTTGGAGCGTATTGCGTCCCGCGATTTTGTTTGCGCGATGTTGCCGCGATTCGGCGGGCATAAATCGCGGCAACATCGCTCGCGTTTGGGGGGCTATTGCAAATCAACGGGCAACGCTAGGCGTCCCGCGATTTGCAATAAATCTCCGAATCGCGGGCGGAACCGCGGCGGTTCTGCCCGCGATTATAAGCTGACATGTGAATGCAGCCTTAAGTATTACTAAACACAGGAAAATGCATTCAATGTATCTGGTCTCCCACAGTACACAGAACATGAAATGACATTTTCTCATCAGCAGTTAGAGCAGTCTTGTGACTTCTATCAGTACATAAAAGAAAAGAAAAAGTAGGCGCAAACACCTAGTGCATTACCCATGGTCACCATAAAAAATATTTTAATAAAATGCCAAATGCATACTCATAGACAAGAAGAATGTTAAAATCGCATTACAAGAATCCACCACACATGGAATAGAACATGTCCTTGTAGATAGGACAGCTAACGTGTTTTGGGAGTCAAGCTCCCTTCATCAGAGCAGCCACTGTACATATCCAGCCAGGTGGGCCTTTTGTCGTTTTGAGTTGACATTCAGGAATGTCCCTCACAACAGGGCCGCACTGCGGCGCGATCCTGTGATGGTTGTGATCACAGGACACAGCCAAGACAGAATTGGCATAGGGGCGCTACGATTGGCCCTCCTGATCACGTGACAGCTATGTTCAATCACAGCCTTCACTGTCACAGCCTTCTCTGTGACAGTTCTCCCTGCTGAGCTCGGGGGGGGGGGGGCATTGGAATCTGCAATGTCTGTGAAAGCTCTGTGTGAAAGGTCCCTTTCACACTTGTACGACCTGAAAGTCATGCAACTTGAAGCAATCCCTGTGTAATCTTGAGGTCTATGGACATCAAGTCGGACCAAAGTAGTGCAGAATCTACCTTGAAGTCACACAGATTTAAAATGGTACTCATTGGAAATCATAAGGTATAACTTGTCATGCGACTTTGCAGTCCCAAGTCGCACAAGTGTGAAAGGGGCCTAAGGATGATTTTACACACACAGTACATCAAGCACCACTGTCCCCATAAACATCTGTACCAATGCACAAAACATCTGTCAGTGTCCCATCACATCTATACCAGTGCACAAAACATCTGTCAGTGTACCAGTGTCCCATAAATAAACATATAAAGCGCCCCTCGTCCAAAAGCGAAAGCACACGTTGGTCCCGTACACACACGTAAACAGCGATAGCACCACTCATGTGAGGTACTGCCGCGAATGTCAGAGCGAGACCAATAATTCTAGCACTAGATCTACAGTGAAACTCTAAACTGGTAACCAATAAAGGCTTATAAAGCGTCCCCTATGGAGAGTTTCAAATAGTGAAGTTTGACGCCAATCCACAAGCGTGCGCAATTTTAAAGCATGATATGTTTGGTGTCTATTTACCCGGGTCAACACCATATTTTACCAAAAATATGGGTATTATATTGTCTCTGTGGGCATTGAATATCATTATGTGACCTAAAATGGCACAAATGCTTGTCTGTATTAGACTTTATAAGGGTTAAAAAAAAAAATGCAGTTACAGTGCATCCGGAAAGTATTCACAGTGCTTCAATTTTTCCACAATTTATGTTAAAGCCTTATTCCAAAATGGATTAAATTCATGGTTTTCCTCTTCTACAAGCAATACCCCATAATGACAACATGAAAGAAGGTTGCAAATTTATAAAAAAAAAAAAAAATTACATGTACATAAGTATTCCTAGCCTTTGCTCAAAACCTTTTTGAAGAACCAATTACAGCCTCAAGTCATTTTGAGTGTGATGCTACAAGCTTGGCACACCGATTTTTAGGCAGTTTCCCCCATTTTTCTTTGCAGGACCTCTCAAACTCCAACAGGTTGTATGGGGAGCATTGGTGCAAAGCCATTTTCAGATCTCTCCAGAGATGTTCAATCAAGTTCAAGGCTGGTCCACTCAAGGACATTCACAGAGTTGTCCCGTAGCCACTCCTTTCTTATCTTGGCTATGTGCTTAGGGTCGTTGTCCTGTTGGAAGATGAACTTTCACCCCAGTCTGAGGTCCAGAGCGCTCTGGAGTAGGTTTTCATCAAGAATGTCTCTGTACATTGCTGCATTCATCTATCCCTCCATCCTGACTAGTATCCCAGTTCCTGCTGCTGAAAAACATCCCCACAGCATGATGCTGCCACCACCATGCTTCACTGTAGGGATGGTATTGGCCAAGTAATAAACAGTGTCTGGTTTCCTGCAAACATGACACTTTTTCAGGCCATTCAGGCCAAAGAGATCAATCTTTGTTTCATCAGGCCAAAGAATTTTGTTTCTCATGGTCTGAGAGTCCTTCATGTTCCTTTTGGCAAACTTCAGGCGGGCTGTCATGTGGTTTTTACTGAGGAGTGGCTTCCGTCTGGCCACTCTACCATACATGCCTAATTGGAGGAGTGCTGCAGAGATGGTTGTTTTTCTTGAAGGTTCTCCTCTCTCAACAGAAAAACACTGGAGCGCTGTCAGACCATTGGGTTCTTGGTCACCTCCCTGACTAAGGCCCTTCTCCACTGATCGCTCAGTTTGGCCGGGTGGCCCGCTCCAGGAAGAGTACTGATGGTTCCAAACTTCTCCCATTTACGGATGATGGAGGCCACTGTGCTCATTGGGACTTTCAATGCTGCAGAAACTTTTCTGTACCCTTCCCCAGATCTGTGCCTCTATACAACCCTGTCTCGAAGGTCTACAGACAATTTATTAGACTTCATGGCTGTTGGACCTTATATAGACAGGTGTGTGCCTTTCAAAATCATGTCCAATTAACTGAATTTACCACAGGTGGACTCCAATTAAGTTGTAGAAACATCTCAAGGATGATCAGTGGAAACAGGATGCACATGAGCTAAATTTTGAGGGCTGTGAATACTTCTATACACGAGATGTTTTTTTATTTTTAATAAATTTGCAAATATTTCAAACAAACTTCCTTCACATTATTATGGGGTGTGGTTTGTAGAATTTTGAGGAAAAATTGTATTACTGTCTTACCGTAAAATCCTTTTCTCTGATGTTCATTGACGGACACAGCTCCAGATTCTTCTTGACCACTGGGTTATGCTACCCCCTACAGGAGTAGGACACTAGGCAGGAAAAAGCTTTACCACACCTCTAGGGCAGTCCCAGGGGATATACTCCCACTTATAAGCCAACTCAATAGAGGTGTGGGTGCTGTGTCCATTAATGAACATCAGAGAAAAGGATTTTACGGTAAGACAAAAATAAAATTTTCCCTTTCGTTCATTGACGGACACAGCTCCAGCTCCAGAATCTTGACCGTTGGAAAGTCCCAAAGCAGTGTCAAACATGAGGAGTGGGAAAACACACAGCAGAAATGAATTCCTAAAGGCTAAACCAAGCCAACCAGGTAACACGGAGCTAAACCAGTAACAACAGGAGCTCACATGAAACATAAACCCTCAAAGAGGACAAATCCTCTCAACCAGCAGCCAGCAAAACCTTGCAGCCAAAGCAGCATCCACTTTGTAAAAATTTTGTGAAAGTGTGCACTGGCAACCAGTCAGTGATGCAAACGTGCATCACTGAAGCCTGATGGAGGAAGGCCTAGGAGGAACTAAGCGCCCCCCTAAAATGCGTCTTAACAGGGAAAGGAGAACTTGACCCTTGATTTAATAGGCCTGCACCACCGTCTGTCTGATCCATTAGGAAATGGTGGCGGCACACGCGGCCAAACCCTTGCGAGGTCCATCCATAAGGATAAATAGCAAGTCTGATTTCCATCAGGTAAGGTGAACGACCATACAAAGCTGCCAGCTCCGACACCCTATGTGCAGAAGAAAAAGCCATCAAGAAGGCTACCTTCTGGGACAATGTAAGCGGAGGCATCGCGTGAATATTTTTCAATGGCGGTTACTGAAGAACCAAACAGCACCAAGTTGAGATTCCACAAGGGCAATTGAGACCGCACTGGGGGTGCCAAGTGATGAACCCCCTGAAAAAAGGTGTGAACCAAAGGATGTTAAAAGAAAACCACCAAGGCCGAACCTGGCCCTTGATGGTACCCAAGGCCAGTTGCTGCTCAACACCTCATTGGAGGAAAGCCAAACTCTGCGTCGCCGAAAACGAGCGCGGGGAACCCAAAAGATTCACACCCGCAAAGTACGCTCCCCAAACGTGATAGTAAATCTTCCTAGAAGTAAATTTACTAGCCTGCAGCAGCGTGGGAATCATCAATTCAGACAACCCACTATCCTTCAGCACCAGGTTTCTGACAGCCAAGCCGTTAAGCCAGCGACTCTAAGGCAAGATTGAAGATTGGCCCTTGGGCCAACAGGTCCCCTCTAAGATATGCGTACCAAGAACAGCGAGGCCAGTCTGGAGCCACTAGAATGGCTGTTATCCCTTCTGCCTCTAACCTACGCAGGAATCTTGGCAGAAGTTCTAGAAGAGGAAAGATGTACAGCAGACGACACTGGCCCCAAAGGAGCCACCAGTGCGTCTGTGGCGTCGGTCAGACGATCCCGAGACCATGCCACGAACCTAAGCACTCTCCTGTTGAGACGAGAGACCAAATGCACCACCTCAGGAGTTCGCCACCGGAGACACAACTAATGAAACACCTCCGGAGGAAATGTCCAGTATATCGATCGGTAGTCTGGATTCTTCCAGAAGAATCCAGACCCCCTGAGCACAATCTGCCAAAAACGCCACCCCACTCGGACAGGCTGGCATCCATGGTGATCACCGTCCAGTACAGGGGGAAAAAAGATTTTCCCTGTTGAAGCGCCGGAGGAGAGCGAAGCCACCAAATCAGAGACCCTCTCGTACCTCGGCTCAACAGGATCAGATTGTCTAGAGACTGTGGATTCTTGACCCCACACGGCAAGAATCTTTCTTTGCAGAGGTCTCGTGAGGAACTGTGAAAACGGAACCGCCTCGAAGGTAGACACAATCAGACCCAGCACCCGAATGCTAGTCCTGAAAGACGACGACTGCTGGACAACAGAAGCCAAATTCATTCTGCAGATTTTTAAGCTTGTCCCATTGGAGGAACACCCTGGCTGAGGCCGAGTCCAGAGCAGACCCAGAAAGTCCCACTAGATGGACGGAACCAGAGCCAGAGCCACATGGACTCCATTCGGAACATCTGTACCCGCACAAGTGGTTCAGAGCTTTGAGGTCCAATATTGGACATACTTCGCTTATCCTTCCTGGGACCTGCAAACATGTTTGAATAAAACCCATGAAAAAAACCTGATTCTGAGACCGGAACACTCACACCTGGAAATAGCAAGTCTTGCATCGCCCCAAGAGACCTCGCATGCGGTCTGGGAATAAACACATGTAGGAAGGAAAGAACCTTTCTGGAGGATAAGCCCGAAACTCGATCTTGTAGCCGGACCAAATCAGCTTGTGGACCCACTTGTCTTTAATCAGGGAGGTCTACGGGTACGGAAGGACCAGCTCCCGGCTTACCAGACCAGGTCCATTTGGAACCTCTGGAGGAGATCCTTACAGAATTAGATCCCTTGTTTTTAAATCCTGCTTAAAGATATCATCCAGGGAGGATCCGAATAGCTGATCCCCCATAAATGGAAGATCAGATAAGGCCTTCTTGGAAGTCTGGTCCGCAGACCAGCATTTTGGCCATATCCTGCGCCGAAGAACCACTGCTGTCTCGGACAGCCTAGAGACTACTGGAGCAGCATCCAGAGAGGCATCACAGACAAACTGCAACCCCCGGGACCAACTGGTCTGCAAGCACCGCAAAGGCAGGGAGAAGCTGTTCCCCCTCCAGATACTGGTGCAAAAGCTTTGCCCACTCTGTTAAAGCCTGGGACACCAATATTATGGTGAACACTGCCCTAACGACTGAACCGGCCACAGTAAACACGTGGCGGACCAAAGTCTCGGCTCTCCTGTTAAAAGGATCTTTTAAAACCGAGACTCCTCCAGCGGAATTAGGGTGGATTTATTCAGCCCGTAGATCTGAAAATCCACCACAGGTGGAACTGCCCAATTATTCAACAGACTCTTCAAGGGATATTGTCTATCGAAACGCTTAGGCACCGCCATATAGCGTTTAGGACAACTCCACTGACTCGCAACAATTTTGTCAAAGTAGGCAGGAAAATCTTTGCCGCTTTAAAGGATCTGCGGGCACTAAGAGGACCGGCGCATCCGACGCAGCAGCAGCTACATCCCCCATGTTTAAAATTTCCCGCACCGATACAATTAGGGCATCCATCAAGCCATCAGCTCCTTTTCATGCGCATATGTGGTAAAAGAGGAATCATCCTATCAGAGCACTCGAAGTGCGTGGAAGCAGACCCAGTAGGGTCGCTATATACTAAGCTCACCCTGAAAACATAAGCAGGGGAGACCACCAACCTCAGTCCCGTAATGAGACGCCGGGCAAAGGTCCACAAAAGGCAATAGTTGACATCTGATGAAAAGTATCAAAATCATGTTTAATATATCATCGGCTCAAGGACAGGAAAACCATAGCATATACAGAAAAAAATACATGTAAAAAGATAAGTCAGTATATACAGTGGGTACGGAAAGTATTCAGACCCCCTTAAATTTTTCACTCTTTGTTATATTGCAGCCATTTGCTAAAATCATTTAAGTTCATTCTTCTTCCTCATGAATGTACACATAGCATCCCATACTGACAGAAAAAGACAGAATTGTTGACATTGTTGCAGATTTATTAAAAAAGAAAAACTGAAATATCACATGGTCCTTAGTATTCAGACCCTTTGCTCAGTATTTAGTAGAAGCCCCCTTTTGATCTAATACAGCCAGGAGTCTTTTTGGGAAAGATGCAACAAGTCTTTCAACCTGGATTTGGGGATCCTCTGCCATTCCTCCTTGCAGATCCTCTCCAGTTCTGTCAGGTTGGATGGTAAACGTTGGTGGACAGCCATTTTTAGGTCTCTCCAGAGATGCTCAATTGGGTTTAAGTCAGGGCTCTGGCTGGGCCATTCAAGAACAGTCACGGAGTTGTTGTGAAGCCACTCCTTCGTTATTTTAGCTGTGTGCTTAGGGTCATTGTCTTGTTGGAAGGTAAACCTTCGGCCCAGTCTGAGGTCCAGAGCACTCTGGAGAAGGTTTTTGTCCAGGATATCCCTGTACTTGGCCGCATTCATCTTTCCCTCGATTGCAACCAGTCGTCCTGTCCCTGTAGCTGAAAAACACCCCCACAGCATGATGCTGCCACCACCATGCTTCACTGTTGGGACTGTATTGGACAGGTGATGAGCAGTGCCTGGTTTTCTCCACACATACCGCTTAGAATTAAGGCCAAAAAGTTCTATTTTGGTCTCATCAGACCAGAGAATCTTATTTCTCACCATCTTGGAGTCCTTCAGGTGTTTTTTAGCAAACTCCATGCGGGCTTTCATGTGTCTTACACTGAGGAGAGGCTTCCGTTGGGCCACTCTGCCATAAAGCCCCGACTGGTGGAGGGCTGCAGTGATGGTTGACTTTCTACAACTTTCTCCCATCTCCTGACTGCATCTCTGGAGCTCAGCCACAGTGATCTTTGGGTTCTTCTTTACCTCTCTCACCAAGGCTCTTCTCCCCCGATACCTCAGTTTGGCCGGACGGCCAGCTCTAGGAAGGTTTCTGGTCGTCCCAAACGTCTTCCATTTGAGGATTATGGAGGCCACTGTGCTCTTAGGAACCTTAAGTGCAGCAGAAATCTTTTTGTAACCTTGGCCAGATCTGTGCCTTGCCACAATTCTGTCTCTGAGCTCTTCAGGCAGTTCCTTTGACCTCATGATTCTCATTTGCTCTGACATGCATTGTGATCTGGAAGGTCTTATATAGACAGGTGTGTGGCTTTCCTAATCAAGTCCAATCAGTATAATTAAACACTGCTGGACTCAAATGAAGGTGTAGAACCATCTCAAGGATGATCAGAAGAAATGGAAAGCACCTGAGTTAAATATATGAGTGTCACAGCAAAGGGTCTGAATACTTAGGACCATGTGATATTTCAGTTTTTCTTTTTTAATAAATCTGCAACAATGTCAACAATTCTGTGTTTTTCTGTCAGTATGGGGTGCTATGTGTACATTCATGAGGAAGAAGAATGAACTTAAATGATTTTAGCAAATGGCTGCAATATAACAAAGAGTGAAAAATTTAAGGGGGTCTGAATACTTTCCGTACCCACTGTATATTAAAATACATAAACAACAAGTAAATGCAGAATATTATTCAAAAAAATAACAACATAACATTCATGGAAACCAAGTACATCAATTATTGGTAGTAGAGCTGCATCAAAAATCACTTGAAGCGTTTCATGTGTAAGTCGCATTTCCTCAGGAGTAGATGTTCTGGGGTCATCCAGCCTACTACACTTTTCCCTAAAGGAACGCGGTTTACTATCCATGCAGCTCTACAACCCTTCTTTTCAGGACCCATTGGGTAACCATTTTTTGTTTGCTTCAGGCACCCATTTCTCTTTCTCCCCCCCACATCCACTTTCTCTGTTGTCTCCGTGCTTGTTCCAAGCCAACATCCATTTATGCACTTTAGTTCCTTTCACCTACTGCACTTATTTTGTACTCTAGATCCTTTTGTCCCTTGTCACCTTCACATCTCTTCACTATATTTCCTATACTATCATGTATTTTTCACTCACTTCATTTAGCCACCACATTCCTTACCGATTCATGGCCTGTATTTGGGGCGTTTCGGTCATACTGCTTCAATGGATTTTCTTGACCTTGTCCTGTGTCGACATTTTTGGGCATTTTCTGCTTTTCCCTTTTTCTTCATTTTTAATCTTTTCACCCCTTTTTCTTTGGGCTGTTCACTTCTTGTGCCTATTTCTACTTCACTACTTGTCTAATGGTCAGATCAGGTCTCCCAACTTTTTTCATACATCTAAATGCAAGCAGCATTATATCTTGATACTCGATATTGCTTATCTCATTCTTTTTACAGACATACCTCCTATTTTGCTGCGGTTTGTGTGTGTACATATATATAAATATATACAGTGCCTTGTGAAAGTATTCGGCCCCCTTGAACTTTGGGACCTTTTGCCACATTTCAGGCTTCAAACATAAAGATATAAAACTGTCATTTTTTTGTGAAGAATCAACAACAAGTGGGACACAATCATGAAGTGGAACGAAATTTATTGGATATTTCAAACTTTAACAAATAAAAAACTGAAACATTGGGCGTGCAAAATTATTCAGCCCCTTTACTTTCAGTGTGATAGGCTCAGAGGTCCGTTTAAAGCGCAGAGAGCATCATGAAGAACAAGGAACACACCAGGCAGGTCTGAGATACTGTTGTGGAGAAGTTTAAAGCCGGATTTGAATACAAAAAGATTTCCCAAGCTTTAAACATCCCAAAGCCACTGTGCAAGCGATAATATTGAAATGGGAGTATCAGACCACTGCAAATCTAAGAAGACCTGGCCGTCCCTCGAAACTTTCAGCTCATACAAGGAGAAGACTGATCAGAGATGCAGCCAAGAGGCCCATGATCACTCTGGATGAACTGCAGAGATCTACAGCTGAGGTGGGAGACTGTGTCCATAGGACAACAATCAGTCGTATACTACACAAATCTGGCCTTTATGGAAGAGTGGCAAGAAGAAAGCCATTTATTAAAGATATCCATAAAAAGTGTCGTTTAAAGTTTGCCACAAGCCACCTGGGAGACACACCAAACATGTGGAAGAAGGTGCTCTGGTCAAATTAATTAAACATGGTGGTGGCAGCATCATGGTTTGGGCCTGCTTTTCTTCAGCAGGGACAGGGAAGATGGTTACAATCGATGGGAAGATGGATGGAGTCAAATACAGGACCATTCTGGAAGAAAACCTGATGGAGTCTGCAAAAGACCTGAGACTGGGACGGAGATTTGTCTTCCAACAAGACAATGATCCAAAACATAAAGTAAGATCTACAATGGAATGGTTCACAAATAAACACATCCAGGTGTTAGAATGGCTAAGTCAAAGTCCAGACCTGAATCCAATCGAGAATCTGTGGAAAGAACTGAAAACTGCTGTTCACAAACGCTCTCCATCCAACCTCACTGAGCTCGAGCTGTTTTGCAAGGAGGAATGGGCAAAAATTTCAGTCTCTCGATGTGCAAAACTGATAGAGACATACACCAAGCGACTTACAGCTGTAATCGCAGCAAAAGGTGGCGCTACAAAGTATTAACTTAAGGGGGCTGAGTAATTTTGCACGCCCAATTTTTCAGTTTCTTATTTGTTAAAAAAGTTAAAAAATATCCAATAAATTTCATTCCACTTCATGATTGTGTCCCACTTGTTGTTGATTCTTCACAAAAAAATTACAGTATTATATCTTCATGTTTGAAGCCTGAAATGTGGCAAAAGGTTGAAAAGTTCAAGGTAGCCGAATACTTTTGCAAGGCACTGTGTATATAAATATATATATATATATATATATATATATACACACACACACACACACACACACACACACACACACACACACACACACACATTCTTTACTCCTTTCTGTTTGGAGACCTGTTACCCCCTGAGTGGGCCATGTTTGTGCTGTGGTTTGCCGCTGGTTATGCTTCCTCAGCTACTGGGTCAGACATCACGTCATCCACCATCCTAAATACTTTTCAACTCCAAGCCTATTTGTAAGTTATCATATATATATATATTTTTTTTTTTCCCCATGTTTTGGAATCAGCTTCACGGATACTTATGCATACACTTTTTTGCAGACCTGACCTATGTCCTGCATCTACTCCTGAGGAAATGCGACTTACACATGAAGCACATTAAGTGATTTTTGATGCAGCTCTACTACCAATAATTGATGTACTTGGTTTCCATGATCGTTATGTTATTTTTTTGAATAATGTACTGCATTTACTTGTCTATGTATTTTTATATATACTGACTTATCTTTTTACATGTAATTTTTTCTGTATACGCTATGGTTTTCCAGTCCTTGATCCGATCCGATGATTTATTAAACATGATTTTGATACTTTTCATCAGATGTCAACCATTGCCTCATTTAAAGTCCCAACCACCCTCTTTTTCTCTTGGTCATTTGACATATAGGGATGGAGATACTGGTCATACTGTACTAGGCGTCTCATTTAAAGTCCCAATTGCCCCCTCTTTACAAGGTCCACAAAAGAACCACCTATTAGACCCGCAAAAAAGCAACAGGGTCACCCTCCATAGAGGACATAGCTCCCTTGAGAGAGGGGGGCGCTCGCCGTGATGCAAACGTGCAGGCAGCGTACCCTTGCCCACACAATAATGGCTGCTACACTGTCGCTAAAAATGAAGCGCCCCCGCAGCGCCAGCCGATTCAAGGGAGGGAGAGAGTTAGGGGCTTCAGCTAAACGCACTTGAGGCTGCCCCCCAAAGGCAGCGCCCAAAGTGGCCGCATAGCCCAGTAGGCTGCCTGCTGCAAACCAGTAGGCCAGAAGCCGCGGCCCAATTTTTGAGGATGCCCAGCTGCGAGCTCCAGTGGAGCTGACCACCCAGGACAGCAGGGGGGAGGGGGAGCCGGATGCCCGTCAGCAGCTCTATCAGTTTCAGCAGCTAGGACAGCTTGGTCAGTAGCTTGGACAACTTGGTCCATCAGCCGCGAGTAGGCCGAAAAGTCGCAGGCTACATTTTTGGCCCGATCCGGCTGCGTGGGCGCATACCCACGGATAAACATCCGCTCAGCAGCTTGGTCCGTCAGCCGTGAGTAGGCCACAAAGCCGCGGGCTAAATTTTTGGCCAGATCTGGCCGCAGGAGGGGCGTACCCATGGATGATAAAACATCCGCTCCCTCAGCCCAACCACCGCCGCAGGTGGCCCAAAGGACATTCCTGCCCCAGTCACTAAACCCCAGGAGGCAGGGAACCCACTCAAAACCCCCCTCGCTGTGCAACCCAGTCAGGAACAACCACACCCAACCCCCCCCCCCCCCCACCTTCTGGAGCATGTGGCAAAGCCAGCTCCTACAGCCAAAAGACCCACAGAGACTCTTTAGTGGGGCTGGGGGGATGGAGGGGGACCCGGGGGTCCGACCATCCCAGAGGGGTCCCACATCCATCACCAAGGGAGAGGGGGGACACTACTTTCCACACAATGGAACCAGATGGGCACTAGTCCAGGCAGAACACCGCACCATCTTGGAATGGGGGTGCTGCGGGCCAGAGGAACGCCGCAACTCAGGCCGTGACCAGGTCTGAGCGTCCTCGCAAGACGTTTAACTCGCCGGCAAGCCCCCGTCCAGTGTGGAGCTGAGATCGAGTCGCACTCGCTGGCTGGACTGGGGAGACCGTAAGGATCTAGAATATCCAGTGCGTCCCCCAGTCCAGGAGTTGATTGTAGTTCTCACAGGAACAGAAAATATTAAAAGAGGAAATAAAAATCAGTTTATTAAAGAAAAAAATGCTAGGACCAGAGATCCCAGCAAGGAACTAGGTCCTTACTCCTCCTGACTAGGCAGAAAAAAAGTGTGCCTATAGCAGAAAGTGGGAGTATATCCCCTGGGACTGCCCCATAGCCGTGGTAAAGCTTTTTTCTGCCTAGAGTCCTACTTCTGTAGAGGGCAGCGTAACCCAATGGTCAAGAAGATTCTACAGCTGTGGCCATCAATGAGCAGAAGTAAAGAATTTAATTAATTTTGGAATAAGGTTATAACATAACAAAATGTGGAAAAAGTGAAGCGCTGTGAATACTTTCAGGATGCACTGTAGATACACAGCAGTACGATAATGTTTTCTTCTGTTCTGTCAAAAGGTAAGATTTGTTAGGCGCCTTGTGCAATTATATTAAT
This sequence comes from Pelophylax lessonae, assembly GCF_965119305.1. NCBI lineage: Eukaryota > Metazoa > Chordata > Amphibia > Anura > Ranidae > Pelophylax > Pelophylax lessonae. The sequence goes on from NC_138780.1 coordinate 116,580,709, forward strand.
TTCCTGTTAACATAGACAAAAACAATCTGTGTAAAAATGAAGAAAAGGGACACATAAAGGAATATGTAACATGCACAGCGACCATATGCTTTAGCTTTATGGTGCAGAACAATCCAGATAAAATTATTATCAGGAACTTTACATAATAGTAGGTTATGTTGTCTATAGCTGGCAGTGTTTAAATTACCAGTTACAGTAGTTTCTGTTACAGCTTCAAAATTGGCTCCCCATGAAGAGCTTTTGTTTTCATGTGGGAAAATTTACAGATAGAGGAAACTACCCTGTGTGTAATGGCCATTTTGCTGTGGCACATTCATAAAGAGGACATTCTATGAAGCAGGCTATTTCTACTACATGTTAACAAAAATAAAAATATATGTAAAAGAATGTTTTGTTGCACCTGGAGTTCCACTTAAATTAGTTCCAGTGGTCATTAGAAATAAGTAGACACTGTAAGGTGAATATTACATGAAGCATGAACTGCATACCAGATGTACAGAACACGCACACTTGGGCAATTAATTAGAATACATGTGCTTGAGCTTCTGCTTTGCCAGCTATGCAATAGTGCCACCTAGTGTACAAATTAGAATGGCATAAAATACTTTAAGGAACTGCCATATAACAGTTTGGAAATATTTTTTTTCTGCCCACGATTACCAGTTAGATCTAGAAAAATGCAAACAAAATGAACCTATAAAACAAAAGACTGGGATAACATAAATGCCAAATATTACCTCAATCACCCCGCGTTTAGGAGAAAACAAATTATAAAATAAATTAAATCAAATACATAAATAGCTGCTGCGCAATATAGTGAAAAGTGAAAAACGATGTGTCGATCCCTTCGAAAGTCCTTACAGCACAAAAAGTCCAACACATAAGCAGCGCTTATAAAGAGAGTGACCCCTTTAAGAAATCAACAACGGTGAATGTGCAGCCACTCAGCACTGTGAGGATCAAAAAAGTGTAGAAATGATCCAAAGCTTCCACCACACCTCGTGACCCCCCCAGGGTATTGCTCACTCACCAAAAGGATAGAAACAAAAGGATAGAAACAAAATTATAAGCGCTGCTTATGTGTTGGACTTTTTTTGCTAAAATGAACCTATACTTCATTTAAAAAACTTTCAAAGAAAAACTGTCCCACATCTTGTTACTGGGGCCAATCTTTTCCTGACAATAAAGCTAAGCCGAGCCAACATTCTGCTGTCCACTATGCAAACTCTTAATGGCCACTGAGGCACTCTCACTGGATGGAGGGTGGCAGTCTGTACAGCATTGCTATCAGGTTAAGAAAAGTCAGGCCCCAGTAAAAAAGTGAAATTGATTTAAAGAGGAGCATGACCAAGACTTTTCTTGCTAATAAAGGTAACAGCAGGTATATGCTCATAGGCAGAACTTTCACTTTTAAAAGTTTAAAATGGGGTAGATGAATGACTTAAAATCCCAATCACATTTATACATTTGGTCTCCGATGACAGCATACCTTGGCTAGGTTCTGCCAGAGTTCACACAGGTAATCAAACACCTGGGCATGGATCTCCGGATTGCTGATGTTATTGACGTCTCCCAGGATTCCCAGCATCCTCCTCCACATAACGGTGGACACATCTGCATGCCAGCCAGTGAGTGTGCCACCTGCCATCACACTGCAGCTTTCCTGGGGAAAGTCACAGGGCTCTGCTTAAAAAAGAAAACAGAGTGTATATTAGAAAAAAGAACCATGAAAATGTAGTGAAAACCCAAGTTTGGGTGTCATATTTAAATGTCAGTTAGCAGAGATTTTTATGTGTTAGGTCACTAAACCTTGTTAGCCACATATAAGCGCTTGGAAATCCAACCCCATTTCCCAAAAATTTGGGACGCTGTGTAAAATCTACATAAAATCAGAATTGCGAAACTCATAAACCCATATTGTATTCACAACAGAGCATAGAAAACATATGAAGTATTAAAACTGAGAAGATTTACCATTTTCGGAAAAAAATAAGGTGATTTTGAAATTGATGGCAGCAACAGGTCTCAAAAAAGTTGGAACAGGGCAACAAAAAGCTTGCAAAGTAAGTGGTACTAACAAGGAAGAGCAGGAAGAACATTTTGTAGCTAATTAGGTTAATTGGCAACAGGTCAGTAACATTATTGGGTACAAAAAGAGCATCTTAGACAGTCATAGTAATTCAGAAGTAAAAATGTTCAAACCATTTCAGAACAATGTTCCTCAAATTAAAATTGCAAAGAGTTACCGTATAATATAAAATCATATACAGTATATAATATATCATCACATACAGTATATATCATCAAAAGATTCAGAGAATCCGGAGAAATCTCTGTGTGAAAGGGACAAGGCTGAAATGCAATATTGGATGCATGTGATCTTGTGGCTCTCAGATGGCACTGCATTAAAAACAGGCATAATTCTGTGATGGACATCACTGCATGAGCTGAGGAATACTTCCAAAGAATAAAAAGATTTTCTCCTCAGTGTGGGATTTTGTAGGCAAAGAAAATGGAAATAAATATGTATATATAAAAATTCCTTAATTTTATTCAAAAGTACACATATTAATCACAACATGATAAAAAAATACATGTAGTGGGGCACTGGAAAAGAGCTCCCACACACAATAGACAATATTGCACAAAGTATAAGACCCCTTAGTAGAGGAAAGATCCGATCCAACACGTTTCAAACCTAGCGAGAATTAATAGTTCTGTTCTTCATCAGGGATAGAGCCCAACTCGGAAAAAAAGGGAGTGGGGGGAAAGAAAAAGATGAAAAACCCCATGAAATCCTTCCTCCAAAAAGAATCGTATATAAAAAATGTTAGCTGGAAAGAATCCCAGATATATTTGTCCTCATGAGGTGGATTGGCTCCATATTCTCCTGTAGGGCCGCAGGATACAGTTAAAATGATCCCAAGATGAACGGCAAAAAGCAAAAACACCCTGGTTCGAAATGATCCCAGAGGTGAATGAATCCAGAGATGACAATAGGGATTTTCAAACAGCAGATAGATTGTCCAAGAAGAGGCTGCAATTGGCAACCATGTGGAATCCTCTTGAAGAGAGGGTGTTCCATTTTTTGGAGTCATCAGCATTTTTGGGGTTGCTAATTGCAGCCTCTTCTTGGACAACTATTAGTTCTACAATGGAGGGGGACAAGTGGGACTTTAATGGTGCTTAAATGATGGAGAAAAATCTGAATTCTCAAAAATTACACATTTTATTACACATGGAAAGTGAGGACAAGACAATACATCAATATAAAATGATAAAATCAAGAAAATGCACTCGAAAATATCAACTCTACATGTTTCGCCATCTTCAAAATAGCTTCTTCAGGAGTTTTCATAGACATTTCTCGAGAGTGAACATTTCTAAATAACAAAAGGAAGAACATAAAAAACATAGCATGTGTCTATATATAGGGCTCATCTCAATGGTCCCTACAATGAGTGCCCAACTGATTTACATAAATATGAAAATAATGATACCGACTAAGTACCTTAAGATGACCTGAGCCCTTTCTTATGCCGGAGGTGGAGGTAATAAGGGTGACACCACCAAAGTAAGCACAGAGGGGGAGGGGAGCCGAGACCCTCAGACTCCTAGAGTTGACCCATAGAGAGGGTGATAGCCAGGCTAGAGATGATAGATCGAGATAATAAGACCAGAGCATGGAAATGCATTTCAATCCACAATTAACTATCTCTCCAATTGGTATGAGACTAAATATCAGGTAAAGAACATTACCAAAATAGTCACCTGATTATGAATGAATGTGCAGTTGATTCCTTGGGTACCTCAATGTGACAAAAATAGGAAGGGAAAATGAAGTCCCTTTAATATCCCCCAAATGGGAGGTATCCCTTAAAAAACAAAAGGAAATAGGATTTGTTGAAGATAGTAGTAAATATCGTAGGGATCTGTCCAATCTTGAGGGTATGAATACTTACCCACAATTGACAAGATTCAGCGCCTAAGTTGTAATGCAGTATTCAAAAGTTCACCGCCATTTCAATTTAACAAATTTTCCAATAGTACATAAAAGTGAAGGAGACTGCACGTGAAGGAGACTGCACTTTTTTTCCCGTGCAGTCTCCTTCACTTTTATGTACTATTGGAAAATTTGTTAAATTGAAATGGCGGTGAACTTTTGAATACTGCATTACAACTTAGGCGCTGAATCTTGTCAATTGTGGGTAAGTATTCATACCCTCAAGATTGGACAGATCCCTACGATATTTACTACTATCTTCAACAAATCCCATTTCCTTTTGTTTTTTAAGGGATACCTCCCATTTGGGGGATATTAAAGGGACTTCATTTTCCCTTCCTATTTTTGTCACATTGAGGTACCCAAGGAATCAACTGCACATTCATTCATAATCAGGTGACTATTTTGGTAATGTTCTTTACCTGATATTTAGTCTCATACCAATTGGAGAGATAGTTAATTGTGGATGGAAATGCATTTCCATGCTCTGGTCTTATTATCTCTATCTATCATCTCTAGCCTGGCTATCACCCTCTCTATGGGTCAACTCTAGGAGTCTGAGGGTCTCGGCTTCCCTCCCCCTCTGTGCTTACTTTGGTGGTGTCACCCTTATTACCTCCACCTCCGGCATAAGAAAGGGCTCAGGTCATCTTAAGGTACTTAGTCGGTATCATTATTTTCATAATTATGTAAATCAGTTGGGCACTCATTGTTGGGACCATTGAGATGAGCCCTATATATAGACACATGCTATGTTTTTTATGTTCTTCCTTTTGTTATTTAGAAATGTTCACTCTCGAGAAATGTCTATGAAAACTCCTGAAGAAGCTATTTTGAAGATGGCGAAACGTGTAGAGTTGATATTTTCGAGTGCATTTTCTTGATTTTATCATTTTATATTGATGTATTGTCTTGTCCTCACTTTCCATGTGTAATAAAATGAGTAATTTTTGAGAATTCAGATTTTTCTCCATCATTTAAGCACCATTAAAGTACCACTTGTCCCCCTCCATTGTATTTACTCAATTTATGGGATGTGGTGCCTCTCACTTCATCTCTAGCAATATCTCTTCAAAATTAACTATTAGTTCTCACTATGTTTGAAATGCATTCGATCGGATCTTTCCTCTACTAAGGGGTCTTATACTTTGTGCAATATTGTCTATTGTGTGTGGGAGCTCTTTCCGGATGCCCCACTACATGTATTTTTTATCATGTTGTGATTAATATGTGTACTTTTGAATGAAATTAAGGAATTTTTATATATACATATTTATTTCCATTTTCTTTGCCTACAAAATCCCACCCAGAGGAGAAAATCTTTTTATTCTTATGCTTAACAAGGGATGGTGGCAAAACATACCAACCATGATCTGAGAGACCTTTTGAAGGAATACTTCCAAATATCACTGTCTGTCAGCACAGTTTGCTGTGCCATCCAAACATGCAAGTTAAAGCTCTATAATGAAAAAAAAAAAAAAAAGCCAAATCTTAACATCACTCAGAAACGCCAACATTCTCTGGGCAAAACCTCATTTAAAATGGTCTGTTGCAAAGTGGAAAACTGACAATGCCATTTTCAGGGAAGGCGGTACATATTTCAGCAGGACAATGCTAAACTGCATCCTTCAACTATGATAACAGCATGGCTTCGTATTAGAAGAGTCCAGGTGCTTAAAGTGGAGTTCCACCCAAAAGTGAAATTTCCGCTTATCCGATTGCTACCCTCCTCCGGTGTTACTTTTGGCACCTTTCAGAGGGGAGCGTTTACCTGTTTTTGACAGGTACCCGTCCCCACTTCTGGCAGACTTGGTAGCGGCAAAGTATGTCACAAGTGTGGCCCCCCTTCTCCTTCACCCGCCGCTGCATCATTCAGAAAGCGCAATAGGGAACCGGCCGTTAAGCCGGGTTCCTTAGCGGCAATGCCAGCGGCAGCACCTGACAGCCTATAAAACCATCAGCTGACATTGCTGGATTCCAGGACAGGTAAGTGTCCTAATATTAAAAGTCAGCAGATACAGTATGCGTAGCTGCTGACACTTTTTTTCTGGGGGCAGAACTCCGCTTTAACTGGCCTGCCTGCAGTCCAGATTTTTCACCAATTTAAATTATTTGGAGCATTGTGGAAATGAAAAATACAACAAAGACGACCCAGGACTGACTAGAGTCCTATATTGGGAAAGAATGGGACAACATTCCTCTCCCCAGTATCCAGAAACTGGTATCCTCAGTACCCAGTGTTATCAAAAGAAGAGGGAATACTACACCACGGTAAACATGGCCCTGTTCCAATTTTTTGTTGCTGCCATTAATTTCAAAATTACCTTAGATTTCTCTTAAAATTATCAATTTTCTCAGTTTGAACATTTGATAGGCTTTTGATTTTCAATTGTGAATAAAATATGGGTTCATGAGATCTGCAAACCATTGCATTCTGGTTTTATCTAGCTATTACACAGCGTCCCAACTTCTTTGGAATTAGAGTTGTATAAGTTTAAAGCCCAAACATATGTCTTAGTTTTGGATAGAGTGGGGGAGAAATAAAACCAATCTTTTTGCTTTGTGTCTGATTAGGGTACACAACAGGAAGTGAGGGAAAATGACCCTTTGGACAGATGTCACTGGCCCTTACTGAAAGACGTTTTTTTGGATTGAACTGTAAATATCTGGTTTTCTCATAATTTTCTGTTCCGGTGACAATGGTCACCAGGACAAAGAGAGTGAAACTGGCCGCAGATAAAAAAAAAAAAAAAAATTATTAAGGGCCAGGTCACACCACATGCAGTCCAAAGCTTTTTTTTGTCTGCTTCAGAAATGCATGGTTATATGGTTTCCAAGGGCGTGATTCAAACTAGTGCTGTTAGTTCCAGTGCGTTCCAGAAAATAAAAGGTAGAACATGCTGCATTTTTTCGGCACTGTACTGGAACACAGTAAAACGCATCAAAAACACGCATGCAGAAACGCATCCAGAATGCATCTGGACTGCGTTTCTATGGTGTGAACTAGCCAAAAATCAGCCAGTCAGATGATCAAAGAAAAAATGATGGATTCCCCCATCCACACATTCGAGGTGGATGAAGGAATCCTCTCCACTGCGCTACTGTATTCTAACAGTGGGATTCCACTGCTAGAATACACTAATCAGCTCTGCAGTTGATTGGCTGCATGCGTGGACCGAACACAAATTTTCAAAAATTTGTGTTCGAGTTGATTAGGTCAACACCTCTTGAACAAGAACAGTCATAGATGGAATGAAATACTGTCAGTCCTTGCTTAACTGGATGATATTTGATCCATCTATGGCCAGCTGAAAGCTACCCAGAGGGGAACAGGGAGCAATAAAACCCCATCAATAGATCTACCCATTCCATCCTCTATTTAAAGCTAAAATATGTTTTGATTTTACATATACTTAAGCTATATACAATCCTTATTTTATCAAAGTCTCAAAACCTGCACTCATCTTTGTGCTCCAATTGCAATATACTACACTATTTTTAAAGTGTTACTAAACCCACAACCGTAAAATCAGTAAGGGGTTAATCCTCTGCATGGTGTAAAGGCTGTTTGATCCTGTATGCACAGAACCTCCTCCTCTTCAACCGACTTTAGAACAGGTCTGGATAGCACAGAGCCTTTGGAGTCAGGCTGCACATGTTCAGTTTGGTGTATATTGCTAGAGTTTTTTTTTTTTTTTTCTTGGGAGAGTGCATGTGATCAGTACAGGGCCAATCAGCACTTTCCAGACAGAGGGTCAGGGGCCCTGGGTCCTGATAGGATAGCTCAATGCAGTATGAACACTTTTCCTACAAGCTATAACCAGGAACGGATAGAAATCACAAGATTGCTATATACTGCTGATGAGAAAAAATGGATTTTTGTAAGATCTTACCGTAAAATCCTTTTCTCTTAAGCTCATTGACAGACGTAGTCCTCGTTGATTCAACACACTCGGGTTATGCTGCCCTCTACAGGAGTAGGACTAGACAGGAAAGAAAATGTTCTGGCCACACCCTAGGGGCAGTCCCAGAGGGTATATCCTCTCACTTCCTGCTCTAGCAAATCAGTTATGTCACAAAGCAGTGTTTAGAGAATTGAACCCAACCCAACTCAAAAACAGAGGGGCGGGTACTACGTCTGTCAATGAGCTTAAGAGAAAAGGATTTTACGGTAAGATCTTACAAAAATCCATTTTTCTCTGTCGCTCATTGACAGACGTAGTCCTCGTTGATTCAACACACTCGGGACGTCCCAAAGCAGTACCACAAATGAGGGGTGGGAAAATGCAAAACAAATCCAATCTAGAAGGCCCAACCGGTGCCAACTAGAAGTTTTCAATGCTCATCAATTAAAGATGAGATTCAACAGAAAATTCCAACAGAAAACAACCCTCGAGGTAGACCACCGGTCTCCTCAAATTGCGGCCTGCAAACCTTGCGGCCAAATGAGGCATCCACCGATGCCATCACATTAAACCTTATAAAAGGTTTATCACATCAAACCTTATAAAATTTTGTAAAGGTATGTACCGACGACCAGATAGTCGCCTTACATACCTGGACCACTGACGCTTGATGGCGGAAGGCCCAGGAGTACTGAGCGCTCGAGTGAAGTGCGCCCTAACAGGGAACGGAGGATTCCGACCCTTAATAGAATAAGCCTGTACCACCGTTTGTCTAATCCATTTGGAGATAGTCGCGGCAGATGCAGGCAACCCCTTTCTGGGGCAATCCGTGATCACAAAAAGTGAATCCGTCTTACGGAATGATTCCGTAGCCTTCAGGTATACCCTGATTGCCCGAACCACATCCAAGGAATGCAACGCATGTTCCTGATGATGATTGGGCTGAGGACACAAGGAAGGTAGTACAATATCTTCATTCAGATGAAGCCTGAAACCACCTTTGGAAGAAAGGATGGATTCGGATGAAGAACTACCTTATCCCTATGAACCACTAGATATGGGGACTGGTCTGACAATGCAGCCAGTTCTGACACCCTGCGTGCAGAAGTGATAGCCACCAAGAAGGCCACCTTCTGGAATAAAGTAAACAAGGGAATCTCCCTGATGCTTTCAAAGGGAGGTTTCTTCAGAACCGACAACCAAATTAAAAATCCCAGGGCGATAAGGGCGCGCGGACTGGTGGAGCCAGATGCCGCACCCCCTGGATGAAATTCCGCACCAAGGACTTATAGCCAAAGGCTTCTGAAAGAAGATTGCTAATGCTGAAACCTGACCCTTGATGGTGCTCAAGGCTAGTTTCTGCTCAACCCCCCTTTCGCAGAAAGGCCAATATTCGGGTCACCGAATAGGTACGTGGAGGAATTTCTAAAGATTCGCACCACGCGATATACGTCTTCCATGTGCGACAATAGACCTTGCTGGAAGTCGCTTTCCCTGCTTTAATTAGCGTAGGAATAACTGAAGCCGACAACCCTCTGTCCATCAGTACCTGGGTCTCAATGGCCAGGCCATTAAACCCAGCGATTGTAAAGCACAATGGAAGATCGGTCCTTGAGACCGCAGACACTCCCTGAGAAGAAGTTCCCAAGGAACGTTCGCGACTAGCATGTCCAAGTCGGCCGGACCGGCTTGACGAGGCTAGCCTAGAATTTCCAGGACAATTGGAGTTCCCTCCATCTCCATCCTGCGGAGAAATCTCAGCAGCAATCTGAGAGGAGGGAATTCCTTTAATAGCTGACACTGCCTTTACAGGCCGTTCTGCTGCGTCCGCTGGAGCATCGTGGGCGGGCGTTACCAATCTCCGCGCCTTCGGGATGCTGTGAAGAAGGCACAGATGGTGAAATCCTTGGTGAATGACTTACGTCATCACCCTGATATTGCCTGACTGGATCCGAACCAGGCTGCCCTAGAGCTATCTGGCCCCGGCAATCCAACAAAGTCTGATCGTTCTCTGTTCCCACACATTATTTAGACACCTGATTCCTATCACGAGTGGTGATTTCTCCTGGTTAAACATTAGAGACCGAAGTCACCCGGCTAGAGGCTCCTTGGTCTGTCCGTTCAACCGGATCAGATTCTTGTGGGGAACTGATGCTAATCTTTGGAAAAGGCAAAGAAAATGATCTGTTCAGGGAACGGTAACTACCGCTCCCTGCAGTACTTACGCTGACCCAGCATTTTAGCCACAGCACATGTCTGAGGATTACCGCTGACATAGATGCATGCCCTAATAGGGGGGTAGCATCCAAGGCTGCGTCACAGACAACCTGTAGTCCTTATATAATCTGTTCCATCAAAACAGATGTTGCCTGGGGGATACCTTTCCCCTTCAGGTCCTGGCGCACCAATCTCGCCCATTCCGTAAATGTCTGAGAAACTAGATCAAATGACAATTACTGGTCTAAAGGCTGATCCTATCAGGGAAAGATAGTGCGGGACTCCGCTTCTACCTTCCGATCCACCGAATTCTTAAAGGACGAAGCGTCCTCCACTGAAAAAAAAACGTGGCTTTATTCAGTCTGGAAATAGGTGGATCCACCACTGGTGATACCGTCCATTTCTTAATGAGGGATTCCTCAAACGGATAGCGTCTAGTAATGCGCTTGGAACTAGTAAAGGTACGCTTAGAATGATCCCATTCCTCTTTAATCTTTTTACCCAAACACTTGGGTAAAGAAAAAACCTTCACCGTCCTGGTGGGTCTGCTAGTACCAAAGGGAAATTCCTTTTTATTTGTCTCTGCCGGAAAAACCTCAAGTCTTAAGGTTTCCCGAACCGCACAACTAGTGCGTTCACCAATGCTTCTTCCTGATTTATGGCGGAAGCATGAACGTTCTCCTCACTGTCTGAGGGAACCTTACCTGAGACAACAGCCCCTGCAGAGGGGCCTGCAGCTGCAATGACCATCTCAGCATCTGAATCTGAAGTCTCAGACGATATAAGGGTAGGCGGGGGTCGCTTTCTTGACCCCCGTTCCTGACAGGCCGTCTCCACCCGAGCCACCAAAGACTTCAAAACTGCTGTGAATGCATCCATTCTCTGTGCACTGGCGGGTCCCGCGGACCCCCCCGGGAACCGGTGGGTGTACCTGTGTGGCAGGGTCCATGATAATTCCAGATATTACCCGGAAAAATCAATTTGCCAAAAAGAAATAAAACTTTTTTATTTTTTTTATTTTTTTTCAGACCCCCAGCGCCACAAAACCCCTCAGTGTTGCCTGCTTTAGGGACCCCTACAGAGCGAGAGAGAGAGAGAGATAGACCCCACCACTTACTGCTCAGAGTTTCAAAATGCAACTTGTTTCAGCATTGTCTAGAACAGACAGGAAGTCTTTTGGCTGGCTTCCCGGGAGGAAAGGAGGCGGCTCTGCCCCTCTGCACGCCTTACGGCGCTTCCCCTAGCTCCACGAGGTGTTTGAGTCACCTCAAACATGGCCGCCCCCATGCTGGAGACACGAGGCTACGCCAAAATGGCGGCCTCGTGCGATCTACCAGACAATGGCGGCGGCCTGTACAGAATAACGGCATGTTTGCGGGAGTATCTCGGCCTCACAACCCTTCACCCTCATGGTGGTCAGCGTGGTCGGCGGTACCGGACCCTGGCGGGCCGTATGCGGTCCGTGGCCGTCGGGAGGCATCTGGTAAGCTGGAGGAATGATCTGGAATGCAGTATACCTGTATAGACATCGCCCTGTGGCTTCTGACAGGTAGGATACCTTATACTATCACAGTAAAGTTCTAGTACTGCCACTGACTTCAATCATTTTAACATCTTTGCAATTAGATTGTCAGCTCCCAAACCAAGCCTCCTGGCTTCTTGTTCACAAAAATCACACTCAATTAGGGGGATCTGTGACATGTAACCTCAAGACTAAAGGTTTCCCGGACGGACACAACTAGTGCATCCACCACTCTTGTGCTATGGCGGAGGCAGAAACGTGCTCCTCACTGCTGAGGAGATATTACCTGAGACAACTACAATCATTTTCACATTTTTACAATTAGATTGTCAGCTCCCAAACCAAGCCTCCTGGCTTCTTGTACACAAAAATCACACTCAATTAGGGGGATCTGTGACATGTTATAGGATAGAGGGGAACCCATCCTTACCATTACAGAGAGGGGCCCGCGTTCACCACAAGACCCGTCAGGGGGAAAGGGGGAACATACTACTCACCATACCGGAACCAGGCGGGCGCCAACTCCTGACAGTACCCCTCTCCACCGAGGTAGGAGGGCTGTCGACCAATACGGACGCCGTGACTCATGGTCTTTGGCGTTTCAGCGAGACGTTTAACTCGCAGGGTCAGTCCCCGTCCAGTGGGACTATGTCGCGGCCGACCCAGCGAGGAGCTATGGCCTGCACGCGCTCGTAGGCTGAACTGGGGTGACCACTGGATCTCAACATCCAGCCCGTCGCCCAGTTCAGCTTTCTTGCTTGAAGATCTCACAGGAACACTGGAGAAAAAAGCTGTCTAAAAAATCTTTCCAAGAAAAAATCCTGCCAGGACCGAAGATCCCAGCAAGGTATCTAGGTCCTTACTCCTAACTAGACAGAAAAAAACTGATTTGCTAGAGCAGGAAGTGAGAGGATATACCCTCTGGGACTGCCCCTAGGGTGTGGCCAGAACGTTTTCTTTCCTGTCTAGTCCTACTCCTGTAGAGGGCAGCATAACCGAGTGTGTTGAATCAACGAGGACTACGTCTGTCAATGAGCGACAGAGAAATGGGATTTTTGACTTACCGTAAAATCCATTTCTCTGATGTTCACTGACGGACACAGCTCCTGATGATCTTCACCATTGGGTTATATTGTCCCCTAAAGGAGTAGGACACTAGGCAGAAAAAAAAAAAAGTCTGGCTACGCCTACGGGCAGGCCCAGGGGGTATACTCCCTCTCTCGGCTATAGGCACTCAGTTTATTTCTGCCTAGTCAGGAGTTAGGACCTAGTTCCATGTTGGGATCTCTGGTCCTTGCAATTTTTTCTTTTTAGATATAAATTTTTCTCCTGTTTTTTTTTTCCTGTGAGATCAACACTCAACTGCTGGACTGGGCGACGGGCTGGATAATCTAGGTCAAATGGTCACCCCAGTCTGGCCAGCGAGTGCCTACAGACCTCAGCTCTGTGCTAGGTCAGCCGCGACTTATGTCCCCTGGACGGGGGCTGGCCTGCAAGTTAAATGCCTTGCGAGGTTGCATACGACCGGGTCTTGGACAGAGTTGCAGCGTTCCTCCTACCCGACAGCCCCCCACCCCATTTCGATGGCGAGGGGTTCTTTCTGGAGCTGTGCCCATCTGGTTCTTGGTATGGTGAGAGTATGGTGTACCCCCACTCCTTGAGGGTTCTGGGGTGGAAGTGGGCCGCTCCTTGGGACGGTCAGACCCCCGGTTTCCCATCTGGTACCCCCCCATCCTATCCCCCCCTCCACTTATGCAGGGGCTGTGTGGGTGGTCTGGTCTTCCTCCTGGGGTGGGGTGCTATGCTGACGATGGGGGTGGGGAGGTGCGCCACCTGCGACTGGACGATCGCCTGCCAGGGACCCGCCCGTCCTGCCTGGGCCTGTCCTTTGAGGTCTAGGGATCCCTCCTGGGTCCCTGGGAGTCTTGTGGTGCCTCTATTTTGTTGTAGCCTGTGCGCTCAAAAGCATAGCAGCCATGTTTTTGTAGTCCGGCGGCATTTTGCAGTTTCTGTTGGGTGGCGAGTCTGCAGGGGGCCTCTCCCTCTCTGCTGAGGATCGCTTGGTGCTTTGTGCCTGGCGACCGGGTGGTGCTGCAAGCGTGGTGGGGGCTGCCTCTTTGCAGTGTCTTGCACTTTTTGTGGGGTCCCTCTGGTGACTCATGGAGTCTTTGGAGCACATCTCCCCACCCTATCTCCTCTCTAAAGCTTCAGGGCATTCCAGGTCCCAACCATCCATCGATGGACTAACGGCGGTCCTTGAGTCCTTTGTGTTCAGGGTGGAGGTGGTTTTCGGGCGATGGGCGAGCAAAAATTGCCCCCTGCCTTCCCTGCCTCAGATCCTGAATCGGATTCGGCCATCGCGGGTCACCCTGCTGGGTCTGCGACCAAGCGCCCAGAATCCTCAGGTAGTGAGGATGATTCCTCCACATCTGCAATGGCGCATAAAAAGGCGCTGGTGGAAGCACTGATTGCATCTGTGTGTAAGACCCTAAATATGTAGGATGCAGCTACAGCTGCGACGGACGCGCAGGTTCCCTTTGGCACTCACAAGCCATCCCGAGCAGCAAAGGTGTTCCCTTTCCCCGCCTATTTGGACAGAACAGGAGCGGTGTCTATCGATGATCAAAGGGAAAAGGTATTTAGCAGCTTCTATTTATTAAAATAATATGCATTTCTATGTTCTCTGCACTGTAGGAGACCATATATGGTGAATGCAGGGTAATGGGTTTAGTAACACTTTATTTGCTCGTGTAACCCATGGTTATGCAGTACATAAAGACAAACTGTTCAAAGTCTGGAATATTTAAGCATTAAGAATGAATATGTCTTCATTTACCTATGTCCTCCGGTGTTTGTAGGACCGAATGTTGCAGCTTTTCATGTAGCTCTGCCTGTTCAGCCGTCACAGCGGCTGGAGACGGTGTCTGGGAACGTGAGCCCTGTGCAGACACCGCAGGAGAGGCATTTTCAGAGCCTGAATCAAAAAGAATTCAAGAGATTGGCTAATGGAAATCTATAAAGCAGGAGATTACTTTGACTCTTTGATTTAGTAGCTGAAATTATTAAGTGAGTTGCAATTAAAGTTTGGCTTTTGCAGCAAGTACTGGATATACAGTAGAATATGTTCAGATAGGTCTCATGTAAACAAACTAGCAAAAGCTACATTTCTAGGCACAAAAAGAAAAAAAGTGGAAGCCAGTCAGTGAGGCTTCTTTCACACTCATTTGCTTTAAAACTGCCAGTAAAACGCTGATTGCTTTTTAGGCGCTTGCGGTATAGTTTTTAAGGGAAGCGCGACTCAAAAACTGCTCCAAAAATGCTGTGTGGCATTTTTGATGCGCTTTTGAGGCGCTTCCCATTCATTTCAATAGAGAGGGGCGTTTGTGGGGTGCTTTAGCTCTCCAACATGTTCCAAAGATGGTGCAAGTAGGATTTTTTTTTTTACCGCACTGCCAGCACACCGCCCCAGTGTTAAAGCATTCATTGATTTTAATGCAAAGTATTTTGAGCAAGCATCTTGAGCTTTTCAGGGGTTTTTTTTTTAATGCAAAAGTGCTTGAATAACTCCTTAGTGTGAAAGGGCTCTTAAACTGTAAGTCAAGTACATTTCTGTAATACATTTGACATTTCAAAATGTTTTATCTTGTTTAGGCCTAATGCACATTGGACATATTTACAGCGTCAGATGTTTTTTTTAACTGCCTTTAAAACTCCTCTCCATGTTATCCTATGTGTTCATGCACACATAGGCTTATAGCAGCGTTTTTTGGCAGGTGAGTTTAGTTGGAAGAAAAAAAAAAAACGCCTCTGCCACTGTGCCTCTGCCACTGTGCAGCAGTGACCAGTCTCTCCCTCCCGATTGGCTGAGAAGCAGCAGCGGGAGCCATTGGCTCCCGCTGCTGTCAGTCACAGCTAGTGAGGCAGGAGCGGGGCTGCACCACGCTCTGTGTCTTATACATATATCGGTTTTTCGTTGCCGATACCGATATTTTGGCCATTGCATATAGGTATTGGCCGATATTCTGCACATTCAATCACACATCCAATGCAGAGTGACCAGTGCCCCCATCAATGCAGAGTGACCAGTGCCCCCATCAATGCAGAGTGACCAGTGCCCCCATCAATGCAGAGTGACCAGTGCCCCCATCCAATGCAGAGTGACCAGTGCCCCCATCCAATGCACAGTGACCAGTGCCCCCATCCAAGTGACCAGTGCCCCCATCCAATGCAGAGTTACCAGTGCATGGGGATTAGAGCGCCACCTGATTACACAAAGAGCAGTGTTCTTCTGCTTACCCGCTGCAGGCGCTCTCATACAAAGTCCCACTCCTGCACCGGCTCCTATGATAGACGTCACCAGTGTGCTAGGGACTTCGAATGAGAGCACCCGTGCCGGGTAAGCAGAAGAACCCTGATCTTTGTGTAATCAGGTGGCACTCTAATCCCCATCCCTCCTTCTCCTCCAGAGGCAGCCAAGTTTGTGGCCGATACCGATACTTTCAAAAATGTGAATATCGGCCGCCGATTATCGGCCAAACCGATAATCAGTCGATCCCTACCCCACAGCAAGTGGCTTGCTATGGGGGCACTCGGCAAGGGGCCTAGAGCACTGGCAGGGGACCTGAAAAGAGAAGGGTCGGGGCTGCTCTGTGCAAAACCACTGCACAGAGCAGGTAAGTATGACATGTTTATTTTTTTAAATAAAAATGTTTCCTTTACAACCCCTTTAGGGAGCGGGCCACCGCGTTACTAACAGTTGAGTTATCAGCAGTCAGAGGTCTTCCCAGTTGAATATTAAAAAAAATTAAAATGCTGGCAATAAAAAAAAAAAAAAAAGTGAAAAAACAGTGTATCCACCCCCCCCCCCCCCAATCCATACAAGGCCCTTTGGGTCTAGCATGGATTTTAAGTGGAACCCCATGGCAAGGGGGGGAGATGAGCGAGTAGCCTCCCCCCCCACTCTCTTGAAGGGCTTCTTCCCCACAACCCTGGCCAGTGGTTGTGGGCTTCTGCGGGCAGGGGGCTTATCGGAATCTGGAAGTAGATCCCCCCCCCCCCCCCCATGTTAAAAAATATGGGGTACTACGCAGTGTAAAAAAAAAACACACAGGAGGCAGTTTTTATTAGAAAAAAAAAAATGGTGTAGATCCATTGTCAACCACGACGATGCCCGCCACAACACGAAGAAAAGCAAAAAATAAAATTAAGACTTCCACCGCCTGCTGCAACTTAACTAAATGCTCCTCAGGTTATTTAGCGCTGGGAAGCGGCGGAGCTGTGAAGTGGCAGCAGCCTTCTTCAGGTGCGGACTTTTCTTTTCTCTCTCGGGTCGGCAGCCAGAGCTCATCATGATTGAAAATAGATCTACACAGGGGGGGGGTTTCAATAAAGGAATTGTCAAAAACTGTTTGTGCGCTTCTTATTTACCTTGTACACTTGGTGCAATGTACTCCATACTCATTCATTTGGGGGGGGGGGGGGGGGGGGGGGGGGTCTGGTAGGGATCTGGGGGCCCTACAGCACCCCTCACATATTACGGGCATGTGGATTACTAAAGCTCAGGAGGGGGGAGGGGCTGCTATTGATGGTGGATGGTGCTATGTTGGTTGCTGGGATTCATAAGAGATTTATTATTGTGGGTTGACATCTGTGCAGGGGACATGATGAACCCGGGACACTGATAGCTGCTATGCTGTTCAATACCTCCATTATGGAACTAACCACCTGATATCTGGTTATAACTATAGTGCATGTTTTAAGGATATCTTACCAAATTTTTGCAAAAATACTTTTTGGCACTACAATTTCTGCATCTTTTTGTCATAATTCACATCATACCCCCATGTCACATGACATATCCTGGGTTACCTTGATGATCAATTGTTTTCTTTGCAAACCATAATGCTTGAGGTCCTGAGGAAGCAAAAATTGTGAAACGAGTCGACCTCTTGAAACGGTAGCAAAGGAATATGGAGGAAATCTCACATTTAAGATCTGCACTATCCATATAAGCACTGATTTGTATGATTTTATGAAATATATTTTTTTATCTCTTTGTAATAAAATATTTTTTACCACAATATATTCAAAAAATACACTTGCACAACTGCCTATCAAAAAACAGGCGATAAAAGTGATCCTATGCGCTCAGGAGTATAAAGTATCCAAAATCCACAATGCTGCTACTTAAACAAAAACAATATGCAAGAAATAAAATTTGTATGAAATAGTACACTATAGGTAAGGTAATACCAAACATAAATTTCAGTAGCGCAGGGATTGTGGTATCCCCTTACCACCTTCAAAAACTATTTTTAATGAAGACACTGTTCACTCTGATGCACCAGACTGGTTATTATCTATATAAAATATCACACCAATCTCAGTGTTATATATTTAACGGGAACACATGCCAAACTATATATATATATATATATATATATATATATATATATATATATATTCGTTTATATAGTTTGACACATATTCCCGTTTATTATAGAACACTGAGATTGGTGTGATATTTAATATAGATAATGGGAAGATTGCAATCTGGACACTGTTTCTGGACCGTATTAGTTTCATATAACTTATCTAAGCGGACTGATATATTTGGAGTGTCTTTTAAATAGATTTCACTTCCTTTAAGACCTAAATGGGTTAATTGCTCAGTTGGTTAAATTATACGTCCGGTTAATTAGGATGGACTCACAGTTTAAGTGCTGCTGTTAGGTCAGTGACCACTAGGGGGATACCGCTGTGATACTGGGTTGATTTTCCAGTATTCATTTGAGTGTTATATAGTCATTGTACCGCTTTTCACGATGGCAGCCATGATTGGGTTAATTGCACAGGCAGACGTGGCTGTCCGTGTGTGTATCAGTATAACCTGTGAAGGATGGCTCAGCAGCAGTGTTCCAACATGCATTGTGATCCACTTCCGCTTGTTAATTCAGGACGGGATGCGGTTCACTATTTAAATGGACTGCCGTGCTGTATAGTCACGCCCCCGATGATTAAGACGAAATATTGGATATGACGAAACGCGTTGGGAGTGGCAATACAGCGTCCATATTCTGGTTTGATATAGAGCGGTGGGAGCCCCCGGATGCTTATTCGTCCAGCTGACTGATGACCATTGGCGACTCCTATTCATGCATTTGGATTTTATATGTGCGATCTGCTCTACCAACAAGTGAGTTTAATGTGTGCTGGTTTTAAATAAAAATGGATTTTTGTAAAATCTTACCGTAAAATCCTTTTCTCTTAAGCTCATTGACAGACGTAGTCCTCCTTGATTAATATCAACTTGGGTTATATTGCCCTCTACAGGAGTAGGACTAGACAGGAAAGAAAACGTTTTGGCCACACCCTAGGGGCAGTCCCAGAGGGTATATCCTCTCACTTCCTGCTACAGCAAATCACTTATGTCACAAAGCAGTGTTTAGAGAATTTAACCCAACCCAACTCAAAAACAGAGGGGCGGGTACTACGTCTGTCAATGAGCTTAAGAGAAAAGGATTTTACGGTAAGATTTTACAAAAATCCATTTTTCTCTGTCGCTCATTGACAGACGTAGTCCTCCTTGATTAATATCAACTCGGGACGTCCCAAAGCAGTGCCACAAATGAGGGGTGGGATAACAGAAATCAAAATCCAGAAGGCCCAACCGGAGCCAACCAGAAGCATCAAGGACTCATCGAGCAAAAAGATGAGACCTAAGTGAAAAAACCCAACAAACCCTCGAGGTAGACCAACGGTCTCCTCAAATTGCGGCCTGCAAAACCTTGCGGCCAAATGAGGCATCCGACAATGCCATCACATCAACTTTATAAAATTTTGTAAAGGTATGAACCGACGATCAAGTAATCGCCTTGAAAATCTGGACCCCTCACGCCTGATGGTGGAAGGCCCAGGAAACACTAAGCGCCCGAATAGAATGCGCCTTAACAGGGAACGGAGGATTCCGACCCTTAAATAGAATAAGCCTGTACCACCGTCTGTCTAATCCATTTGTAGATAGTCGCGGCAGATGCAGGCAACCCCTTTCTGGGGCCATCCGTGATCACAAAAAGTGAATCCGTTTTACGGAACGATTCCGTAGTCTTCAGGTATACCCTGATTGCCCGAACTACATCCAAGGAATGCAACGCACATTCCCGAGGATGATTGGGCTTAGGACACCAGGAAGATAGCACAATATCTTCATTCAGATGAAAATCTGAAACCACCTTAGGAAGAAAGAATGGCTTCAGATGAAGAACTACCTTATCCCTATGAACCACTTGATATGGGGAATGGCATGATAATGCAGCCAGTTCTGACACCATGCGTGCAGAAGTGATAGCCACCAAGAAGGCCACCTTCTGGGATAATGTAAGCAAGGGAATCTCCCTGATATTTTCAAGGGGAGGTTTCTGCCGAACCGACAAAACTAATTAAGATCCCAGGGCAGTAGGGGCGTGCGCACTGGCGGAGCCAAGTGCCGCACCCCCTGGATGAAATTCCTCACCAAGGAATGAGTAGCCAGCGGCTTCTGAAAGAAGATAGCTAACGCTGAAACCTGACCCTTGATGGTGCTCAAGGATAGTTTCTGCTCAACCCCCTTTTGCAGAAAAGCCAAAATTCGGGTCACCAAATAGGTACGTGGGGGAAATCCCAACGATTCACACCATGCAATATAAGTCTTCCATGTGCGATAATAGACTTTGCTAGAAGTCGCTTTCCTTGCTTTAATTAGAGTAGGAATAACTGAAGCTGACAATCCCCTGTCCTTCAGTACCTGGGTCTCAATGGCCAGGCCGTTAAAACCAGCGACTGTAAAGCACGATGGAAGATCGGTCCTTGAGACCGCAGATCCTCCCTGAGAAGAAGTCTTCAAGGAGTGTCTGCGACTAGCCTGCCCAAGTCGGCGTACCCGGCTTGACGAGGCCAGCCCGGAATTACCAGGATAACTGGAGTTCCCTCCACCTCTATCCTGCGGAGAAATCTCAGCAGTAACTTGAGAGGGGGGAAAACATACAGTAGCTGATACTGCCCCTACGGGGCGCTCAGCGCGTCTGCTGCGTCCGCTAGAGGATCGCGGGCGCGAGCCCTGTTGAGCCAACCTGCCAACAGATCAATATCCGGGGTGCCCCAATGAAGGAACAGCTGGTGAAATACCTCTGGATGAAGAGACTTTTCCTCTTGATCCAGAATCTGACGGCTGAAATAATCTGCCTGTCCACCCCCGTGATAAATATCGCGGAGAGAACTGGAACAACTGTTCCCCCAATAAAGAATGTTGGCCATTTCTATGGTCGCCAGGGCACTCTTGGTGCCCCTTGGAGATTGACATAAGTCATGGCCGTGGCATAGTCCGATTGGATCAGAACCGGACTGCCCTGGAGCTGCTCGGTCCAGTAAATCAGACAAAGTCTGATTGCTCTCAGTTCCAACACCTTTATCGGTAACCTGGAATTTATCAGAAGAAATGACTTCCCCTGGCTGAGCATCGGAGACCGAAGCCACCAGACCAGAGCCTCCCTGGTCTGCTCGCTCAATCGGATCCGATTGTCCAGGGAATCGGGATTCCGATTCCATATGAGAAGAATCTCCCCTTTGGAGAATTCGGGTATGAGACTGGGCAAACGGTACTGCCTCTAAGGAGGCGACCATCAATCCCAGCCAGTTGACGGACAGCAACATCCGAATCATTGACTGAATCTTCTGGAGTTTCTCCGCCTGGAGAAACACTCTTGCCAAGGATGTATCCAAAATTAGGCCCAGATAGTTCAGTCTCCTGGTGGGAACCAGGGATGATCTTTGGGAAAAGCAAAGAAAACGCTGATGTCCTGCGAAGATGGGCATATGAAGATAGGCATCCTAAATGTCTATGGACGCCAGGAAATCCCCCTGATGCAGGGAGGCCACCACTGTATGGATGGACTCCATCTCTTCCAAGACCAGAATTGGACGCACCTAGCCCTTTTTCCTGGGCATAGTGAACAGGTTCGACTAGAACTCCTCCAAGGAATGGGAACTACCACTGCTTGTTGCATCAAGCTGTTCCCCGCAAAGCTTTTTAAGCGACCTGGGGATGTCGAATATTGGAAGGGAAGAATCGCACCGGTGGAAGTGATCGAAACTCTATCTTGTATCCCGACCATATGACCTTGCGAACCCCTTTATCCGGGATTCTGGAAAGCCCTGGATCCGGAAACCGGTGAAGACGTCCCCCCACCCTAGAGATGGGTGGGGCCCATTCTGTCCATCCAACGAGATAACAGTGGCTTTATTTAGTCTGGAAATCGGTGAGTCCACTATTGTTGGTACTGTCCATCTTTGTAATGAGGGATTCCTCAAAATGATAGCGCCTAGCAATGCGTTTGGAAATAGCAGGGGCTCGTTTACGGAAGACCCCATTTGGGCAAGGGAAACCCTTCACCATTTTGGTAGGCTTGCTAGTACCAAAAAAAGGAATATGAGTCTCAGCTACCTCTGCCGGTGTAACCTCAAGATTTAAGGTTTCCCGGCAATGACAAGCTCAGAATCCGTATCTGAAGTATCAGATGACATAGGGGTAGGCGGGGGTCGCTCTTCTTGACCCCCGTCCCTGACAGGCTACCCCCACCCGGGATACCAAAGACTCCAAAGCTGCTGCTAATGCATCATCACAAGTGGGGTACTGGAGGGTCCTGCGGCCACCCGAGGGGATCAGGTGGGGATACATGAGTGGCAGGGTTCATGTAACAAGACACTTGCCAGCAAACACAAAAAAATTAATTGCAAGAAAAAAACATTTTTTTTTTTTTTTTTTTTTTTTAACTTAGTCCCCCAGCGCAGTAGCGCCCCTCAGTCTACCTGCTTGGACCCCTCAGAAAGAGAGAGAGAGAGAGAGAGAGAGACCCCAAAGCTCACCTGATGCACAGAAGTTTCTGATCAAACTGCTTCCAGTACTGTCCGTTACAGACAGGAAGTCTTTGGCTTGCTTTCCCTGGGCCAAGGAGGCGGCTCCGCCCCTTTACACGCCTTCCGGCGCCTCCCAATTACTCCATGAGGTGTTTGGTCACCTCAAACATGGCCGCCCCCATGCTGGAGACACGAGGCTACGCCAATATGGCGGCCTCGTGCGATCTGCAGGAAAATGGCGGCGGCCTGTGTAGGATAGCGGCGGCTTGCAAGCTAGCAGCGGCCTGCGGGATGTGTGCATTCGGCCTGTGGAAGTGCCTCGGCCTGCAGGAGGCTGTGTGGCCTGTGGAAGTGACCGGCTTTCTGGAGGGATGGCCATCTGTGGCTGCAGTAACTTAGGCATAGGCATCGGCCTGTGTACACACTAGACAGGTAGGATACCTCTATACCTCAATAGTAATGTCTCTTAGTAGTCTGCCACTGACTTCAGTCACCCTTACAGTCATATAGTGACTTTTAGATAGTCAGCTCCCAAACCAAGCCTCCTGGTTTCTATTCACAAAAATCACACTCAAGTTGGGGGATCTGTGACCTGTTATGAGGGGAGACCCAGAAAACCGAGTGTCCGACCATCCCAGAGAGGGGCCCGCGTCCACCAACAAACCCAACAGGGGGAGAGGGGGAACATTCTACTCACCATACCGGAACAAGGCGGGCGCCAACTCCTGACAGAACCCCTCTCCACCGGGGTGGGGGGGCTGTCGACCAGTACGGACCCCGTGACTCTGTTGCTCATTGGCGTCCAGGCGAGACGTTTAACTCGCAGGGTCAGTCCCCGTCCAGTGGGACTATGTCGCGGCCGACCCAGCGCGGAGCTATGGCCTGCACGCGCTCGTAAGCTGAACTGGGGTGACCACTGGATCTCAACATCCAGCCCGTCGCCCAGTTTCAGCGTACTTGCTTGAAGATCTCACAGGAACACTGGAGAAAAAAAGCTGTCTAAAAAAGTATTTCTAAAAAAAAAATCTTGCCAGGACCGAAGATCCTAGCAAGGAATCTAGGTCCTTACTCCTAACTAGACAGAAAAAAACTGATTTGCTGTAGCAGGAAGTGAGAGGATATACCCTCTGGGACTGCCCCTAGGGTGTGGCCAGAACGTTTTCTTTCCTGTCTAGTCCTACTCCTGTAGAGGGCAGTATAACCCGAGTTGATATTAATCAAGGAGGACTACGTCTGTCAATGAGCGACAGAGAAATAAATACTACAGTTAAAACGGTATCACGCTAGTGGAGGTTTCTTTCTCTTATCCCCATATACACGTTTGAGAGGTACTACTACTGGATAAAGGCTGATTCGGATTGGATGAGGTATATTGATGGTGACACGCTGTTTATTCCTGATCCATGAAATTGGGTAGGCATTGGGATCTGGTGAGTCTCCAATTCATCTACACTATTCCTGGCACAGTGGTGATGGAGAGTGACGGTGTTCACTCTAATCTCACTAGTAATACTCCTTGTGGATGAGCCTGCTAATCCATTGTTTGCATGTCTGCTATTATGGACTCTTGATGGACTATTTTAATGACTTAATGATCTTAGGATTAAGTGAGCAAAAGTTTGTTGATCATATTACAGTCTGGTGCATCAGTGTCTTCATAAAAATAGTTTTTAAAGGTGGTAAGGGGATACCACCATCCCTGCGCTACCGAAATTTATGTTTGGTATTACCCTACCTATAGTGTAATATTTCATACAAATTTTATTTCTAACACAATATATTGTTTCACTGTCCTTTTCTGGTACCAGTAAAGTCCGAAAGGTTCTTTACATTTTTTTTGTGGATATAGGTTATGAATGAGATACTAGAATATAATAGCCTATATATAAATCTTTTTATCAACATTGAACCCTATGGACTAAGACTAAGATGCTATTAAAGTTCATGTGCATGCATAGGCAGGAGCCCCAATATTTTTGGTAATTAGTGATGCACCGAAATTTCGGCCACCAAAATTTTCTGAGGTGGGGGGGCGCTGAGGCAGGGAGGGGGGGAGGGACGCTGAGGCAAGCTTGCCAATGGTATTAGTATGCAGCATGAGGGGGTTATAATGTATTGCCACTGGTCACTGATGAATTAGTGACCGACCAGTGGCAGTTAATTAACCCCTTTGTGCTGCATTAGTGTAACCAGTGGCAGTGCAACCAGTGTTAATTAACAGTGATACTGGTTGCACTAATGCAGCACAAAGGGGTTAATTAACTGCCACTGGTCGGTCACTAATTCATCAGTGACCAGCAGTGGCAATACATTAACCCCCTCATGCTCCATAATACTAATACCATTGGTAATTAAATTAACCACTATACTGCGACAGGGTGGCAGCTACAAGTGTACGCCTGCCTGTTTTTGGTGTATGCCCCTGTTCTATCTATTTCAAAATTATTTGGGGGAAAAAAGTCATTTTCGGTTTTCAGCCAAGGGCATCCTGCATTTTCGGTTTTGGCCCAGAATTTTCATTTCGGTGCATCCCTATTGGTAATATAGTGTTTAGTACATTAAGAAACTGCACACAGGATACACTGGAAAGAACTATAGATGAACACAAGATGTAAAGTCCCAATGTATTTTCGATAAAATATATAACAGATATACAGTAACATTAAAACTCCAAAATGTTTAAAGATTATGTACAACATAAAGAAATGAGCCAATGTAATGTGAGCTTACCTGCTGGAACCAACATTTCAGCACACAGGGCCTGCTGGTTTAGACTGCAGTTTTCAGAGTCAATGTGAAGTGCAGTAAGACTGATCTCCTCCTGCTCTTCTACACTAAGCTGCACAGACCCAGAATCTGCTTCCGTTGTGGCAGGGACTGAAGACTCATTCCCAAATGGAAAGCCTGCTAAAATGCAAAAAAATAAAAATATATTAGCTCCTGTAGTCAGTCCTCTTATAGACGTGTCGGTGAAATATTGTCTCCTGTGGTCTTCATGTCCCTGAGCTCTAACTATAACAGAATAGTAAGTAAACCATCAAGCCAACAAAACAGATTTACTAGGCCTGACCATAACACTCTCCACTTTGACAACGTATGAACGTTTAGACCCATATACTAAATTGCTTCTAAAAGAACAACTGCACTATTGGTAAAGACAGAAAAAAAGATGTTATACTTAATAGAGAAGTATGGGAATTTTGCTATTTTAATAATACTTACCTAGGTGGATGCAGCATCGATTCAATCCTCCATCTGTTCCACGCTGGCTCCAAGGCTGGGGACCAATCGATCAAACACCAGTCACGCTCAGTTCCCAGGGCTCCCTGAGCAGAGAGCTGGTGGCTGTCAGTCAGCAGCTCTCTGCTTTGCTCCACCAGTGCTAACTGGAGCGCTGGGCAGTGCAGGAGGCGGGAGCGGCTTGCTGAGAGCGTCTTGATCCAGGCATGTGGGCAGATCCTGCAAGCTTTCCGGAGCCTGGACTGGCTCTGTGCAGAATGATCTGCACTTTTGTGATCCACAGGAGACATACAGCCAAACCAGCATTGGCTGTACTTCTTTAACCATCACAGCTAAAGCATATAATGCCTACAAAATTTTAACCAGCATTATAGGCGAAGTCAGCAGGATATGCCTAATCTATTCTCTTATGAGGACCTCATTATCATCATGGTACCCCTGGGAGCAGCTCTGGCACGGACTATGAAATTTATTGGCATTAACATTCTCATGGCAGACTCGTAGGAAAGACTGGAGGGTGCAGTATGGCTCTACTAGGTCCCCACAAAACGTTTGCCCAATTTGGCTATTAAAGCAGTATAAAATCCAAAAGCAAAAATTTAATATATTGCAGCTTACCAATCATTAGGTGTGGTGGCTGCATTCATTTTCATTTTAGGCTTTTTTTCCCTCTGTGTTCACCTGGTGATCTGGCCAGTAACAACTCCTGTATAAGAGTTCCTCCACTCTGGAACAGAGGGCACCTTTGGACAGCAGTATTGTCGGTGTGGGGAAAGGGAGTATTATATGTACTAGCAAATTTAAATGCACTAAAAAATTGAAGCCAAACTTCAGCCTTTGGGAAAGAAAAAAGAAAGCCTAAAAATAAAATGAATTTAGCCATCACATCTAAGAATTGGTAAGGTGCAATACAATAAAATGCTTGCTTAAGGTTTTAATACCAGTTTAAATACATGGACAATATTAAAGGAGTTGTAAAGGCAGAAGGTTTTTATCTTAATGCATTCTATGCATTAGGATAAAAAGCCTTCTGTGTGTAGCAGCCGTCCCAGCAACCCCTGATAATTACCTGAGTCCCCTCCCTATCCAGCGATGTCCACGATTCTGTCGGCCGTCCAGGACTCTCTTGGGGCTAAAACCATGATCTCGGTATCAATTTTTTCGGGCCAGCAACTCTCTTTCAAGTAAAAATACTCTGATGCAGCCACTGAAATACTTTTACAGGTGGCAGAAGGGGGTCCCACCTTCCCCTCCCACCGCCCTTACTGGGTTCTCCCAAGCAATCGGGAAGCTCAGTAACCATGCGGCTGACCAAATCCAGTTCCTGCCAAACAGTGAGAGGAACTGGAGCTGCTCCTCCTGCTTTGTGATGTCAGAACCTGCACGCAACGACTATTTCGTCATTTCCGGTTCTGGCTCTTTGTTTACTGGCCGCATATCAGCCGATCAGACCGATCTGTGTCTAAACGGCAAAGGAGCCTGAAGGAGAGATGGGGTGTCTAATATAGTTACATAGTTAGAACCCTAACCTCTTCATAAAGAGTACCTGTCCTTGCTATTGCTGTTAAAAGGGATATTTACATTCCCTTTGACAGCAATAAAAGTGATCAAATTTTATTTTATTTTTTTTTAAAGAAACAAAGTACAAATAAAAAAAAAACAATTATTATTATTTTTTTTTTTTTTTTAAAGCGCCGTCACCCCGTGGCGAACGCACGCATCCGCAAACAGTGAACATACCACACATGTACGGTATCACTGCGAATATCAGCAATAATTCTAGCACCAGACCTGTGTAAATCTAAACTGGTAACCTGAAAAGGCTTTTAAAATGTCACCTATGGATAATTTAAAGTACTATGGTGTGTCGCCATTCCATGAGCGTGCACAATTTTAAAGAGTGGCTTGTTTGGTATCTATTTACCCGGTGTAACATTATCTTTTATATTTTACCAAAAAAGTGGTATTTTATTGTGTTTTGGTTCACTAAAACGAATTGTGCATTTTTCCCAAAAAAATAGCATCTGAAAAAACACTGCACAAATACCGTTTAACATAAAATATTCAAACAACCAATATTTTATTCTCTAGGGCCTTTGCTTAAAAAACTATATATATATATATATATAGGCATTCAGTTTAGTTGCGAGCAGTGTCAGAAGAAAAATTACCCAACTCAATAGAGGGGTGGGTTCTGTCTGTTGATGAACATCAGAGAAAGGATTTTACGGTAAGACAAAAATCCAACTCTTTCGTTCATTGACAGACACCGCTCCAGAATCTTCTTAACCATTTGGAAGTCCCAAAGCAGTGTTAAACATGAGGGGTGGGAAAAAACACAGCAGAAAAAAGCCTAGCCAACCAGATAACATGGAGCTCAACCAGGAACAACTGGAGATCACCTGAAAACAATACACCCTCAAAGAGGACCAAATCCTCTCAAACAGCAGCCTGCAAAATCTTGCGGCCAAAAGCAGCATTCGAAGATGCCAGGACCTCCACTTTTTAAAATTTTGTCAAAGTGAAGAGGGCTTGTCTGCAGGTCTGGAATAACCCGTTTTTGGCTTACCAGACCAGGTCCTCTTGGAAACCTCCAGAGGAGGTCCTGGCAGACTTCGATCCTTTGACTTGAGATCCTGAGAGACGAAAAGACCGCTTATGAGCCGAGAAAGAAAGGGTTTAGGTCACTAACTCGAGACAATTTTGTCAAAATCGGCGGGAATACCTTTTTTGGGGGGCTGCGGGTACCAAGAGGGAACAGCGCCTCCGATGCAGCAACAGCGGCATCCTCCATTTTTAAAGTTGTCCGCACCAATACTGTGACGGTATTCACAGTCAATGGGAGTGAGGGACAGATACTTGGGGGACGCTGAGAGAATGGCTTGGATGGCTTCAGATGGGACAGTAATATTTGTCAGCAATATCTCTCAGGAAATGTATTAAGATGAATGGTTTGACTTTTCAGATTGCTAGAATATTTCAGGAGTGTCTAATAGACCCTTGCTAGATAGTGAGATGGGGTGGGGTTTGTTATTGGTAAGTGCCTGTATTCCATTGTTCTATTGTTTCTGTCTGCCTTAAGATAAACTTATTATGGGACATATATGTGGATTGGCTGCTAAGGGGGAGGGGGAATTGTCCCACAGTGTATATCTCTTTGTGCATGTGTTTAAAAAAAAAAAAAAAAAAAAATTTGAGCTCTACTTCACCCTCAATCTAGAGTCCTGTCTCTAATTGGGGAAATCTGCTTCAAGGGATTGCTATGATCTTCATACTCCCTTGAGTAATCACTAAGTTCTTGTAAGAGCTTGTTCCTGCTTCACTCTCTGGAGAAAGAGGTTCACCGACTGGAACCTGGAGCCTTGTCATAGGTCCAGGGTGGGTAGGAGATGGCGAGACCCCAACCAAGCTGCGGCGGTTGGTGGGGTCTGAGGTGGTTATGGAGTGTAGTGGATTGCTTGGAGCCCTCGGGAAGCACTAGGAGTATCCGTCAACGGAGGTACCCAGTCGGGGTGCCAGTTGATCCGTTACAGATACAATCAGCGCATCCACCAGCGATGTTTCATGGACGGCTGCAGTAGAAGGGGAATCATCCTCACTAACAGAGCACTCGAAGTGCGTGGACGCAGACCCAGTAGGGTCACTACATACTAAGCTCACCCCGAAACATAACTGTAACGGAGCTCCAATACCCAGCCTAGGTATCTCCGCTGTATCATCCTTGGAGCTGAGGAAGTACTAAAATATCGAAGGCAAAATACCCCCAGTAACTGGACGACACACAGTTCTGGGAGTCAACTAGAATGAATTGTTTATTGAAAACACAAGAGATCTACACTCTCCCTCTTCGAGGCATTCCACACACACACACACACACACCCCATAATAAGCTTACAAGGCAGACAGGAACAATAGGACAATGGAATTCAGGTATTCACAATAACAAACCCCACCCCACTAGCATGGGTCTATGAAACACTTCTGCCCTATTATAGCAATCTGCATCCCCAAACATCTCCTGAGGGACACTGCTCAGAAATATTATGGTCCCAAGTGAAAGAGTCCCTCACTCTTTCAACACAAACCACACTCTGTGTCCATTCCGCTACAATAACAATCAGGGGAGACCACTGACTCCGATCCTGCAAGGGGATGCCGGCCAAGGGTCAACAAATGGACCACCTATGAGACCCCGCAAGAGACAAGGGGGTCGCCTTAAGAGCCCACCATAGAGGACATAATAGAACATAGCCCCACAAAAAATGGGAAAGCTCCACATTGACCATTTAGAGGTGCTGGGGGGAAGGGGGGGGAACCCGGGGGACTGACCGTCCCAGGGAGAGGCCCACGTCCATCACAAAAGACCACCAGGGGAGTGGGGGGACACTACTTACCACACCATGGAACCGGGTGGGCACCGCTCCAGGCAGACCACCGCACCATCGGAATGGGGGTGCTGCGGGCCAAGAGGCAAGATGCGACTCAGGCCGGGACCAGTTTGTATGCGCCTCGCGAGAGGTTTAATTCGCAGGCCAGCCCTAGTGGGGCTATGTCACGGCTAACCTAGTGCGGAGCTGAGGCCTACGCGCGCTCGCTAGCCGGACTGGGGAGACCTTAAAGATCTAGAACATCCAGCCTGTCAGCCCAGTTGATTGTAGTTCTCACAGGAACAGAAAATAATAAAAGAGGAAAACATTTAATTTACAAAAGAAAAATACTAGGACCAAGATCACAGCAAGGAACTAGGTCCTTACTCCTGACTAGGCAGGAAAAAAAACTGAATGCCTATAGCAGAGATTGTGGGAGTATATCCCCTGGGACTGCCCCATAGGCGTGGTAAAGCTTTTTTTCTGACTAGTGCTCTACTCTTGTAGGGGGGCAGCATAACCCAATAGTTAAGAAGATTCTGGAGCCGTGTCCGTCAATGAACGAAAGAGAAAAAGTCGTTTTTTTTACATGTACAGTATGTGATAAGTATCAGAAATGGCCTGGTATTGAGGTGGTTAAACATATTCCAACTTTATTACACATCACCTGATAGACATAACAAAATGAAAACAGTTGAAGTGCAGTTCCAGGCTAGACCCTAACTAATCTTAAAAATGCTCCCTCTACCTGTTAAAGGAGGAAGTAAACTTCCATCTTTAAGTTTTACCCATAGGTAAGCCTATATTAAGGCTTACATATAGGTAGTGTAAATTTCTCCTAAACATGCACAGTTTAGGAGATATTTACTGAGCTAGCAGCCAGCTACGTCACTGGCGCGTGCGCTCTGAAGGAATGCCCAACCGTGCCGTCTCTTCAGAACAGTGTGCTCTGACTGGCGGCTCCCGCGCACATGCGCGGGAGTGACGTCATCGCGGTTCTGGCCAGTCAAAGAGCCAGAGCTGCAAATCTGGAAGGAAGACAGGGTAGAAATGGACATTGCCTTCAGTGATGGCATTGCATCGCTGGAATGCTTCGTTTTCAGGTAAGTTTAACAATGTGCTAGTATGAGATGCATACTAGCACATTATGCCTTTGCCTTGCAGGTAAGGAAAACAAAAAAAAGTGCAGCGGTTTACAACTGCTTTAACACCTATACTGACTAATTTGTAAAAGAAAAATGTATATACGTAGCTATTTTAGGCCACTCTAATCTGATTATGTGATCTCCCTATATCAGCCAATGGAAGCTATAAGAAATAGGAGAGAGCACACAACGGCTAGCAAAGTCTGGAGTGGTGATGTCGCCCATCCTTTGTTGGTGCTCCCTCTTCTCCCCTGCAGTTGCCGCTGGCTTACACAGTAAAGTCAGGTCACATGATCAGACAGAAGCAGCCTAAAAATAGGTAAGTATATTAAGGTTAGTCAGCATACAGTGCATCTTGTTATTTACAGCCTTATTCCAAAATGGATTAAATTCATTATTTTCCTCAAAATTCTACAAACAATACCCCATAATGACAAAGTGAAAGAAGTTTGTTTGAAACCTTTGCAAATTTATTAAAAAGAAAAAAAAAAAAAAAAAAATCACTTGTACTATATTAGTATGCACAGCCTCTTCTCAATACTTTGTGGAAGCACCTTTGCACCAAAATACAGCCTCAAGTCTATTTGAGTGTGACGCTACAAGCTTAGTAAACCTATTTTTCGGAAATTTCTCCCATTCTTCTTTGCAGGAACTCTCAAGCTCCATCCGGCTGGATGGGGAGCATCGGTGCCCAGCCATTTTCAGATATCTCCAGTGATGTTCAATCGGGTTCAAGTTTGGGCCACTCAAGGACATTCACTGGGTTGTCCCATAACCACTCCTTTGTTATCTTGGCTGTGTGCTTAGGGTTGTTGGAACTGTTGGAAGAAGAATCTTTGCCCCAGTCTGAGGTCCACAGTGCTCTGGAGCAGCTTTTCATCAAGGATGTCTCTGTACATTGCTGTATTCATCTTTCCCTCCATCCTGACTAGTATCCCAGTTCCTCCTGCTGAAAAGCGTCCCCACAGCATGATGCTGCCACCATGCTTCATTGTAGGGATGGTAATTGCCAGGTGATAAGTGGTGTCTGGTTTCTTCCAGACATGATGCTTGCCATTCAGGCAAAAGAGTTCAATCTGTGTTTCATCAGACCAGACAATTTTTTTTCTCATGGTCCCAGTCCCTCAGGTGCCTTTTGGCAAACTCTAGGCGGGCTGTCATGTGCATTTTACTGAGGAGTGGCTTCCGTCTGGCCACTCTACCATGCCGTCTTAATTGGTGGAGTGCTGCAGAGATGACTGTTCTGAAACGTTCTCTCTTTCCACAGAGAAATGCTGAAGCTCTGTCAGAGTGACCATCGGGTTCTTGGTCACTTCCCTGACTAATGCCCATCTCCCCGATAGCTCAGTTTGGCTGGGCGGCCCGATCTAGGAAGAGTCCTGGTAGTTCCATACTTTTACCGTTTACAGATGATGGAGACCACTGTGCTCATTGGGACCTTCTACGCTGCAGAAATTTTCTGCACCCTTCCCCAGATCTGTGCCTCGATACAATCCTGTCTCAGGGGTCTTCAGACAATTCCTTGGACTTCATGGCTGTGGGCTTTTATATAGACTAGCTCGTGCCTTTCCAAATCATGTCCAATCAACTGAATTTACCACAGGTAAACTCCAATCAAATTGAAGAAACATCTCAAGGGTGATCAGTGGAAACAGGATGAACCTGAGCTCAATTTTGAGTGTTACGGCAACGGGTGTGAATATCTATGTACATGTGATATTTTTGTTTTTTATTTTTAATAAATTTGCAAAGATTTCAAACAAACTTCTTTCATGTTGTCATTGTATTGTTTGTAGAATTTTGAGGAAAATAATACATTTTAATCCATTTTGGAATAAGGCTGTAACATAACAAAATGAGGAAAAAGTGAAGCGCTGTGAATACTTTCTGGATGCACTGTGGGTATTAAGAGGGAGCATTTTTAAGTTTAGTTAGGATTACATTTTAATATGCCTTAGCTATGGCAGTAGCCACATACCTAAAGTTAGTCATAAAAGTGAAACTGCTCACCTTCAAATTTCCTCCCATCATATTGGAAGGCGTTAAAAGAGTCAGAGTGGCTGTCTGAACTAAGCAGATCACTACTGGCAGCACTAGCTGGAGAAGTCCACTCTGATGGAACACCAGGATCATCTGCTGGACGCATCTGACAATGTTTATTTAGTGAATCTGGCAAATCTTTTGGAACTTCTAGACTACCAGGGCTGCTACCTCTGCGTGTAAGTGTCTGGGGGAGAAAAAGAATAGAAGAAAAAAAAAAAAAAAGGTGAAACTCGTAGTCATCAGATAACTAGATATCATATACTTGAACGTTACAATCACATTAATCAAAAAAATATACTTCCAAGATGAAGAACACATTCCCACCAATTACCCTACATCCAGGTTATAAAATCTTAGTCTAAACTCTAGCTAATGGAGGTAAACTGTCTCTGCATAAATAACAATATCCACAGTTCAAAATATTTTCATTATTGATCATTCTGTCTATTACACACTTAAGTCCTTCCAGGTGAACTATATGCTACACATTTGCAAGATGTAAAACAAATTGATTATGAAGAAGAAATCTTTTAGGCTGATAAGGGCAATCTTATCACCCGTCTCTTTACAAAACAATCTACAGCAAATGCTTTTGGTCAAATACCTTTTTTATTTATTTTTTTAAGTGTCCAATGTTAAACCAAACTTTAACATAATGATTTCAAAATGACCTGACTGACTAATGAACTAAAAAATAATTTAATTTTTGTTCTATATGTAAAATATTATAACAAAATTACAAGATCACTACATCCGCACATGACCAGCAGACCAGTAGGTCTGGACTTATCAGTTTAGCATTCTTAAAGCCACAGCATCATGAAATAAGATGGGCCTAACTTTTTTTTCTTCACACGAGGCCATAATGCGGTTTAACACATTTCACTTTCTTTTCAAAGCTGAGCAGATGATGTGCATTACACTTTGTCTAATTTTTTTCCATGTCAGTTTTATTTTAGGACAGAGAATCACTCAGAGTCCTCTCCAATACATGAACACCCAAAATAGCTTTCTGGACTTCACAATATCACATGACTACAATAAAAAAAAATACAGTAAATCAGATACTTACTGGGCCAGTGCCTGACCTCAACCTTTCTGCAATAAATTCATCCATTAGATCTGGGATATTGGAGCTTGAGTTGATCTCACTGTTAAGGGCATTTAACTGTGAAGTCAAATCTTCCTTGTTAACTACAAAGGAAATGGGAGAAATAAGTAATTCAGGGTATGCTTTAACTAAGGTTAAATGGTAAGCAATAATGCAAGGACTTACTGGGACACAACCAGGGAATAGTCTATACAGGGGTGAAGCATGCTGTTAGGGAAGGGGTTTCACCACTGTTGTAGCTGTGTTTGGAATTAGTAAGTGCAGAACTGTTTGTGGGTTCATTAACAAGCAGTTAGTCAAATTTGGGCAAAATTCTAAAGCATTGTCATTCCTTGAAGCAGAGCTGGCAGGGTAGAGAAAGGGTAGATGTCCATTTGCTAAGAAGGAGAATTCCTCAAAAAATAGTAGAAGCAGGCATTTCCTGTTGTCTTCTGCTGATTTCCTGATCTCTACATCTTCAAAATTTCTAATCTTTGAATAACCCATATAAAAAGTAACAAAACAAAAAAAAAAAACAAATAGGTTGATACATTTACAAAAAATATCCGAAAAAAGTAAATGTGCACAATACATGGTGAAAGGTATGGTTTGTTTTCGCCTATATTTATGAAAAATAAAGCATTTGAAAAATGTTATATATATATATATTTTTTTTTTTTACCGGCCTATATGCAAACACTACAGTTGTCATTATCTAGAATTTTTCTGTTCCCCTATCGGATTTAAAATTCTTAGCAAGTGTATTAAGATAAGTCCATATTGTGGGACTCCATGACTTTGGTTAGGCAACTCTCTGACGCTAAAGGGCCTCAAGAGAGTACAGGAAGGTTTAGGGGAAAACAAGAGTGCCACACTAAAGGTTTAGGAGTCCAAGAGTATTCGTTTCATTGTGAAGTCCAAAGGTAACAAAGAAACAGGCTTCTGGGGCTAAAATGTTCCCTCGTCATCAGACAGCTGCTTTAATCCTTTCCTCCAATGATGTAGAGTACTTTACCAGTGGGCTCTGTGAGTCAATATTTTCTTGTAGTCAGTGTACACTGAGGCAGTCTCACTGTACATCTGATATTCAGTCAGCATGAACTAGCAATGAATTGAAGAAGTCAGGCCTAGTTTACAAAGCAAACCTTCGAAGCTTTTCTAGCGAAAAAAACAGAATCTTGTGTTGTCTTCTTAAGCAGTACCTTTACAAGTGTATAGCCCATCTCAGGATGAATATTAACCAATCTAACTGATCGCTGGCCTTATTACTTACCTTAAACTATAGCCACATGACACCCCAATCCTGAGTTTTTTCTACTCTATTGTTTTCATGAGGCAGGGTTCTTCTTAGGGTGTCCACATCACTGTAAGTATAATGTGGATGTTTTCTTTTGCCTGTCCAGCGGTGTATTCCTCTTTAGGACTTAGAAGTGGAGTTATGTCAGCAGTTGGGGACTATAGGGGACCGCACCTAGGGGTGCATCTGTAGCTCTGGACTATTAGTCCCTCTTACCCGGAAATGGCACTGCGGCAAGGGACCGGGCGACCAACTTAGGGGATGTCTTTTGCTGCACAAAGTAAGAAAAAAAAAATGTGAAGGATGGGTTAGAGGTGTGTGTTGGCTGGTGTTAATTTTGGTCCAGATCTGGGCTTTGAAAAGAGGTACCAGATCACTTTAACCCTGCATGCACTAACTGTCACAAGATACCTAAAGCAGAACTACATCTTCCTATCCTTTACAGCCAAGGAAGATGCTATTTTAGCTTCTGTTTAGTCTGAAGATGCCATGGTGCTGCACATTATCAGCTTTCACACCACCCATTCAATGGCATCAATTTGGTTTTGAGATAAGATATACACACTAGTAATCGTAACAGCTATTATTCAAGGCGTCTTGAATGTAACTGTTTTGGAAAACTGTTAAACTTCAGTTCACACAAGAACGCGATCTAGGAAAATGGAAATCTGTGCACCTTTCAAGCACTGAGTTCAAAATGCACTGCACTTGCGATCTGCTGTGGGCGTCAGTGCAATGTTAACGACACCCCAAATGCAGTGGGTTTGCCTGCACCAGATCACATGGTACAAAAGTACTATGCAATCCAGTTATAGTGCATTTTTCAAAGTAGTGCACTACTTTGGTGCAAAGCAGTGTGATTTGAACCCATTCAAATTAAAGGGGCTCAAATAGCACTGCACCTGGGCCGCATGTGAATTGCACAGGAATGTAGTTGCTTTAAGGCCTCATGCACACTGGGTGTTTTCTCCAACTCCTCTGAATGCCTTTTTCCTGGCAGAAGAAAAGCAGCTTAAAAAAAGGTCTGTTTAAGGTGCATTGAGGCATGTCAAGCATTCTTTCTGCTCACGCCCCTCCGGAATGTTCAAGTGATGGTGTTTTTCTTCAACCTCTAAAGCCTAGTTTACACTATTTTTTTTTTCCGTTCCACCCAGCAGGGTGGAACGAAAAAAAAAAACTGACAGTCCAGGAGGAGCCGCTATACTAACTATCCAACGTTAGTACAGCGATCCCCCCCTGCTGTTCTATTGTGTTTGACAGGGGGTTGCGCCCCCCCCCCCCGCGCTAGAACATTCAGGTCAGAGCTCTCAGCAGATCGGCAGACCTTTTTCGGTCATGCCCCTTTGACAGAAGCTGGCTTCTGTCAGATCTACTGCAGTACACACGGGCAGAATGCCATCAGATTTCTATTGAACCAGCTGATGCTGCTTGATATTCGGCCCATGTGTACTAGGTTTAAATGGTCCACTTACAATACACCTGTAACACCTATGTGTGCGTGACCACACAGGCTAACAGAGGGGCGTTTAGAGGCTGAAAATAAAAAGAAGTTAAAACATGTAAAAGTGGCAAAGTCCTGTGTGCATGAGGCATAAGTATGTTCATTCTTGTGCATTTTTCTGTGTTACAAATGCAATGCAAACACATCTGACTTCTGGCAACAATCAACAGCACCATGCACACCAACTGTGGAAAAGTGTTGGCCTGTGCTGGCTGCTATTTTGTGTTATTTATTAAGCGCAGGTTTTGCTGGTTTTTGGTTTTATTAATTGTGGAAAAGTGGAAATCAGGCCAGCTGTGCAGCATACTTTAGGTACGTTCTGATTAAGGTGATGGCACATTGACTTTAACATGCCAATGTTTTTCCTGCTGGAGAAGTGCTGGTATCTCATCATAGTTTTACTGAAATAAAACAGGAAAGCGAGGAGACTTTTGACCGCTTCAATGGGACATCTAAGCTTTGAAACATCATGGCTAGTGATGGGTGATAGTAATGCGTGTTTGCATCGAGCCCGCCAGCAAGCCCCCACTGACTGCACAAAGCCATTCATAGGCAGGGAGGCATTTCCCGACCGGAAGCTACACATATGCAGGCTGTCTAATCAGCAGTGTGCAGTGCTGGCTTCCTGGCAGGCTCGATTTGAACATGCCTGAGCCCATCGCTAATCACGGCTAGGCAAATACAACATTTCTGAGCCAAATCAATTGTTCCGTGGCTTCTAGTTTGGATTGATTTTCTCTTATAGGCTATCTAAACCCAAGAACAAATATGCAATATATTGCAGATTACCAATCATTAGCCCTTTTTACTGCCAGCTGTTTTTGCATGTTTTAACATATTTTAGGCATGTTACTTACCTGTAAAACCATACATTTTAACAGTTACATCATTAGTCGGGTTGAAAAAAGAGACACTAGTCTATTTAGTTCAAATAACAGGAAACAAAAAGGTAATAGAAAACCTCCATATACACAATTCTATACCCACATTTGATCAAGGGGAAGGAAAAAATAAATAAACAATAAAGCATGATCAAATTCGCACCAGTGGGGGAAAAAACATTCCTTCCTGATCCCCCAGGAGACAATTCGATATCCCCAGATCAACTACCCCTGGTGTTATTACATCTAGAAGTACGTATCCAGTTATATTTTGTGCATTTAGGAATATATTACGCTTTTTTTTTTAAATCAATTTACTGAGCTAGCCAGAACAAGTGCTTGAGGGCGTCTATTCAACATTTTCACAGCTAGTACTGTGAAAAAGCCTTTCGGTATGTTAAATCTCTTTACCTCCTCTTTTTGTGTAAACATCCAAAAGCCCTAATACTATTGTTGAGTGCTGCCATCTTGGATGTAATGTTAGCATCCTCAGAGCTGTCACCATACTGTATAGTGTTCCCCTTCTCTTCTTCCCTTGGCTTCTACAGAAAAGGCTGTTTAGGGAGGTAAGGGGCAGCCAGAGTAGCTGGGTCAGCACAAAAAAAAATTATACACTCAAAGAAGGGGGGTTATGACATGCAAAGGAAGAGAGCAAAATGGAATCTTTAAAACAGTTAAACGTGTTAGCAAGTTGAAAATATTTGATTCTTCTGTTGTGGCTGCATTCGTTTTAATTTTTTAGGCAAAAAGGGATTTTTGACTTGCCGTAAAATCCATTTCTCTGATGTTCATTGACGGACACAGCTCCTGATCATCTTAATCTTTGGGTTATACTGCGCCCTACAGGAGTAGGACACTAGGCAGGGAAAAAAAGCCCGGCATCGCCTATGGGCAGTCCCAGGGGATAGACTCTCTGCTATAGGTACTCCATTTTTGTTACAAGCAGTGTCAGAAAAATTACAACTCCACAGAGGGGTGGGTGCTGTGTCAATTAATATCAGAGATATAGATTTTTACAGTAAGTCAAAAATCCCATTTTCTCTTTCGCTCATGGACGGACACAGCTCCAGATCTTCTTAACCATTGGGACATCCCAAAGCAGTGTTAAACATGAGGGGTGGGAACAGCGCAAAAGAAATTCCCAAGGTTAAACTATAGCCCCAGGTAAACAGGAGCTCAACCAAAACAACTGGAGCCCACCTGAAAACAACACACACCCAAACCAAAGAGGAACAGGTCCTCTAAACAGCAGCCTGCAAAACCTTGCGTCAAAAAAAAGCATCCGCAGGTGCCAACACGTCCACTTTATAGAACCTTGTTGTGCATCGACGACCAGGTGGCTGCCATGCAAACCTGCATCACTGACGCCTGATGATGGAAGGCCCAGGAGGCACTGAGTGCGCCTTGACAGGGAAAGGAGGAAACTGACTCTTGAGGGAATAGGCCTGAATCACCGTCTGTCTGATCCATCTGGAAATGGTCGCAAGGGAAGCGAACAAACCTTTCCGATGTCCATCCGTGAGCACAAATAGTGAGTCTGACTTCCTAAAAAGACACCGTAGCTGCCAGGTACACCCTAATTACCCGGACCACATCCAAGGTATGCAAGGCAATTTCCTTAGGATGTTGAGGCCTGGGACACAGGGAAGGCAACACAATGTCTTCATTCAAATGAAAATCAGAGACAACCTTTGGAAGGAACGACAGACAGGGGCGTAGAACCATCTTATCCCTGTGAATCACCAAGTAAGGTGGACAGGATAACGCCACCAATTCCGTCACCCTGCGCACAGAGGAGGTCGCCACCAAAAAGCCCGTCTTCTGGGACAGTGTAAGCAGGGGAATCTCCCACAAATTCTCAAAAGGAGACTTTGGGAGGACTGAGAGCACCAAATTGAGGTCCCAAGGCGGCAACAGAGACCGCCCTGGAGGGGCCAAGTGCATAACTCCCTGAAGAAAAGTACACCCCAGGGAGTTTGAGGCCAAGGGCCGTTGAAAAAAGACCGCTAAGGCCGACACCTGGCCCTTGCTAGTACTCAAGGCTAGCTTCTGCCCAACCCCCCATTGAAGCAGGGTCAAGATCCGAGCCACCGATAAAAGAGCGAGGAGGAACCCCAAGAGACTCACACCACGCAATGTACGTCTTCCACATACGATGGTAGATCGTTCTAGAAATAGATTTCCAAGCTTTTAACAGCGTTTGAATCACCAACTCAAGCCAAGCCTTCAAAGCCAGCAACTGTAAAGCAGGATAGAAGATTGGTCCTTGGGACAGCAGATCCTCCCTGAGAGGAATCTTCCAAAGAGTCGGTGACCAGCCGCACCAGATCGGCGTACTAAGCCTGGCGAGGGCAGTCCGGGGCCACTAGGATGATCGGAATCCCTTTTGCCTTGATCATGCGAAGAAGT
Source organism: Pelophylax lessonae (assembly GCF_965119305.1). Taxonomy (NCBI): domain Eukaryota; kingdom Metazoa; phylum Chordata; class Amphibia; order Anura; family Ranidae; genus Pelophylax; species Pelophylax lessonae. The sequence continues at coordinate 116,621,219 of NC_138780.1, forward strand.
CTTGGCAGAAGCTTGAGAGGAGTGAAGGCGTAAATCAGACGATACTGACCCCACAGGGCCACCAGCACATCTGTGGCATCCGCCAGAGGAACCCATGACCGAGGCCACAAACCTCTGCACCATTCTGTTGAGCCGAGACACCAACAGATCCACCTTGGGGATGCCCCACTGGAGACACAACTGATGAAACGCCTCCCGATGAAGGGACCACTCCTCTTGGTTCAAAGCCTGCCGACTGAGGCAGTCCGCCTGCCAGTTTCCCACCCCGGGAAGATGTACGGCAGAGAGGACTGGAACTGACCTTTCTGCCCACCTTAGAACGCTGGCTACCTCCAGAGCCGCCGGGGCATTGTCAGATTGAATGCACACTGGACAGAAGATGATCCGTTCAATGGTCTAGGCACCATGGTCTGACCGCTCGGAGTTCCCAGACA